>NW_026651418.1:0-636829 GCF_028751815.1 Salvia miltiorrhiza | reverse complement strand
CTGAATAGATCTACCACACCAACACTGTCTACTGCACGGAATAAGCTCTGAAAACCAATACTTGGAATTCACGTTAAACCATAACACAACGATAGTTAGAATTATATCACATACTTGGCGAAACTTATCGAGATCTAACAAAATTCCGCAAATTATACAACTAACACCAAAATGAACATTACAATGAGAGATCAATTCAGTTAAACCTTAAATTACTACAATCACGCAAACCGCCGTTTCAGATCAGACATCACCGACATAAATAAAACCATACAACAAATCGATAAACTTGATCTACACTCATTTCATCAACAAAATGAAACTCATAAACCTTGGACACATAAACTTCAGAGACAAAACCACGCCCACCGACACAATTCTGGTTGCTGATGTTCGCACATAATGAGAGAGATTAACAATCTATGGACAAAATGAAGTTGTGAATTGGAAATGGTGAGGTTTACCTCTCGATCGCGCGTTGGGATTTGAGGGAGATGAGAGAGAGATCTGTGGGAAGGGGAGTAATGTATGAAATGAATTTTGTTGAAAGCAAAGAGAGCGGGTAGCTCCTTAAATAGTCGTTGGAATTCCAAGATCTACCTCCGTGGACTTCACAAAAAGACGAAAACACCCCTGTGCGTAATCAGATTTCATTAAAATACAACAGTAACCCTACACCTTAAAAGGGGGGTTTGGCATTTGATGATTTTGACGGCCCGCTGGCAAACAGTCTCAAATCTTAAGTGTTATCTCTCTCTTTTTTCTTTTTCTGTACCACGTTTTAGGGATGTCAATGTAGCTTAAAATTCGTGGGCTGACCCGATTAACTCGTCATTCGAGAGGATTAGAGTTGAATATTTTCAACCCGATAAAAATTACAATTCGATTAGCCCGTAACCAAATAGTCCGGCACCCAATAGGGCCGGCCCGACTAACCCGATGGGCTAGCCCGAAACCCAAATACTTAATATTAAATATTTAGATATAAAAATAACAAAATATTATAAAGTCTCATCATTTCGCTTTTCTGTATTTTTGAGATGCTTTGCTTCTATGAATTCAAACTATTGTTGGATATTTTATTGTTTTTTCATTAAAAAAGTTGAACATTTTATTGTTACCAACTTATTTTATATGTTATGCAATCTTGATGTTTTTTTCAATATCTTATATTTTTGCATTTGCTTGCTATATAATTTATATCTTTGATTTCTATGTATATTTTATACATTATACATTAGATCATTAAAAATAATAAAATACAAATGATTATTTTATTTTACGCATTTAAACCGACTAGCCCGGTGGGCTAGCCCGAAACCCGATCGTTTAGGGTTAGGGTTGAAAATTTATAACCCGACAAAATCCTAGGGCTGAGCAAAACCAAACCAGAACCGCCAAACCGAACCGAACCGAGTGGTTTGGTTCGGTTTATGTAGAGAAAACGGTTCGGTTTGGTTTGAAAATTTTCAAATCGCCAGAAAACGGTTCGGGTTCGGTTTGAGAAAAACGGTTTGGTTTGTAAACCGAACCCGCCCGATTTAAATATAATTAATAAATATTTATTTTTAAATAATTAATTAATAAATATTTAAAAATTAAATTTAGAATTTTACACTTTACATTAAATTCAAAAGTACATAAGATTTTTATTATGTGCTTGTTTTTTTAATTTTTACAAACTCTTGATTGTAGAAGTAAATGGATTTATCTAGACGTGGTAATTTTTGCTTATTCATAATACTTTAATTTTTGCTTATAGCTTAAAAAAAAAAAAAAAAAAAAAACGGTTTTGGCCAAACCGAACCGAACCGAAAATTTACGGTTCGGTTTTGACCAGTCAAACGGTTTGGTTTGATTCCAAATTTTTTAGGCGGTTTGGGTTTCGGGTTGGGTATTTCGGTTCGGTTTCAACCCAACCCGCCCGAATGCTCACCCCTACAAAATCCCCAGCCCGATTAGCCCTCACCCGATTAACCCGAAACCCGATAGGGCTGGCCCGAAACCCGATGGGCTGGCCCGATTGACATCTCTACCACTTTTTATACTCTATCCGTGCGTGCATGATTATTGGTGGCACAAATTTTAAATGAATGTATTAAAAGTGAAGAAAATAGTTCATTTTATTATAAAATATGGGTAAAAAACAAAAGGTTAGTGATGAAATCATGTTCAAACATAACAAATACACACTCTTGTAGGGCGTTCCAAAATAAAAAGAAGTGCACACTCTTATGCGACAGAGAGAATATATTTGTAGTTATAACAAACAAATTTCAATTATTATATTATGTATTTGGAAAATATTTATAGTATAATAATGGTTAAAAATGTGATCTTTATTGTAACATTAGTAAATATACTTCATCCGTCTCACTTCAAATGTCTTGTTTTTTTTATTGGGTTGTCTCACTTAAATGTCTTATTCCCCTATATGAAAAAAGTTAGTCTCAAAATGTAAAAGTTTTGGGGTCTACATCACCTTTTAACCGTGTCGAAAAGAAACAGGACACTTGAAGTGGAACAAAAAGAATATTTTATTTCTTTTTTTATCAATACAAAACTATTTTTAATCTAACTAACTAAATAAAATTTAAAAAGTTAACCTGATAAAAATAATTCGTTGAACATCTCAAAATTCTATTTTACAAAACTATAAATTAAGCTAAATAATTTGTAAATATGATGGAAAAGAAATAAAAAAGTTATTTATGGAAAATAATACTCCTTCTGTTCTTTTTGAAACATCTCATTTTTTGGGATACATAAATTAAGGTATATGTGATTTAGGTATAAATCAAGTTGTTTATAATTAAGTTGGAAAGAGAAAATAATTTTTAAAGAATTTCTATCAAATTAACTGAGAGAGAAGGTAAAAACTAACTTTTTTTGCTCTCTAAGAAAAAGACTAACTTTTGTGTGTCATATTATGTAATTAATGAATTATGTGAGGGGTGTTTGTTTTGTGTTGAGTGTCTCAAAATAAATAAACATTTCAAAAGGATGATCAAAATTGAAAAGTATGATATTTCAAATGGAACGAATAGAGTATTTTTGACTGAACGATGTCAAATATGAACTTACTTGATCGTCACTGTTGTTCCTATTAATCCACATATACTTTGTTCCATATTAATTGTGACATAGTCTCGGTTTAATCATAAATATATTACTCCCTTCGTTCCATTACAAATGTCTCACTTTCTATAATGGGATGTCTCATTATAAATGTATCATTCCTTTTTGTGGCAACATATTCTCTCTCTATACCTACTTTTAAAATAATAATTAAACAATTTTCATCAATCCACTTTATCTACTAATTACACATTTCTTAATCTATGTGTCCAAAAGTAATAGAACATTTGTAATGGAACGGATGGAGTATAACTTTTACCATAGAATCATGGTTACATCAAATATATTAATTGCATAGCATTGGCCACAAAACAATTTATCTCTAACCTTGAAAAATGTTTTATTACAAACATTGTATGCATGATAAACAAAGCTAAACAAATATGGATACACGTAAGTCAACCATTGAGTTCGTTCTTTGATGGTGGCTGAGCTACACCACTAAGATTGATCTCGTCGATAGATGGTGCAAGTATGTATTTCATTTTCTTTTTGTCAATTTATATATATGTTGGTACTAGAGTGAGTAATTACTGGTGTATGGATGGAATATACCAATTATAATTTTTCGTTGCTTGTTTATTCAGTTACCAATTAAAACTTTTCGTTACATGTTTACTTCTATTGATAAGACTGATCAATTATGCATAAACAATTAGCTTTCAGATGACTAGATTAGCACATGATGAATGAGTTGACGTCTGTCTAAGTAGTTGACTTGTCTAAGCAAAATTAGCTAGCTAACCTACTGACGATAGATTGTTTTTCAATTGAACATAACTGATGTAGGTGAAAGATGTGGCAGTTAAGTTTCTCGCGTTGCTTTAGAAAATCTTAAGTTGATTATCTATTGGAGACATTAGTCAGTTTATGCAGATCAATTGATTAAGTATGTTGATGGAAGTACGTTGATAATATCAAGCAGTCGAATGAGTCAATTGACATGTTTGTGTGCTTATTGTGATGACAGTTTAATAACACTCATTGTAAAGACATAATTTAAAGTATGCAATGTTCAACATGGTTTAGAGAAACTTCTCCTATGTCCACGGGCTTGATAAAAAATTGAACTCACTTAACTTTACTTACTTTAGAGCTGCAAGTCAGCTGACCAATTATGTAACCTTAAATTGATCCACGAGTTAACTGACCATGACTAGCTATCTTACTTCACTTTCAGTCAAGTAACACTTTGTTGCTTACTTGCTTCTACTTTTAACAACAAACTCCTAATTTTTCTAAGTAAAAGGTAAGTGTTTGAAGGTGGGTTCCAATTTGAACAAACTATTACAATGAAGAACAATAATGATGGTTTAGTTTACTCGATCTGAGGGTTTGGAGTAACTGTTGGAATCTCAAGGGATAACTTGTATTAGAACATGAGAATTTGTAGTAATTGAGTTTCCCTTTTGGTTCCTTCACTGCTATGAGTGATTAAAGATATGAACTTTTAATTCGTTTGTGAGTTTAAGTTTGCAGTATTTTCAGGTACCTTCATCGAGGTGAGTCGTCTGGTATTTATAGGAGGGAAGTGAATAGTAGTCTAAATTACATCAGCCGGTCATCATCATTCGACGGCTTTGGTATCTAACCAAAACGTAAAAAAAAATCCAACATTTTTCTCATTTTTTATGAGGCCTAAACCACTATTAACTCTATGCAACGAATTGAAGAAAAACTTATCTCTACTGAAGGAAAGCGGTGCAGGGAGCTAAAGACTTTATGCAAAAAGACTACTTCCCTATAAGTATGTTACTTTCCATTGTAAGAGAATGGTTAGTGCAATCATTAGAAAAGTAAAAAAAAACTATAAGGACAGAACCTAGACAAAAAATTATTATGGTCGGGTTAAATCAAGGAAATGAGACATTCGGCAAAACTGAGGCACCCAAAGACTCTCCTTTGTGAGAGGTCTTGGGTTCAATCCCGCTTGCGTGCGGTGATGTTTTCTCACTTTTGGTGGTGCTGTATTCCTGTTTGCATGCGGTGTTGTAATGTTTGGTGTTGAGGTCCCACACGCAGGGTGTTTCTCGCCTGCATGCGGTGATGTTTTCCCACCGCTTGGGTGGTGGTGTGGTATCGCATGCATGCGGATTGCATAATTAATTATATTCAAATACCTCTTGTAATTTTAAAAAAAAAATACTTTATTTTTTTAAAAAAATTGTATATAACTATCAGACAAGTTGATTACAAATACATCAGATAATAGATATTAAATCACTACTATATACAATCTATTATATGTAAGATCATTTGGGCTTTCTTTTTCTCTTGTTCACTTTACGCGCATCAACCATTTGAGCATCCTTTTGCTCATCCGCCAGTAGCTGTCCGTACTTGCTAAATACTCTCTCCGTCCCACTTCAATTAGCACACTTGCCTTTTTTATTTGTCTCATTTCAATTGGCACTTTCTAAATATAGCATGTGGTCTCTACCTTGTCTACACATATTAAACAAATGGTCCCCACCCACTTTACACACCCAAACCTTTATTCTTAATTTTCGTGCCCAAAGTAAAAGTGTCAATTGAAGTGGGACGGAGGGAGTATTCAATTAGAGAGCTTTGTATCGAGACTTGTCATGGTGACTCAAAGTTAATAAGAATTCACTTTTAATTTTTATAAATTGTAAGATATTATATATTATATAGATCTTATATTTTTATACAATGTATATTTATATAAATTATACACCATAAATATATATATATATGTGTGTGTGTGTGTGCGCGTTTTTTTAATTTTTTAATACCGTCAAACAAGCTGAAATAGAATTTTATTAAAAGAAAGAAAAAAACGGAAAACCAAGAACCCTTGAAAGCACAAAGAAGCAGACTAAGGGCCGAGCCTCGTTAAAACTTCATTAAGAACACCCGAGGGGGAAGCCTTAGTGAGGAGAAAGAGAACTCGTCTAAGGACCGACGGAGCTAAGTTGGGAGGCCTCAAAGGTTCCGGCCAAACCATCACCCCTAGACCACCCCGCTCACGACCGAGCAAGACAAAAGAAAAAGAGCCAAGAACTCAAGCAAAGCGAGTAAAAAAAGGAATGGTGACATCCTCCGTAACAAATTCATGTAACCCAACAATGTACTTTTATGTATTTTTAATATGTATTTTTATGTGTTTTTTTGTTGTAGATTAATGGTCATATTTTGTTATTTTAACCAAAATTTAAAATATTAATTGCTAAAATCTAATTACCGTGAATTACTAAGCTCAATTATAAATTATTGAATTATAATTAAAATTCTAACTATTATTAATTAAATTGTTAGAGTTTTATTTGCTTGAGAGTTGATGATTGGAATTATAATTTAATATAATTTCATATTTGATGTTGTTATCTCAAGCTGCAGAAGTGATGATGCTCATAACTCAATTATGATATTTCAAATTTCAAATTCCAGAGAGATAATGCTTAAAAATTATAAGTGGTTGTGAAGCTCGAGCCTTTAAATGAGATTATCCTCAAAATTCAGTTATGATATTTTAAACTCCATATGAGATAATGTTTACAAGTCAGGTCTGATCTTTAAATTTCTATATGATGCTCATAACTGAGGTGTGGCCTTTCAAGCTCTAAATGCGATGATATACAAAAGTCAATTATGATTCAAGCTCGAGATGAGATGATGCTAAACAGTCAATTATGTTCTTACGAGATCTAGATGATATGATTAACAACAATGTGACACGTCATTCCTCCATCATATCTAATTATTATTCCCTCTGGCCCACTATAACTGATACAAAACTTTTGAACAGACGAATTAAGGAGAATGTGTAAATTGGTTAAAGTTGACAGGACATGCAGTTTTTTCAATGGTTAATTTTTGTCATTTATGGAACAGACTATTTATAGCGAGACAACTTAAAATGAAATACAAACCACTTTCAATAGGATGAGTGAAGTATTAATTAAGTTGTTAGAGTTTTGTTTGCTAGAGAGCTAATAATTACTTGAAATATACCACCAAATTAATTTGCTCAAATTAAATTAATTAATCAATATAATAAATATTTCATATGTAATAATATTATAAATAATAAAACGATCATAAATTTGAAGTGATAATGTCGAATTTCGACGGGCTAAGCTCTAGTAAATTTTAAGACAATAATATGCTACTTTACTTTATAAATAATGTGTGATTATTCTAATTACATTCTCGTTCTTCTAAATGGACTACTACATTATATGCACGTGGCTTAATAATAAAGTGATTAATGCATGAAGTCAAAAATTATGTGTGAAAAATTTTATATTTAAATCTATTATCGCATAATTTTTTAAAATATTTATTATCTCGATCAAAATAAAATAAAATAAAATACACCACTGTAATATTCAAATACACAACTGATTTTCACGTAAACTGAATCGCCCCTTAAAGCAGTAAAGCTTGATTAACTCTTGCAATGTAAAAAGCATGAACGTAAAATAAGCATCAAGGTATACATAAAAAAGGCATGATTAGTTTATACGGAAAAAAAGGTGGTTATTTAACCATCCTCAACATATATATTGTGATAATGTAGTAAAGTATATACATTATATATAAGAAAATTCTTGAAGCAACGTGAGTTGACATGCATTAATCTACAAGTGATATGAAAGTATATGAGGCCAGCTTTTCCTGAAAAGAATTAACACTAGCTAGTAAAGGTTTTGTGAAGCCAACTTAATCACCAAATTCATGATCAATAGGAATTATATTTTTATGATGGTATATTGGATTGTTGGTGAGATAGTACATGCAATTGGAAGATAATTCAAATCTCACTATTATGGTATTACCTTATAAGTCAAATTCATTGTATATGGCGTCTTCCCTTCCCTTCACTTTCATTCTCTTATATTTATATATGGTTTTTTGGCAAAGGCATATAAGACGAGCAGAACCGATCACCTGCCCACCGTGGGCAAGCATAACGTGCCCACCATTGTTGTGGCAATTTTAATTAGGAAATATAATTAATAAATCTTACTCTAATTAAAATTATCTTACTATAATTACAATTGTCACATTATGGTGGACATGTTATGCATGCCCACGGTGGGTAGGTGATCGGTTCTGATAAGACGAGTTTATCTATAGCACGTTCATAAATATTGACTGCACGCCTCAAAAATATATATATGTTTATATATTGATTGCAGATCTGTTAATAATAATAATAATAATAATAATAATAATAATAATAATAATAATAATAATAATAATAATAATAATAAATTGGGAGTTTTTGATCTAGTAGCAATATTAATTTTGTGTTGACTTGAGAAATCCTCACATTATTTTTTACTGACATGCTAATATATAGGCAGGATTGTAGGAGATGAGTGAGATGTAGCTTTTTGCAAATTCAATGAGCATTCATTGCAGGCAGAAGGTCCAACTTCAGAATGAAGAAACCCACCTTTGCGGGCTCCATAAAAAGTAATTTGGGGAGTGATGTTGAAGCCACAATAATTTAACAGGCTCAGTATCGTAGACTACATTCTAATTGTAATTAATAAATTTTAATTTGGATTAATAAGTAAGTATTAATTAATTAATTGTGGCTTTCACACGTGTTGGTCCTGAACGAGTATGTATCGGTGAGTATACACCAATTTAGTGGCGGATCCAGGATTTGTTATTAGGGGGGACGAATTTTATTGAAGTACGACGTTTGAAAATATCTATACGGGGTTCGGGGGCGGGAGCTCCCGAGCTAAATCTTTTTAAGCATTCCGTCAATTAATTTTTATATCCAACTAGAATATTAATGGGTTTAGAATTAGAATCAGTCACTTAATATACTCCCTCCGTTCCAACGAAAACGGTGCACTTCTTTTTGACACGGGATTTAAAGAGAATAAAATTATAGTGTAAAACTGTATAAAGGTGTGTGGGGCCACATTATTTATAGTGTAAAATTATTATCAAAAAAGGAAATGCACCACTTTCGTTGGGACGGCTCAAAAAGGAATACGCACCGCTTTCGTTGGAACGGAGGGAGTAGTAAATAGTTGTTCGCAATTTTAATTGAATGACAAGTACATTAAAAGCATATAAAGACCTACTTCTAATACGCTTTTTGAAAAATTGTTTTATCTTAAAAAAAAAACTAATTTCATTATTAATAGTTCATAATTTACTTTAACTCGAGGACTGACTCAAATTCAATATTAAAATTTTATTAATTAGAAATGAAAATAAGACAAAAATAACACAAACTTAACAAACTAATAGAACAAATAACTGTAAACTGTTAAACAATTAATGTGGATATTATAATTATTAAAATATTGTATTATATTTTTTTTGTATATATATATAGTAAATAAAAAATAAAAAAAAATTGGGGGTACAGTTGTACCCCCTTGCACCCATGTAGATCCGCTGACCAATTACAAATTTTGCTATGCTTGGAAGATATTGCTTAAGATAATAAGATAAGTTGAGCTGAGTGAAGATTCAACTTAAATGACATTGATCAGTTGACTGAATAGTAAGTTGACAAAAGTCTAAATAAAACTTATTATGTTATTAATTGCTGAAAAGCTGGTCAATTGGACTAATAAGATCATATTGTGCAGAATGTGGTGGTTAAGATATTTGTGTGTTCATGAAATTTTTAAGTGTTCAAGTTGAGCTTAGTCAGTTTTAAATTTGATTAGGAGATTCATTAGTCTATTTTGGTAAGTCAGCTGAAAATTGAACTTTCTGCTTAAGCTGAGTTTTGTACGTCAATTCAAAATGCTTTAAGGGCGTGTTTACTTTGATGGAAAATAAAATAAAATATATATATTTTTCACAAATTTTTCACCATTTTCACACGTATACTATGATAGAATTTTTCTTTGGGCATCAGGCAGCTTCTTTTCACTCTTTTTCTCTCTAATGCTGTATAATATTTTTAGATAGTGGTGTCAAAATATTTTTCAATATTTTTTTTATGTCTAGTAAACACATAATAAAAAAGGAGGAAAATACAATATTTTCTCATATTTTCTTATCCATCATTTTCCAATGAAAATTTTACAACCAAAATGCACCCTAAGTAGATACAGAAAATAAGGCACATACTAGTTTAACGTGGTTCGGAGATAACCTTCCTATGTCCATGGATATGGATTACACGTAAATTCACTTAACTTCTGGATTCCTTATTGTCAAAGCTGCAAGTCAGCTTGAACAACGAATTAAGTTATGTTGAACCACGGGTTACGCGGCTGTATCTATTATGTGTGATTACTCAGTCGTTTTCGAATACAATTTAATTTTCAATGTAACACCCTGATCTAATTAAAATGTTAAATACTTATTTAATCCAAAAAATCATAAAATAATTTTTGATCATTCTAACACCATTTTCAAAATGAACAAGTTCTTGAATGAAATATTCAAATAAAATTTGAGTTAAAGTATCGAGTCATGACATAAAAACAACATGATAAATTGATAATATTAAACGTAGTAAGTCAAATGCTATTTAGAAGTAGTTTGAGTTTCAAAGCTTACACTACAATGCTATTTGGAAGTAGTTTGAGTTTCAAAGCTTACACTAAACAAAACATTAGATATTATATTTAGGTGCAAATAGAAATATCATTTTTCAAAAATGACTTGACGCAGTTATTCAACTCTCCACATGTCTCCAACATTAAATACCTGTTAAATATGGGATGAATATTAATATATTCTTTTAATTATCTTTAAAATTAAATATATAATTGAGATTATTATAAATAATCTATATTTTGTGCCCAAGATATTTTTTATATTAATATAGATTGGTTGGGGGGGGGGGGGTTTCACCTATTCCAAAAGTTCAATTTTAAATATTCAAATTTGTTGCACATTTTCGGCCATAATTTCCATTAACAACTCGAAAATCCTTTACTTGAATTTCAAAGGTTACCATAACACACATTATTGAAATTTTTGTGTAATTAAATCACGGATGAATCCCATCTCTATAGGCATCTTTTTTGTGATTTATTGTTTTTCCTTTGAATAAGGTGACTTATTATTGTCAATTGATATTAAAATTAAAATTATTGATTGTCAATTCACATTCTTTTCCCTCAAAATAAATATATAAATATAAATAATTATTTTGATAGAAAATCAATTGACATATTGACTTGTCCTTAATATTTCATTTTATATCAACTCAAAAACAAATAAATAAATAAACTGATTTTTATACGCTCCAAATTCAGCGCGAGAAAACTAGCCGTTTGCAAGCGCCTCCCAATTCCCAAACCTCAAAATGATCCATTTCTCCTCTTCTCTTCAAATATTTGATCAATGCAATTCACGTTGTAGTTCGAAAAACTCACACTCTCTCTATCTCCCCAATTCGTGGTCGATTTTCATGGAGTCGACGTCGGAGTTCACTAGAGTACTAGTTACTCCGACGAAAGAGAGAGTCGCCGGTTCAGGTCGGACGAAATCGAACGAAAACCTCAAGTATGCGGAAAATTTTGATCCAAACGTTTGTCGTGCTGGAACGAAGCTATACAAATCAGCATCAATGGTCAATTCTATACTCAGCGCCAAAAATCCAAGTCGCGGGAAGTCTAATCTTAACCGATTGGCTTGTCCTTCTGCGATGATGAAGATTCGAGGCAGGAAGTTTGTGATCGCGAAGGAAAAACCTCGGGTAGAAGAATCGAATTCCGCAGCCGCCGCTGTGGATTGTAAGAAGTGTGAAAAGGCGGCCGGGAAATCCAAGTGTTTGTGTGTGGCGTATGTGAGTTTGAGGGCTTCGCATGAAGAGTTTCAGAACAACCAGGATCAAATTCAGAAGGAGGTTGACTCTGATAGGGTAAGTGAGTGCGAGAACCCTGGGATTGACGATGAAGGAACGAAGGAGACAAGTGATGTATTGATTGAGAGTGATTGCGAAAATGGTGAATTGAGGTTGAAAAAGAGCAGGGAAAGGCTTTTGGAAGCGGCGAGACGGAGCGTGCCGGAGCCGGGATCAGGAAGGGTGATGCATTTGGTGAAGGCATTTGAGAAACTCCTTAAGATGCCGAAATCAGGCGATTTTGATGAAAATAAGGAGAAGAATGTTATAAAATGGGCGTTACCTGGATTGCAGCGGCCTCCTAAGGTGCCTCAGAAGCAAATTTCTTCTTCATCGTCAGATTTTTACCAAACATCAGAGAGCTTACCTCTTGATTCTCGTCCTTCTTTCTCATCAGATGGCAACCAAAGAAGGTTAGCGAGGATGACGGCCAACACATTTGAATTGTGATGTCTATGTATAATTGTGTGTTATATATCTGTTCTATGTTGGAATCTAACATTGTTTTTATGAAGCTTCAGCCTGTCATCGAGAACTTCGGCCTGTGGAAGAAGCAGGCTAAGTGTGAGAACCTTTGACTACGCTACACTTAATGGGAGATAACTTCCCTTTTCTTTTTGACAATCTCATCTATGTTGTGATTTTTGCAGAGCTCTGAATCTTCCAGAACCTTCAGCAGAAGACAACGGAAAACAAAGCAGCAGAAGTCAATCTCCCGAAAGCCTTTCATGCTAACGACAGAGGTTAGTCTCATGGAAATTGATTCTTGTGTATGCACTATGCAGCACTCTTTAGATTTGTACTGTGTTAACCAAACACGTTTGTAGCGTGTGGACTCATATGGATGGTGTATGGTTACAATAGAGCTGTGTCATGATGGGATATTTCAATTAAAATAAACAATTCATATTCACATCCACTAAGAAAAATCGGTTATTATTCGTTCATTCCATTTGCATTCTGCCATGTTGACCTGTGGGCGGAGACCATGAGGATATGGTTTTCTTTCAACTGTTTCTAGAAGGTTTAAGTTCTATAAAGTGAAAACTTCAAGCTTGTAACAATTTTTTAGTCTAGTCATAGCCTCCTATTGGTAAAGGTTAGATGTAGAATGATGATTGGGTGAAGGAGCTGGAGTCATAAGAACACATGTGAAGTTGCATATATGAGTAGAAATACGAAAATAATTGTGTAGCAGCAGGAGTCATAAGTTTTTTTTTTTGGGGTGTTTTAAGCTTAGTTTTCAGGGAGATTACTGGTTGATAAACTGGTGAGAGTCAATAGAGCTAAAGCCGATCCATCATCTAATAGTTACAAGTTATTTTTAGAAGGTAAATAACAATAATGATCATTTATACAGTCATAGTGGCGCCTTCCGTTAATAAAAAATTCTCAACCGATCAACAATTTTACTAATCCTAATTATCTGCAAATGGTTTGTATCCAGATGCATGTTTGTATGACAGAAAAAACTCGTGTTTTCGACAGCAGAGATACATGGACCTATGAGCCCGTGCATGGTTTTGATGCTTGGTTATCTGCTCCTTCCTTAAAATTGTTACAAATTTCGGAAACTGATCTTACTGCAGCAAAGAGGAAGATATAAGGAGGAAGATCTCATGCAGAAGCTAGAAAAGAAATTAGTGGAAGAGGAAAAGTTGAGGATACCTATTGCTCTAGGTCTTCCGAGGACAACAGATGAACCAGAGGTAAATTGCTGTTATCTTCTCATTGCTGTTTCCTTAATCATTTCACATGGTTCATCTTAGTGCATTTTTATTGTTTTTCTCTCAGAAATATCGATTTTAATCAGGTTTCTTTTTATATATGTTTAAAATATTTCATATGGTTCTTTTTCGATTTCTAATTCTGTCAGCGTAAGTTATGTTTGTTTCACCAAATCTCGTCTCAAAATCTCAATTTATCTTTCCTAAATTTTTCCACAAAAAAAAATATCAACCCTTTTATTATAGTGGGACAACCACTTGCATAGAGGGTGGTTCCAATAAGTTGAGCATGACTTGGAAGTTTTCAATTTCATCTGGTAAAACTGTACTGGGTAAAGGGACACGGGATTATGAGACTCAAGATCATGATAAATGATAGTATTGCTTTTCATCATTGTTTGAGTTGCAACAATTTTTAGCTTAACAAGTACTTATGCCTTAGCTTGGCCTATACAAGTGAAGATTTTGTAATTGCACTGATATTCAATTATAAGAACAGCAAGTCAAACGCTTGAGTTTGAAATCTGCTCTATTCATTCAAGGATATGATTTGAGACTCACGACAAATATATGAATTTCTTTTTATGAACTCTAAATTGTATCAAATCCAATTTATAGGAAAGCTAAACGTAAATCCTTTATTTTAGTAAGCGTAGCTTTGTGCAGATTGTTAAACAAGCAATACAAAAATTTCAGTTTAGTTCTGTTGCGTAAGGGTGTGATTCCATGAAAAGTAGTTTACTTATTCCCGCTGGCTACTGGACTTTCTGTTTAATATTTTCTAAACCAGAAATACAGACACTAAAGGGAACATCTAATGCATACCAGAAATAGATATTGAGCAATCTGGTCTGTGGTGTTTCAGATCCTTGTGAAGCCCCCAGTTAAAGAAAGCACCAAGCCTGTCGACTTGGTACTGCACAGTGATATCAGGGCTGTGGTGCGTGCAGAATTTGATAATCAGGTACGAAAATAAATTAAATCTGTGAAGTTCCCAAAACTAGAATCTTGATGCTTGCTATTAGTACTACTGAGATGTCATAGTATTATTATTGAGACTCTTTAGATTTCATTTAAATAAGAGCCATGTAAAAATTGCTAAATCACTTGCTTCTTAACTTCATTGTCAAAATTTGTGTAAATCTTCCCCATAACAAAACAGTCATTTGCTAAGTTTTTTGAATTAAACAAATGATGTCTTAGAAAAGTTTTAACTTTTCAATTCTAAGCTTCCATCTCAAAATGGCAAACATAGTCATAGGGTAGACTTAAGAAGCTATCATAGCTGGCAAATTATGCACAGTGAATACTGCTGGAAAAACAGAAGGACAATTCAAAACCTTTCTTTTCCTTATTTCTTTCATATGTAAAATTTAATTTGGGAATTCATGTATATATATATATATATATATATATATATATAGAAATGATAAGTTGATAATAATTAAGATTGTGTTGGATTGATCATAATGTTAATGTAACAAATCAATATATGTAGTCCAATCATACATCAAACTGTAATGAATAAAACTGGGTGATGGAAGAATGATTAAGATTAATACACAGGGATGAGAAAATGGCGTTTGGCCAAGAAAACAACTGAGGATGGAAAAGAGTGATTGGATGACCAAAGAGATTGATCAGAGAGATAATGGATGTATGTGGCTGGGAGAAGATAAAGACAATTAATAAGGAGAAGAGAGCTAATAGATGAAATGCTGGTGACTGTAATAGCAAGAGCATAATAAAATGAGAGAGAGAGAGAGAGAGAGAGATGGAGGGCAAGTGGTGATACACAGTAACATGGTAATTGAAGTGTGGATGAATATGTAATGGTTGAAGGATGTCAATGGAAGAGAGAGAAGAAAAGCATGGAAAGTAAAGAAAGAGAGATTTGGCGGTGAGGAAGAAATGTGGTTCAGATGGCTTTGAGTGATGGATAGGGGAAGAACAGGTGGTAGAAGGTAGTGGTGAAGAGAAAAACAGAGTAATTGTGGATATAAGTGGAAGAGGAAGAAAGAATAGAGGGGGAGAGAGGAGAGAGATGAGGGAAGAGAGGGGACGAGAAAATGCAGAGAATGTGTACAAGGAAGAGAAGAAGTTCTAATGGGTAGAGAATTGGAGAACAAGTATCTTGAAGTTCTAAAAGATGTGAATCTCAGCGCATGCAATTTACACTTTGCTGACTTAAAAAACGAACTTTCCTAGTGATTGATTTTTCCAAAGCTCTTAGTGCAACATAATTCTATGATCTTTGAATATTCTTCCATAGATATTCAAATAAGCTTGGTTTAATGCCCAGTTGACTAGAACAGAAGTATAGATGATCAATACTATTATATTTCCCAAAAGCTAATAAATAGTATGATCTAAGGATTGAGCTTTTAGTTGGTTAAAATCAACATTACTGGATAGGAACAGGTCTTGTGAAACTATTATTAAACCAGAACTTCGTCCATTTCTAAGCCTAGCAAAATGCAGTGTTGATGTGTGTATTGACCAAGCGGTAAGGGATTAATGCCTAAGGACAAAGGTCTTGGATTTAAGTCCCTTGTGGCGCGGCCTTTAAATTTCTTTATTTAATATTGTTAATTTATCAAAAAAAAAGCGGTGTTGGTTCTTTTTGAGGTTCACCACCTGTATTCGTCTTCCGTTGTGACATTTCTTTGTCTTTTAGGTGGCCAAGAAAATGAAGCTAATTGAGCAGTACCGGATGGAAATGGAAAGGCAACGAAGGGTAAACCGCAGTCCAGAACTCGAATTCAATACTGTCATTGTTAACCTAAGCTCACTCTAACGTATATCTGTTTTATTTTGCAGCTAGCAGAAGAAGAAGAAATCAGGAGACTGAGGAAGGAGCTTGTCCCTAAAGCGCAACCTATGCCGCATTTTGACAGACCTTTCGTGCCAAAAAGGTAAATTCACCATGTCTCGCAGAGGAATTTTAACAAGAAAATACGTAATCACCTGCATTCCATTGATCATCAGGTCTGTGAAGCACCTGACCATACCAAAAGAAACAAAATTCCATTTACCTCAACATAAGAAGATCAAATGCGCTACATGCCTGCCTACACAGGTGGAGTGAAGGGATCGACGTTGGATTAGCTTATTACGAGGCTTGAAATTTTCATGTACAGAATTATGGATTGAATGTGAAATTTGTCGATGAGAATCAACCCATATGGTCATGTCCAGCTATAACTAAAGCAATGTTGATTTTTGGATTAGAAATTTCCATACAAAAATCCACCACGTTTTGAAGTAGAGGTGGAAGAGGTGAGCAAGCTCATCAGAACCCACAAGCAGATTGAAAAAAGATGTTAAGAGTTGAAGTCGAAACAAAGCTCTAGAAATCAAGAAATCTAATACTCTCAGTCTAGGTGACTTTTAACTTGATTGAAAATAAATGGTTAAAATTGCTTAAGACGTATGACCAAAGATAGGTTTTTGTCCACAGATATTCAAACGGAAAAGATATCGAGTTCAATTTCTATAGAGGGTATTACTCTTCTTCCCCAGTTATTAATAAAGATTAAGAAATCCAGGGACAACCATCTCTTCATCTCAGTCGACACCATAGTCCCTATATAATTTATTTTTATTCCATCTCTATTCATTTAAGGCGTTTACTTTGCATGATTGATAAGATGTAGGGTTAATATTCGATTTTGTCCCATCGTATTAATATGGCACAAAATTGAATATTTACCCTAAGATGTATGAATATTTTTATCCTCAAAAGTAGGATTTCTCCAATCTAAATAAGAAATCAAGCAAAAAACGGATTTCTCCAATCTCACTCTTTCAATGAAATAAGAAATCAAGCAAAAAACTAATTTAAATGATAAAAATAATCAAGAACCTTAAATATTCCAATCCATCAAAATATTAATTATAAGATTAATCCTCCAAAATAAACTCTTCCTGAAATTTTATGTTAAATACCTAGCTCTTACGCTTTCAATCTTTTCTACTTTTATCTCGAACATAAATGGCAGGGAGACATTTATCTACCATGTTTCATTTTTGGCCCTATTAGTTACTGTTTGAGCTTTCGCACCTCCTTTATTAGTTGAACGAAAATAAAAAAAGCCAGCCTAGGATAAATAAATATATAATCTCTCTATCCCATTATTTTTTACTACGAAGATTAAAAAATATGTAAAAAATAAATAAAATAAATTAATAAAAATTATTTAAATATTAAGTATAAAAAAAATATATTACCAAAAAAAAATGAAACATTTATAATGAAACATCTCATTATTTATAATGGGACGGAGAGAGTATTTTTTTGACAAATTCATGAGAACATTTTAGAAAAATTTATGTTGAATAAGCGATAAATCCTTTTAACCATTTAAAGATAAATATCTACATATCCTCCTCCCCCAATAAAAGACTAAATCAGATACTGAACAGAGTAACATGAGATAATAAGATGAAATTAAGAAACTAGTCCTTATATGAAATTAAAACATACAGTAACAAAAATTCGACAAAAAAAAGTACTAAAATGCCACAGAAACTGGAAACATGCCATCTAGAGATATGTCTGAGATCAATAGTCAACCGCCTGTAACTAAATCACATTTAAATAGCACTTAATTAAAATCCAGAGCACAGCATCAGGACCCAAAATTTGATCAAACATGCAAAGATTTCTATTTCAACCCAAAATCATTTCAGGATTTTACTCAAAGAACAAAGCCAACAAGGTAAAAGATGGGGCGAGCGCAAATCAAGGCGCCACAACAACAATTCTCCCAGAAACTTGGTCGAGATCCCTCCGGCCATTGGATGTGATTCTTCTTCCACTGCAAGAAATTGAAAAGTGCCAATAAATCTCAAGTTCAAAGCTATTTTGCAGACATACTGAGTATTTAAACATGGAACAGGGTCAAGCAAGAAATACATCATATATGGTGGAGAGAGCTTACCCCCTTGGTTCCATCTCGACAATGTTCATGTTCTGCAACTGTTGAAGGATGTGACGAGCAACAGAGCCGCTGCTCTTGCCAAAGTGGGGCGGGCGACTTCCGTTCCTCTTGCTCCCTCCATAAATTCTCCTGAAGGAGCCAACACCAATACCTCCCCTGAGGTATATCTTCCTAGCCATGGAAGCTGTACAATCCATCAAGGCATTTATCAAAATAGTAACCGTGAAATTACCATTACAAAGCTTCCTTATTGTAAAATACTTATGCATAAGACTACAGAATACATTTTCATCCAGACACAATAATAAGAGTATCAATTGGAAAAGGATATTGTATAAAAAAATCATATTTGCATTCTACAAAAAATGCTTGAAAGACTGTAGCAAAGCTCACAAACAACCAGAAAGCTTGAACAGCCAAATAACAAAACACATTAATCAAAAACTTGAAAAAGTGATGAGCAATGAGATTATTACCGGCCCTAATGTAGTACCAGTCGGGATCATAAGGAGCAAGTTCTTTGAGGACACCAGTTTTCACAATGTCAGTCCACTCAGGAAGCTCCATCTATTTGTTTAAACATGACGAAATACAAGTAAATAATCAGTTATTAAAAGTGAACAAATTCAACCTGAATTATTAGTAAGAGCTCCATCAAACTGTGACTTTAGACATCATAAAGTACATTAAAAGATAAACTAATATAACAATTAACATAACAATCCATTAAAAGAGGTAAAAAGAGCTTTAATCTCGATATAATAATTAATGTGATAACCCATCAAGCGATCTAAAAGTCTATATCGTTTCATTTAAATTAATAAATCCTGACATAATACAAAACTAAATTGCGTAATCAAATATCCAATAATCTAAATCGACATATTTCGAAACTGTTCATATTTCTTCGGGAGAATTTGAAAAATTAGATGATCCATAATTCCTCAAATCAATTCTCAGCATGAAATTAATACGTAATCATCTGAAAAAAGAAAACAAAAGTGGAAAACAACAAGCATAAGAAACTATCCATTGTCATCTCCAAAGAATATGTTATCAATTGTCTAAACAAAATTGCACACACTATAAACTTCGATTACCGAGAAAAAGGAAAGGAAAGGAAGGAAAACAAAACGGAATCGCAAAAACTTAAGCAACAAATTTGACCTTGCCGGACCGCTTGAGGTGAGCGGCGTAAGCTTTGACGAACTCATGAGGAGAAACATCCTTAACAGTTTTCGCCGTCGCCGCCATATTTCCGGAAACCGTGCAGCTCGCCTGTCCGCCGAAATAGAGAGATGGCCGAAAAGCAGCAGCGGTGGAGCAGAATGGTTAGGGTTTACGAGGCTATTGCTGCGCGAATATATATACATACATAAATGGTTTTGATGGACCATAGCCCGTTTCGTCAACACTCATTCTTTGGGCTTTATCCCGTTATGTTTAGACCACACACCTATATTTTTTCTAGCCCACTTTGTTTGTATAATTTTTTTTTTTTGAATATTTTATTTTGGGGTTCACCGTGTTTATATACTCCCTCCCTACTTCCAATAGCTAAAAAATAGCTAGACATTATTAATGGAACAATTACTAACGGGACAGAGAGAGTAATTTCTTAATGAATAAATTAAATATTGTGTTGCTAAATACTCCAATTCTTCATATTGTTATAAGACGAATTAATGCTCTCGTGACTAGGGATACGAATTTGGTCAGCATGCTTAATTGACAGGCTATTTGATTATCAACTATTCAAATTATAATATTTTTTAGTTGTAAATTTTTTACCATAACCCTCAATTTTCGGATTCTGGGCTAACCTGTCGAGCTCGAAAATTTATTTAAAAAATTAATTAATATGTAACTCTATATTTATACAATCAATTACCATGTTAAATGAATATTATTCCAACATCAACTTACATAATAATTAATATGTAACTCTTAGATAAATAAGAATACACATATTTTTTTTCAAATGGTTATTATTTTAAATCTTTTTACATCTAAACGGTTTATATTAACCATTAAGAATAAAAACGCAAGATGACATGATGAGTATAACTTTCGAATATTGAACCAAAATGTATTCCACAAATATATCGGAAAAAATCTTATTTTTACTAACTTTCAAAACTAAGGTAATGAGTTTGAAAACCAAATAGCAAGAAAAAAAATCAATTAATAAGGTCAAACTCGTTTTCGGGCAGTCCTATCATGTTCGGGCCATTTTCGGGTTAATCCTATCAGGTTGCAGGCTATTGGTTATTCGAGTTGTAATTTTTTTCATGCTATAAAATTTTAGTTTTAATTTTATTTGATTATCTGTCTATTTGGACCAACCCACGAGTTTTGGGTTAAATTGACATCCCTAATCGTGGTTAATTGAAGTGACAAATTAATGTCACTATGACTAGCTAAAGTGACGTAGACATTCAACTACATCGCTTAGTACATCGGTCATTTAAGTCTTGTAGACATTTCGAAAGTCCACCTCATCATTAATTTGAGAGCAACTGATAATCGTGTGAATAAACAAAATAACTTAGAGTTATGTGTTTGAAGGAAGAACTTTTAGTTCACGAGAAACTAAAATTTGAGATGCAATTATATTTTTTTATTTTATTTATTATGTTTTCTATTTTTACATTACCTTGTATAGCATGAAGTTAATAGTATTTATTAACACAATCAAGGCAGGAAACAGAGATTTGGGATGATAATCAAGTTGACTACAAATTGGTTGTGGCGACTCAAAGAAACACTTATGTATGATAAATCCGTTTGGAAGTAAATTGTTGACTTATTACTTATAACTTGGGTTATCAAATGGTTCAAGTACGTTTAATCGATTCGTAAATTTTGATTACCCGAATTAAAAGTATACCTAACCTAAATTTAATAATTGATACTGAATCGAAATGAATACTCGGTTAACTGTGATGAGGAGTAAAATGTGTACCAACACTGTGCACCAGTGGAAATCCATCTTGGAGATTTCCACCCATGTCAACTTCCAGCCACGATATTTTCCACCCGTGCCAGACTTCCAGCCAAGATATTTTCCACCCGTGGCAGACTCCAGCCAGGATATTTTCTACCCGTGGCAAACTCCATCCAGGATATTCTCCACCCATGGCAGCCAGCTATGTCATTCCAGCTTTGCCAATTTCCATCCGTGTCAATTTCAGCCATGTCAATTTTTGGGCTTGTTTAATGGACTTTAGGGCTACGCCCACTTAGTCACTTATAAATAGGGCTCTCATGTATAGAATTTAGGGGGGATTCCATTCATTTTACTTAGGGATGTCAATCCAACCCGAAACCCGTGGGCTGACCCGAATAACCCGACAAAATTAGAGGGTTAGGGCTGAAAAATCACAACCCGATAACAAATCGGGCTAATCGGGCTAGCCCGTTCGGGCTGGCGGGTTGAAGCGGGCCAGCCCGTCGGGTTGTCGGGCCAACCCGTCGGGTTACTCGATTTAAAAAAAAATTAAAAATACTAAAATTTTAGGGTTTGAAATTGAATTGCTTCAGACCTCAGTTCAGCCGCGCCTCCACTCTTCCATTCTTCTACCTCCGACCCCGCACCAGTCACCACCTCCAGCCACGCCGCCGCGCCGCGCCTCCCCTCTCCGGCGCATCCAACCCAATTTGTCTCCCACCAGGCAACCACCGAACCACGCCGCTTCCCACCTGAGCCCAGCGGGCCAGCGCCATCGCGCCTCGACTCCTCTCCATCTCCCACCGCCGCGCCTCTTCCCACCTGAACTGAGCAGCTATCGCTGTCGTCTGCTGCTTCTAGTCCGCCGCAATTGCCGCTCACTCCATCTACTCCGGTGAGTAATTTTTCAAGCATTTTTAGTTTCATTTTAATATAGTAATTTACTAATTTTTTTCTGCAACTGCCGTCTGCCACTCACCTGAACTTTTTGAATGTTGGTTGCTTCATTTTATTTATTTTAAATTTAAATTTTTAAGTTTTTGTTCATATAGTTTTTGAGCGAATGCTGTTTGAAATCTTGAAAAATATAGACCTCAAAGTGGCAAAGTGCGAGTTTTGTAAAGTTAAGATAACTAGCCTACTGATATTTGGAAAAGATCATATAGTCTCATGAAGTTCGGATGTTCTGTTGTAATTACCCTTTGCAAAAGTTTCAATTCGCAAGTTTAGTTAATGTTGAAAATTTTGAGGTAGGCTCTACTGTGAAACAAGGTAGTTTTTTCGTATGGTTAAACTATGTTCTGCATATAAGGATTTAGCTTGCTGTTGATTAATGGCTTGTTTCATTGCTTCATTGTTTCAAATAAACATTGTGGACACACTTATGTAAGATTCCCTTTTTGTTATTGTGTTTCAAATTATCGAACTATATTATGCTTTAATTATATTGTTTTCTTTTAATAGATGGTGAAGATGATGAGCAAGAAGACATGGATCAAGTTGAAGCACCAAATATTATCAATGTTGAAGAAGAGTGTTACTCAAATGTTTAGACTTTATATTAATTTTTGAGATGCTTTGTTTCCTTAATTTCAAATTATTGTTGAATATTTTGTTTTTATTTTTTTAACAAGTTGAACATTTATTGTTATTAACTTGTTTTATATATTATGCGATCTTGAATATTTTATATTTTTGTATTTCATGCTTTGTTATATAATTTATATCTATGTATATTTTATACATTATACATTAGATCATTAAAAATAATAAAATACAAATGATAATTTTATTTTTACACCTTTAAAACCTCCAACCCGATGGGCTAGCCCGAAACCCGAATGTTTAGGGTTAGGGTTGAAGATTTACAACCCGAAAAAACCTCCAACCCGATTAGCCCGCACCCGATTAACCCGGAACCCGATAGGGCTAGCCCGAAAACCCGATGGGCTGGCCCGATTGACATCCCTAATTTTACTACTCAACTTTTTACATGTAACAACTCAAAAATATAGTGAAAACACAAGCAACCTCCGTGGATGTAGATCATTATGATCGAACCACGTAAATTCTGGCCTTCTTTATTATTTTATTTATTGTGTCGATTTTTGTTTCACCAAACTGATAATTGAAACAGTTATTTTGATTCGATATTCATATATCTGATATAATCGGAAAAAATACATTTTTCTGCATTTTTTCAATTCAAATTCTAAAAAATATAAATAATTCAACGGCAATGGCTCATGATGTGATTGGTGAACATCAGTTATTATTCTATTGTTGTATGTCAGTAATGAGAGATAAATGATAGACAGATGAGGGTGGTCGTGGCGGTGGTCGACGACGAGACGTCGCCGTACCAATGAGGCAGCGACTAAAAAGAAAGAAACACATGATAAACTAAAATAAAATAACACTAAGAAAATTATTAATAACCAAGACTTAAATAATTAAAAAGAGAATTTCCAATACTCTTTATTAAGTGCTAACGTTCGAATAACTATAAGAACCACAAGTACTGATGAACTACTGTAAAAACAACAGTAGGTATCCAGTTAAATCCAACCAATTTAAACACAAGTTTTTACAATCCAACATAAGACTACAACAATTAGAAAATCACAGTGAAAATTGCAGTTGGCAGATATGTATGATTATTGGGCATAGACCCCTTAGAGCTAGGGATGTCAATCCGTCCCAAAACCCGTGGGCCGACCCAAATAACCCGACAAAATTAGAGGGTTAGGTTGTAAAATTGCAATCCACTTACAAATTAGGCTAACCGGGCTAGCCCGTTCGGGCTGACGGGTTGAAGCGGGCCAACCCGTCGAGTTACTAAATTTTTAAAGAAAAAATCGAAATTTAAAATACTTTAGGGTTTGCAGTTTGCTTGTCCCCTGAATCGCTTCTCACTCAGTGTGCCTCCCTTCACTCTTCAGCCATTCCATCTTCAGCCACGTTGTCGCGCCGCGCCTCCCTTTCCTCCGGTGCATCCACTCCGGTTTGTCTCCCACCGGGCAACCACGCCTCTTCCCAGAAGAGCCGTTAGCCAGAGCGCCATTGCGCCTCCACTCTGCTCCCTCTCCCACCATCGCGCAGCGCCTCTTCCAACCTGAGCTGAGCGGCTACCGCCGTCGTCTGCTACTTCTAGTCCGCCGCAACTGCCGCTCATTCCCTATACTCAAGTGTTGTCTCCGGTGCTATCTATACAAAGTTCCGGTAAGTAATTTTTCAAGGTGATGAATTGCTCATGTATAGTGTGTAATCTTATCATCTGTTGTTTGATTTGATTGCTCGCTGCAATCAGTCTTAGCCTCAATTGAAAATCTAGCGTTGCTTTAATCAGAGTTGATGCCCTAATTTGATTTCCCCTAATTTGTTGAAGCCCTAGGAATAATGTTGTTGATTTTCAACCAATTTTGACTTTATCACTTGTATGCAGCTGATAACATCCTATATCTTCGCGACAATTGCAATCTGCATGTGTTTTATGTATGGGATCATTTGTGCGAAATTTAATGCTGTAAAATTGCTTTAGCTTTTGTTTGGTGTGAGAACTAGAATTCTGGAAAAAAAGAGCTCGACATTTTGTGATGTTGCTTCGATTGACTCTAAAATCAAGCCCAATGCTGTTGGTTTCGCCTATTCAATAGATGTGTGTTTTTGTGCTTGTAATCATTCTTCTGATATGGAATTGGTTATGGTGTATTTGTTGTGGGTTATTGACGGGCTTAGTTTTTTATCATATTTGGAATGACATGTTTATTTATTGCTTATTTAATTTTATCACAAGATTGATCGGTCTCAAATTTCACTCACGAGGTTATATCAATAACACCCATCATGAATCTCTTTTTGCAAATTAAATTTTGCTTTTGTAATTGCATGTCGTGTACATATAGAGCATGCATGGTCTGCCCTTGTCAATTCAAGTGAATTTTAGAACATTGATTGAGTTACAAGAGAAGCAAATTTCTGAAAACTTCTTGTGTTGATATAGGTGTTAAAGATGGAGGACTCATCTCCAAGTGTTGATATGGAGAGTGGTGAAGAAGATGTCAAAATTCTTGAAGATTCCAAGGCTAAGAAGAGACAAAAATCTTCTGAAGTTTGAAAAAACTTTTTAGAGGACAAACCCGACAAATATGGAAAGAACATGAAGTGCAATCATTGTGGTCAAAGATGGAAATATGAAGGTATGAAACAATGAACTTCAACTTTTAGTCGTCATATGTTGGTGTGTAAGAAAAAACCAACTTTTGGAGATGTGGGTACTATGTTAAAGGCTAAGAGTAGAGTAATAGATCCTAAAATATATCGTGATTGGATGACTAAGATATCAGTTGCACATGATCTTCCATTGAATTGGGTCGAGTATAAATATATAAGAGGTTTTATGCAGTATTTGAACTCAGATATAAAATTCATCTCTAGAAATACTCTTGCCTCAGATGTAATAAATGTATATGAATCTGAAAAGAAGAAATTGAAGCATTGATTGAATGATATTGCTGGGATGTTGTGTTTGACTTATGATGTTTGGACTGCTTGTACTAATTTGGGTTACATTTGTGTGACTGCACATTATGTGGATGAGAAATGGAAATTAAATAGCAAAATACTTGCATTTTGTTCTATGTCTCCTCCTCCACATTTTGGACCCGAATTAGCTCAAAAGATTTACGATATTTTGGTGGATTGGAAAATAGATAGAAAAGTATTTTATTTGACTTTGGATAATGCTTCTGCCAATACCGCCATGGTGAAAATCTTGAAAACAAGACTTGATTTGCAAAATGCATTGTTGTGCAAGGGTGATTATTTCCATGTGAGATGTTGTGCACATATCTTGAATATTATAGTTCAAGAAGGGTTGAAAGTTGCTAGTGATGCTTTGGATAAAATTAGAGCAAGTGTCAAATATGTAAAAGCATCAGAAGCGAGAATGATTAAGTTTAAGGAATGTGCTAGGAAAATTGGTATTGAGCTCACTTCTTCACTTTGCTTGGATGTGCCTACACGTTGGAATTCCACATATTTGATGCTTGATAGTGGAATTAAATATCGCAAAGTTTTTTGCATGCTTGCATTTGATGATTTGGTATATAAGCATTGTCCGACAGAAGAAGAATGAGATAGAGGATAAGTAATGTGTGAATTCTTGAAGCTATTTTACACCATTACTACTTTGATTTCTGATACATCTTATCTTACTTTCAATTTGTATTTTATGGAAGTTTGGAAGATTGCACGTTTGTTGGAGGTAAATGCTAGAAGTAAAGATAAAGTGGTGAAGTCTATATCTCTTGCTATGCAATCAAGGTTTGAGAAATATTGGGAGGAGTATAGTGATATTATATCAAAGGGAGCAGTGTTTGATCCAAGAATGAAGTTGAAGCTTTTGGAGTATTGTTATTCAAAAATTGATCCTATTTCTAGTAGTGATAAAATCAACATATTGAAGATGAAGTTGCATGTTCTATATGATGAGTATAAGAGAAAGGGTGTTGGTGTATCTTTTGTTCAAAGTTCTTCAATCCAGTTCTAGTTATCCAGTTAGAGAACTTAAATTTAGAGAAAAATGATGAGGAGTGAGAAGACAAGAATTGGGAAGATGATTGAATTTGGATGACAAATAACTTAAATTTGAATGTATTTATATTTCAAATTATACTAATTTATTCATATACAATTATTTTTATTGTAGGAATACAAAAGTTACAAAGGTGGAACTTCCGATTCAAAATCACTTTTGGATATTTATTTGGAGGAAGCCCCAATAAATGAGAAGGTTGAAATTGATTTGCATATGTATTGGAAAGATAATGCTTCCCGCTTTGGAGAACTTGCTAGGATGGCGTGTGATGTGCTTAGCATTCCCATAACGACAGTGGCATCCGAATATTCCTTTAGCACTGTAGCACATGTTTTGAACAAGTACAGGAATAGATTTTTTCAGAAAGAGTTCAAGCTCTTATTTGCACACGTAATTGGTTACATGGATATTCCGATGGTAAGATTCTATTTTTGTTATTATGTTTCAAATTATCGAACTATATTATGCTTTAATTATATTGTTTTCTTTTAATAGATGGTGAAGACGATGAGCAAGAAGACATGGGTCAAGTTGAAGCACCAAATGTTATCAATGTTGAAGAAGAGTGTTACTCAAATGTTTAGACTTTATATTTATTTTTTAGATGCTTTGTTTCTTTAATTTCAAACTAGTGTTGAATATTTTATTTATATTTTTTTAACAAGTTGAACATTTTATTGTTATTAACTTATTTTATATATTATGTAATCTTGAATATCTTATATTTTTGCATTTCATTATTTGCTATATAATTTATATCTTTATTATCTATGTATATTTTATACATTATACATTAGATCATTAAGAATAATAAAATACAAATGATAATTTTATTTTTACGCCTTTAACCTGATTAGCCCAAAACCCGAACGTTTAGGGTTTGGGTTGAAGATTTACAGGTTGAAGATTTACAACCCGAAAAATCTCCAGTCCGATTAGCCCGCACCCGACTAACCCGCAACCCAATAGGGCTAGCCCGAAAACCCGATGGGCAGGTCCAATTGACATCCCTACTTAGAGCATCCACGGTGGTTCTTCTCCACTGTGGTGCCACGTAAACATATTTTTCAATTTTTAATTTTTTTTCAATTTCCTACGTACTATTACGAGCTCATATTTAATGAAAAAAAAGGAAAAAAAACAAACAAGTTGGTTTTAAAAAAAATGAAACAAAAAAACAACTAAATGCAACAATAGTTCTTTTCCCCTTGCCCCATTCTTACAGCGTGCGGTTGTACAACACACATCAGAGTGGTTTTTTTCTTTTTTCTTTTCAATTTTGTGTTGTATGGATGATTGATTTGAGTGAAAATGGATCCGCCAAGTTCAGAGCCTCCTAGCAAGCAATATTGCTCTTTCTCTCCCGTCTCTCCTCGCTTTCTTCTCCTATAAAGGGCATACTTAATGGTAGGAATTTAAAAAGAAATTGATAATGTGAATGGAAAAGAATGGTTACAGAGAAAGTTAAAGTGAATAAGAAAAAGAGGAAAGATGATAGAGGGGGAGTAATTTTCTTGTTGGGAAGCAAGCCACGCGTGGTCCCCACTCAAGGAAAAAGCAATGATGTGATATAAAATGGAAAAACATCACTATGGATGCTCTAACTGTGCTTTCTCGTCCATGTCATCAACTTCCCACAATTTTTTTTCATTGTGGATGCCCTAATCAACAACAAAAGTTTCAACTCAGCTCAACTGCTCCACCTCCATTCACACCAATTCAACCTACACATTTAGAAATACATGTAGGGTTGAGTACAAAGTACTAAATGAAAACATGCCAAAATAATTTAAAAGAAATTGCTTTTAAAGCTATACATATTGCACTTGTCAAAGTAAGCATAACACAAGATGTTTTCATGAAAATAATCATGTGCATGCCAAAATATTGTTATCAAGTAAATATAGTGCAACAAATTACATTATTAAGTATGTTCCACACCTACTCATTATCATCATCATCATCATCAATTTACATATATTGAGAAGTAGATCTCATTCTCAAACACTGTGAACGACCAACTCGAAAGACTACCACGAGCACAATATGTACACAAATCCCTCCTTAAGCGGAACCAAATTAGTCTTTCATATGTAGAGGCATCATATAAAATTATTTATAATATGGTTAGCCAAAACTTCACAATCATTCACATAAATAGGCTTTGCATGATAAATAAAATTTAATTATTTACTTGAGTATAGAAAATCCACATTTTTTTGCTTCTTTACCAACTTGTAAGGTGTTCTTTTTCAATCACTTATTACTTATGTTTGGTCATTTGTAATAATAGACTTTGAGGAATGAGTGCATAAAAAAATAATTGAAGAAGAAAATTTAAATCATATAATACTTGGTGGGTAAATTATGGTGCTAATACTCATATAAGTATTACTATGCAGGGTTGTCTGATCTACTAAAAGCCGATGATGAAAGACGCATCTTTGTGGACGATGAAAAATTGGTAAAATTGGAAGCAATTTGTCAGTTTAGGTTGTTATTAGGAACTGATATTTATTTGGATTTAAGAGACACTTTTGTTGTATCGTTTTTTAGACGAAATTTTGTTTATGTTTCCTTATTGGACAAATTAGGTTATTGTTGTTCATTTGGAAACAATCTGTTTACTTTGTCTTTAAATTCAAATATTATTGGAAATGGTTACCTAACTTCTTATGACAACTTTATTTGCTAGAACTAACTGCATCCTATAATGAAACATTGCACGTGGATTCACGTGGTACTAAGCAAAAATTAAATAAAGAAATTCAACGTCATTATGGCACAAACACTTAGGTCATATCTCAAAAGGTAGAGTTGAGCGTCTTGTGTATGATGACATTTTAGACTCACTTGACTTTACAGACTTTGATATCTGTATATAGCGTATAAAAGGAAAACAGACAGAAACCAGGAGATTGGGTGCCAACATAACTTCAGACGTCTTAGAATTAATCCATATAGACATTTGTGGGCCATTCCCTATAACATCCTAGAATGGTCAACAACATTTCATAACATTCATATACGACTAATCATGTTATGGGTACATATATCTCATTCATGAAAAATCTCAATCACTAAACGTGTTCAAAGCTTTTAAAGCTGAAAATGAAAATCAACTCAACAAAAGAATTAAGATTGCCATATTTGATCGTGGTGGTGAATACTACAGTAGATATGATAGATTAGATGAATAACGTCTAGGACAATTTGCTAAATTTCTAGATGAATGTGGTATTGTCCTACAGTACACTATGCCGAGGTCACCTAGCATGAACGATGTATCTGAAAGACCAACAAGATTCTTAAGGATATGGTAAGGAGCATGATTACTCATTCTACCTTACTCGAATCCCTCTGGGGAGAAGCATTAAAGACAACATCTTACATTATGAATAGAGTACTGATTAGACGTATTTATACACATTTATTTGGGGGATTTTGGTTCGATTTCTATGCTCTATTGTTGATATTTATTATATTTTAGAATGAATCAAGGTCTTATATGTATTTTGATGATATTTGATAGGTTTTGGAGAAAAGACTTGATTTTGAGAAGAGTTTTAAAGTGGTGAAGATGTGAAGAAGAAGTTGTGCGCGTCTACTGCGCGATGTGCTCTTACCATCTGAACGTGGTATGAATTCCATGGAGTTTTGAAGAAGTATCGAGAACAGAGAGTTTAGAAGTTGATTTTTGACCCGTGGACTGCTACTTTGACTTTTATTTATGAGCCCTTTTTTATTTTTTTAGTTGTGGGCTCTATTAAGCCTTTATTTTGTTAAAGGGCTTGCACCACTTTACATTATTGTTATTAGATTAGGTTTTATTTTATTTCTTTAACATTTACTATCTGTGTCCCATAAGAGTGTATACCTTATGGGACGACACAAGTTTTAAGAAAAAGTTTGTAGTTAATGTGTTGAGTATAAATGAGTGGTTGTAGTTGAATTGATTGTGGAGTTATATAAAAAATGAGTGGTTGAGGTTAAAAAAAGAAAGTGGGGGCCATGTCCCAAAATAGAAGTGATACATTCTTATGGGACGGACGAAAATGAAAAATGTGATACACTCTTACGGGACGGAGGGAGCATATATTAGGTAGAATGCTTAGGAAAAAATACAACACATTATTCACACCAATTCTGGAGCAGAATTATGGGCGCAAGTTTTGTAGTTCCAATCAAGTTTTTATTTCCATCATTCTTCTTGAAATTATTTATTGAATTTATTTGTTTTATTTTATTATGAGCTCTAGCTAATTCGTTTATTCGGGCAACGATTGCGGAAGCACTAGCAATATTATTCCGTAAGATCTAATTTATTTTTATACTTTATTTTATGTTTGCATCTGCTATTCTCTGTGTTCAATGATATTAATTATTTTAATCTATTAGATAGTTGCAAATATTTATTGGGTTAGAATTAGTTATATAGCCAATTGAATCGGCCATACGTAATCGTGGTTTAGGTTTGATTAGTGGTAAATTGACACATCAGAGTCAAGGAAAAAACAGTCTTTATTCAGTAATCCCGCGTCAGAGTTTATTGGTTTTGAATCGAGTTTCTCTATAGAGTGTCTCTTACGGTTGTTAGTTGATTAGGGTAGTAATTAGTGAAACGTCTTCCTGATTATCGAATAATTAAGTATAAATAAGATCACTTTTCGGTGGTTATAACTGATTTGCTTGCATGAATTAAAGTGTTATTTGCATCAATGATCGGGATAATTAAACTAGGGTGGACTTAATTGATTGTTGGAATTCTTTATTAATTGTTGGATTTTTATTCATCTTTTGGTAATTGAAAAAATTGGTTTAATTTGGATTATATTTATTTATTTTTACATTTAGTATTTTCTCAATTTTCTTCTCAAATTTCGTGGGTTACATTTCAGGCCTTAATTGCGAAAATTCTCGTCAGTCCCTTGGGAGACGATCTTGCTTACTGCTGTTTGCGCAGTGTGGGCATACCGGCTGACTGCCGTATATTTTTGGTGTAAAACGACGCACCAATCAACTAAAGTAACAACTAAAATACCTTATGAGCTTTGGATCGGCTGGAAGCCTAATCTTAAGCACTTTCACATTTGGGGATGTCCAGCTGAGGCAAGGCCTTATAAGCCATACGAAAAGAAATTGGACTCCAAAACAGTTGGCAGTTATTTTATAAGTTAGTCTGAGCGATCACGGGGCTATAAGGCTTATGATCCCACATCCAGAAATATTTTCAAGACGAGAACTGCCATATTTTTTGAGGATGTTGAGTTTGGGAAAAAAATAAAGTTAGAGACATTACTTTTGAGGAAGAACTGAATTCAACCTCAGTTCATACTATCACTTTTGACGATGTTCAGCTTATGACTATTATTGATCAAGTTGTAAATCCAGAACCTCATCGAGACACTGTTGTACAATTTCTCATTCCAATGAAGCAATTGTTACAGAAGAACAACCTGAACAACCTCAAAGACAAGAGCCATTAAAGAGATCCATAAGAGAGAGGATAAATGAAATTTCTGATGATTATATAGTGTTTCTTCATGAACATGAGGATGACAATAAAATAATGGAAGATAATCCAATCAACTACAATCAGGCCATGAAAAGTTCCAACTCTAAAAAGCTATTCTCATGCAAGAAGAGTATAAGTCTGAAGGTGTAAAACCAATTAGTTGTAAATAGATATTTAAACCAAAAGGGATGCAAATGGTAATGTAGAAAGGTACAAGGCATGCCTTGTAGCTAAAGGATATACTTAGAAAGAAAGCATTGATTTGACTGAGCCTTTCTCTCCAATTTTATCGAAAGACTCTTTTAGGATAATCATGCCGCTCGTTAGTTATCTTGATCTTTGAGTTGTTAAGACCGTCTTTCTCAATGTAGACATTGAAAAAACCATTTATATGGTGCAACTAGAGCATCCCTTGAAAATTGGAAGATCTGAACGGGTCTGGCTTAAATTCGCCGATAACAGTGCTGTTTACAGCAACCCTGATTCATAGTTATAAGAGTGGGACATAGTGGAACACATAAAATTATGAGATATTAGATCTCATCTCTTGGAACAGAGGGGTGTCCAACTGAGCTCTCCCATCGCCTCTGTTGACTTACTTCCCGACGTGTTGAGCCACGACTCCTCGGTCGCCGCCGTTAAGTTATTCAACATCGAGAAAGAAAAATAAACTTTCAACGGCTCATCTAAGAACAACAAAGAGTCTTCACTGTCGGGAATCACCTTGTTGCTCAAATATTCTTTCCACCCAAATGTAGGATTCATCACAGCAAAGTGGAAAGAGGTTCGAAGAAGAAAGACGAATAGTGTTAGTGAAGAAGAGAGCCGAAAATGACTTAAGGTTTACAACTCGAATAGCGCAACGCGAGGAAGAGAGCCGCAAAGTGTGGGAGAGAATCAATTGGGGGTGCAAGTTAGGGTTAATTTTAGGCTTTTATAATTTAGTTAATTAAGTTATTAATTCACCCCTAATTATGCTAAAAAAAGGAGACGAGGCATGTTAAATGAGATAGCTCAAAAAAAAAAAAATACGAGTCAACAATATTAGAACGAAAGTAATATACTTTTATACATCCTACTAAATTATTGATTACATATTACAAATATTTTATCAAACATAATAATAGTTACTAATATTAAAATATAGTGAAAAATAGGTCAGTCAAACAATGGAACTCACTATTTACAAGTTTTCCGAAACTATTTTATGTGTATTGGACTAGTTTTAAGCCCTGGGCCGATTGTGAAGGGAAAAGAATGAGCCAGATGCAACGACGTCGTTATCGGATCTCAAGTATATGAAATGAAATGAGACTTTGCTAATTTCTGGTCGCTCGACTCCCCTACCTCGTCTCCACGACGAAACCCTAATCATCACTTAACACAAACATTTCACCACCGCCACCGCCACCGCCGGAGCCGCGGCCATGACGATCCGCCAGCTAATAAACATCGGTCTCCGTAACCGGAGACCAATCCGCCCATTCACTGCTGCCCGACCTCACTCCACCGCTGTCGCCACCTCCGCCGACGCAACCCTCCCGTCTCCTCCGCCACCAACCGCCATGATCTACGATCGATTGGCGGAAAGTGTGAAGGAGAAGCTGAAAAGGCTGGAAGACCCCGATCCTCGCTTCCTCCGGTACAACTCCCCGCATCCAACATTAGATTCTCACGCCGAAATCTTATCCGCCCCGCTCACGCGAGTCACGACCCTTCCTAATGGCCTGCGCATCGCGACGGAGTCGAATCTCGCCACGACGACGGCTACCGTTGGTGTTTTCATTGACGCTGGATCGAGGTTCGAGAGCGACGAGACCAACGGAACAGCGCATTTTCTGGAGCATATGATATTTAAGGGGACGGAAAAGAGGACCGCGAGACAACTGGAGGAGGAGATTGAGAATATGGGCGGGCATTTGAATGCTTACACTTCAAGGGAGCAGACAACGTACTATGCGAAGGTGTTCGATAAGGACGTGCCCCGTGCTCTAGATATTTTGTCCGATATTCTTCAGAATTCGAAGTTTGAGGAGACCAGAATTACCAGGGAGAGGGATGTAATTCTTCGCGAGATGGAGGAGGTATTTTGTTGACGTTTGAGTAATCTTGCTCTTTTTGATCAATTGCTGGTATTATTTTTGGTTGATGTGATTTATCATTGTTTTAAGTCTCATTGTTTTTGCGTGTTCAATATTGTGGTTGAATTGATTTATTTTTTATTGCGTTTGCATTTGCTTTTGGGGAAAATGTTGTGATTTTTGGCTCGAGATTGCAAGAAATGTTTGCAGGTATAAAGATAAATCCTAGGAAAGTGTCTTTATTGATTCCTATATAATGCTAAAAGTTGGACATTGTCTTAGGATCTTCTTTTAGATTCTAAATATAAGTAGCTGAGGGGATCGATTCATTACTTTATCCATTACATCCTAATTAGAGCTTCTAGCAAGACGTTGGTAATTCAAATGGAAGACTTTTTCCATGGGAACCACACTTTCAGTTCTCAAAAGTTGCTTACTGCCTTACTCCCCAGTGAATGTTTCCTCTATAATTTAGTACAAAAATCCATATTATGTTGCATCCTTTCTTATTATTTATTTAGAGACACTTCTTGTTGCCATGTTCAGTCTTTTCCTTGTCATAACTGATTGTAGGTAGAAGGACAAACAGAAGAAGTTATCTTTGATCATCTTCATGCCACAGCTTTCCAGTATACTCCTCTGGGTAGGACAATACTTGGACCTGCTGAAAATGTCAGGAAAATTGGCAAAAAAGATATACAAGACTACATAGCCACTCACTACACTGCTCCAAGAACGGTAATCAGTCATCGCTGGGCGTTTGTTCATCGAAATCCAGCTAGTTTATTAGCATTTTTTTGCCTTTTGTCATATCATTTTCTTATGAGTTATAATGTTGTATGTTGTCATTGTGGCTTCCGTTCTAGGTTCTTGTTGCTTCTGGTGCTGTTAAGCATGAAGAATTTGTAGAGGAAGTGAAGAAACTGTTCACAAAGTTGTCATCAAATCCAACAACATCTTCTGATCTGGTTGCTAAGGAGCCTGCAATTTTTACAGGGTCTGAGGTATGCTCATCTTTTGTTTGAGTGGTGGTTCTGATAATATGGCGGTAACTTACTATATTAGTTACATTTTCAAAAAATATATAGGTTAGGATGCGTGATGATGACATTCCACTAGCCCAATTCGCGGTTGCTTTTGAAGGAGCCTCTTGGACAGATCCAGATTCGATTGCTTTAATGGTTATGCAGTCGATGCTGGGCTCTTGGAATAAAAGTGCTGGCGGTGGAAAGCATATGGGGTATTTATTTACCTCGCTTGGTTCAAGTGGTTCTGTTGTCACTTTTGCCCCACTTACATAACTTTTTTCTGAATCTCGAATGCAGTTCTGAGCTTGCCCAGAGGGTTGGGATTAATGAAATAGCAGAGAGCATGATGGCTTTCAATACCAACTACAAAGACACTGGACTGTTTGGTGTTTATGCTGTTGCTAAGGTGGGTTTGCCACTAAAGCACTATGGCTCTTAGCTCTCTTTCTCTGAACCCAACCTGTTACTTGTTTATGGTTTAAATATCCACGAACCTTTTGTTTTAAGTTCTCCTTTCACATCATTATTTGTAGACTGAATATCTATATCTGGGCCTTTTGTTTTTGTAAATATCTTTTTTCGTTTCTTCATGGCAACAGTTCTGGTAGATGAGGTTTTTTGTATAGTGCATCTGTTGTCTAATATGGCTGGCAGTCATCTGTTGCTTCTTGGTGCTGAACTTTTCTATTGTGTGCGGACGTTTTGTTTTTGCTAATTCTTTGATATTCTTCCAGTGGCCTCTACTGAATTGGTCTTTCATTTTGCTTTTTTTTTTTTTCCCTCTATTTGGGGTGGGTAAGAAATTAATAATAATTGCTCCTCTGGTGTATGACTCTATAGACTGATTTTACTTCTGCATCCTCTTATGCAGCCTGATTGTTTGGACGATTTGGCATATGCCATTATGTATGAGTTGACCAAATTATGTTACCGAATATCAGAAGCAGATGTTATTCGGGCTCGTAACCAGGTAATTTACTCAAGTCAAATGTCAAGTGAGATTACCTTTTGTATATCGGAGTAATTTTGCCTACTTTGTACATGCTATAACTCACAAAATATGGTCATCTGCAGTTGAAATCTTCTCTGCTGCTTCACATAGATGGAAGCAGTCCTGTTGCTGAGGATATCGGGCGTCAGGTATGTTTTATTATATAATAATGATTCAATAGCATAATCTGATTAAGCATGCATGTACATTCCTGAATGGGTATGCATCTCTTTGGTGGTGGTGGTGGTGGTTGGGGAGGGGGGGGGGGGCAGACTGATCATATAAACCGTGGTTATGTTTCTCAAAAGAATTCCTTGAGTCTATTTAACTGTATGATTGCTTGTAGGACCAAGATTAGGTTAGTAGTAGAGTCTCCTGTTAGCAATAACGCTACTGGCTGCACTGCATGTGTCTTTTTACTGGTCTAGTATTCTTCCTGCTTGTCTTTGCCGTTCCTGACATATATTTTAGGCTACTGGTCTAATATTATTTTCGGAACTTATTTTAGTGAACCAGGCACAGATATTAATATTAATTCCTTATGAGTTATGAATGCCTGTGGTGGGTAATGATGCCCTAATCTTTCTGATGAGGTGTTCTAGTAGCACCTAGCCAATCATAGCTACTCCACTAAGTATCTTCGAGTATCTGCAGATTGGCCTATAGCAGTTTCTGTGATGTGCTGATGAGTCATTTGAACTCCCTGTTAGACAACTTAGACTTCATGTAGATCTTGATCTTGATAAGAAAGGGCTTGTAGCCTTTTGAGGTATTTTAATTTTAAAAGGGAGAGGTGGGTAAACAGTGCAATTAGATATACTAATAGTTTGAAAGCTTGATGTTCTATGAATTGTTTAACTGAGGTAAACTTGCACATGTTTACTCATGGGAAAAGTTTGATTTTAATTTTGGCACTTTGGTGGCGAGCAACACTCTTGTTCAAATTTATTGTTTTTGTGGTTGCAGATGCTTACCTATGGCAGGAGGATTCCTTATGCTGAACTATTTGCCAGAATAGATGCTGTAGATGCCAGCACTGTCAAACGTGTTGCAAACCGATTTATATTTGATAGGGTAGGATGGAGTTCAGAATCTTTTATCAGCTCTAATGGTTCTAGTATCTACCATTCTTGAATACCTTTTAAGTTGCTTATATAAATACGCTGCCTTGCAGGATGTTGCCATCAGTGCCGTAGGGCCTGTCCAGGGCTTGCCCGACTACAACTGGTTCAGGCGCAGGACCTACTGGCTCCGCTACTAGGCTCCTCGCTTCAAACTGGCTCTTCTACGTGGTTCTTTCTTCGACTCACCTGTTTACCTTCATTTGATCCAATGCCACCAGTTTATTGTTCTGATTTCGCCATTTGCTTTGCTGTTTCCTGTATAATTTCTGGTTAGTTAAAATAATGAGGCAGTAATCAGGGGAATGAATTTATCTGCAAGACAAAGTTCAGTGATATCCTTCGGGACGAAGGCACACAGTAGACTTTCTTTATCCGATTATCTTATTTTTGGGCCTTCGTTTGCGTTTAGTGAGATAAGAAAGTTGTATGTACACCCAGCCCCCATGAAGAGATTTTGGCGTTACATACATGATACACCGGTTATATAAGATCCCACAATTAAGTGGATGAATTTTTTTCATAAGAAAGCTTGTTTTTTCTGTTTTGACTCGAGGAGAAATGTGCAGGAAAAGGTTAATTGTTGCAGTTATCAATATTGAGCGGTATATAATGGGCTGATTTTGTATATTTATATGCCAGAGTGCAGAACTCACATATTCATAATTCAAACTAAAATGTTTCAGCTACAAAGTTAAGACAAAATTTGTGTCTGCATTAACGGGTCATTTGTCAATTAGAATTTATTAATCTTTAATCAGGATTTGTTAATCTATAGTTAGGGTTTATTATTATTTGATTATAATTTATTTTTCATCTGGATGCACCAGAGTGTGCATACCAACACATATATGGCTTAACTGATGGTGTAAGGACTAAGGGATACATGAATTTAATCAATAATCTTCATTTAACAAGAAAACAAATACTCGACCGAAAAAAAAAAAGTAAAAATGTATGAGACAAAAATCTAGATGAAAGTTGGGTAAGAGCGGCAACCTTGTGACTTCTTTTTTAAAGTACGAATTAACCCAAACAAGATATCATGTGAAGTAACAAAATTGTATCTGCCAGAAGTCGACTTATTCTGACCTAAACCCACACTAAACTTTCACACGAACATGTTATGATCAACAGAAAATTAATCCCCTATAAATGCTGAAAAAGTTAAACCAACTCCAACTCCAAAAAAGGAAATAAGTAATATGGGAACTGAAGCTAAAAGCTTAGTGCATGAAGAGATCATCTTCAGAAGCAAATTTCCAGCAGTTGAAGTTCCTGAAGATGTGACCCTGCCGGAGTTCGTGCTGTCGGGCATCGAACCGTATCTGGACAAGGTGGCGGTGGTGGACTCGATAACGGGAAAAGGGTACACCTACAGAGAAGTGAAGAGGGACGTCTACAGATTCTCCAAGGCCCTGCGGTCGCTCGGGCTGAGGAAAGGCCGGGTGGTGGTGGTGCTCCTCCCCAATGTGGCGGAGTACGCCACCCTCGCCCTCGGCATCATGGCGGCTGGGGGAGTCTTCTCCGGTGCCAACCCCAATGGCCATGCATCCGAGATCAAGAGCCAAGTTGAGGCTGCTGATGCCAAGCTAATTGTCACTGATGGATCAACCTATCATAAGGTTATTAATTTACTAGTATTTCTTAAAATAATATGTGCATCCAAATTAAAATTGATGTATGCATAAACACTAAACAGGTGAAAGATTTGGGAGTGCCGGTTATAATACAAGGCGAAGATCGTATAGAGGGAACTATAAACTGCGAAGAGCTGTTGGAAGCGGCTGATAAGGCTAACACTAACACTCTCTTCATTGACGATAAAGTGCTGCAGACTGATCTCTGCGCCCTTCCATTCTCATCAGGTCATTTTTTTTTTCACTTTTTGGTTGATTTATGATTTTTTTTATAACAGTTTTAATAAAAGTTAATTTGTATTTGATGAGTGGAGAATAATATCAATATATCATTGCTTATTTTAAATTCTTAAGGATAATTTAATAATATATATATATATATATATATATATATATATATATAAGACAAGAATATTTTTGTGTCTAAAGTTCCCTAAAATTAAGACAAAATTTATAAATTTTGACATGCACACATATATAGAGAAAAAATTGAATGAAAATGTTATCTTTCATGAGGACGAGAATTGATATGAATAAGTAAATAAAATTTACGAATAAGCTTCTTATAAATTATTATTAATTATTATAACTTGTATGTGCATCATATTGCACATTATCATTACGTAATTTATTTAAGGGAAAATTATAGTTTAATATTCAAATTATTGATCTTTTATAATTAAATAGTCGAACTATTGACATATTAACGAAAATGCCACGAACTACATATAATTACATTTAAATGACTCACAAAATAAAAAAAGAATGCCCGACCCAAATTTAGTATCCAGTCACATAAAGATTATGTGGCTCGTCAAAAATCATTATCATTTTTACATTTTAGAAAGCTAACGACGTTCTTTGATGCTAGCTTTATTTTTGTGTTAAAATCCACATAATTAATCTTTCTGTAATAAGTAATGTGTGCGTATGTTGGTCTAGTGGTAGGTAATTAATTCACAAATATATCAACGCTCGACATGATCGACTTGCAGTGGTCGAGCATGTCATGCAAAGTTTATGATTTAAGTAAGGACAATTTTATTAAAATAAGTAGTTTTTATAATGAATATTTTTATTTTTTGTGTTTGGGAAGGTAAAAGCATATTATTATTACTACAGTTGTTATACTTGAGGTAATTAATTGTTAGTATTAGTTAAAATATTTGATTGTAATGATGTAAATTAGGCCAGTAATTTACTAGTTATTAAAGCGTGATAGATAAATTTAGAATTGGGATTTGGATCAGGTACAACTGGGGTGTCGAAAGGCGTGATGCTGAGTCACGAGAACCTGGTGGCCAACCTCTGCTCCACGCTGTTCGGCGTGGGCCCCGAGCTGATCGGCCAGGTGGCGACGCTGGGCCTCATCCCATTCTTCCACATCTACGGCCTCACCGGAATCTGCTGCGCCACCATCAAGAACAAGGGCATGGTGGTGGTGATGCAGCGCTACGAGCTCCGCCTCTTCCTCAGCGCCCTCATCAGGCACCGCGTCACCTTCGCGCCCATCGTCCCCCCCATCATGCTCGGCCTCGTCAAGAACCCCATCGTCGACGAGTTCGACCTCACCAAGCTCTGCCTCAGGTCCGTCCTCACCGCCGCAGCCCCTCTCGCGCCCGAGATATTGAACGCCTTCCAGCGCAAGTTCCCGGGCGTGGACGTTCAAGAGGCGTATGGGATGACGGAGCACAGTTGCATAACGCTGAGCTACGGCGGTGTGGTTGCCAAGAGGAACTCCGTGGGATTCATCCTGCCCAACTTGGAGGTGAAGTTCGTGGATCCCGACACGGGGCGTTCCCTTCCCAAGAACGCCCCGGGGGAGATCTGCGTCAGGAGCAAGTGCGTCATGAAAGGTGAACTAGTAACTAGCTACTTTAAATCGAATACTTCCTTCGTCCCTGTTCAATAGGCCACATTTCCTTATTTGGATATCCCAATTCAATAGGTCACTTCCCAAAATAGAAAGTCAATATATACATAACAAATAACGTTAACTAATTCATTATTTACATCATAGGTTATTGTGATCCACGTATAATTACTTCTCTTCTCATTTAAAAAAGAATATCTTCGTATCTCTCTACTAATTCTTTGCAAATATATTCTAAAAAAGAAGTTAATAAATACTCCATCAAATTTGATAGTGGTGTGTGGTTTTCAGGTTATTACAAGAAGGAGCAGGAGACGGCCATCACCATTGACAAAGACGGATGGCTCCACACTGGGGACATCGGCTACATTGATGATGATGGCGATGTTTTCCTCGTCGATCGTATAAAAGAGCTAATCAAATACAAAGGTTTTCAGGTAAACAGATGTTCATATTCTTCATCTTTATACGCTAAGCCAACTTCAAAAAACATAAATTACTAGTATTTTTTGAACATGCAGGTTGCTCCAGCTGAATTAGAGGCAATCCTACTAAGCCACCCTTCAGTAGAAGATGCTGCTGTTGTGGGGTACGGATTCGCATAAAACTCTAATATATAATAATTAATTTTATTATGGTAAACGTGTGACATGAAAGAAATGTGGGTTTAATTTGCGGCAGATTACCAGATGAAGAAGCAGGAGAAATTCCTGCAGCATGCGTAGTGATAAAAGCAGGAGCAAAAGAAAGCGAAGAAGACATAATAAAGTATGTATCATCAAAGTCAGCGAGCTACAAAAGAGTTAGGCTTCTGCAATTTGTTAGCGCCATCCCCAAATCGCCTTCTGGGAAGATATTGAGGAGACTTATTAGGGAAAATATGCTCAAAGATCTGCACAACTAATTATCATATTTTATCACAATATTCAACTACTGATTTTAAACAAATAATGGAATAGATTCACCCATCGCATGCATCAATCTCATATATTAGTATTGTTCTCAGTTTAATTATCACTCATTTCTTTCCATGTTCTCAATATTGTAGCTTCTGCAGACTACATATATACTTTCTCTGCCTGCCATAAAATTACCTAGTCTTTTTTTTCCTCTTCGGGATATTTCAAAACCTTCTTTAATTAAAACTAGTACGCGCTCCCGTGCGATGCACGGACAACATCAAAATTAAACAATGTTTTAAATAAATAAATATATTTATTAAATATAATCAAAATATAAGTAATTGTGCTTTTATATATGTATGTGGTTACATATATATATAAGTAATGGAGGTCAGATTAATGATTATTCAAATCAATTTAAATTTTATAAAAGTTGTATATTTCTAAATTAAATATACTAACATTATGTAAATAATAAAAGCTGACCAATTTTTTTTTTTTTGCCGTAAAATAGTATGTGGGAGTTGTTGAAATATAAACTTGATTTGTAAGTAAAGATATTTTGTAAAGAAAAATCTAGATTCAAAAATAAAAATAAAATATAGGAAGAAAGTAGAAAAATCTAGAACCTAAGATATTTAGATTAAAAGGCAACTTGAATTAATTAGCTAACTATCTAGATTATTCTAGCAAATAAGTGTCATAGAATAGTCTAGCAAATTAAGTCGGTTACTTAACCGACATAGTCATAATATATATATGTGTGTACACTTTGGTATTGAGGTGTAGAGCAAAAAAAAGCAATCAAGTTAAATAGCTTTAAAAAAGTGTTCCCCTTGTTCATTTCTTTGTTTGTCACGTCCACACACCCACATACACATTAATTCTTATATAGCCTCTTCATAAGTTTCATCCTCCAAAATAAATTTCTAAATAAATTTGCTTACATTCTCTCATCCTATATTCCAACAAAGTGGTATCAGAGCCACAAGATTCTACTTGTGGTATGGCGAATTTACAATCGTTTCAAGTCCCCATGCTCAACAAGAGCAACTTCGACAATTGGAGCATCAAGATGAAGGTGCTATTGGGAGCCCACGACGTTTGGGAGATCGTGGAGAATGGCTACGAGGAGCCGCAGGACGAGGCCGCACTATCCCAACAACAAAAGGATAGATTGCGAGACGCGAGAAAGAGAGACAAGAAGGCTCTCTGTCTCATTTATCAGGCGCTAGGGGACGACGATTTCGAGAAAATCTCAAACGCGAGCACCGCCAAAGAAGCATGGGAGAAGCTCCAGAACGCGTGCAAAGGAGCGGAGCAAGTAAAAAAGGTACGACTTCAAACTTTAAGAGGAGAGTTTGAGTCTTTACATATGAAAGAGTCCGAATCGATATCGGATTATTTTTCAAGAGTCTTGGCGGTGTCTAATCAAATGAAAAGAAATGGTGAAAAATTGGAGGATGTAAGAATTATGGAGAAAATATTGCGCTCACTAACCCCAAAGTTTGAGCACATTGTGGTGACGATCGAAGAAACTAAAAATTTGGAGGAGATGACGATCGATCTCTTGTTGGGGTCGCTGCAAGCATATGAGGAGAAGCAAAAGAAGAAGCAAGAAATTTCAGAGCAACTTTTAAAGTTGCAAGTAAGCCCGAAAGAAAAAGAAGAAGGTTCGAGCAATGGCCATGGACAATTCGGGAGAGGACGTGGTCAAGGTCAAGATCGAGGAAGAGGTCGTGGACGTGGACGAGGACGAGGAGGCTTCGTCAACAGTGGTGAAAGAAAGGAGTTTACAAGTGGTCGGGGGAGGAGCAACCCGCAGTCGAGGTACGATAAATCTTCGATAAAGTGTTATAATTGCCATAAATTTGGGCACTATGCTTCCGAGTGCAGAAGTGAAAAAGTAAGGATTGAAGAGAAGGCCAATTACGCCGAAAGTACAAATCAAGATATTGGTAGTGTGCTTCTGGCATATAAAGGAGAAGCTGGAAGACAAGATGACACGTGGTACCTCGACACTGGTGCTAGCAATCACATGTGCGGGAAAAGAAATATGTTTGTGGATCTCGATGAGTCGGTAAGTGGCAACGTCTCCTTTGGTGATGAATCTAAAATTCCAGTTAAAGGAAAAGGAAAAATTTTAATCCGCTTGAAAAATGGAAATCATGAATTTATTTCCAATGTTTATTACGTGCCCAATATGAAAAATAATATCTTGAGTTTGGGACAACTCTTAGAGAAAGGTTATGATATTCACATGAGAGATTATAACCTTTCAATAAGAGATGGCAAAAATAATCTTATTGCCAAGGTGCCAATGTCGAAAAATAGAATGTTTCTATTAAATATTAGAAATGATGTGGCCAAATGCTTGAAAGCTTGCTATAAAGATCCGTCTTGGTTATGGCACCTACGGTTTGGGCACTTAAATTTTGGCGGCTTGGAGTTGCTATCAAAGAAAGAGATGGTGAGAGGCCTACCATCCATCAAGCATCCCGATCAACTCTGCGAAGGTTGTCTACTCGGGAAGCAGTTCAGAAAGCCGTTTCCAAAGGAGTCAAGCTCAAGAGCTCAAAAGCCACTGGAGTTGATTCATGCTGACGTGTGTGGGCCGATAAATCCAAGCTCCCTTGGTAAAAATAATTATTTTATGCTCTTCATTGATGATTTTTCTAGAAAAACGTGGGTATATTTCTTGAAGCAGAAGTCAGAAGTATTTGATGCTTTCAAGAAATTCAAAGCTGCCGTCGAGAAGGAGAGCGGACGACAAATCAAGGCCATGAGGTCCGATCGAGGCGGAGAATTCACGTCAAGGGAGTTTCTAGAATTTTGCGAAGCAAATGGAATTCGGCGGCCTCTGACAGTTCCGAGATCCCCCCAACAAAATGGAGTGGCGGAAAGAAAGAACAGAACAATCATGGAGATGGCGAGGAGCATGCTAAAGACGAAGAATTTGCCTAAGGAGTTCTGGGCAGAAGCAGTGGCGTGCGCGGTGTACCTATCCAACCGATCACCGACAAGGAGCGTGTGGGGAATGACTCCACAAGAAGCCTGGAGCGGGAGAAAGCCAGGAATTTCTCACCTAAAGGTATTTGGGAGCAAAGCCTACGTGCATGTACCAGATGAGAGAAGGAAGAAGCTCGACGATAAAAGCGAAGCATTCATCTTTATCGGGTACGACTCTAACTCTAAAGGCTATAAGTTATATAACCCAGAGACCAAGAAAACAGTGATAAGTCGAGACGTCGAGTTCGACGAAGAAGGAGTATGGGATTTCAGCTCCAACGGTGACTTCACCTACATCCCACAGTTAGAAGAACAAAGAGCAGAAGAGCAAGTTGGAGAAGTCCAACAAGAGCCAGTGACTCCACCAGCTTCACCAGTGCCAGTCACTGAAGACTCGCCACCATCTTTCTTAAATGAAAGAGCCACACCACGAGCAAGGAGTTTGGGCGAGATATATGAGGAAACTGAAAGGTTAGAAGATCTTACCTTATTTTGCCTATTTGCTGATTGTGAGCCTGTTAGCTTTGAAGAAGCAGCAGATAGTGAAAATTGGCGAGTCGCGATGGATGAAGAAATCAAAGCCATAAAGAAGAATGATACATGGGAGCTCGTGACACTACCAAAAGGGCACAAGGCCATTGGAGTCAAGTGGGTGTATAAAGTTAAGAAGAATTCCAAGGGTGAAGTGGAAAGATATAAAGCGAGGCTCGTCGTGAAAGGATATAGTCAAAGAGCTGGAATCGATTATGATGAGGTATTTGCTCCTGTCGCTCGCTTAGAAACTATCAGACTAATACTCTCTCTTGCAGCCCAAAATAGATGGAAGATTTATCAAATGGATGTCAAGTCAGCCTTCTTGAATGGGTATATAGACAAAGAAGTCTATATCAAGCAACCAATGGGCTACGAGGTGAAAGGGCAAGAAGATAAAGTCTTGAAGTTAAAGAAGGCCCTATACGGACTAAAGCAAGCACCAAGGGCATGGAATAGCAGGATCGATAAGTACTTGGAGGAGAATGGTTTCACCAAATGCCCTCACGAGCATGCTCTCTACGTGAAAGCCAACGGAGGAGATGTCTTAATTGTGTGCTTGTATGTAGATGATTTGATTTTCACAGGAAATAATCCAAAGATGATTGAGGAGTTCAAGAAGGCCATGTCAAAGGAGTTTGAGATGACAGACATTGGGCTGATGGCGTACTACCTCGGCGTGGAAGTCAAGCAACTCGAAGATGGGATCTTCATCACACAAGAAGGATATGCCAAGGAAATTCTCAAGAAGTTCAAGATGGAGGACTGCAAAGCAATCAACACGCCAGTGGAATGCGGGATAAAATTATTCAAGAACGATGGAGGAGAAAAGGTGGATCCGACATTATTCAAGAGCTTGGTTGGAAGTTTACGGTACTTAACTTGCACAAGGCCGGACATTCTTTATGCGACAGGACTCGTGAGTCGCTATATGGAGAATCCAACCACTACGCATTTTAAGGCGGCAAAGAGAATTCTTCGATATCTAAAAGGTACGCTCAACTATGGCCTGTTCTATTCAAGTACTGATGATTATAAGCTTGTTGGGTATAGTGATAGCGATTGGGCCGGAGACAATGACGATCGCAAGAGTACAAGCGGTTTCGTATTCTTCATGGGAGACACCGCTTTCACCTGGATGTCCAAGAAGCAACCCATAGTCACGCTATCAACTTGTGAAGCTGAATATGTGGCTGCTACATCCAGTGTTTGCCATGCAGTTTGGCTACGGAGTTTACTGGAAGAGCTTGGATGGCCACAAAAGGAGCCAACAACTATTTGTGTGGATAACAAGTCGGCAATCGCGCTCTCAAAAAATCCGGTGTTTCATAATCGAAGCAAACATATTGACACCCGCTTTCACTACATCAGAGAATGCATTGCAAAGAAGGAGGTTCAAGTGGAGTATGTAAAATCACAAGATCAAGTTGCCGATATTTTTACCAAGCCGCTCAAATTTGAGGATTTCGTCAAGTTCAGAGTTTTGCTCGGAATGACAAATCAAGTTTAAGGGGGAGTGTTGAAATATAAACTTGATTTGTAAGTAAAGATATTTTGTAAAGAAAAATCTAGATTCAAAAATAAAAATAAAATATAGGAAGAAAGTAGAAAAATCTAGAACCTAAGATATTTAGATTAAAAGGCAACTTGAATTAATTAGCTAACTATCTAGATTATTCTAGCAAATAAGTGTCCTAGAATAGTCTAGCAAATTAAGTCGGTTACTTAACCGACATAGTCATAATATATATATGTGTGTACACTTTGGTATTGAGGTGTAGAGCAAAAAAAAGCAATCAAGTTAAATAGCTTTAAAAAAGTGTTCCCCTTGTTCATTTCTTTGTTTGTCACGTCCACACACCCACATACACATTAATTCTTATATAGCCTCTTCATAAGTTTCATCCTCCAAAATAAATTTCTAAATAAATTTGCTTACATTCTCTCATCCTATATTCCAACAGGAGTTTAGGTACACTCGTTATTTCTACGTGATTTTGTAAATAAATTAGGATTTATTTTCATAAATACTTGTTTTATTAAGTTTAATTTTATAACATTGAATGATAATGTTGGGTTTCACTTTTGATTTTAATACAACAATTATCTGAACATTGATGCTAATCATGCTATTGGTGAATCGTGAGTATATACATGCCAAATAGATTGAATAAATATGAAAATGGTTATTTTATATAAATTTAAATGTTAATTTATGTTATTTTACCGAAAGTTACTTTTTTTTTTTTATCTATGAGTTAGTGGGAAAAAGAGGTTGAATATAAGACAAATGTTGTTCATTTTAAAATAAATAAATGTTGGTGGTACTTTCTTAAAATTTAAATAGACGTGATACCATAAAATTGAACTCTTAAATTTACCTTTATCTTTTAAAGATGAACAATAATGATTTTTGAATGAGTCATTTGATTCTTAAGTCACTCACATATTAGAAATAGAAAATATAATCTTAGTTACATTAATATTAATATTTAATATTTATATTCATATTAAATATAACTTATACGTAAGTCAATTATAATCAAATAACTTATATTCAATATATGCACATAATACATAAATAAATTTAAAAAATAATTGAATTTTTTAATTTTTAAATAGTAATGGTAAACGTGATTGTTATCATGATCCAAACATATAATCAAATTACTTATATACAATATATGCACACAATAATATTTATTATATGATTCTTAATCACTGAAATTTCATTCATTGAAAATTTATTATTTTCAAAATAATTTCAGACAAATTTAATAAATTATGTCAATACCCTCTACTCAAGGAACACCCATAAGTATAAACATCTCTCTTCTATTAAAATAAATGCACTTTCGCTTTTCTCTCTTTATTCACTATGGGCCAATTAAAAAAATTAATTTAGGGTCTAAACTAAATAGAGCCTAACATAAAAGGTATTTTCTCTTAAAATTAAGATCTCTTTCATGCTCTCCCTCTGTCTCATCTTTCTTTTTCTCTCAGTTATAGAGAAATACATAACCATTCTCTCAAAGTCTGAAAAAATAACATAACGATTCTATCAAATATGGCAGCTGAGTCTCCCTCAAAGTTTGATGAGCGAACGATGAAAGGCGAACGTCAGTAGATACGGCGCTGTAGAATTCTCTCGTAGGGTGCTCGGAAATGAATCCGATCTCTCCATGCTGTTTCTCATCATCTTCTTCCCTTTCCCATCTATGCTCAAATAATCTGTCAAGATCTTCTTCACCCCAAATCCACCAAGCGGGAGGTTGCAGTTATCCTTGTATGGCGCTGCTCTCTTCCCCTTTGCAAGGGTGCTGATGAGCGGCGAAGGTGAGAAGCTCCGAGCTGCAAAGGTGGCCTTATACCCGAAAATCTTGTGAATGAGCACACCAACTTTGGACATGGAAATGAGCTGATCCGAATGCTTAAGACAAGTCGTCCACAGACATAAGATCATCTATACGTGCCACAATGTTGAATGCTAGGCTCTCAAGAACTCTTGAATAGCTCTCCAATATAGATTTTCCCACATCCTAGTCAACACCAACTGCATCAACAACAATATCATGCATAAATTCTATAATACATTTGTAACTAACTGATTCACCTTGTTGCATTGGATCTTGCATATGTCTAGTGTGGTTTGAGGCAGGCCAGAGAACCTCAGTTTCAAGCAGATGAGAAGGCTCTCAGCCCTCCCAGCCAGCACCTCACGTCTATCTGCATCACTAACAAAATCCTTAACCATTTAGCATGATGATCTTCAACTGCTGTAAAGGGTTGTGAAATTGGAGGCATATTACGAACCCAGATTTTTTTCACTTCATATTTTCGAATCGAATATTTTCGAATCGAATCATATCGAATACCATTCGAATACTCGAATCGAATATTCGGAAAAACAATTTAAGGAACTATTATACAACGAATCGAATCGAATAACTCGAAAATATCAACGAATCGAATAACAAATCAAATTTAATATTCGAACTCGAATCGAATCACGAATCGAATAATAGTTGCATTTCATGAATACGAATCGAATATGTTGATATTCGCTTCGATTCGATTCGATTACAACCCTACCCCGTACCCAAATCTTGACCTGTATCTTGACTCAAATCGTATAAATGATATTATTTGGTTATACAAATGACATTACATGTAATTGAGAGAGAAATCAATGTTTCTTAATGATTTCTGGATTCATCTCTCTTTTTACTACACATTCAAACTCCTAATATTGTGAAATACAATTCGTTAAACTTCAATATACAGATTAGCCTTCTGTTCTTCACTCAATTATGTAGTTGAGATCGCTTTGATTATTACGAATTGTGTTAGGCATGTTACGAATTAAATTGTAAGGTAGTTTATACGAATTTGATTAATTATATTACACAATCGTATATGATGATTTTTAACAATATTTTATTGATTTTACGAGTCTTTGATTATTTAGGCAGTGGGGTATGGTTGCATGTATTTTATTAACATGTTACGAATTTTATTTACTATGTTACATAAAGGTATGAAAATGAATTGTCTACGCATTTCAGTGGTTATGTTACGAATTTAACATGCAAGAAGGTTACACGAATTCTTACGCATTTCATTAGTTATTATGCAATTTCTGGTCATTTTTTGTGGGAATTTTAATTCGAGTCTCTTTGATTATTGGGCAGTGGGGTATTGTTACATGTATTTTATTAACCATGTTAAGAATTTTATGTATTATGTTTCGCAATGGAATAAAAACAAAATGTGTACGCATTTGGTTGGTTATGTTACAAATTGAAGTTGTAGGAAGTTCACAAGAATTGTTAAGCATTTTTTCTTAGTTAAATTTTGAATTAATAATTAAAGTGGAAAACTATTGGTCAAAATGCTTTGTTCACTAATATTGTTTCATATTAAAGCAAAGAAACCTAAGAGAAGGTACAGGAAATGTGGTCGCATTGTTCGACATGATTCACGTAATTGTGGCAAGGTTGTTGAGGAAGATAGCGAAAATGAGTGATTGGACGACGAGAATTTAATATTGTCATTCTGACTTTCAAATTTTTTAGTTTTGCATGTGATTTGAATTTTATTTGGATTTCTTGACATTCTGAAGTCATAAAATTATTTAGGCATTGCTTATAAATTCAATAGTGGGTTTTTTTTTTTTTTTTACTAGCTCAGCCGATCTTTAGTATTTGTATTCTTCTTATTTATTGTGCTACGATTTATAGTCGTACTCATGGAGTACTTCTAACAAAAAATGGAATAGAATTTTGGATCCTTAAAGTTAACCTACTAATTCATACAAATTTTTTAGAAATTCGTAACACGTGTGTAGTTTGTGCAAAAAAAAAAACGCCATGGTATTATTCAGTCATTGCTTATAAATTCGTACGTCCGTGTGTAGTTTGTGTATAGTATTTTTTCTTTCAACTATGAATTACGATTTTTACGTATTTGTATTGTTCTTAATTATAGTACTTCGATCTATATTCCTATACTCATTGAGTTCTCAAAAATTTGATTCCTTACACATAATAATTCATACAAAAATGTTAAAAAAGTCATAACACTTGTGAGATTATTTGTAAGCTGTAAATTGTGCCTTCACAAGAACCAAGATAAGTGGTCAGAGATAAATTATTAAAACTGTAATTTGTGGGCTGACTTTTCGAACACACCCTTCAACCACAATATACTTATTAAATATGTGAATTTTCCACATCCATTTATCTAGAATTCTATTTCTAGTGTTTTACCTAGTACGAATTATAAATTAATATGCACTATCCATAGAATCAAATACCAATAGTTAAACAAAACCACGCTTATTCAGCAGGAAACCAAATCAGTTATGCAACATAATTAACAAAACTTCCAACAAATATCCAGAAACCAAAAATAACAAAATGATCCAAATATGAACCAACTCACCAACAAAGAAAAACAAAGTCTAACTCTGCAAGTAGATATGCGTCATCATTCCAAGATCCATATATTAGTTGAATTCATCATCCTAGAAAAGTAGCATCAATGTCTACAGTGGGGTTGTTGAAGACCTCGTCATAGTACACATTAGCTCCGACCGCAACCGCATCTCTGGCAATAATTTTCTCCCACCCAAGAAGCATTGCACAGTACCTCGCACGTAAGAGATTTAGTTGCTTCTTTAGCTTCGGCGCTAATCCATAACTCCATAAAGATGGAGTCTCACCCATAAAAGCCTCCATGTGTCGCATCATGTATACGCCAGAGTCATTTATGTTCTTTGAATCCCCCCCATTTGATATGTGGTATCAACATTTTTGCTCGTTTCACAATGTTGCTCTTGTGCACATGACCTAAATGTCCCATGTAGTCTCCAAGCATTTGTTTATGTGTAATTAATAAGCATTACAAAAGGACATAAACATTAAACAATATACCACATTGAAAACAAAGTCGCAAAACAAACAAAAGCAATTATTTTCACCACATCGTTGACCGTAGACAAGTATTTTTCATCTCGGTAATGTATTTGGGTCTCATTCCGACTGTCTAAAACATACGCCTTCTCTTTCCTTAGGTCGACAATGGATCCAGCACCAGCAGGTAGTTCGCTCTGAACTACTCCAACAGTAGGCAAATTAGCCGATGATCCACCAATTTCATGAGCTTTCCTTTTAAGAATGTTCGTTGTACAACATTCAAAGAAAAACTATTCAATATAAAAAATTATTAAACAAGTTATAAATTAAAAACATATACAGTTTATTACAAACATATAAACCAACATATTAATCAACAACACATAGACCAAAACAGTCTGCTTAAAATTCTGCTTCATACACACGAAATAGCCAAACAAAAGTCGCAACAATCTACTAGAAAAATGTAAAAACCAATAAATCCCATAAAAATCTTACTGAATTCGTAACAAATTAATAAAAATTCATATTAAATGCCAAAAAGATTCGTAACAAATTCTATACATTACACATGCAGATAAAATTCGTAACATAAACGTCACAATTCATAACTAACAGCCCATATTTCGACTACATCTAGGGTGCATCTAGTGTACAGAATAAATAAAAACCAAGCCACATCAATCCACATAATAAAAAAAACAAATAACCATGGAACACAAGAATTAATTATTATACCTTCATTAGATTGGCAGCCACGAACCCCATGTTCCACGACTTGGTCTCCTTGTTTTTCTTTACCCTTTGACTTCACGTTTGCTGCATTTGTCGAATTAAAGTTAGATCTTGCACGTGCTAGGAACTAACTACGAAAGACAATTCATAAGAAAATTATGCCCTTCTTCACACGCCACATCTCAACACAATTCGTAACATAATCGCAAACAAAATAGAAATAACGACACATCCTTAAAAAAACTTTGTACCCAATCGCAACTAAAATGGAAAAAACTACACATCACAAAAAAATTCGTAACCGAACGCAGCCAAAATGGAAACGACACATCCCCAAAAAAAAATCGTAACCAATCACAACCAAACATTCTGTCCTTCTACACACGACACATCTTAAAACAAAAACCCCAAATTCAGACCCCCAATTCTCAAAAACCTCAAATACGGACCACACACATAGAAAACCCCACAAGTGTTAAAAAAAAGTGGAAGTTTAAGAAATCTGACTGATTCTTCACAGCAATCGACCAAAGTTAAGAGATTTATAGAGAGATTGCATAACCAAATTATATAAAAAAAACCTTCCTATGAATCTTAAATAAATGTAAGCATAAAGAATGCACAGTTACGAACCTCCCGAACCGCCCTTCGTCTTCGCCATGTCGTTGCGTCCACAATGCGCCGTGAATGGATTACCGCCGTCAATGGAAGAGGGAAGGTTTCGTATTTTCGCAGACCTAGTTATAAAGTGAGGGAGAGAATCTCGATAATATCAATGACTTATACTTGCAAATTCATAATGCACTAGAGTAAATGTATTAATTTTTATCTTCTCCTAATTGAAAAGATCCGATCTTCCATTCCCATAAGAGAGAGAGATATTAATTTCCTAATTTCAATCACAAATCATTTCAGATATGAAAAATAAATCTTACCATATCAATCGGCTACATAATCGGAAAAGACAGTCATAAATAAAATGCCAAATTTCTGGTGTAACAATTATACCCTTATTGTATTTATCACTACTGTTGGGAACCTTGTGGAATATCCTAACCCTTGTTTTGATGATACCAAAAATCATAGGACTTATTTGTAATAGACTAGAATCGTTTTGAACTCAAGTGTTAGAGTTCGTTTCTAGTTTAGTTGCGGTGTCGAAGACTGAAGACTGGAGTTACCAACTGAAGTATCAGTTGAAGACTGATTATTTAATGCGCGCAATGGACTGATACTAAAGTCAAGTATCAGTTGAACATTCCTCCTAGGACTGATCTTCCAACGTTCAGAGGAAGCCACGTACGCACAAGTACAGCCGCATTAAATGCAGAGATATCACAATATCTTATCTCTGCAGAGGTCATTCCTATCTGGTGGTTACTTTTCAGAGATGTCACTTCTCCTGTCCATCAAAGAGAGCTGTTTCCACACAGACAAGGAACCTCGAAGATTGAAGCCTCAGCCCAAATTCGAATTGCTCTCCAACAGAAGAAATCTTGAGGACGATTTACGCCAACGGATCTATTCAAGAGTTCTCCTACAAATAGCGCTCGAGGATCACTTCAATCTTCACCGATTCAACGACATAAGCTGAAGCTCTGCCGAAATTGCTACTCAGCCTAAAGCTTAACCACCTAAAGCTTGAATCGAAGAAGAGAATTCCAAAGCCAAAATCAGTCTCTACTGATTACATACATTCTCTTAGACCCTAGGCATATATTTGTTTACCCAGAAGCCAAAGGTCAAACTTGCTTCAAAGAACTTGTTCTTTGTAAGTATAGTTGGCACTCGTTTAAACCTCTCCTCCATAAGAGTGTTTGAGTGATTCGGAGTTCAGGAAGGAACTCTGAACTCTGAGTGGGAAGTCTGAGCACGAGGTGTGCTTAGCAGGGAAATCCTACGCGAGGTGTGTGGGTGCTGAAGAGAGTTTATCTTCAGTCTACGGTTGTGTACACCAGGCAAGCACACGGGTACGGTTTGCAGTGCACCAGGCAAGCACTTGCGGAGTGGATTGTTGGTCTGATCAACCAGCCGTGGATGTAGGAAAGGGTTTTTCCGAACCACATAAAAGTCTCTGTGTTATTTACAGCTTTCAGTTTTACATTCAATACTTGTGCGATTTCAATTGATAAAACTGAACACTGACTAACAGGAAAGAGAAACCTTAATCCAACTATCTGCTCCACCGAGGCTATTCGAAACTAAGTTTAATTTCCGCTGCGTATGATATCAATCTGACTGAACTATCCTCTGATAGTAAGGAAGAGTGATATCATCTCTATCTTTGCAAACACGACTGAAGCCCTTACGTGGATCAGTTAAGTTCCAGTGACTTAACTGATAACTCTTTACTGAAGAGCTTTCAGTATCAGTCGTCAACCCTGTTGGTCAAAACTAATTTCGGTAAAACAGGTGTCTTGTTTGCATGTAAAGTTTCGCTTTAATCTCTGACTGAGATCCCTCTGATTGAGGTCGGTAGATTGTTGTAAAAATAGCCTATAGGTGTATTCCCCCCCATACACCTATTCGAGACCCCCCGGACCTAACAACTACGAATCACAAGTATAAACATTAAGAATCATCCGTCTTGCAAATACATGATCTGGTCCGTTGATTTAAGAGTAATGGATGGATGGATTTTATCCATAATTTATACACTTAAGAGTGTTTTCATCCTAGGCCACCCCATATATATATATATATATATATATATATATATATATATATGGGGTGGGCTAGGATGAAAACACTCTTAAGTGTATAAATTATGGATAAAATCCATCCATCCATTACTCTTATATATATATATATATATATATATATATATATATATATATATATATATAGGGGAGGGCTATGGTATAAACACTTCTTAATATATAAAATATGCTAAAATGTATGAATTATGTGTAGAACACGACACCAATTTTTCAAGTATTGTTTTGACGGAGAAGTCTTAAGCAGTCAATCTATAAAGTTTTACTCTGCGTTGATTGGTCAAGAGTAAGGATTGAAGATCAAGGACATTAGAACGTAGCAGGTTGTTTATTTGTCCGATTAACATTTTGTGTTGTATCAACATTCTAGGTACAATTAATAAATAGATGTTTTAATTTTAGACAGTCAATCTGTAAAGGTTGATCACCAAGAGATTTTGTATTGTACTGTGTAATATTGTTGATTAGCATAGTGATTTTGGTTATGGGACATTTACGGGTTGTATTTACATAACCCGTGAAAAAATATCATGTAGTATTTTATTTTCGCTGCTTATTAGTTTGAATGTTATCAATATTTCTGCTATCTACATAATATTACTTGTTGTAATTTGAGATACTAAATTCTTTCATGTATCAACTTGCACAATAATCTCCATTCAGAATAGTATTTTATTGTTGGGAAATGGATTGAAATGCGATTAACGAATCAATAGTGAATCCCATCATTTCTACATTTAGTAAGTATTGTTGTTGGGAAATGAATTCAAATGGGATTTAATTAAATAATCAATCAGGAATCCCCATATCTGGATTATGGTGAATGAGTTGGAAAGACAACTTATGCGAGAAGTTTGACTATGGAGATCACAGATTCACAGTCACATTTTTTAATTGTTGTAATCCTGTCACGTTCATTAGTCATGGAAACATGTGACATAATTGAGTTCCAACCCTAATTACACATCACTTTAATTCAACATTAAGCACCGGCGATTAGCACACAAATGACAAGATTAGAATTTAAAGGATAACAATAAACGTGATGCGGATTTTGTCCGGATCTTCCTCACTCAAAATATATTATTAACGATTTGCATAAGAGGTGGTTTTGGGTACATTCGAGTGTACCGTACACTCGAGTTGACCCGTACCTAGGGTTGTAAATGAATCGAATAATTTTGCTCGATTCGAGATTCGATTCGAAATTTCCTGATTCGTATTCGAAATTATTCGATTCGTATTCGATAATAAATATTCGATTCGATTCGATTATTATTCAAATACTTATATGAAATTTTGATATTCGATTCGATATTCGTAGATATTCGATTCGATATATATATATATATATATATATATATATATATAATTTTAATTAAATTTTTTTAATGTTTAATTCTGACCCTTATTGTGTATATATACTATATATATAGAATATCAATATTTAAATTATTATTTTTGTAATATCTCATTTTTTAACCCTCTCTTTAAAAAAAATACTAGTAAAAAAAGAGTGTAACCCTAAATCTAATTAGCAGCCTGCCGCGTCGCTGCCCTAAAGAGTGTAGCCTCTTCTTCCCCATTTCAAAATTGCAATTGAGGGTTTGAAAAAATTGCTGCGCCGCCTCTTCTTCCCCACGCAAGTCGCCGCGCCGCCCTGTCGATCGTCGCCTCCATCGCTCTCTGCCCCACCCCCGCCGAAGATCTGCGCCTGCACTGCGTCGCCGAGCCGCGTTGCTCGTCGCGCCTGCATCTGCACCGCGCCGTGTCGCCGCCTGCATCTGCATCGCCGCCTACTCCAGAGATTGCACCGCGTCGCAGGTCTGCTCGCCGCCCTGCTCCAGAGCTTGCACAGTGTCGCCACACCGCCTGTACCGCGTCGCCGCGCCCCCACCGAAGATCTGCGCCAGCACCGCGTCGCCGCGCCGCTTGTCGCGCCTGCATCTGCACCGCGCCGTGTCGCCGCCTGCATCAAATTGGGTTTGATTTTTGTTTTCCAATTTCGATTTTATGTTAATGTTTGTATCCAAAAATTGTGTGAACTTTGCCGTTCCATTTTTCTACTGTTGCTTTTGCTGAAGGAAGCTGCAGATTTTAGTTTAATGGTGATCCATGGAAGTTTTGTGAAATTGGAGGCATATTACGAACCCAGATTTTTTTCACTTCATATTTTCGAATCGAATATTTTTGAATCGAATCATATCGAATACCATTCGAATACTCGAATCGAATATTCGGAAAAACAATTTAAGGAACTATTATACAACGAATCGAATCGAATAACTCGAAAATATCAACGAATCGAATAACAAATCAAATTTAATATTCGAACTCGAATCGAATCACGAATCGAATAATAGTTGCATTTCATGAATACGAATCGAATATGTTGATATTCGCTTCGATTCGATTCGATTACAACCCTACCCCGTACCCAAATCTTGACCTGTATCTTGACTCAAATCGTATAAATGATATTATTTGGTTACCCAAATCTTACTATTTTTGTATAAACGATCACATATGTCCAGTAAATGTAAAATATTTAGTAAATATATGTATTACAAATTTAACAACTGCGTTGGGCTGAGTAGAGTAGGATTCGCGGGGCAAAGCGTATTTAAGAGACAAAGGGAGAGTCATGTGTACGAGGTTGGGATGAGTAGAGTTGGATTCACGGTGGTCAAGGGTATTTTGGACCGAAATTATAAAAAATGGCCATAATTTGTTTTTTCAGATGGGTGGCCGAAAATTGAGTTTCATTGCTCAATATGGCTATATGAGTGTATATTCTCTAATAATAGTATAGAAGAGGCAAAAACATCTAAACATTCTAAATTATAATTGTTTAAACAAAATAACTCATAATATTAATATTATATGCAATCAAATTAGTTCATTAAAAGTAATTTGTCATTCGCATACACGAACATAAAAGATTAAATTTTCACATTTAAAATTTTGAGGACATTATAGAGTATAACAACTCTCAATCAAGACAAGTGATTTACTACATTTGTTATCAACTTTATAAATTTTCAGCAGAAAAATAAGAATTAAGATGTGAGCAGGATTAAAAAATTTAAAAATACAATTAAATTCGTTATTACAATTTGAACTTACGAAGATAATCAATTTTTTTATGAAGCGTGAAAGCAAGAATGTGAAAATGTTATTCAAAATAATTTCATTTTCATTGAATTATTAAAAAAAATCATTTACTTTCTTAAGAAAATCTTAAACCTTTATATTATCTTATGTCATTTTCCTCATTCAAGTTATTTCATTAAAAAAATTAATTCATTTTTTTTAATTAAATTAATTCATTTTAGTTTTTAATTTATCTAGAAAAAATTATAAATACACACAAAAAAAGAGTATAATTTTTGGTGTGCTCAAAACAATCATCTAACTTCTTCTCATCTCTATTGTCCTCGTCCACGTTGAATAAAATATATCTATTTATCTCAATTAAATAGACTTATTTTCTTAATGAGTAAAAATTATTCATTAAAAGTTTAAGAAGATCTTTTTTGCTAATATACATAAAAAAAAAAGTTTTAGAAAATCTTTTTTGCTTAGTAGCAACCTTAAATAAAAAATATATGAATATTTTGGTGGTTATTTTAACAAGCTAATAATGATCGTTGATAAAAATATGTTGTTAATTGAGATATTGGTCATTGATTTGACACACATACAACTATAAAAGTAATCTTTATTTGAACAATTATAGTATTAGTGAGATGTATCTTATGTATAAGTTAGAAAATTATTAATGTTATCTTTTAAGTTATGAAAATATTACAAATTTTGTTATAGCTGTATGATATAAAAAGACATTCAACTTCAAAATTATAAATTACTTATACTTTTTAATAATTTAGTTAAATAACTATTACCGTGCATCGCACGGGAGCAAAACTAGTTTTGAGTAACAATGGAGTCTCCAAGCAAAAGGGATAAGGAGAAGGGTTTTTGCAAGTGATATGTGAGAAAAATGGTTGTTCAACTCCCGCTACAAATATTAGTGGGACCAACGTACGTATTCTTTTTTTTTTTTTGAAACAAATTTATTGTTAGTTCTTAATTATTGATTAAGGTTGTTTTTGGTCTCTTTCGGTTTCATTGATAGCAGGAGACTGTTTTGGTTAAGAAATATACTAGTGGGACCCATTTTAAAAAAAATAAATAAAAAATAAAAAATACTTAACGGTGTTAAGTGTCATTAGTCACAGGGGGCATTTTGCACTTTTTATGAGATGTTGAGGGGCTAACAGCCCAACATCAAAAGATAGGGGGTAAATGTGTTAGGGGGGTGTATGATAGGAGGGTATATGCTACTTTTCCCTAAAATATAAAAATACTCCCTCCGTTTTTTATTAAGTGTCCCCAGCCGTCAAAATACACATACCAATAAAATAAGATATTTTACATTTGTAACCTTAGTAATTAATATTATCATAATAAATGCATATATACAATTAATTATTATATTCATACAAATATTAAATAAGGATAAAATAGGAAAAATGTCCTAAATATACTCTCAAATTTTGAAATGGGACATTTATTGAAAAACAAAAAAAATGAGCTAAATGTGACACTTAAAAAAAAGGGTAAATTTGGTTTAAAACCATAATAAATTTTCAAATTTTGGGTTTTCCCACAATCTTTCATTTTTGTTTCAAAATTCATAATAAATTATTTTTTTTGGAATTTCCCACGATGACAGATTCCAATAAAAAATTTAAATAACGTACCAATACAATGTAATTACATGGAAATTATGTGACATGACAATCTAATTGCCCCTTACGTTTTAACGGTGCTTGATCCCGTTAGAGCTGCGCTTGGGGCGGCCGTTAAAATGTGGGGGCGTTTTTCTTCAGTTTTGAAACGTTGAGGTAGTAAACAGCGCCAACCCTAACGTTAGGATGTTAAAGGCGATAGGGGTGTCAACATTGAGGGGGAAAGTGGTACTTAACCCTTAAATATGCCACATCATTCAAGTTCGGCGCCACGTCATTTAAAAAATTCGCTGAAAAGTCACACTGTGGGAAATTCCAAAAAAAGTCATTTATTATGTATTTTGAAACAAGAATGAAATTTTGTGGGAAAAATCAAAATTTGGAAATTTATTATGGTTTTAAACCAAATTTACCCCAAAAAAATGGAGGGAGTATTAGTTTGTTCCGAAAAAAACACTTTTCATTTATTGGAGTTAGTTTCGTTTTCATATGCTCCGAGCGGTTATTAATGGCGCGTCAAACGGTTAATACTTAAACCCCTTTTTTTTTATTTGCCTTCAAAAACCTTTGTTGTCATTTCTTCTCCTTCAGAAAGGAGTTCGACTCCCATGCACCACAATCAAGATCATCAGAATGCTCTCCAATAAGAAATATTTTATTTAAGCGATTTTTTTTTTATAAGATCGAGTTGATTACTGTAGAATTATTTTGATCTGCTCCGCTGAAAATCAGAATTTTCGCAATTGATTCTTTCGCAGTTTCCTTTGCAATGTTGGTTCTTGCAAGCGCAGTAATTGCCATGGCGCTTGCTATCTACGCTTGTTGGAAGGTAACAGCTATACTCCTTTCTTTTCTGCAGATTGTAAGTTTGGATACTCAATTTGCAGATCTGCGCCTCTCGTAGGCTGATTGCGCTAGTTTGAACTCAACTTCCTTCAATTTTGCAGATCTGCGCCTCTCGTAGGCTGAATGCAAGGGGGATTGAAAATGCCGTTGATACGATAACAACAACATCTGACGTGATGGCTGCCGAAGTTGAAGATCTTAAAAATGAGGTATGCCAGGGGTTGGATGCTACCGATTCGAAGTTGGATGAGATCCGTGAGATCAATAACAATACACTTGCTCAGGTACGGTTCTTTAATTTCACTTTTAATTAGCTGTATTCTCTAGCTTTTTTTTTTATCCATGATCGTCACATTTTCACAACACTTTGTTTTGTTGTTGTAGGCTGGGATGACTGGCCTTCAGATAAAGTCAGTTGAAGAGGAACTAGAAGAATTAAAGGGAAAATTTGTTGCGGTTGCAGAGTGATTGGCTGAGGCATAAGCTAGGGCAGAATCTTTATCAAACGCTGTGACTTCCGCTGTTCTACGCCAGTCAGCATGGCAGAGAATGCAGTACTGGTTGTCTTGGAACTCGGGTAAGTAACTGGTTCTGGCAATAATTGCTACAAGTCTTCTTGCTTCTGCATGTTCAATTTTTGAAATAACAGTTGATACAAACGAATATGTGTTGCACGGTAAATTCTACTCCGCACAAAGGTGCTCGACACCCTCTATCTTGATTGTCGACACGTGTCCTTACACTATTTATTAATTTTGAATTTTCTTTTCTAGTGTTAAGTTAACGCTGTTAACTCCTTCAGTGAAGCCATCATTACGTTCTCGGGGCATGTTATAATTCGGCATTAGAGTTGGGCAACTTATGCTGGCCAAACCTCCTCCAACCTAAAATTTATCATTTTTGCCGCCCTTTTTCGAATGACACTGTTTTAATGATATATTTACGAAACTCTTGGACTACTTTTCTTTTCTACGAATCTATCAGCTCATTTTGAAACTCTTCATTGTTTTCATATCAAAATTAAATCGCAAGCTCCGTAAGCTCGAATTTTAGAATTTAAATCGTGAGGTTGTTGTATCATTTGTAAAGGCCGCTTTATCACCTTTTTGGTTGCGAATTTTTGTGTTCTTAATCCATGTTTGAAAATTCATTTTTTATTTTCTATTTTTCTCGGTTGTTGTTGCTGATTTTATGTTTTGCTAATTAGATTCGTCCATTGTCATTCATGATTATTATAATATGATGTTCGTAAGTTTTTTTTTTAAACTCAACATGATGATTTTCTTATCTTGTTTCATGTTTCATGGTTTTTCATAATTTTGGCAGTTTTTTTTCTTTCAAATGCGTATAATTTTTTAATAATTATATATAATCATGCCGAAAAATCTGCCGATATATGATTTCTATATAATAATTAAAGCTTTTGAATTATTTCGGCATTTTTGAAAATTTTCGCCATTTATTGGATTATTTCGGCAATTCCTGAAATATTTCGGTTGTTTTTCAATTATTTCGGCAATTTTTAAAATGTTTCGGCAGCTTTTGAATTATTTCGGTGATTTCCTTGTTATAATGATATGAATTAATTTTGTTCGTATTGTGAATGATTTTTGTGTCATTATAGGTTAATGATGGATTATGATTTGAACGAGTTCATCTAATGATGTTGGCGATGAAGATGAAGTATTGTCAAGGAAGGAAACATGTGTTGATGAAAATAGAAATGAAGATTGTGATGATAATTTAGATGTTGGAGACGGAGATAAGGATCAAAGTCTTGAAGAAGTTGAGGAAAATGTTGAAGATGAGCAACATGTTGAGCATGATTATGGCAAATTTATCGATCTACTTAATAGGATTGATGTACTTGAGATGGTATTAGAGGTTGGAAAATCTGTGAAAGATCTCGAAGCAGCTCATATTTTATATTTCAAGTATGCAAGACTGAAGGGATTTAGTGTGACAAGAGATAACAAAGGTTACTTTAATGGTACTAGAATATGTAGTTACAAAACATTTCTTTGCTCTTGCCATGGTAAGAGTGAAACGAACACATCATTGGATACAGGGATGGCTACTTACAAGAAGCAAGATCGAAAGACCATGTGTAAGGCAAAGCTAAGGGTGTCACGCAGACGTAATCAGCCATGGAAAGTGAGGTCTTGGTACAAAGATCACAATCATGAATTATTCCCCTCTGACCAGTCCTATTTGTTACGCTCAGCCCGTTCTTTGTCTAAATCTAAGAAACTTTAGATAGAAGCAATGAATTCAGCAGGCATTGGCATCTCTCGGGCTTGTGCATTCATGGAGAAGGAGTCAGGCGGGCCACAAAATTGTGGTTTTACACGGAAGGATGCATATAATCACATTAATGGCATAAAGATGAAGACAAAAGTGGAAAACGGTGATGCAAATAGCCTTATTCAATATTTCAGTAAGATGTCGAATAGTGAGGCATTCTTTTATTTTAACTTTCAAGTAGATGATGAAGGGCGACTTATGAATTTTTTCTTCAGAGACTCTCGCAGCTTTTTGGATTACGATTATTTCGGAGATGTGTTGTCTGTAGATAGTACATATCGGACCAACAGATACAAGCTTGTTTGTGTTCCTTTTGTTGGTGTCAACCATCATTTGAAGAATGTTATGTTTGGAATTGGTTTCCTATCTGATGAAACCACCCAATCTTACGAATGGTTACTTTCCACTTTCTTGGAGTCTATGCATTCGAAACAACCGGACATAATTTTTACGGATCAATGCCAATGGCTTATTGTTGGGAACCTTATGGAATATCCTAACCCTTGTTTTGATGATACCAAAATTCATAGGACTTAAATGTAATAGACTAGAATCGTTTTGAACTCAAGTGTTAGAGTTCGTTTCTAGTTTAGTTGCGGTGTCGAAGACTGAAGACTGAAGACTAAAGAATGAAGACTGAAGACTGAAGACTGGAGTTACCAACTGAAGTGTCAGTTGAAGAATCAGTTGAAGACTGATTATTTAATGCGCGCCATAGACTGATACTAAAGTCAAGTATCAGTTGAACATTCCTCCTAGGACTGATCTTCCACCGGTCAGAGGAAGCCACGTACGCTCAAAGTACAGCCGCATTAAATGCAGAGATATCTCAATATCTTATCTCTGCAGAGGTCATTCCTATCTGGTGGCTACTTTTCAGAGATGTCACATCTCCTGTCCTTCAAAGAGAGCCGTTTCCAGACAGACAAGGAACCTCGAAGATTGAAGCCTCAGCCCAAATTCGAATTGCTCTCCAACGGAAGAAATCTTGAGGACGATTTACGCCAACGGATCTATTCAAGAGTTCTCCTACAAATAGCGCTCGAGGATCACTTCAATCTTCACCGATTCAACAACATAAGCTGAAGCTCTGCCGAAATAGCTACTCAGCCTAAAGCTTAACCGCTCAAAGCTTGAATCGAAGAAGAGAATTCCAAAGCCAAAATCAGTCACTGCTGATTACATACATTCTCTTAGACCCTAGGCATATATTCTGTGTACCCAGAAGCCAAAGGTCAAACTTGCTTCAAAGAACTTGTTCTTTGTAAGTATAGTTGGCACTCGTTCAAACCTCTCCCCCATAAGAGTGTTTGAGTGACTCGGAGTTCAGGAAGGTACTCTGAACTCTGAAAGGGAAGTCTGAGCACGAGGTGTGCTTAGCAGGGAAATCCTACGCGAGTTGTGTAGGTGCTGAAATCCTACGCGAGGTGTGTAGGTGGGGAAACCCTACGCGAGGTGTGTAGGTGCTGAAGAGAGTTTATCTTCAGTTTACGGTTTGCAGTGCACCAGGCAAGCACTTGCGGAGTGGATTGTTGGTCTGATCAACCAGCCGTGGATGTAGGAAAGAGTTTTTCCGAACCACGTAAAAGTCTCTGTGTTATTTACAGCTTTCAGTTTTACTTTCATAACTGTGTTATTTCAATTGATAAAACTGAACACTGACTAACAGCAAGAGAAACCCTAATCCAACTATCTGCTCCACCGAGGCTATTCGAAACTAAGTTTAATTTCCGCTGCGTATGATATCAATCTGACTCACTATCCTCTGATAGTAAGGAAGAGATATATCATTTTCATCTTTGCAAACACGACTGAAGCCCTTACGTGGATCAGTTAAGTTCTAGTGACTTAACTGATAACTCTTTACTGAAGAGCTTTCAGTATCAGTCGTCAACCCTGTTGGTCAAAACTAATTTCGGTTAAACAGGTGTCTGGTTTGCATGTAAAGTTTCTTTTCTATCTCTGACTGAGATCCCTCTGATTGAGGTTGGTAGATAGCTAAAAATAGCCTATAGGTGTATTCCCCCCCCCATACACCTATTCGAGACCCCCCGGACCTAACACTTATGAATGCAATTAATTCCGTATTCCCAAGCGCGAGTCATCGTCTATGTCAGTGGCATATCAACCAAAACGTGCCATCGCATTTTGGGAACTTGAATGGGAATTCACTCTTAAAAAAAGCTTGGTTTCATTGTATGAATGGATGTGACACTGAGGATGAATTTGAAGTAACATGGATGTGTATGATTGATGAATACGGGCTTGCCGAGAATAGATGATTTAATACCATGTACGGGTTAAAAAAGAGGTGGTCCTCTGTCTTTACAAATCAACGATTTTGTGCCAGCCTACATGCAACATCGCGTAGTGAGGTAACAAACAAGGTTATAATTAAGAACCTTTGTAGTGCAAGCACATCATTACATGATTTTGTGCTTAAGTTTGAAGAAGTATAAATTAATGGCGGCGAAAAGAAGCTGAAGAGGATGCACTCTGTATAGGAATGCCAGGGTTATTTGTGCAAAACAATGAACTGTTGAATAGTGCAGCTAAATTCTTGAGACGAAGTGTCTTTCGAAAATTGGAGCATGAGGCTAATTATTCAATGAATGTTGATTTAATCAAAGGGCCATCAAGTTATGCTTCGGATGACATAGAATTCACTGTGTCGTCTGGTAACTCTGGTGGGAACCTGAGGGTTGTTAAATTCAATAGGTCAAGTGACCTTGCTACCTGCACTTGTCGTCTTTTTGAAACAGCGGGATATTTGTGTTCTCATATTTTCAAGATTTATTATCTTATGAATGTGAAAAGTATTCCAAAAGAATATTTGTTGACGAGACTATCTCGGTTGGTGAAGAATAGAATTTCGATGAATCTAGCTTTCGGCAACGCTATAGAGAATGATCCGGAACTACATATCTCCAGTTTGGCCTTTGTGAATCACTTGATGCGGTCGACATATGATCTTGCTGAATATGCAAAACTGCATAGTGATAAGTGTGGCCTTATTATGAACCGCCTAACATCATTGCGTGAGGAGGTTTATGGTTCGAAAGAAGCGTCAAATGCCTCGGCAAGAAAAAATCCTAACTTGCCGAAAGGAGGTGTTGTATTTCGAAATCCGAAAGTGGCAAAAACACATGGTGAAACGAATGCAAGAATTGAAAGATACTGGGATAGATCTAAAGGCAAGGGCAAGGAAAAAATACCGAACAAGAAAGCAGGTGAGATTTCCGAAAAATCTTTGCATAGGCCGAACAATTTTAGAAGTGATCGAAATTTTTTGCCGTCGGCCGAAATTTTTTGCCATTCGCACTGCCCGAAAGTTTTTGCCATTGGCCGAAAAGTATAGATCTAGAATAATATATTGTAGTATTGTACTATTATTCTCATCTTCCATACTCATATTTATACCATCAATTGTATGTAACAGGTTGTCAAACTCGTGCATCTCAGAAACGTAAGTTGCACCACTCGGACAATGTTAGGAACTGTACATCGATTGATATGCCATGTGATTATCAGGGTACTCCTAATCCTACTGACACACCTACTTCTCCATGGACTCATTCTGATTCTATGGTATTTTTCATGTACTTCGTGATATTCAAGTACTTATTTATTAGTACTACTTATATATTTTTGTGTAATTTTTGACCTAATTTATATTTGATATAATTGTAGGCATATGTCAAAATTATTGATAATGAAGAACCTGTAAATCCCACTCCAACTGACGACTCTAAAGGCAAGACTAACCAACAAATCCCACTTCTGCAATTTGTTAGCGCCATCCCCAAATCGCCTTCTGGGAAGATATTGAGGAGACTTATTAGGGAAAATATGCTCAAAGATCTGCACAACTAATTATCATATTTTATCACAATATTCAACTACTGATTTTAAACAAATAATGGAATAGATTCACCCATCGCATGCATCAATCTCATATATTAGTATTGTTCTCAGTTTAATTATCACTCATTTCTTTCCATGTTCTCAATATTGTAGCTTCTGCAGACTACATATATACTTTCTCTGCCTGCCATAAAATTACCTAGTCTTTTTTTTCCTCTTCGGGATATTTCAAAACTTAGACCACTTCTTTAATTAAAATTATACTAAAGCATTCTTTTACTAATAATATATACTCCCTCCCGTCCTCCAAATAATTTTCTAGGAGGGAGCAGGGCCGGGCCTAAGAGAACGTAGACCCTGTGTGAATTCTTAAATTTGAGCCTTTTGTACGTAGTTGAAAAAAATTTATAAATTAAAAATATTTGATTTTGTTAAATTATTTAATAAATGTATAAAAATTTAGTTATACACTTAACAATAATTAATGAAAACAAAAAACTAAAAATATAAAATATAATTAAAATTTTAAAGCAATCACGTTGCTTTGAACTTGAGATATTGTTGAAAAAAACTTTAAAAGAGAAGATGCATGAGAGCAAGAAATTCTAAAAATAATAATAATAATAATAATAATAATAATAATAATAATAATAATAATAATAATAATAATAAAATTTAGAAGCTTGTTCGATAATTTCAAAAAGAGAAAGACGTGTGATTGCTTTAAATAAAGGATATCATATTTTCGCAACATAAATAAAAAGGCCGGGTCTTTAATTAGAAAAAAAATAAAGAAATGCAAAATAAGAAAAAAGTTCTCGCAATATCTCCCGTGAGTAGGGGTCTGAATTTGGTTATTCAGTATCCAATTAACCGAATTTTTTTTAAATTAAAATCGAAACCGAACCAAAAAAATTGAATTAATCCGAGAAAAACTGAAAAATCTGAAAAAATCAATTTTTTTTATAAGATTAAAAAAAATTGCTCAAAATTAGATTATACTATATTTTATCAGTACCCATCATTTATTTCAAGAACATATAATTAAAATATTATAATAATTAGATATTAGAAAATTATAATTAAAATATTATATATATATATATATATAATATAATTAAGTTTTCGATTTTGTTCGGTTTTAAAAAATTCAAACCGAACCAAAAAATCGAAAAAACCGAATCATATTTTAAAATTTCGATTTGGATTGGTTCGGTTATTCAATTTCGGAGTTTTTGCTCATGACAAACATGGTTTTCGTACCTCAATATCGCATGAATTGTTGTCATTTTCCCCCATGAATTGATTGCTAATATGTGTTTGTATCCAATTTTGAGTTTTGTTGAGTTTTAATTCCTTGGTGTAGTTTTGGAGTGATTTCAGGGAAAATCAAGAATTAATTGGAGGATTTTGAAGACATGAGATCGAAGTACGTCTCGAGAGGAATCCGTGAGCGCAAACGGCGACCAAATCCGAGTCCGGACGAGAGAGAACGGAGCAAAACGAGCGGACTGTGCAAAACGCCCAGTACCCCGCGGTCACCACCCGCGGCCGCGGGGTAAGACCGCGGGTCAGCTGTTCCCAACTCAGGAGACACCCGCGGTCACCACCCGCGGCCGCGGGGCGGGACCGCGGGTCCCCTGAGCATCCCCCACGTTTGAAGGCCGCGGACGCGGGCCGTGACCGCGGGAAAAGGGCGGGGCTCCCCCAAGTGGACCCCAAACGCGATTTTAGCCTCAAAACTCCATTTTTCTCTTCTTTTCCCCATTCATTCACCACACACACCCACTTCATCTTCCCCAACTCTCCAATTCCAAACCCTAGCCTCCATTCTCTACCATTTTTTCTCTCTTCCACACACAAAAACAACACCAAAATCAAATAAAGAAGGGGAAGACTTGGAAAGGAGCTCATCAAGACTACATGATTGAAGATCAAGATTATAGGATTTGTCTATGAATCTCTATCTCTCTATATCTTTATTTATGTTTTCTTATGACTTGAGATTTGCTTTTATTATGAATATGCTTGGCTAAAATCTCTTATCTTAGGGATTAGATTAGATGGATTTGTAATGGATTGATTTCTTTGTTCAATATATATCTTGATTGTGCTTATTGTTATCTTTTCAAGTCCTAGATTTATCTCTTGTATGATTGGTTGGCCACCTTTTGTGCATTTCTAATTTGTGATTTGAATCGGGAGAGGATAATTACAATAGATTAGGAGTTTGATACATATCATCTCAATAAACCGGGAGGTTGAGAGGTGGGTGAGGGCTTATTGATCTTTTGTGCTATTGGGAGTTATAGGTTAGAAATTGACCGGGGACGGCAATTATGACCCGTAATCTACTGTTTTAGTCGTCCGGGAGGGGGCTAAAACTAGTGGGGAGATCGCCCTAGATAAGTAAGTCATAACAAGATTTATATTGATTTAAATTGAAGTTCATTACGATCCATCGAAATCTAGTCCCTAGGATAACTTTCCTTTGAGTCATTCCCCAATTTATTAACTAAGTTTATATTTTTGTTATTTAGTTTGCTTGCTTTAATTTAACTTTGATTTAACCTTCAATATCTCTTCATCTTTGGTTGTCTAAATAGATTGAAAACAACTTATTAATGGTATTTAGAAGTTTGAATTCATCAATCCTTGTGGGATACGACCTTGCTTCCTTTATATTGCAACTACACCGTATACTTGCGGCGTGGTGAAAATAATTGCGAACAGCTCACCCCTACTCGTGAGGGCTCGATCCCAGATCAAGCAAACTTGAAAGGAATTATGGATTAAGCTATATTAAACATTTAACTATTATAAGAATTTTAATGATTATATATACATATGAACCTATATATTTTGGGGGCCCTATTTTTTCAGAGCCCTGCGCAGTAGACCACCTCGCGCAAGACCCAAAATCGTCCTTCAAAGGGAGGGGCATGAGTTTTAACACAACATTGTTGAGTATGTTGGTAGTGGTGAAAAGTGTTATAATTAATACTAATGATTCATTAAAAGTGATGAAAATGTATTATAATTAATATTAGAATTGGTGAAAAGATGAAAAGTAAGGGCGTCTTTAACTGTCTAGTATGGTTATGCCACTTTAGTCAAACTCAAGGAAATGGTAAGGGCAGGGGGCTAGTTAGGTTATATTAGAAATGTGTTATGTGGTAGATGTTAAAATCATGATACAGGTGTTTACGTGTTTGATAAGGCCATATTAGAATATTGTATAGTGTGTGAAAAGTCTATTATAATAACCTTTTCAATTTTCTGTTTTCCAAGCTTGTCCCTTAGATCTCCCGCCGCTACTTGTATTTGCGAGGGAAAAAATCGTGGCTTCTTTTTTATGCCAGATCAAAGGACACACAATTGCCAGCCTTACGATTCGGCTTTCGGAGCTCGCACGGATCAAATCTCAGGCGATTCTCAACTTTTTATATTCTCATATCGATATGAGTTCGACACATCAAGGTACGAAGCTTGTTCGTTGATTGTGCAACCCATCTGCTAGGGTTTGATCCTTGTTTGGTGCAAATCCCTAACCGTAGTTCTGACAATTGAATTGGATGTGTTTTGGGACATTCTGTGTTCAGGCTGTGTGAAATTATATATGTTGTTGTTTGAATTGCGATGGTTATAAATTCCATGCGTAAGTTATTTTGGAGGACGGAAAGAGTATATATGTTTGAGAAAATAATATATATATATATATATAGGGTTCGAATCTATGGAGAATTAAATATATTTCGTTCTGAATAAGTCAATAATTTTATCGAATAAATCACATGACCGCACATTTATCCATTCAGTAAAATTGTTAGCGTATTCAGTAAATTTGTTGACTTATTCAAATCGCTTTTCTCATTCTCTCTTTCTCTCAATATTTAGCATTCTCTATTAATCTCTTCCCCCTCTCTCTCTCTCTCTCTCTACATATATATATATACAGAATCAAGAAGTTCAATAACAGAAAACTATAAGTTCATTTGACTATATCTACAAGTTCAATAAAATTAACTACACATTCATTGGACTCCACCTGCAAGTTCGGAGAAGGGGGCGGCTTCCTTGCTGGAGTTTAGAGAGGTAGGCGCTCGGGATCGACAAAATCAATAAGTTCAATAACATATAACTATAAGTTCATTTGACTATATCTACAAGTTCAAAAAAATTAATTATACATTCATTGGACTCCACCTACAAGTTCGGAGAAGGGGGCGGCTTCCTTGCCGGAGTTCAGAGAGGTAGGCGCTGACTTCAGACTTCGTGGCGGCAGAGGCGATGGAGGGCGGCTTGGCAGACGTGCAACGACGGAGGCGTGAATTGCAGCAGCAGCCGCTGCGTCTTCTCCCGGCAGCAGATAGCAGCCGCTGTGTCTTTCCCTTGCCGGTTGTCGCCTTGAACGGCGACGTTTTTCCGGAAGCAGCAGCAGCAACAACAGATCCGTGTTGGTGGTGTGGCGTCTGAGGTCTGGAGTGCCACCGCTGATCGAAGGCGTTGGAAGAGGCGGCGCCGCGCTGAGGGATTCGAACCCTAGGCGGCGCGGGTTGGGGCGTTCACGGTGACAGGGGGCGGCAAAGAGGGAGAAGAAGAGATAGACGTTCGTGGCGGTGGGAGGATGTTCGTGCGGTGGGGAGAAGAAGAGAGAGAGAGAGAGAGGAAGATGAGAGAGGGGACGGAAGAGAGAGAGTGAGATGAGGGAGAGAGAAAGTGGAAATGAGTAATTTTAGGGATATATGAATCTTACCAATTTTAAGTATATTCACTTTTAATCTCAGCCTTTGATCAAGATTGATCTAATGAACCATATTGCGTCTCCTTTCTCCATCTAACTTTGTGTTTCCATAGAACTTTACCCTATATATATATATATATATATATATATATATATATATATATATATGGGTGAGCTACCGTGAGAGCACATCTTAAAATAAGAAATAAGAGCAATTTTTATTGTATGAATTTTATGTAGAACACATATAAATTCGCTGTATAAAGGTATGAATTGTGAAAAATAAATTTTTGCTACCTTTGAGATTCGAACTCAGGACCATAAATCCATCCAACGGGATTACGAATCAACCGTAGATCTTAATGATCTAAGGGCTGAAAATGATTCTTATTTTATATCTTAAGAAATGCTCTTATTTTAGCCCTTCCCTATATATATATATATATATATAGGGGAGGGCTAGAATAAAAACACTTTTAAGTGTATAAAATATAAATGATTTTCAGCCCTTAGATCATCAAGATCTACGGTTGATTCGTAACCCTGTTGGATGAATTCGTGGTCCAGGGTTCGAATCCCAAAGGTAGCAAAAAATTATTTTTCATAATTCGTAACTATGTTTGATGAATTCATAACCCTGTTGGATAAAATTCGTATATTAAAAAACGTTTATATTTATATTTTAAGAAGTGTTTTTACCGTAGCCCTCCCCTATATATATATATATATATATATATATATATATATATATATATATATATATATATATATAGAGGGCTACGGTATAAACACTTCTTAACATATAAAATATGCTAAAATGTATGATTTATGTGTAGAACACGACACAAGTTTTTCAAGTATTGTTTTGACGGAGAAGTCTCAAGCAGTCAATCTGTAAAGTTTTATTCTGTGTTGACAGGAGGTCAAGAGCAAGGATTGAAGATCAAGGCCATTGGAACGTACGTAGCAGACTGTTTATTTGTCCGATTAACATTTTGCGTTGTATCAACATTCTAGGTACAATTAATAAATAGATGTTTTAATTTTAGACAGTCAATCTGTAAACGTTGATCACCAAGAGATTTTGTATTGTACTGTGTAATGTTGATATATTAGCATAGTGATTTTGGTCATGGGAAATTTGGAGGTTGTATTTATATAACCCGTGAAAAAGTATCATGTGTATTATTTTATTTTCGCTGCATGTTAATTTGAATGTTATCAATATTTCTGCTAACTACATAGTATTACTTGTTGTAATTTGAGATACTAAATTCTTTCATGTATCAACTTGCACAATAGTCTCTATTCATAATAGTATTTTATTTGTTGGGAAAGGGATTGAAATGCGATGAACGAATCAATAATGAATCCCATCACTTCTACATTTAGTAAGTATTGTTGTTGGGAAATGAATTCAAATGGGATTTAGAGGGTGTTTGGCTAAGCTTATTTTAAAGAATTTATAAGTTTTTTGAGCTTATAAGATGTTTCAAGAGCTTATAAGATGTAATTTTTAAGAGATTATAAGTTGTTAAAGTGTTTGGATAATTGAGCTTATAAGCTAGAGAGAGATTTTTTTTCTGGAGAGAGAAAATATTTTTTTAGAGAGAGAAAATCGAAGAGAAATAAACTTGAGTGATAAATGATGAAAATAATAAATTATAGTTGGAAAATATTTATAAAATAATTATTGCATATGAGATTATAAAAAAATAAGTTGGGGTAGAGGAACTTATAAATTCTTGGAGCTTAATTATTTGGAACTTATAAGTTATTTAAGAACTTATTTTATCAAATACTTTGAAAGAGCTTATAAGCTCAGCCAAACACCCTATTAATTAAATAATCAATTAGGAATCCCCATATCATGGTGAATGAGTTGGAAAAACAACTTCTGCGAGAAGTTTGACTATGGAGATCACAGATTCACAGTCACCTTTTTTAATTGTTGTAATCCTGTCACGTGCATTAGTCATGGAAAAATGTGACATAATTGAGTTCCAACCCTCTAATTACACATCACTTTAATTCAACATTAAGCACCGGCGATTAGCACACAAATGATAAGATTAGAATTTAAAGGATAACAATAAACGTGATGCGGATTTTGTACGGATCTTCCTCACTCAAAATATATTATTAACGATTTGCATAAGAGGTGGTCTTAGGTACATTCAAATGTACCGTACATTCAAATTGACCCGTACCTAGATCATGATCCGCATCTTGACTCAAATCGTATAAATGACACTATTTGGTTATACAAATGACATTGTATGTAATTGATACTATTATGTTATACAAATGACACTGTGTATAAATGACACTATAACATTGTAAATGACACTGTGTATAATTGACACTATTCAGAAATATAAATGGCACTTCCTGACACTATAAGATTTTAAATGACACTATAATATTTTAAATAACACTATAAGATTGAAAATGACACTATAATAACATTTTAAAATATTACAATGTTATTTATATAATTGAATAGTGTCAATTATAAGCAGTGTCATTTGTATAATTGAATAATGTCATTTACACAATTTGAGTCAGGATGCGAATTTAAATTAACATGCAGATCAGACTTTGAGTACGAATCAATCAAAATATAAAAGTACATCTGAATGTAGAGAAGATTTTGTGTTTGCATAAACACTCATTTTGAATCGAAAATGGGTGTGGGCTTATCATAATTTGATTCCAAAAGCGTGTTGTCAAGATATAAACATTGCATTAATAAATACACGTGTTTCGAGTAATAAAAAATTCAAACTAAAATCGCGTTCAAGTAAGCATCTTGGATTAAAAAATAAAAATAAAAACAAAATCAAAATTTTCGTTTCATTAGGCTACACTCTTAAATTTTCAATTATTTTGATTGGACTATTTTTGGGTCGAATCGAAACTTAAACAATCCTCACCCCAAAATTATATATGTGAATATGAGCTTGTTTAATTTCATGGCTATATTAATAATAATAATAATATGTTTTTTCATGAAAAAAGAAAAGGAAAAATGATTGGATATTTGCGTGGGGTGGGGGAAGGGGAGAATGATAAGCATGCAGGGAATGTGCAGAACATGGTGTTATTGGTGTACAAGCGATGCTTCACTGTCTCAACTTTGTCACATGCAAAGCTACAAATATAATCCTCTTTCCCTGCTGCATGTGCTTTCCATGTGCTCTTTCTCTATCTCTATCTCTCTTCGCATGCCCCATCCCACTTTCACATGTGCCCTTTTCCGACCCCACACCACCCCGCCTACACTTCAAATCTTACAAATGCCCTCCATTTTACTTACTACTTTCATACCTTAATAGTCACATTTTCTTATTTAAACATCTCAATTTAATACATAATTTCTTAAAATAAAAAATTACTAATATATAACAAATATTTTCACTTTAACTCATTATTTACAAAAGGAAAAATAGCACCAAAATCCTTGTGATTTCGAGAAATTCGCATATTTCCCTTTACCTTCAAAAGGTAGTGATTAAATCATTGAACTTAATCCCGATTCTTATTTTTCCCATAAAATTGATTGGCCCCTAAACTTATGCTGACATGGCTGTCGGAAATCCACGTAGAATTAAATTTCCGGCGAATCGCTGACTGTGTTTAAGTGAGAACATTAAACGTCGTCGTTTTAAATGAAATTAAGATTCTTCAGAGATGATCTGCTCCTCTCCTCTCCTCTCTTCTCCTCCGGCCGCCGCGACCAGGTCACCGGTTGCCTCTCTCCCGCTAATCTATCTCTCATCTCTTTACAGATCCCTTCTCCTCTCTTCTCCTCCGGCCACCGTGACCAGGCCATCGGTTGCCTCTCTCCCGCTAATCCCTCTCTCATCTTTTTACAGATCCCTTCTCCTCTCTTCTCCTCCGGCCACCACGACCAGGCCGTTTCTCTCCCGCTAACCCCTCTCCTCATGATCTCTTTACAGATCCCTTCTCTTCTCTTCTTCTCCGGCCGCCACAGACACACAAGCACGAGGCGGCCACCGCTGTAACTCCGGCGAGGAGCGTCGGCCTCGTCCTTCGTCTGTACTCCCTCAAACAGAAACACCCTCTAAATCTCCCTCTCTGTCCTCTCCCATCCGCCCTTGGCTGGGCAGCGCAGCGACGCCGCCGCCGTCGCCGACCCCAGCCACCCTCATCTCTCTCAACTCTGCCCCTAAGTCAGATGACGGCACACAACCGTCGACCGCCTTGTTCCCTCAACCAAACCAACACCCTCAACAAGAAGCTCAACAAAACAGCGAGAAAACATCATTTTAAGGTCAAAGGAAAAACGATAATCGCGCCAAACTTCAAGGATTTTGACGCTATTATGTTAGACGCAAAACGACGTCGTTTAGCTTCTAATTAATCTACTCAGCATAAGTGTGCTATATTGGTGACACGTCATCTAATTAATGGCCGGAAAACATCACTTAAGGGAAAAACGAGAATCAGAGCAACGGTTAAGGATTTTATCACCACCTTTTGAAGGTCAAGGAAAATATGCGAATTTCGCGAAACCACAAGAATTTTGGTGCTATTTCCCCTTTATAAAACATGTCATTGTAGCTCACACATAATTATCTCTTTTTCTCATTTTATCTGTCTTACTTTTAAAATAAATATATTCTAAAAAAAATTAATCTCTCTCCTATTTTATGATAAAGAAAGAAGTAGCAAATAATCCCTTTTCATATAACCCCTGTAACGCCCCAATTTTCATAAACTTTTCAAACTAAAATCTTGAAGAACTAATAGTTAAAAATAAAATTCCTTGACTATCAAAATTTATAAAATCAACTTGCTAAAACTAAAGTAGTAACATGAAATAAAATGATAAACTAAAAAGTAACATGTTTCAACTTAAATTTCTATGGAAATACTAAATCTCTAGTCATTCTCGACTTCCATGGCCACCTCGACTCCATAACTGCAAAACTGAGAAGATAAGGGGTGAGCATATTGAAAATATACTCAGTGAGGAAATTAACATGCAAATATTCACATACGCTTAAACATGCAAATAATTCACATTGTCATACACATATACTGATAATCTGATGGGCGAACTGAGAGCCCCTGAACATGTATTTCAACATGGCTAAATTTCTGAACATGTATTTCTACATGGCTGAACATGTATTTCAACATGGCTGATTTTCTGAACATGTATTTCTACATGGCTGAACATGTATTTCAACATGGCTGATATTCTGAACATGTATTTCTACATGGCTGAGCAAGTATAATCAAACATGAACTAAGAGCATATAAAAACATACATGAATATAACCACAAGCATATAATCCCTCACCTTAAAGTCGAAGCTAAGTAAATCAAATCCGGAATGAAGGTCTTAATAGCGCCGCACCAGAAGAATTCGTCAAAAACGCAGCTGAACAGACCAGTCAGCTTCAAGCCTTCGTTTGAAGCCTGAAACGTCCTCAAATCGTATTTTGCCCAGAAATACGACTTCTTCGTCTTCGAGAGAGATTTCTGTGGCCGCCTGTTTCGCTTGAATCGGAGTTCTGTGGAGGAAGTTATGGCCGTTCTCCCGAAACTGTCAGAACTTGATTTCCTGCGAAAATCTGACTCCACACGTTTCTGGCCCTTTCTGCTCTCTAAAACCCTAATTAATTAGTGTGTCCGTCTGTTTTAGGGTTTGAAAAATAGATCTCATATTTATACTAGTTTTTAAAGAGTTCTAGTTCTAATAGGAAACAAAAATAATACTACTACTACTACTACTACTACTAATAATAATAATAATAATAATAATAATAATAATAATAATAATAATAATAATAATAATAATAATAATAATAATAATAGTCTAGATAAAATTAAGGGTTAAGTACCAAATACCCCCCCAACGTTGGGGCCCCTATCGCGTATAGGACCCTATAGTCAGGGTCCGCGCTGTTTACTACCTCAACGTGGCTAAACCTAAGCAAATCCACCCCCAACGTTGGGGCCCCTATCGCGTATAGGACCCTATAGTCAGGTATTAAGTACCAAATACCCCCCCAACAGTGACTTAATGCAGGGGGGGTATTTGGTATTTGAGGGGGGGATTTGTTTAAAATTAGCCACGTTGAGGTAGTAAACAGCGCTTACCCTGAGTATAGGGTCCTATTTGCGATAGGGGCCCCAACGTTGGGGGGGTATTTGGTACTTAACCCTAAAATTAATGGTGCATATCTATATGTATCATGTAATTATTTAAAAAAATAAGCTATACAAGAAAATACTATTAATTAAACTTATAAAATAAATCTAAGTTATCGGGGTGTTACAACCCCTAATATATTTACCTCCTCATCTTTTGATTTTGGACTGTCAGTCCCCCAACATCTCATAAGGAGTGAAAAATCCCCCTTCTATTTTTTTCCATTGGGGTTTCAATAAATTTTGCTATGTTGAAGAAGAAAAAAATTATTTAAAAAAAAATTATATTTCTACGTGCATTTGATTAATTTGGATGCTATAATAATTTGAACAGTTGATATTTCCAAGATTCATGTGTGTTATTTTGCAAATTCAATCTTGGGTTATAAAATATTTTGCTTATATAATAGCTGTCAATAATAATACAATTCCTTAATTGAAACTTTAAGAACTAGGGATCTTATGCGTATTTTGCTCTTCTTATCATCCCTCAATTGGCAGTTTATATCCGTAGAGTGTGACTCACTTAAGAAATAGAAAAAAAAAAAAAAAAAAATTGGACGGAGTTAAGTGTCCGTCATAAATAAGAGGGATTTTGCACTTGTTATGAAACATTAAGAGGATGACAGCCCAAAATCAAAAAATGAGAAGATAAGTATGTTAGGGGGTTATATGATAGCTGATTATTTTCTACTTCTTCTTGTTATAAATTATTTATTTTTTAATATTCATGCTTAACTCTGGTAGCCTATTACTTGGAACGAAGGAAGTATAATTTTATGAAGTTTTGTCACTTGCAGGACATTTTGGGCCTAATTATTTGGGAAAAAAATCACAAATTTTGGGTGACTTTTAGTTATAACATGTTTTCTTAGTTATAGTAATAATAACCATATATACTTCTTACTACACTCCCCAAATATCTTTTTCAGGGACATAAATTAATGCTACTGCTTCCAAAATGACTACCAAATATTACATCGACTACTTGAGCCAAATCCAATTGGTACTACCCAAAAACACAAATTAACGAAGGTAGAAATTTCCGTTAACAATTCGAAAAAACTCGTCATTCTCAACGAAAATAATTTGAAAATTTCTATCGTTAATTTTTTTAATGAATAATCAAGGAACGATCACTAAATTAATCGTGAAAAAAAAATTAACAATAAAAATTTCCATCGAGAAACTTAACGACAGATTGTTGATGGCCAACTCCCGTCGTTAATACATGGAAATACAATGTCACCAAATCGAAATAACAAATTAACGACGGGTTAATGAAGGAAAATCCCGTCGAAAAATTAACGACGATATTTCCCTATCGAGAAATTATTTTTATTTTGAAAATCGCGGTCCATCGAGAACCCGTCAAGAAATTAATTAATTTTTGGTCGAGAATTCGTTAAAAATTACATTTTTTGCTTCCCGTCGAGATTCATTTTTTTTTTTTTTTTTAATGTAATAACCTGTAAAAAATTAATTTAAACATCCAAATTCAAACATACTTATCATAATAAAACATCTAAATTCAAACATACCTACAAATATAAATGGGGTTATTGCCGGAAAATACATATAGTTTGTCAATTTTCTGGTTTATAACATGACCTTATAATTTGACCAGAAAATATATCAATTTTTAATTTAATCGTAATTATAACATGACTTTATAGTCTGACCAGAAAATACACCACGTTTCAATTTATTATCAATTATAACATGACCTTATTTAGATTATTTTTCATCCTAGATGTATTAATATTTATTGTATTCATATTAAATTGTTATGTATAAAATATTGTTAATTGATTGCTTAATTTTTATAAAAATTAAGTTAGATGATTATTTATTTTATAATAATTATTTCATTATATATATATATATATCAAGATATTATATTGATGGTTTAAAAATACACATATATATATATATATATTCAACACACAAATGCACATATATATATATATATATATATATTTGATTTTAATATTCTATTAATATATTACATATATAATAAGTATTTATTTATTTAAATTATGAAATTATAAAATATTAGGACCAATAATAATTTAGGTACATATATAATAGAAACTATGTTAAAAAGTAAATAATATTATATATTATTTACATATAGATGTATATTTATCAAATATATATGTATATATATAGTATATTGTGAGATGAAAAGAAAATAAAAAATATTTAATATTAAACTTTGATATTAGGGGTAATTGCCTGTAAATTCCTAACGTTTACACGGAATTGGTTTTTGCACCTTTTTTTTATTTTTCTTCTTTTAAATACCTAACCTTTAGTTTTTGTCTGGAATTTGTCCGGTGACCGGTTTTTACTGACACCGGCGCCGGAAATTACAAGGTGGCAGCCGGAATCGATGAGGTGGCAGCCGGAAAGTGACACCTAAGCAAATTTAGGACATGTGGAAAAAAAATAAAAAAAATGATAACGAAAACATCCACATCATCATCTTCTCCATTCTCCCACCTCCCAAACCCTAACTCCCCCCCTCCCCCCCCGGCGCCGCCTGCCGCCACCGCACGCCGGCGCCGGCAGCACCTTCCCCCTCCCTAGACCCGTCGGCCTCCCCCTCCCCAGACCCCGTCTACCCCTCCCCTCCCCCAAAATCCCGTCAGCCCCTCCCCCATCCCCAGATCCCGGTGCCCCCCTCCCCAACCCCAGATCCCGCCGCAGCCTGCCACAACCACACGCCGGCGCCCGCCGCCCCCTCCACCTCCCCAGACCTCGCCGGCCTTCTCCTCCCCCTCCCCTCTCTGAAATTTCGGCGACAGCAGCGGCGAAGCCGCCGCCATCGTCTCTCCCTCAAACCCCATCTCGGCACTACAACCCAAAGCCCTAAATCCCCAAATCCGACCCCCACCTCGGCACCGCCACTTCCCCCTCCCCCTCCCCAGACCGCAACGGCCAAATTCTTCCTCAACAGACGGGCAACAGTCAACAGAGGCACCTCCGCCTCCGCCTCTCTCCCTCCATACCAGCACAACTCCCTCTCCGCCGCCCGCTGAAGTCTGGATTTCAGAGCTTGGATTCGAAGAAAACAGAGGGGGCTCGACTCTTCTGTTTGGGAGTGGCGGTGGAGGGTGAGGGAAGGCGAGGGGGCGGCGGTGGTGGTGATGGCAGAGGGTGGGGGAAGGGGAGGTGGCGGCGGTGGAGGTGGCAGGGAGCGGCGCCGGTGATCGGTTTGGGGTGGGGGGAAGGGGGAAAACGGAAAAGACGATTGGGGGGTGGGGGGTGGGGTTTCCTTTTCTTTTTCTTTTTCTTTTTAATTTTCTTTCCACATGTATTTTTTATTTTAAATTTCTTTAGATATTTTTTCCATATGTCACAAAAGTGCCACCATGTTAATTTCCGGCTGCCACCTCATCAATTCCGGCTGCCACAGTGGCATTTCCGGCGCCGGTGTCAGTAAAAACCGATCACCGGACAAATTTCAGACAAAAATGAAAGGTTAGGTATTTAAAAGAAGAAAAATAAAAAAAAGGTGCAAAAACCAATTCCGCGTAAACGTTAGGAATTTACAGGCAATTACCCCTTTATATTATTATACTAAATTAATTACAAGGTCATGTTATAATTGAGAATAAATTAAAACTTGATGTATTTTATGCTCAGACTATAAAGTCATGTTATAATTGTGATTAAATTGAAAATTGATGTATTTTCTAGTCAAATTATAAGGTCATGTTATAAACCAAAAAATTGACAAATTATATGTATTTTCTGGCAATAACCCCAATATAAATTAAACTCAGTATCTAAATCCAAACTCCATAGTGATAACATAAATCCAAACTCCATAATGATAACATAAATTCAAACTCCGTAAACAGGTATCAAGGATTAGGACCCGTTATTCATATTTGCCATCAACTCCGCCATCATACTCTTCAGATCATTGATGGTGCCATCTTGCTCCAACATTGAGCCTTAGGGTTGTCCCCTTTAGCAACCTGCACATCTAATTAAGCTTTGAGCGCCTCAACTGTAGTGACCCGCTCTTTTATAAACATTAAATCCAGTAATGAGTGTTTATTTATGTTCATCAGTGAATTCAGCTTATGATCCTGAATTCATATTATTAAAGCAGTCAATGATATTATTTCAGAGTTATAACTGACTTAGCAAAGTCACGTTATTTATTTAAGCGAGATGGAATTAGATTTTATTCTTACTCAAGTTGTGGATTATTTCAGACTCGTGAGTTAATTAAATCTGCGGATTTAATTTATATATTAGAACAACGAACGAATTAAATCTACGGATTTAATTTTGATTCATTATATAACTTATCGATTTTAGCGAGATATCACATGTCGAAATCGAGATTTATGTAAATACAGTATCAAGCAGAATCGAAGTCAGTATTTTATTTCAGTTACGGAATCACCGAGACATAGAAAATACATCATTAATTCTTCTCTATTTTTTTTTCTTTTTATTTCCATCAATCTTTGACCACCACTTTTCCCCACCACTCATTTTTCACCCCGACCATTCACTCTTTCCCAATCCCTTCCCCTACACCCTACTACCATTCTCCTTAGCACACTCAAGTGCACTCCATCGCCCCTTTGCCTTCCTAGCCTACAAGTTCAGCCAAAACACTCCCTTAATCACCAGCAAACCAAGGGAAGTAACTAGTCTAAGCTGCTGCCAGAAACTCCAAGGTGAGATTTGGCTTTCATTCATCCACCTTCCTCCATTATTCACCTGCAATTACAAAAGCAACAACGCAAATTTGTTCCAGCCATTCCAGTGCAGATAATACCCAAAGATCCAAGAGTAAGAAAGAACATTGATACACTGCCATAAGCTCTAAGGTAAACCTTGGCATTTATCCCTCATCTTCTTACATTTGCAACCTGCATTTATTGAAAGAAACAAGTATGATTTATATCATTTATTTCAGAATCCTCCCATTTAATCCACCCACAGCAGCCAACCAACACAATCCACCCACAGCAGCCAACCAACACCTATACCTCAAGGTATTTTATGCTATCTCAGTTCACTATCTTCATATACATTTCACCCCACGCATCATGTATTAGAAGTTCAGAAATATAGGTTGAAGTATATTACAGAGGGGCAGCAAATCACATATGCGTACATAATTTATGGCCTTCAACAGAAATAGTATGATTCATACATTGAGATATTACCACTGTACATAGAACCAAAGCCATGAGAACTCCCATCATGTAGTGACATGAATCGAAATACAATAACAGAGGATAGAACAAAAAAACTTAGCTTTAGAAGAGGAAAGGGGCCACTGCCCTGCTCTGCTCTGAAACCAAGAAGGACGGTGCGACGGAGCTCGGAGGACGACGGAGGCGACGGGCCTTCACCTGCCGCCGGGAGGAATGCAGCAGCAACGGCGAGATTGAGAGTGCGCTGAGAGGACCAGGGCTCGACCTCTGCCTCGGGTGTGTGTGTGCGTGTTCCCGGAGCTTCCAGAAGGGAGAAGAGATGAGAAATGGCGCCGGGCTCAGGCTCTACACCGGCGTCGCCGATTTGGGAGGAAGAACGATGACTAGCAGTCGCCGGATTTACAGAGTCCACGGCGAAGGCGATTCGAGACTTAGAGAATTTTGGGGGCCGCCCTTTGACCTCGCGCACGTGCATTCAGAGAGAAGGAGAGATCGACTCTCGTCGGATTACAGAAGCAGCGGCGTCGCGGAGGAAGGCAGCGGCCGCTCACCGGTCTTTCAGTTGCAGCGGCGGCGGGTTTTCGACGGCAGGAGAAGAGCTAGGGCTCGATTTTGGAAGGGGGTGGAATTTGGGCTCGATTTATGATCTGCGACTGAATTGAGGAGAGAGATGACAACGCCGGGATTAAACGCGTCAATAACCGACGCCGGTGGTAGCAGGCGACGGCTGGATGGCCGGAGAAGGAGGAGCCGAGCGATCCTCGGTGGGAGAAGAAGAAGCCGAGCGGGCGGCTCTTTGAGGAAGGAGGAGAAGAAACCGAGAGTTTAGAGAGAGAGATTGGGCTATTTTTTGTTATTTAATTTGGGCTCCTATTTATTTCAATTTGGGCCCTATTATTTTTATTGTGTAATTGGGCTCACCCTTTTAATTAAGTTGTTTCAGCCCACTCTCATTATTCTGTTGGGCTTTAATTATTCAGATAATTGGGCTGGCTTATTTATTAATATTGGGCCTCTGATTTTATTTAAATGGCCGATTTTAATTACTGATTGGGCCTCCGATTTTAATTATACGGGCTTTGATTTAATTATTGTTTTGATTTGTATGGACTTCACTTAATTGAGTTGGACTTTATTTATTTTAATAATTGGGCCATTACATTGGGCCATTTCATTGGGCCGGAGTTTATTTAATTATGTTGGACTCCTTATTTGGGCTTCGTTTCAGTGGGCCGATTTTATTTTAAATTACAGTGGGCTTGAGTTGGGCCGAAAATTTGGGCCTTTATTTTATTTTCTTTGGGCTTCATAATTATTTATTTTTGGGCCTTGTTGTATTTATTATAATTGGGCCTAATTCAATTATTTTGCTTGGGCTTTAGTTTAATTCATTGGGCCTAATTTAATTAATTCATTGGGCTTTGCTATTTTAATTCCGATTGGGCCTCCTAATTATTTTCTTTAGGCCTTGGTTATTTATTCAACTGGGCCCTAAATTTTTTTTTAATTACTTGAGTCCATGAATTACTCCAACTAAACTTTTCAATTTAATTATTGGAATGCCACGATTTATTTAATTCAAGCCCACTTTTCTTAATTAATTATTAGGCTGTATTATGTTGAGCCTTTTAATTATTTGACTTATATTATTACTTCAAGTCATATTTGTTTGGCCCGGTTAATTAGACGCAGCTGCCCAATTACGATTAATTCTTACGAGATTACTAAGCGAATGAGCCGACTTAGTTATTTTCTTTTAATCGATTAAATAGAGCGAGATCTTTTAATCCCATTTAAGTTAGAACACCCTAAGAGAACGGATTAATTTTTATTAATTATCCGGCTTCATGAAACGAGACTTAGCTTTTGTTTAAATCCGATAGCTTGGATTAACAATAGAAATTCCTTGATTATTATTTCAGAATAATAATTCATGCATATAGATCATGCATAATTAATTCTGTATTCTCATTATTTGAGGATTTTACTCGAGCAATATCTTATTTATATTCTCGTAATAAAGGTCAAGCACGAGATTAATAATCAGTCAAGGAGCTACTGTACCACAAAAAGTTTCTAACAGGTGGGCATTACTTTCATATATATCAAATGAGTTTAAATGTTACGTTCAAGCAAGTTATTTCATGACTAAATTAATTGAAGTTATTTCAAATATTGTCTTGCCATAAAATGTTTAAATTTCAGTATGATATCTATCTGATGTGACTTTAATCATGTAATCGAATTCGGGTCTTGAGCAGTTGATAGCTATCCTGCCAGGGCTAGTGTACACCAATGACCGTGAGTCATCTAGCGGGTTGGCCGGTCAAGTGTCCGTGAGAGGTGGCCACCTCTCCGGCACAAAGTTCCAGATATGATAGATTACAAGAGAACTTAGTCTGCAGACGAACTTTAAGAATCACAAATGAATTTAGTAAGCTTGGGCCTTTTAGCGAAAAACTCCCTTGCTGTACTGTTTAATTATGGCATGACAATTTACAGTTTTGAAGCATGTATTTTATACTTAGGCATACGTGCCCACTGAGTACTTTTGTACTCAAGCCCTGCATATATTTCTAAATGTGCAGGTTGAGCAGCTGCAGATGGTGATGAAGTGACGAGCGGGATTCTTTTGTCTTGTTATGTATTAATGAACTCTAGGGTTACATGTCTTCATACATGTAATCAGAATCATATTCCGCTGCGTACTCAGAATTTTTATGTTTATTTGGCTAAGTCAGAGATATCTGAACTTATTAGTTATTTGAGTCTATACGACTAAACTTCTGTTATATTATAAATATTCCTTTTGTTAAATTATAAAATGTGATTCTTCTTTGTTTAATTATCCCCTTTCTACCCCGCTTCTAATATCCCTCCATTAGTCACGGTTTCCCGGCTTAATTATCCTTAATTAGGACCGGTCGTGACAGAGTGGTATCAGAGCAGTTCATTTGCTCTGAACCCTAGAGTTAATAAATTTTTCTAGTATGATCACTAGTATGAAAGAGTCAGTCGGCAAAAGCTCAGCACTTCATCACATCGCTATGCTCAACAGAAAGAAATGCAACAGAAAGTTTCGAATGTTGAAGTTTATATTTCGCCTTGATGCAAATGTTGATTTTACTTATGCCTTTTTATGGAGATGTTACTCAATGAACTTAGATGCGCTAAGGATGCATGATCACTGTTATGAACACAACAATAGAAGGAATTTAGCAAGAACATTTTTGCTTTTCTCTGTAAATTGAGGCGATGAGTAAATTACAAAATTAGTGAACCAGACGAGAAACCAACAAACAAAATACAATGGGGAGTAAAGAAAAGTGTCACACATGAGATAGTGACACGGGCATAGATCTTCGTTCGGATTATTCACGCGAGGCGGATACCGAATCAACTATTGCCTTAATCAGAGTATAGTGGGAACACTTTTCATAGTAATAAGAATACCCTACATAGTTTGGAAACTGCGACATAACGGAGTTAATTCTTTTCAAAACCCTAATTAGTACTAGTTGTAGCATATTTAAGACTTCACGAGTTATATATTCGAGTCTAGTGTTAGGCTCGGTCCTCTTATGATTATAATACCGTGGTTAGAATTTCGAGACTCAAACAGAATTTTTACCTTACTGTTGTAGATGTGTTTGAACCTTACTGTTTTTGCCACCTATTTTGATATTCGTGAGTTTGATTATGCGCCCTTCATGTATAGATGGCGAGGATGCGCTTTACCAGACGACGGCCGTTGCGTCGAGATGCTAGTCCGGATGCTATCAGGAACTCATATTTTACTTATCGCCGATGCCACGGTGATGACTTAGGCCAATTCTTGGCCGGCTTCCATCGACACTGGGTCGCTGCAAGAGACCATGGGATATCGGACTATGACGGAATGGAGCGGCTAATGGATTTGCTGCCATCAGAATGGCAGGGATGGGCGAGGATGATTTCCGCTCACTACATCACTCGTTCTGGCAGGTCCTATGACTTGCATTATGACTTCTCTGGATTTACTGCTGAGATCCAGGCACAATTCACTCGTTGGGGAAATGCTCCTCGAGGGCCGTATATACGTCCGGGAGACCTTGCTCGAGTCGGAGTACCTTCGCCCGACGAACTACTGGACCCACTTCCGGAGCCGACTCCACCAGCAGCCCCTATCTTAAGGCAACCCAGGAGGCACGACGCTGAGGCAGGCCCCTCTAGACCTCAAGCCTACAGAGATTTTCCACCTGGCACGGGTTCAGTGCCATTAGTCTGTGAGCCACCATTGTCATCGAGGCAGTTGAGCAAGGCAGAGATAGCAACCGCTATGGCCGACGTGGACAGAGTCTTAGCCGATACCATGGATTTCCTCAAAAAGGGCAAAGCCCCGGCCATGGACGACCGCCCAACTCTTCGAGTCACCTTGAAGATGATTCGCTCAGCCATCATTGGCCAGGCAGCAGTTGAAGGAGGGGGTGAGTCGCACCCATCTGGCGGAGAAACAGATGAGGATCCAGAGGAAGATCCGGAAGAGGATCCAGAGGAAGATCCGGAAGAGGATCCAGAGGAAGATAGCCATGCCCCGACCCAGGGATCTTGTACCCGATCTTCTTAGACTGGTTTATATATATGTCTAGTATGATGTTATTTAAATATTCCAGAAACATAGATAATGTTAATGCTTTTGTATGCCATATGCCGGCATAGTCTTTTGACTAGTATTAGTACGGATACGCGAAACCTTGGGCGTTCTGTGATTGAGTACTTTTTGTAATGGCTTCGCTGGATAGCCAGTTCATCATGTGTGGTACTTACATAGATCTTTGAACCTAGATTTTTATGATGATGTAAAGTCCTCATTGAGGCAATTTTCCCTATGTTATATATGGTGACCTTATTGGTCTTTCGTGGCAAGTCATTCCGCTATGTTTTATTTATATTTTCGCTTAAGTTTTAACAGGAGCAGAACTCGATGAGTTAAAGAGTAACTATAGAAATGATAGTATGTCCTTATTGCATTTTAATGCGCTGACAACTTATGTTTTGACCTAATAGAATGCCGCCAAAACGAGGACGACCAAGAGGAGGGGGCAGGATTCCCCGAAATGAAAGAAGAGACCCAGAAACAGTGCCAGAACCAGAACCCGAAATAGTTCAACCACCTGTTCAGCCAGAACGACGGATTGAAGAATTATTCTTGCGACAGAACCCACCTACCTTCAACGGGACAGGAGACCCGGCAGAAGCTGAAACTTGGGTTCGTGCTATTGAACGCATTTTCAACTTCCTGCGTTGCACCGACCAAGAACGTCTGACTTGTATGTCCTTTCAGTTGACTGGGTCAGCTGATTTCTGGTGGGAAGCACGGATGAAAACGATGACAGCAGAGCAGTTAGAAAACCTGACCTGGGAACAATTCAAAGCTGGTATATATGACAAGTATATACCCAAGAGCTACCGCAAGAAGAAGGAAGCTGAATTTTACAATCTAAAGCAAGGGAAGATGTCGGTAACTCAATATGACAGGATGTTCTGCGATATGTCTAGATATGCGCCGGAACAAGTGGACACAGATGAGAAGATGGCTGAAAAGTTTTGTGCCGGTCTGAGGCACGAGATTAGGATGGCCTTGGCAAGCCATGGAGGATTGTCTTACACTGAGTCGCTCAGCCGAGCGTTAGACATTGAGGCAGCCATGCCAGGAGAAAGACTTGCAACTGTACCTGCTCCAGCACCTCTACATGATCAAAATCATAATCAGAATTTCAAAGGGAAGAGGAGATGGGACAACAGTAACCCGAACCAAAGCGAGAAGAGGCCATGGCAGGGACGGGTCTTCCAGTCACAGGGCTATGGAGGTCAGAGTGCACCGAAACAGATGGGAAATAACCAACAGAGGGCCCCACATTGCCCCAAATGTAACAAAAATCATGTGGGAATCTGTAAGGCCGGCAGTGATAGTTGCTATATCTGTAACCAGAAAGGGCACTATGCAAACCGGTGCCCGAATAAGCAACATGGAACGAGTTCAAGGCCAAACCCACCTATCCAGGCTCCGCATCTTCGAGCAATTCAAGCTTTGCCCCAACCATACCCAAGGCAGCAACCACAGTATCAGCAGCCACAGCAGCACCAACAGCTACAGTACCAACCACAACCTCAACAACCATATCAGCAACAGGCCCGCCAACAACAGCAGCGACAACAGAAACAACATGAAAAACCTCGTCATGCTAGAGCCTATGCTATGAGGCAGAAGCAGCCCGAGAACAACCAGGGAAACCTGGCAGGTATGGGCATGCTACTCAATACTCCTGTTGTACTTCTATTTGATACGGGCGCATCGCATACTTTCATTTCAAGTACATGTGTTGACACATTAAAACTTAAAATGGAAAGAGCTGACCAAGAGTTGAGTATATCATCACCTATAGGAGGGATGACGACAGTAGATCATGTGTGCTTGAACCTAGAACTGAACATAGGGTCACACAAGATTGTAGTGAACAACTCCTATGTTATACCGATGGGAGATGTGGACATAATCCTAGGAATGGACTGGCTAGCCGAGAACTATGCCACCATCCTTTGTAACGAAAGACGGATATCGTTTCGACCCCCAGGAAGGGAGCCGTCACATTTCCACGGAATTAGTATGGGAAGAAGAAAGATGATCATCTCCGCCCTACAAGCAACGAAAATGATGAAGAAGGGATACCCAGCTTACCTCGTATATTTGCACGGAGAACTGGGTACTGAAAAGAGTATAGAAGATGTAGCAATTGTACGGGACTTTTCAGATGTATTTCCAGAGATTCTGCCAGGGCCACCACCGGACAGACCAATTGAGTTTACCATTGATTTGGAGCCCGGGGCAGCTCCCATTTCGAAGGCACCATACCGGATGGCTCCTAAAGAGTTGGAAGAACTCAAAATACAACTGCAAGAACTTTTGGAACTTGGATTCATTAGGCCAAGTGTATCACCTTGGGGTGCACCTGTACTTTTTGTGAAGAAAAAGGATGGCACATTGAGAATGTGCATAGACTATAGGGAACTGAACAAAGTGACACTGAAGAACAAATATCCTTTACCAAGGATAGATGACCTCTTCGACCAGCTCAAGGGAGCAAGCGTGTTCTCGAAGATTGATTTGCGGTCTGGTTATCACCAGCTGAAGATTCGACCAGAAGACGTACCTAAGACGGCATTTCGAACTAGGTATGGCCACTACGAATTTGTAGTTGTGCCATTCGGGCTAACTAATGCGCCAGCCGTGTTCATGGACCTCATGAATCGAGTGTTCCATCCGTATTTAGACAAATTTGTCTTGGTATTCATAGATGACATCCTGATCTACTCGAAGAACGAGAAAGACCATGAGGAACATCTGAGAATTGTCCTAGAAACGTTGAGGACGGAGCGCCTTTACGCCAAATTCAGCAAGTGCGAGTTTTGGCTCAGCGAAGTCACATTTTTAGGACATATTGTGTCATCAGAAGGGATTAAAGTGGACCCTGAAAAAGTGCAAGCGGTGCGCGAATGGAAATCGCCTACTAACCCTAATGAGATAAGAAGTTTCTTAGGATTGGCAGGTTACTATCGGAGGTTTATGGAAGGATTTTCCAAAATTGCAAGGCCAATGACGCAACTACTCAGGAAGGGAATAAAATTTTCTTGGACAGAGGAGTGCGAGAAGAGCTTCCAAGAACTTAAGGAGAAGTTAACTACAGCACCAGTGTTAGCCGTCCCAACAGCTGATAAGGAATACATGATCTACACAGACGCGTCCAAAAATGGACTTGGTTGCGTGCTGATGCAAGAAGGAAGAGTGATAGCATATGCGTCACGACAGCTTAGGCCACATGAACTGAATTACCCGACTCATGATCTGGAGTTAGCTGCAGTGGTGCATGCGCTGAAGATTTGGAGGCACCACCTATATGGAGTTAGGTGTGAAATATTCACAGATCATAAAAGCCTGAAATACTTTTTCGAGCAAAAGGACCTCAACATGAGACAGAGGAGATGGCTCGAACTAGTGAAAGACTATGACTGCGGTATTAACTACCACCCAGGCAAGGCCAACGTAGTGGCTGATGCATTGAGTCGTAAGACCCAATCTAAATTGGGAGCTCTCATCACTCGAGAGACGGTGCTCATAAGGGAATTTAGCAAAATGAGCATAGAAGTGGTTAAACCACCAGGGACGATAGCAAGCGTTGTGGCAACAGTACCTAACTTGAGGAAGATGATCGTAGAAGCACAAAGAAAAGACGGGAAGATGGAAAAACTACGGGAAGCAGTAAGAAAAGGAGGCGTCAAGAATTATCAAGAAGCATCAGATAATGTTATCCTCTTTGAAGGAAGAATATGCATCCCCCACGATGATGAGCTTAAGGATAAAATCATGAGTGAGGCTCACGATACCCCTTATACTGCCCACCCAGGCAGTACTAAGATGTATCAGGACCTAAAGAAACACTTTTGGTGGGAAGGAATGAAGAGAGACATAGCGTCATTTGTGGAGAAATGCCTAGCATGCCAACAGGTGAAGGCCTTACATCAAAGGCCATATGGAAAACTACAACCGTTGGAAATTCCAGAATGGAAGTGGGAGCACATAGCAATGGATTTTGTGACCAGTTTGCCCAAAACAAAGAAAGGAAACACTGCCATTTGGGTAATAGTAGATCGACTCACAAAATGTGCTCATTTTATACCAATACCGATCACACATGGGTCAGACAAGCTAGCTCAGTTGTATGTTCGAGAGATTGTACGCTTACACGGTGTACCAGTGTCGATCACTTCAGACCGAGACTCAAAATTTACTTCTAGATTTTGGATGAGCTTACAGAAGGAGTTAGGCACGAGGCTAAATTTCAGCACCGCCTTCCACCCACAGACAGATGGGCAGTCTGAAAGGACAATTCAGACCCTCGAAGATATGTTGAGAACAGTGGTGTTAGATAGAGGTGGAAGTTGGGAAGTAGTGCTGCCGTTGATTGAATTTGCCTATAATAACAGTTACCAGACGACTATCGATATGGCACCATATGAGGCATTGTATGGAAGAAAATGTAGATCACCACTTTATTGGGATGAAGTGGGTGAGAGAAAAGTTTTAGGACCAGACATGGTAAATGAGATGGTTGAGATAGTCCGCCAAATCAGAGGGCGAATAAAGGAGGCGCAAGATAGACAGAAATCTTACGCTGATGCACGCCGAACCGAATTACAGTTTGAATTAGGAGACAAGGTCTTCCTAAAGGTATCCCCTACCAAGGGGATAACTAGGTTTGGTGTCAAGGGAAAACTTAGGCCCCGATTCGTAGGACCTTATGAGATTTTGGAAAGAATAGGCCCAGTAGCCTATAGGTTGGCATTACCGCCAAGTTTTGGAAACGTTCACAATGTTTTCCACGTATCACAACTCAGAAAATACGTTTTCGATCCAAAGCACATAATCCACCAAGAAGAGATGATCCTTTGCCCAGACTTGAGTTATGAAGAGAGACCAGAGGCCATTCTAGATCGAAAAGTACAACAACTCAGGAATAAGGCAATCATATCAGTGAAAGTCTTATGGAGACACCACGGACAAGAGGAAGCCACGTGGGAGCTTGAAGACAAAATGAAGGATAAATACCCCGAACTATTTTAGAAGAAATATGCAAATTTCGGGACGAAATTTTTGTTAAGAGGGGTAGTATGTAGTGACCCGCTCTTTTATAATATTTAAATCCAGTAATGAGTGTGTATTTATGTTCATCAGTACGGATATTATTCTGATATGAATTCAGCTTATGATCCTGAATTTATATTGTTAAAGCAGTTAATGATATTATTTCAGAGTTATAACTGACTTAGCAAAGTCACGTTATTTATTTAAGCGAGATGGAATTAGATTTTATTTTTACTCAAGTTGTGGATTATTTCCGACTCGTGAATTAATTAAATCTGCGGATTTAATTTATATATTAGAACAACGAACGAATTAAATCTACGGATTTAATTTTGATTCATTATATAACTTATCGATTTTAGCGAGATATCACATGTCGAAATCGAGATTTATGTAAATACAGTATCAAGCAGAATCGAAGTCCAGTATTTTATTTCAGTTACGGAATCACCGAGACATAGAAAATACATCATTAATTCTTCTCTATTATTTTTTTCTTTTTATTTCCATCAATCTTTGACCACTCATTTTTCACCCCAACCATTCACTCTTTCCCAATCACTTTCCCCCATCACTCATCATTTTTCCTACCACTCATCACTCAAGTGCACTCCATCGCCCCTTTGCCTTCCTAGCCTACAAGTTCAGCCAAAACACTCCCTTAATCACCAGCAAACCAAGGGAAGTAAATAGTCTAAGCTGCTGCCAGAAACTCCAAGGTGAGATTTGGCTTTCATTCATCCACCTTCCTCCATTATTCACCTGCAATTACAAAAGCAACAACGCAAATTTGTTCCAGCCATTCCAGTGCAGATAATACCCAAAGATCCAAGAGTAAGAAAGAACATTGATACACTGCCATAAGCTCTAAGGTAAACCTTGGCATTTATCCCTCATCTTCTTACATTTGCAACCTGCATTTATTGAAAGAAACAAGTATGATTTATATCATTTATTTCAGAATCCTCCCATTTAATCCACCCACAGCAGCCAACCAACACAATCCACCCACAGCAGCCAACCAACACCTATACCTCAAGGTATTTTATGCTATCTCAGTTCACTATCTTCATATACATTTCACCCCACGCATCATGTATTAGAAGTTCAGAAATATAGGTTGAAGTATATTACAGAGGGGCAGCAAATCACATATGCGTACATAATTTATGGCCTTCAACAGAAATAGTATGATTCATACATTGAGATATTACCACTGTACATAGAACCAAAGCCATGAGAACTCCCATCATGTAGTGACATGAATCGAAATACAATAACAGAGGATAGAACAAAAAAACTTAGCTTTAGAAGAGGAAAGGGGCCACTGCCCTGCTCTGCTCTGAAACCAAGAAGGACGGTGCGACGGAGCTCGGAGGACGACGGAGGCGACGGGCCTTCACCTGCCGCCGGGAGGAATGCAGCAGCAACGGCGAGATTGAGAGTGCGCTGAGAGGACCAGGGCTCGACCTCTGCCTCGGGTGTGTGTGTGCGTGTTCCCGGAGCTTCCAGAAGGGAGAAGAGATGAGAAATGGCGCCGGGCTCAGGCTCTACACCGGCGTCGCCGATTTGGGAGGAAGAACGATGACTAGCAGTCGCCGGATTTACAGAGTCCACGGCGAAGGCGATTCGAGACTTAGAGAATTTTGGGGGCCGCCCTTTGACCTCGCGCACGTGCATTCAGAGAGAAGGAGAGATCGACTCTCGTCGGATTACAGAAGCAGCGGCGTCGCGGAGGAAGGCAGCGGCCGCTCACCGGTCTTTCAGTTGCAGCGGCGGCGGGTTTTCGACGGCAGGAGAAGAGCTAGGGCTCGATTTTGGAAGGGGGTGGAATTTGGGCTCGATTTATGATCTGCGACTGAATTGAGGAGAGAGATGACAACGCCGGGATTAAACGCGTCAATAACCGACGCCGGTGGTAGCAGGCGACGGCTGGATGGCCGGAGAAGGAGGAGCCGAGCGATCCTCGGTGGGAGAAGAAGAAGCCGAGCGGGCGGCTCTCTGAGGAAAGAGGAGAAGAAACCGAGAGTTTAGAGAGAGAGATTGGGCTATTTTTTTTGTTATTTAATTTGGGCTCCTATTTATTTCAATTTGGGCCCTATTATTTTTATTGTGTAATTGGGCTCACCCTTTTAATTAAGTTGTTTCAGCCCACTCTCATTATTCTGTTGGGCTTTAATTATTCAGATAATTGGGCTGACTTATTTATTAATATTGGGCCTCTGATTTTATTTAAATGGCCGATTTTAATTACTGATTGGGCCTCCGATTTTAATTATACGGGCTTTGATTTAATTATTGTTTTGATTTGTATGGACTTCACTTAATTGAGTTGGACTTTATTTATTTTAATAATTGGGCCATTACATTGGGCCATTTCATTGGGCCGGAGTTTATTTAATTATGTTGGACTCCTTATTTGGGCTTCGTTTCAGTGGGCCGATTTTATTTTAAATTACAGTGGGCTTGAGTTGGGCCGAAAATTTGGGCCTTTATTTTATTTTCTTTGGGCTTCATAATTATTTATTTTTGGGCCTTGTTGTATTTATTATAATTGGGCCTAATTCAATTATTTTGCTTGGGCTTTAATTAATTCATTGGGCTTTGCTATTTTAATTCCGATTGGGCCTCCTAATTATTTTCTTTAGGCCTTGGTTATTTATTCAACTGGGCCCTAAATTTTTTTTTAATTACTTGAGTCCATGAATTACTCCAACTAAACTTTTCAATTTAATTATTGGAATGCCACGATTTATTTAATTCAAGCCCACTTTTCTTAATTAATTATTAGGCTGTATTATGTTGAGCCTTTTAATTATTTGACTTATATTATTACTTCAAGTCATATTTGTTTGGCCCGGTTAATTAGACGCAGCTGCCCAATTACGATTAATTCTTACGAGATTACTAAGCGAATGAGCCGACTTAGTTATTTTCTTTTAATCGATTAAATAGAGCGAGATCTTTTAATCCCATTTAAGTTAGAACACCCTAAGAGAACGGATTAATTTTTATTAATTATCCGGCTTCATGAAACGAGACTTAGCTTTTGTTTAAATCCGATAGCTTGGATTAACAATAGAAATTCCTTGATTATTATTTCAGAATAATAATTCATGCATATAGATCATGCATAATTAATTCTGTATTCTCATTATTTGAGGATTTTACTCGAGCAATATCTTATTTATATTCTCGTAATAAAGGTCAAGCACGAGATTAATAATCAGTCAAGGAGCTACTGTACCACAAAAAGTTTCTAACAGGTGGGCATTACTTTCATATATATCAAATGAGTTTAAATGTTACGTTCAAGCAAGTTATTTCATGACTAAATTAATTGAAGTTATTTCAAATATTGTCTTGCCATAAAATGTTTAAATTTCAGTATGATATCTATCTGATGTGACTTTAATCATGTAATCGAATTCGGGTCTTGAGCAGTTGATAGCTATCCTGCCAGGGCTAGTGTACACCAGTGACCGTGAGTCATCTAGCGGGTTGGCCGGTCAAGTGTCCGTGAGAGGTGGCCACCTCTCCGGCACACAGTTCCAGATATGATAGATTACAAGAGAACTTAGTCTGCAGACGAACTTTAAGAATCACAAATGAATTTAGTAAGCTTGGGCCTTTTAGCGAAAAACTCCCTTGCTGTACTGTTTAATTATGGCATGACAATTTACAGTTTTGAAGCATGTATTTTATACTTAGGCATACGTGCCCACTGAGTACTTTTGTACTCAAGCCCTGCATATATTTCTAAATGTGCAGGTTGAGCAGCTGCAGATGGTGATGAAGTGACGAGCGGGATTCTTTTGTCTTGTTATGTATTAATGAACTCTAGGGTTACATGTCTTCATACATGTAATCAGAATCATATTCCGCTGCGTACTCAGAATTTTTATGTTTATTTGGCTAAGTCAGAGATATCTGAACTTATTAGTTATTTGAGTCTATACGACTAAACTTCTGTTATATTATAAATATTCCTTTTGTTAAATTATAAAATGTGATTCTTCTTTGTTTAATTATCCCCTTTCTACCCCGCTTCTAATATCCCTCCATTAGTCACGGTTTCCCGGCTTAATTATCCTTAATTAGGACCGGTCGTGACAGATCAGGAAGGGCAATTCTGACTGAGTGGAGAATTCAAAACCAGGCCTTTAAGAGAGAGAGAGAGAGAGAGAGAGAGAGATTGTTCAGAATCACATAAGTTATTTTTTGGACTTGGTAAAAAAACATTGGATTGCATTTTTACTTAATGTCGACAAGTGACAACCAATGTAGGAACTAAGAAAAAGAGGAATAAGAACGTATTGGAAATTTTAGCATTTTTTTTATCTCATATTATATGATGGAAAATTGTGGGAAAATATTATCACACTAATTGGAGTGAAAAAAGATTGCCAGAAAAAAATAAAATGAGTCGTTATCAATTGGACGGAGAGAGTATTTTGGCGAAAGCATTTTGAAGGTTTTTGTATAAATGGTTTTTTTGTTTCGATAGGTTTTTTTAGAGGATCAAAACTTTCATTTTATTAAATCCCTTTATTTCTATATATCATCGCGTTATTTCTATTAAAAGGTCATAAGTTTTTCATCAATTACATTACACGTCATTCTTTTCTATTCATATGCCCTTATATCAATGTATGTATAAAATAAAATTAGAAATATACATTATATATTAATAAAATAGAACATAAACGTAATACAATAATGTCAATCGAGATAATTAAATTAAATCATGTTCTTCCACTCTTTAGAGGTTTTAACGAGATCTGACCCTTGTCTTCTTTGTTGTGCTTCCAAAGGTTTATATATATATATATATATATATATATATATATATATAGGGTTAGCTTATATTGAGATTTTAAATTTTTTGAGATTTTGAGATAAATGAACATATCAATAAATTCTTTGAACATAACCAATATAACTGATGAACATATGAATCTATTTAATTTATTTAAAAAACACGCCACTTGTAGGGATTGAACCCCAGACCAACGCGCGTTCATAAAAATTAATTGACAAGTTCATCAAAATGTACTTATATGTTCATTTATCTCAAAATCTCAAAATATATATAAATCTCAATTGAACCAATTCCTATATATATATATATATATATATATATATATATTGCAATAAATCTCAATTTATTTAGTTGATGGGAGTACGAACCCCCCATAAATACTTGTGGGGAAGAAAGTTAAAAGTAAATAAATATAAGAGTAATATATGTGTATGGATCTAGGTTCATAACCACGATAGGTAAAATTTACCTACAAATTAACTAGTATATATACTTCACGAGATTTGTACTTTTACCTTTTATCTTTATTAGTATTATATTTTAATATCACCAATATAATTGCTATGAATTAATACACGTACGTTTTAGCTTTTTCATTATTTTGTTGGTGTTCTATCAATATATAATCTCACTTTAAGTCCTCTTAAGATTTTGTTGTACAATTTCTTGAAATTGTTAGGACCATAACTTGCTTTAATTAAATTCAAAACTTTATAAAATATTTCATGTCTTGGAGCCTTCTTCGGGAAATTCTAATAGCTTTAAGGGCTCGCTTGCTATGCAGTATGGAATAATGTATGATATCTTTGAATGTGTTATTTATTAATTTACTATATATCAATATATATCATGTTTGTGATATTAATATCATGTGATACAGAATCAACAATATATGGATTGTAGATAACAAACTACATTAATTTATAAAGATGTTTGATTTTTTAAAGCAAACAACATATTAGGATGCCATAGGTATATATGTATCACCCTTATCATGTATAATAAATGAGCCCTAAATGATATAGTATGCCGTGTCGCGTCGAAATTTTAATATTTTTTTAGGGTTTTGTACAAAAATTAACAAATAATTATTGACCATTTTGCTATTATGGACGGGATAATTACATTTTACTATTTAAAAACATGTTTTGACAGGCTAAATCACATTTTTTATACATATAAAATCAGAAAAAAAAATACAAAATAGTACTACAATTTAATTACAATAATTCAAAAAATTGCCTGCATGATGACAGGGACTAGTGATCAAAGATTAATTATACAAGTTCAAATTATACCAACAAATTATGCTTTGAGTAGCATGGGTGCATTTATATAGTCTTGAAAAAAATTAAAAAAGAGTTATTGTGATATTAAGTTGGGAGACATAGATAAATCAGCAACTTTCTCTAAATTGTTTTGCTTGTAACAAGTTAGGAAACGATGCATAAATGCATTAATATTTGACAACTCATCTAAAACAAGGGGCTCCCCTCCATTAACTCGTACACATTCGTACTACAAAGTTGAAATCAATTTTTAGACCAACACTCAATTAATTACATTAGTCACCCCCCTTCAGTCATTTTTATTTATTTATTTTTGTAGGATTATTGTTAAATTATAGTCCAATTTTTGACAACATGGAAACTTTTAACCAAAAATAAAAAGTATTATAAATATAATCTATATTTATCTCTATTTTTTCACTTAATATGTCGGGTCACAATTTTGGTTCAACTTAAGAGAGTTTTCGTTGGTTTTTCAGCATTTAAAGAAAAAAAATCGATTGTTTGTAGGCATTTCATTGGTTTTGATGTCTGTTTCTTGAAGATCACACGTTAATTGGTCGAAAATTTTTACTTGTGTTGTGTGCGTGTCTTGGCCAAGTGTAACGTGGTTAATACTTGAGGTCAAACGTCTCAATTTGAATCCATTGTCACATAATGTTTAAAAATATTTGTTTCTCCTGCTAGAAAAGATGAACTTGGACTATTAAATAAACAACATATACAAATACAATTTATACTATTTTAAGTTCACATTTTTGAGCTATAATTTAAGAATAATTCTTTTTTTTATTGACAAAAACCGGTGTGGGACAAACCCTAGACTTCTCTTTCTCTTTTTTCTTTGACAGAAAAATCAAATATGACGTTCGACTTGAATTTAAAATTATCGGCCTTAAACATTAACAACACTACTACTGAATCAACACAGGCACGCAGACTTCTCTCTTAAGACAAGAGTTTTCACCGCTTGAATGTTCCCGAACAAATAAAAAGTCACCCCTCCATCAAACTCCAAACTATAAAACCAAACACACTACTAACCAACCAACCCCATCACCCCCACCCCCAAATGGAAACCCCCACAACCCTCCTCCTCCTCCTCTTCCTCTCTCTCCTCCTCACACTCACCTTCCTCCTCAAGCGCAAGCACTCCACCACCTGCTACATGCTCAACTACGAGTGCTACAAACCCTCCGACCACCTCAAACTCGACACCGAGGCCTCCTGCCGCGTCGTCCTCCGCAACACGAACCTCGGGTGGGAGCAATACAAGTTCCTCCTCAAAACCATCGTCAGCTCCGGCCTCGGCGAGGAGACCCACAGCCCCGCCAACGTCGTCGCCGGCCGAGAAGCCGACCCGTCCCTCCCCGACTCCCTCCAAGAGCTCGACCACATCTTCTTCCAAACCCTAGACAACCTCTTCGCCAAATCCCGAGTCTCGCCGCGGGAGATCGACATCCTCGTCGTCAACGTCTCGCTGCTCTCGCCGGCTCCCTCTCTATCGTCTCGAATCATCAACCGCTACGGAATGCGCTCCGACGTCAAGGCCTTCAACCTCTCCGGCATGGGCTGCAGCGCCAGCCTCGTCGCCGTCGACCTCGTCCGTCAGCTCTTCAAGACGTATCGGAATAGGCTCGCCGTCGTCGTCAGCACCGAGTCCCTCGGCCCCAACTGGTACGACGTCTGTCTCCTTAATTGATAGTAAATTCACAAACTATTAGTATATATATATATATTTTTTTTTTTTCATATTTTATAACGTTGGTGAATAATTAAATACATACATGAATTTTGATGAATTTTGAAAATATTACGAAATTAAGATTTTGATTAAATTTTTACAAAATTTTAGATGTGACATCGCTGTGTATAGAAATACGTCTATTGGATTGGTCTAGTTAGAAAACTCGAACCGTGCTTAATCGAGAAAAAAAAAAAGTCAAATTAGAGTAATTGTACCTAGATATAAGATATTCACATCAAATTTATGTCGTCGTTATTAGGGGAAGTGGCAAATTATTGTCATCGTTACTAGCTGAAGAGGCGTAGACACATCCAACCAGGGGCGTAGCCGGGGGGCTGAAGCCCCCTCCCAAATTTTGAGAATCAAGTACATTTCCTATGGCATGGTTTGACACCACTCTTATTCCGATGTAGCCACTATTATGATCATAGAAACATGTGTTTTGCAGGCTCTTGAGATAACAATATCTTGACACCATCATATTGAAATGCACCTATTTGATATACCTGAGATCTCGAGAAAGGACCTTTAACAACACCTCTGTGCATCAATGAGGACCATAAACCTAACTTGGCCACTTCCTTTTGCCTTGAGTTTATTTTTTATCTGCAAAATCTTGGTTAACTAGTACTTTTTGGCTTCCAAAGACCAATATTTGAACGAAAGTAAGTTTATAATTTGATACCCAGAAGCAAGATTTAATTTCATTAACAAACTGAGAAAATAAACTGCATTAATTTGTTATACTATCAATGGTTATATATATGAGGGGTTTGATGTGGATGCTAAAAGCATACTTGATTATGTCCCTTTCTCTAACTGTTCTGATATTTAAGCACTTTTTACTTTTTGCTTGTGGGAAATTGGACAAAATTCTATTAATGTTAATTATTCTAGGTGATTTACTTAGGCCAATCTGGTGATTTATGGTGCATTTTCATTTTGCTGTTATGGGCATTTGTCCCTTTAAAGTCATATCCAATTTTCAGAAAATTAAGAGGTTATCTCCCATAATACTTCTTCGGAAGAATTCGGTTAATGAAATTTATGAGTTTCTTTTCTTATATAAATAGATTCAATTAATATTGTATTGACCAAATAAATTAAACACGAGTTAATATAGTTGGGATATGTGTTAAGTTAATGACTAATAGTATATAATAAACACACATTTTTTTAACTACTCATCATTTTCAACTTGTAGAGTCTCAAGGCAATCTATAGAATTTTTTTCTACAATTGTGAAATATCATTTTCGTATAAAATAAATACATATAAAAATAAAATATAAACAAATAAAAAATATGTTTTAGTAAAATGTAATAATTCACATCAATTACTCAATAAAATTCTGAATTTAAGAATGTAAATATTCAATATTTATACAAAGTGTAATGATAATTATAGTTATTAAATAAATTTAAAAAATTATTCGATAATAAAAATTTTCAGTAAACATATGTTATTCATCATAATAAATAAAAAACTATAAATTTTGAATGAAGAGAAATAAAATAAAATATTTTAAATTTTCATAACGTATTCATTTTAAATTCATTTTTGATGATTTTTGTACAAAATTAAATTTATGATACATATTGATTATTTTTTCATGATCAAATTTGATGACATTTAGAAAATAATTACAATATAAAAAGGTAAAAAGAAAAAATATTTAAAATTTTAATGGAAGAAACCTCCAACCCTCGATCTATCAGAATCGACCCCTCGCATCCCTAAATCATCAACACTTTTACCATCAACCTCAAAAACTCCTCACTGGGAATCATTAATTATCCTAAGAATTACTATATTTTTCCTCAAAATATTGCACTCCACACTTAATTGCATAATTGCATTCTCCATGAAATTTATTGTACTCTATCCAAAAAAAAGTGAAATTTTTGCTCCGCATGAAATTCAAACTTAGGTGATGCACTTATGCTGCATATTCACTGTAAGTATTTACGATCGAATAAATAATTGTTTGAGTTATATTTGAGTATTTGGTCATCAAATAATTATAATTGGATTTAAATCGAAAGAAAATTATACATAGTGCCAACTAAGTTGAGAGTTTTACCACTTAGTTGAGTTATATTCTAATTATGTCGACTTATATTCTACCACTTTCTGAAACAAATTAATTTGTTAATTTGCTGTAATTCGTTAATGTAATTTGTTTGTAAGATTTATTCGTAGCTGTCAAAGCGATTAGAATTGGGTGGAAATTTTCAGTAGTAAAGGCTGAATTTTTACTGAAATGATTTGGTTGTATTATGTTGATTTCATAAAAATACCCAAAAAGAGGATTAGTGATGAATTGGGCCTGGGGAGTTCAATTAAAGTAATTACCTAATTAATTCAGCGTATTAATTACTTCGAAAAGTTTTCATCTTTGGCGTGTTAATAATTTCGACGTCTAAACATATTTTTTGCTTTCTTCAAACTTTCTGATCATGAAAAGAGCTTTCTCTCAAATTGTTAAATTAATTATAGCTGTCTTCATATTCTTCGATTAAATATATAACTCTATTATGACCTGTGATTGAATTCTGGAGGGGGTAAATTTTTTACCACATTTGTAAATTTTATTGATTTATTTATTCTCATTGGATTCCAATCTTATAGAAATAATATTTACCTTAACTTTAATACCTCAACAAAAATTCGATAATTACAAGAAAATTTTCACATAAGAGGATTTATTTACAATGTGATCCGAATGAATATATAATTTTGTGTAAAGTCAAGTTACACGAATTTTGATTACACGTAAATTTCATGTAACCCGTGTAAATGTGTAAAAGCATATTAATATGGACATAATTTTCTTTTAAGGTCCATTTACTTTGATAGAAAATAGGAGAAAATTTTATATTTTCATCATTTTCCTATCATTTAATTTTCACATATTTACTATGATAGAAATTTTTCTCTTGGTAGGGTGGAAATTTTCTCAGCTTTTTCTCACTCATTTTTTCTCCAATATTGGGTAATGGTATGAAAATATTTTCCAACATTGTCTCATCTTTTCATCTTTAGTAAATAAGTAAACATATGATAGAAAAGAAAAAAAAAATAGTACTCCCTCCGTCTACCAAAGAACTTCCTATCTTTCTTTTTTGGGACGTCCACAAAAAAACTTCATACCTATTTTTTAACTATACCCCACCACTTATAATTACTTACTTTTCACTTTTTCACAACTCTCAATATTAAATATAATTTCCCGCTGAAAATTTTACAATTAAAATAAACACATCCTTATTATATAGGAAATGTTAGAATTCATTATTGTCTTTTATACTCCCTCCGTCCCATTTAACATGGCCCCTTTAGTCTTAGTGTCGTGTCCATGTTAAATGGGACGGAATGAGTAATATTATAATCATTCTTTATTTGAGAATTGCCAGAGTTTGCTGCACTTCTCAAGTTCTCATAGATTTCGAAGACTTGGTCCAACTACAAAATTGATCCTAAAATCAATTTCTTTAGTTTAGCCTTCTGCTTTATTCAATTAAAATCTATTTTATGCTAGTGCCTGTCGTCTCCATTAATATACTACTCCCTCCGTCCCACTAAAGTTGGCTACATTTCCATTTTGTGCGTCCCACTAAAGTTGGCCACTTTCCTAAAATAGAAATATTTATCACATTCTATCTCCTACTTTATCATATTCTCTCTCCTACTTTATCACATTCTCTCTCCTACTTTATCACTTTATTACCTTCTCTCTCATACTTTATCACATCCTCTCTCCTACTTTATCACTTTATTACCTTCTCTCTCTCACTTTATCACCTTCTATTTCTTACTTTATTACTTTTATACTTTATTAACTACACACTTAAAATACTAATCTACAACTTCTTAATTCCCGTGCCGAAACGAATGTAGCCAACTTTAATGGGACGGAGGGAGTATAATAGTAGTATCATTCAAAATCTTAATTTCCACAAGTCTACTTTTCCTTTGCTGATAGTCACACACCACTCACTATTCACACGTCTACTTTTGCACTCCACCTCCACTTTATTAAAGACCCACTCATGTGGTTTATAATATCTTATGTATGGATGTTAATTCAGTCCGTAACTCGTGAATTGATCCGATTAACTCGTTGATCCGAAAGGGTTAGAGATGAAAATTTTTAATTCGATTGGCCTGTAACCAAATAGTCCGGCACCCGATAGGATCGACCCGAAATTAACCCGAAATCCTATAGAACTGACCCGAAAAAATGTGTTCGCTTGATTATATGAAAATTTTCTCATTATTTGATTTTCAACTTCATTACTTTGCTTATGAAAATTAGTATAATAAGATATTTAAAAAAACAAATTGTGAAATGTATTTTAATTCAATATTAGAAAGTAATACTCATCATCAGTATTTTTAATCCAATATTTAACATAAAATATTTAGTTGTAAAAATTAAAAAATGATACGTATTTGATAACAACATTGCATTTTATATCTCTAAGACTTGCATATTATATCTCTAAACTTGCATTTATATCTTGATGTTGAAATATTATTTATTTATGCATTTATTTATTACAAATGTAATATTATCAAAAGAAATATGTTAGTTAATTTTTTTAAAATAAAATTTTGAGCTAGATTAACCTGATGGGATAGCCCGAAACAAGAACATTTAGGGTTAAGGTTAAAAATTTCTAAAAATCTTCAATATGATTAGCCCGCACCCAAATAACCCGTAATCCGATAGGGCTAGCCCGAAACCCGGTGAGTTGGCTCGATTGACATTCCTAATCTTATTAATTCATCAATTTAAAATTCTCAACAAAAATAAAACTAGTTTTTGACCATCAAATTTTGGTACAAATCAACAATACTAATTGAAATTGACATTGAGTTCGATTGGTGGAATAATAATTTTTTTAAAAAATGTTGCGTAATATTTTCTCAAGAAAAGAAAAACGAAAACAGATTCTAATATTTCCATTACATGAAATTTCATCAGTTTTCTTATTTGCCCAAATCACACTCCAATATTGAGAGCATAAAGAAGACTAGGCCAATTAATTTAATTCCTAAATTGAAAACTTACATTTTGGGGCGAGACAAAATAGTGACTTACGCTGACTTCAAAAAATGTGGAAAATTTACATTTTTGGGGATATGAGCAGTAACAATATCATTAGACTTTTTGGGGACAATTTTTATCATACAAGGCGTTTACTTTACATGATTAGATATTTTTTATCTTTAAAATAGGATTGCTCCAATTCCACTCTTATAATGAGATAATAATAAAATAAAATTAGCTTAAATGGTAAAAATAAAGATATATAGCTATGATTACTGCGGTGGACTCTTATTAATTTATTTATTTTTAATTATTATTATTTCTCTCACTCTCTCACTCTTTCTATTCTTGACTAAGTTTGCATCGATCTAAATAGAATTGTTTACAATTTAGCCCATATGACAAGATATATTCACTTTCATATAATTAGATAAAGCACATCACTAAAAATAATGGCCTAATATATATATGTCAATGTGAGCCTTATGGGCCGAGCCGACATGGTTTGGTCAGAGATCAGCCCAACTTTTGATTCAGACGTATATAAGGTTAGAATTGATTCATAATTCCTATACAAGGGTATTGTCTTATTGAATATATATTTAGACATAGGGAATGCTCAAATAAATGCACGAGATTGTGTGTATTGGTTTGGGATTCTCTTAGATTTTTTTGGATTTTAAATATATATTCAGACTGTCTTTCTTTTTCTCTATACATTTAACATTCTCTATCGATATATTCCCTATATAAATATATATTTTCTTTTTTCTGAGAATTACAAGAGGTATTTATTACATAATCAAATAAGTAACTCGCACGCACACGGTCCCCTACTTTTGCAGATGGTCACACACCACATACTATTCACACGCATACATACACTCATATTCTTCACATATTTCTTTTTGGAGTTGAAAATTACCTTTAAAGTGAAGAGATGATACTTGCTCCAGTAAATTTTAATCTTTGTTTCTTACTTTTTCTTCATTTTAATTGTTTCTCTCTTTCTCTTTTATCTTTTTGAATTAGGTCGACTTATATACTACCACTTTCTGAAACAAATTAATTTGTTAATTTGTTGTAATTCATTAGTTTAGTTTGCTCTGTGAGACTTCTGTCGTGCTTAATTAGATATATTGTAATTACAATTCGGTAATAATTTATGTAGTAAAGGCTGAATTTTTCCTGAATTTAAGTTGGTTGTATTACTAGACCAAATATTCAAACAAATACAATTCAATATCTACATGCGGTTGATGAGATAGAATCTTTTGGTGCATCAGTTTTGCTGCTTGAACTAGGCCTCTTAACATAAATTATTCTGGTTGTGTCACATTGATTGAAACATCTACTATCGAATACATTTTTAGAAATATTGATGCTTTAATGCATTTCGTGATTGATATAATTATAGTTCCGAAGGTTCAATATAAGTTATAATGTTAACTTTAATTTAAACTGATAGGGAAATAATGAAATTTGTTTTTTTCTAAATAATGAAAAAAAATAAAAATAAAGAAGAATTAAAAATGATAAAAAAATTTGGAAAACAGTTTGTCTAATTTATATCTTCAAAGTTCGTATAGTCTCTCAAGTAATATCAAATATATTTAATAAATTATTCTCGAAATTGTCTCGATAATAAATGAATTTCACCCACATTTAATTTAGTCTATCGACTCTAGTGCCGGTCGCCTATGAAATTTTTAGATGGGCATGTGGAGACCATTAATACAATTAATATTATTGACTATCACGCAATCATACACTTTAAAAAGTAATAAAAAAATATATATTTCCCTTTCAATCAATTTCAGAGAATTATCTCATTCAAGAAAATAATACAAGGCGCAATTTTTCATAAGGAAAATATACAGTTGTTTTGCCATTATAATGATCAAAACGTCCATTAAATTAAAATTCAAGAGATTTGATGTGTTAAATTGTGAACCCATTTCAATTAAGCTAACATTATCTTCAACTTGAATAATATTGATTCTCCATTCAAATTAGTACGTACATTGAAATTAAATGATATATTTAAATAAATAAATATTTTCGTATATAGAATTTTTTTTAATGAAAAGAGGGAAAACAAAATATTTTAAATTTTAAATTTTTCATAACCTATTTGTTTTAAAATTGATTAGAGAAGCTTCCCTCATATTTCCACAAAAATGTGCGTGGAAAATTTGCATTCCAGTTGACTTAGACTTGACTTGTAAATAGACTCTGCTACAATTATTTTAGATTTGAATATAAATGTCAATTGGTAGGCTTTTTGTTTTCTCACACAATTAGCACTCACAATATGGATACATTTTCCACATTTTTCCTTCTTTCGCTACTCTTATTGTTTTCATGTCTTAGCCTCTCAGTTGCACAGAACATAACTCAAATCAAAAGTGATGAATCCATACTTCTTGCTTTAAAATCCCACATCACTTCAGATCCTCACAATATGTTGAAAAATAATTGGAGCAGTGGAACCTCGTTTTGCACGTGGATAGGAGTTACTTGTGATTCACGTCGTAGCAGGGTGACTAAATTAGATATCTCTTATATGCAACTCGAAGGAAGCATTCCACAGGAAATTGGAAATCTTTCTTCACTCGTTTATCTTGATATGAGTAGAAACTCTTTTCATGGTTGTATTCTTCATCCATTTTTAAATTTGTAGTTAGTAGAATCTATTTATTTATATGGTAATCCTATCAGGTCGGCTACCAAAGGACATTTGCATGCACAACAATCTTCAAAGACTCAAACTACTTGACTTGTCGTCTAACAAATTGCAAGGAGATATACCATCGAGTTTGTACCAATGTCCACAACTTGAGAGTATTGGCTTGTCAAGCAACAACTTTAGTGGATATGTGCCTGCACAAATTTGGAATATCACACTGCTTAAGGTATTAGACCTTAGTTCCAACAATTTGAGAGGTATGATCTTATCTCTATACTGAGAATTTAACAAGTTTGATACCTTACTATTTCATTTCTATTGATAATCCAGAAATTGGTTGATAATGTCATTCGGTTTAAACGTAATGATATTCTGCAGTTCCTCGGTAACATGATGTATATATAGCTAAGCAATTTATTTATTCTTTTCTCATTTTACTTTCAACTTTATTAATACTAATTCTTTATTCAGATGCTCAATCTAACAATAAAATCGGGCATACACCTAAATCTAGATTTGGTATATTATAGTCTCCAACTATAAAAAACTAGTGAGTATTTTGACGTGGAATTATTTTAAATTGTAATTTAAATTAAGTTATAGTATTATTTTCCGTAATGCTATTATCTAAGCTGATTTGTGAGATTATATCGTCTGGAGTTTGTAAAATTTAGTCACAATACACTTAACAAAATTCTTAAAATTTGTGCCGAAGCTATTTAGGTATATATATTTTTTTGCGTACGGAGGGTGTATTTTATAGCATAATACTTTATCAGGCCGTCTACCAAAAGACATTTGCTCGCATAACAACCTTCAAAGACTCAAACTACTTAGCCTGTGGGCGAACAAATTGGAGGGAGAAATACCATTGAGTTTGGGTCAATGTACACAACTTGAGAGTATTTACTTGTCAGCTAACAACTTTGGTGGAAATGTCCCTCGAGAAATAGGGAACATCACACAGCTTAAGGAATTATACCTTGATAGAAACAACTTGAAAGGTATGGTCTTATCTTTATACTAATAATTTAACTGATAATCTCGAAATCAATTGATGATATATAACGTCATTCAATTTCATGCTTTGTTTTCAAGCTTTGCATTGTTTTCTCTTCGAGTTTATTTCTCTTCGCCGACAGTCACCAAATTTTCTTTGGATTAACATATTGGCCAACAATCACTTTAACTCATTCACTTTATATCAGGCCGCCTACCAAAAGACATTTACTCGCATAACAACCTTCAAATACTCAAAGTACTTAGCCTGTGGTCGAACATATTGGAGGGAGATATACCATTGAGTTTGGGTCAATGTACACAACTTGAGAGTATTTACTTGTCATCCAACAACTTCGGTGGAAATGTCCCTCGAGAAATTGGGAACATCACACAGCTTAAGGAATTAGACCTTAGTTGGAACAATTTGAAAGGTATGCTCTTGTCTTTATACTAATAATTTAACTTAAATAGAAAAAATATTAATTTATTTAAATTATTTTTTAAAATAAAAATAAATTATATTCTCTACATTGTAGTTTTTTTATAATTTTTTGCAACTTTTTTAGTTTTATTAAAAATAAATTAAAAATAAAAGATGCAAAAAAATAACTACAATATAGATAATATAATAAAACGACTAAATTCAATTAAATTAATTGAAATTTTTTCTATTCAACTAAATTGTGGGTGACCAAAATATGGCTACATAGATTTATTGAATCTAATAACCATTATAGGTTCAACAAGTTTTGAAATATCACAAGAGATACATACATGCATTCATTTATTTTCATATAGTTGGACAATGTTAATTTACATTTCATAATTGATAAGATGTATGGATATATTTTTTTTTTCATTATTTGAATTTTTTTAGTCCCACCCTTGTAATGGGATATTAACTCACGTAATAGTATTTATGAAGGTCTTGAGATATCCTAAAATCTTACTTATGTTATTTTTATTTATCTAAGATTATCGTAAACAATAATTATCAATACACCTTTTGTTTATATCCACAACTTCCCCCATTGACGTTCACATTTTATTTCTCCGAGTTTATTTCTCTTCGCCGACCGTCACCAAATTTTCTTTGGATTAAAATATTGGCCAACAACCACTTTAGTTCGTTCTTCGCGTAGTAATTATATAATATTTATCCTCACTTTCATATAATTAGGAAAAGAACACCACTAACTAATTTTCTCCAATATTTATGATTTTGGAGTTCATACTATTTGTAACATATCATTATACCTGATTCAAATCGAGCTTTCATGATTTAACACAATTTTACAGGTGGTATTCCGAAAGAGATCGGTAATCTTAATAATCTAGAGATATTAGAGATGAGTTACAACAATCTTAGTGGACCATTTCCAAGACAAATTTTGAACATCACAAGTCTCCGTCAACTAGACCTCAGCAACGCCTCTTTAAATGGTATGTCTGCACTACTCTTTAAGCCAAAACTTTAGTGAAAGAGTTTGGTATATCGTAACTAATCATGAGAATTGGAAAAAATATGTGATACACATTTAGTCTTATGTTTAAGTCAAAGTCTATTGCCCGTCGTGTAAGAGATGATTATATTTCCCTCTCATTCGATTTTTGAAAATTATTGCGTCCAAGAAAAATAATTGAAAGCAATTTTCCATATAGAAGATGCCATTAATTTTTTTATAGTTAAGAAATTTAATTATTCATTTGTCATTCCATGAGCCTAAGAGACCCGATTACTTATTGCAAGTTATAGCACCAAAAATCGAACATACCAGCTTCAAAAGAGGTGAAATAATAATAATCTTTTTAAAAACTTGCGTAATATATTTTCCCGATAAAAGAAAAAGGAAAACAGACTCTAATATTTTGAAAAATAATTGGAGCAGTGGAATCTCTTTTTCACATGAGACTTGAAGGCAGCATCCCACTTGAAAATGGAAATCTTTCTTCGCTCGTCTATACTAGGAATTTAACTAGTTTCATACCTTACTATTTCATTTCTATTGATTATTCAGAAATAGGTTGATAAAATCATTTGGTTTAAACGTAGATTTTTGGGAAAATGGCAAAACTACGGCTCTTGCCTCTAATGATATTTTTCGGTTCCTCGGTAACGTGATGTATATATAGCTAAGCAATTTAATTATTCTTTTCTCATTTTACTTTCAACTTTATTAATACCAATTCTTTATTCAGATGTCCAGTCTAACAATAAAACCGATCATACACCGAAATCTAGATTTGATGTATTATAGTCTCCAAATATAAAAAAACTAGTGAGTATTTCGACGGGAAATTATTTGAAATTGTAATTTAAATTAAATTATAGTATTATACACATAACAAAAACTTAACAAAATTCTTAAAATTCGTGCTGAAGCTATTAAGGCATATATATTTTGCGTACGGAAGATGTATTTTATCGATAATACTTTATCAGGCTGCTTACCAAAAGACATTTGCTCGCATAACAACCTTCAAAGACTCAAACTACTTAGCCTGTGGTTGAACAAATTGGAGGGAGATATACCATTGAGTTTGGGTCAATGTACACAACTTGAGAGTATTGACTTGTCACACAACAACTTTGGTGGAAATGTCCCTCGAGAAATTTGGAACATCACACAGCTTAAGGAATTACGCCTTAGTTGGAACAATTTGAAAGGTATGCTCTTGTCTTTATACTAATAATTTAACTTAAATAGAAAAAATATTAATTTATTTAACTTATTTTTTAAAATAAAAATAAAATTTAGTTATTTTATTATATTCTCTACATTGTAGTTTTATTAATGTTATGGGAAAGTATAAAAAGAAATCTAACATTGTGAGAGATGATGTAGTCAATGCAGGTGAGCACTAACAATATCATTAGACGTTAACTATTTTTCTACTAATACTTATGATTTTGGAGCTCATACTATTTGTAACATATCTATATGCCTGATTCAGATCGAGCTTTAATGATTTAACACAATTTCACAGGTGGTATTTCAAAAGAGATTGTTTATCTTAATAATTTAGAGATATTAGACATGAGTGGCAACAATCTTAGTGGACCATTTCCAAGACAAATTTTGAACATCACAAGTCTCCGTCAACTATACCTCAGCAACGCCTCTTTAAATGGTATGTCTGCACTACTCTTTAAGCCAAAACTTTAGTGAAAGAGTTTGGTATATCGTAACTAACCATGAGAATTGGAAATAATATGTTATACACATTTAGTCTTATGTTATACACATTTAGTCTTATGCATGTCATTGGGCTCCCCAATAATTTGTCTATAGTTAAGAAATTTAATTATTCTTTTTTCATTCCATGAGCCTGAGAGATCCGATTACTTATTGCAAGATATAGCACCGAAAATAGAACATACCAGCTTCAAAAGAGGTGAAAGAGTAATTTTTTTGGGAATTTATACTGAGAGGTATATATGTTCTTATCTCTATACTGAGAATTTAAATAGATTGATACCTTACTATTTCATTTCTACTGATAATCCAAAAATTGGTTGATAATATCATTCAGTTTAAACGTAGATTTTTGGGAAAATGGCAAAACTACGGCTCTTGCCTCTAATGATGTTCTCCAGTTCCTCAGTAACATGATGTATATATAGCTAAGCAATTTAATTATTCTTTTCTCATTTTACTTTCAACTTTATTAATACTGATTCTTTATTCAGATGCTCAATCTAACAATAAAACCGGGCATGCACCTAAATCTAGATTTGATGTATTAGTCTCCAAATATAAAAGCTAGTGAGTATTTCGATGTGGAATTATTTTAAATTGAAATTTAAATTAAGTTATAGTATTATTTTTCGTATAATGCTATTATCTAAACTGATTTGTGAGATTATATCGTCTGGAGTTTGTAAAATTTGGTCACAATACACTTAACAAAAACTTAACAAAATTCTTAAAATTTGTGCCGAAGCTATTTAGGTATATATTTTGCATACGGAGGGTGTAGTTTATACCATAATACTTTATCAGGCCGTCTACCAAAAGACATTTGCTCACATAACAATCTTCAAAGACTCAAACTACTTAGCCTGCGGTTGAACAAATTGGAGGGAGATATACCATTGAGTTTGGGTCAATGTACACAACTTGAGAGTATTGATTTGTCAGACAACAACTTTGGTGGAAATGTCCCTCGAGAAATTGGGAACATCACACAACTTATGGAATTAAACCTTGATCAGAACAATTTGAAAGGTATGGCCTATCTTTATACTAATAATTTAACTGATTATCTCGAAATCAATTGTTGATAACGTCATTCAGTTTCATGCTTTGTTTTTTAAGCTTTGCATTGTTTTACAGTTATATCCATCATAAAAGAAAAGATGATTTTGGAGGCTTTTCCGAGGCTCAAAAAAAGTTAATTTACCATTTTGTCATAATTATTATTCATTTTTCTCGTTTTGGGGTTTGAGATATAATATAGAGACAGCACCCTACTCCAACCAAAACCTTTTAGTCTTAGGAAATTCTAGTCATACAAATAAAAATATGGAAATAACAGCATTTTTTTTACTAAAATACCTTTTTAGTGTGTAACAGTTTAAAATACTCTACTACACACTTTTTAGAAGCGAAAAAGTGCGTAACAGTGTAAATACACTATTACACGATTTTCGTGATTATTACATGATTTTTGAAAAAGTGTGTAACAGTGTATTTTATATTATTACACACTTTTTCGCGAAAGTGTGTAACAGTGTATTTTCACATTATTACACACTTTTTCGCAATTACACACTTTTGCGAAAAAATGTGTAGCAATATTAAGGGTATAATTGTACATTTACATTAAAAAATGCTAGTTTTTTCATATTTTTATTTGGGTGGACATTTTTTCCTTTTCTTATCTAATTGAGTCCATTAAAATATGAATACTCTCTCCATCCCATAAAAACATGCATAATTTTCCTTTTTCGTCCGTCCCGTAAAAACATGCATAGTCCATTTATAGTAATAATTCTCTCACTATACATCACAATCAATGTGGACCATTTCTCCACTCACATTATACGATTTCTTAAACACGTGCCATCCCAAATCTAATAGCCATTATAGATTGAACAAGTTTTGAAAGATGACGCAAAGTACTCAAAATATCACAAGAGCTCGATGTGATCTGATATAGTGGTCTTATATATTTATCTTCACTTTTTTGTCCTATTTTTTTGTTCTTTGAACATTGTGCATGTGTGGGTGGGAAAGTATGACAAGCATTAATAATACGAGACAAAATTAATGTTATGGGAAAGTATAATAAGAAATCTAACATTGTGAGAGATGATTTAGTCAATGCAGATGATTTATCCATGTAGGTCGTTTACTTTGTATGATTGAGTATTTTTTATCTTTAAAAGTAGGATTGGTCCAATTCCACTCTTTTAATGGGATAAGAATAAAGCAAAATTAAGTTAAATGATAAAAATAATCAAGGATTATATATGGGATATTTTAAAGTCCGATCCGTCAAAGTAAACAAAGGATTAGTCTTACTATTTTTATCTATCAAGGCTAATCCTTCAAAGTAAAACGCCCCATAAATATCTTCTTCTCCCAAAGAAGAGTTTGGAAGAAGCAATTCCATCAACATTTAGCAAGGGACGTACACTTTGACGTTCATGATTTTTAATAAATTATATTATTCCAAAGAAATTTTACAACTTTGACGTTCATGATTTTTTATTTTTTATTTAGAAATTAGTTGATAATGTCATTCAATTTCATGCTATCACTACCTTGTTATGCCATTTTTTTTTAATTATGCTTTATTGACTTGATTGGAATAATAATTTAGTTTTTGAAATAATTCAAAAATATGGAAAATAATTTTGGGTTGTCTAAATTTTTTATAAAAACTATTTTTGATTGAATGATATTTTTATCTAAGAATCAATAGAATACATGTTTTTATTAAAGAAGACCCTTTCATAAAAAACTTAAGAAAATGAGCATTTTTATCTATGTACACTTACTTTTATCCATCTAAACAAATCCTCAAAAATAAGTTTCTATAATATTTTTGATGAATTAATAGTAATTTGATTAGAAGTCAAATTTTGTGGCTCAATGATTTCACTTCCACAGATCTAATGATAAAAACAAGACTGTAACTTTCAATATTTTCAGAAAGAGGACTATATGTTACGAAATTTGAAAATAAGGACTATATGTTACGGAATTTAAAAATGAGGGCTATAACTTTTATTTTTTACATTTACACTCCTATTTCGGGCCCTTATTTGATGTGTTAATGTAGTAGCCCGCTCTTTTATTTATGATAAAAACTAGTAAATGCAATTTTTTTATAAATGAATCCAGTTTATGGTTCTGATTTTTTTTATCAGAGGCAGAGTTATTATTTTAGCGTTATATTTTTATAACGTATGAAAAAAAAAAAAAAAAAAAAAAACGCGACGAGGATTATTGAGCAATCAATAATTATTATTTCCAAGTTATAACTGACTTAGCAAAGTCATGTTATTTATTAATCGAGAAACAGAAGCAGTTATATTTTATTAGTGCTACTAGAAGTCGAGAAATTATTCCGACTGCAACGCAAATTCAATCTACGGATTTAATCTAGATTCATATTACTGTATTAGCATCACCAAGGCATGAGGATATAATTCATTTATTCATCAATCTCATTCTCATACTTTACAAACTCTTATAACCAATTACAGTTTCACCTATCAATGCTATGAAGTAGATACATGAATATGCTAGACATATATGTAAGCATACAATCATCATTATTTTTTTTCCACTCCCTAATGTCTCCTACACTATACACGCATAATCTCCACTTCTCCACTCCACCAACTATCTCCACCACCTTTTGCTTTCTTCCACTACATTTTTTCTCACCACCCTTTCCACTCCACTAATTCCACTACACCAAACTTTCCACCTACTCCCTTCCCCACCACACACAAGAATGCATCTAACATTCCATTATACAGGCAACAATCTTTTCATCATCTTCATTCTTCACTAAGGAACCGAAGAGCAGCCACGAGTTCTGCCATAAGCACACTGCTCCGGCAGTGTTTTGCAAGGCGATTCCAGCCATCCAAAAGGTTCCCAAAAATTCCCAAATTAATTGTGTATCATATTTCATATGTTTTCTATACTTTGGCAAAATTTCAGAAGGTTTGAAGGTCTTATGATTTATTTATGAATTTGTAAACATCACTGCCCATCTGGAATACATTTTTGGTAAACAATCTTTGGGAGGCCATAAGTAAAGTTTCAATCGGTGAAAACCTTTGAAACTTGAATATGTCACTCTAGACTCCCGTATCTTTCTTTTGACATCGGCCTCACCATTTTTGAATAAGGGAAACAACCGGTATAAATTCTTGAAATCTAGTTCTTATTCCATGTACCATCCAGTAGATTTTACAAACCTACGACTTTGAGGTGGCAAAGCCCGACTTAAATCTTTGATTCTCAAGCCTAGCTTTCTACTGAATATTCAATGACATGTTGGGAACTTACTTGCTTAGTTTTAGAATTTTTGGTGAAGCCTAAAGTTGGTTTTCTGATTTATGTTATGAATCTGCCAAACTTGAACGCTTTTTGTGCACTGAACTTTAGACAGTCATATCTTCTAAACCATGAATGTTCTTAGAGTAAATCCAACTGGAGAGTGTTATGATCTCTCCCTAGTTTCCAGATTGACCCTTGGGGTTCCCAGTGGAGTTTTGTAAAGGGAGATATGAATTTTTAAAGAAAGCCCACTGACTTGGTTGTAATCTGGAAATCTGAAATTTTCAGATTTTTGCTTGTTAAATACCCATCTTTGAGAGGGCATATCTTGCTCGGTTGAATTGTTTTTCATTCGATTCAAATTGGAGAATGATCCTTGAAATGTCTAGTTTCCAGAATGTCTTTTGGAGCATCATTTGGAGATCCGAGGCAGATTTGGTGTCTGTTGCAAAACAACCCCTTAAGAGCTCAAGTTGTTGAATTATTTTCTATGTATCAAAGTTTATTTTAAAGGATGTTTCATGAAAGATTTAGTATATGTGCGTAACAAGTTTGGGACTATTTATTTTAAATGAGGTCCGTTCTTTATTTAAATTATGATGGACTTTTAATGAATATTTTTGGGATTAAACTCTTATTTCTTGATTTATATAAATTATTTTTTTTAAGGACTTATAAATATGAATTTCGTAGGCCTACTGACCTACTGTGATCGACGGTTTGTCGATGTCTAATAGCTTTGAAAATTTTATAGCAAGTCCTGACATGAGTCTTGAGTACCCTGGTAAAATTTCAAGCCATTCCAACTTCGTTTGATACTTCTTTAAAATGCAAAACCTAAACTGCACATAACTACCGAGAATTTCAGAGAACAGATGAAAGAGTCATTTATTTCAGTAGCTTCCTGTGTGATCTAGCTTTCCAAATTTTTATGGTATTAACCTTATTGTGTTAGCTAGATATCCACCAAAGTTGAGCCCAGTTTGACAACGTTTACTATTTGTCAAAAATCCAAGTTTTCGATTGTTCAAAACTGCCGAACATGGTAGATCGTGGTAAAAACGTCATATCTCTCAAACCACTTGGAGTTTTCGACTCTACTTTTTTTTATATGAAACTAGATTCGAAGATCGTTCTTTCGGTATGAGTCTCGAGTCCAGGAGATGTCGGAGTCAGAACAGATTAAATTTTGAAGTTGAGTCAGTGTAAAAACAGAGCATGTTTTGATGATGTTTGATTGTGATTCTTATGTGCCTTATGTGTTTGTGTTGCCTATGTGTTTGAATGAGATTAGACGAGGTATGATTGATTTTTGACTGTCTTTAATGTAACGAATTATGGATGCTAGAACCCTAAAACACTAAAAGATACCCTAGGCACGTAGAATTAGACTTTGTCTTATGACAATTACTTCACGAACTTATCGACTCTTCATCAATGAAGGTCCGGGCGACAGAAAGTGAAGCCGAAGAAGAAACGACTCCACGCCAGCTTTAAGAACAATTGAGGTGGGCAATTTCTTACGCGTAAATAAAATGCTATGCAAGTGTTATGCTTTAAAATGCAAATTGGATCTTCAAGTATGGTATGCTTTATTACGCTTAAATGAGTTAAGCTTTATTATGATGCACATTAAATGATTACGCTTATTTACGCTTGAATGCTTTACGCTGATAAGTTTATGCTTATGTTTGATGCTTGCGTCTGTTGGGGGAGGCCTCCCTCAACAGTACGATGCCGTGTCCGCTGAGGAGGGCCTTCCTCACGGCGTGATGCCCGTGTCCGCTGAGAGAGGCCTCTCTCGCGGCGCGATGCCAGTATGTCAGTATGCCAGTGTTACAGCGTCTATTGGGGGAGGCCTCCCTCAATAGTACGATGCCGTGACCGCTGAGGGAGGCCCCCTCTCACGGTGCGATGCCCGTGTTCGTTGGGGAAGGCCTTCTCCACGACACGATGCTTGTTTATGATTGTTGATGATGAAGAATGCCCTTATGCTATTTATGAATTTGGAAATGTTTAATGAGCAAATGATATGAAAGAAACTTATGCCTCTTATGCGAAGTTGTGTTTTGTTGTTGATATTATGTTATATGCTTGGCACTGCCCACTAAGTACTCTTGTACTTAGCCCTTCGATGTTTATGTTTGTGCAGGTTGAGCTGTGATGGGCGATGAAGTGTTGTTGCTGAGTGGAGTTTTTGTCGAACTTAAAGTAGGCTCAGAAAGGGTACATGTCTTCATACATGTATCTCAGTTATGCATTCCGCTATAAACACTGATTATTTCAGTTACGCCTTCCGTTGCAAACTCTGATAATATTTTAGCCAAGCCCCTAACGATGCCTTTTTCCTTTTAAGGAATATAACGCGTATACAAGTTCTTTGAGTACCCTTTTTATGCGACCTATGCCTTTTTCCCTTTTAAGGAATATTTCACGCGTATTCAAGTCCTTTGAGTATTCTTTTATGCGCCCCTTTCTCAACCCGCTTCTTAATTTCCCTTCCCCAGTCATGGTTTTCCCGGATTAATTATCCTTAATTAAGGCCGGTCGTGACAGTTAAATAGGAGTGTAATTATAAAAAATGAACGTTATAGTCTTCATTTTCAAACTCCGTAACATATAGTCCTCATTTTCAAATTCTGTAACATATAGTCCTCTTTCTGAAAAATATTGAAAGTTACGGTCCTATTTTTACCATTAGGTCGACTTCCACGCGGCATTGTCACATAGGTCAAATAATGACTTGCAAATTGAGTTGTCTTGTAAATTAATACTCCCTCCGTTCCACAAGAGTGTGCATCATTTTTTGTGGCACGAGTTTTAATGAAATGTTAGATAAGTGTATTGGCAGTTAAAAAAGTGATTGACTTTATTAAAAAATAAGAATAAGAAATAAAAAGTTAGTGGTGGAGTAGTGTCCAAAAATGACAATGCACACTCTTATGGGCCGGAGGAAGTAGTCTCCAAAAATTCTAGGCTCACAAAAACAGATTTAGATTTGAATATAAAGGGCATTTGTAGGCTTCTAGTCTCCAAAATTCTAGGCTCAAAATAAAATGCTAGCATATTTTAAGCATGTATCTTGGGAATAAGAAATTCCACAATGCTATGAAAACTTCAACAAATCTTTGGCCATCTTTGGTTCAATTATAAATCAGTTTAGTGGCAAAAAAATTAGACGGAACATACATAAATTATCTATCATCCATTTCCTAATTTGTTGGTTTTAGATGCATTTGTTGAAAAGATATTTCAAATTATCTGTCGAAGTAATTCTTGTGAAGGTTTGCTACTAACTTTCAGGTCCAATACCATCCATCATTGGAAATCTATCAAATCTGGAGTGGCTAAATCTCTTTGACAACGAGTTAAATGGTGAGTTTTCACTCCATCTACAACTTGACATCCCTTGCTATCTGCAACTCAGCAGAAACAATTGCAAAACTTGATCAAATCTTTATCTTATTTTGCTTTCTTTGCTTACTGGCTTGTTCTCATATAACTAATTTATGCTTAGTTAGATAAATACTCTAACAGCAATTGGATTTTCTGTTTCCAGCCATATTGGATCTTCTATTTTCTCAACGTTAACACATGATTTGTTAAATTATGATGTCATCAAGTATACTTGGTGTGCATGTCTTCGTGATACAGGGAAATATAAGATTTGTAACAAAATATCTTGTGTGCATTGCTAATTGATTTATACTTTAAAGGCATTTAGCAAATAATAAAGTTTCAGTGTATGTTTTCAAGTACAAAATAAAATGTGTTTCTTATTATGCTCCATCTTTAAAGTGATTGAAATGAAGGGTTCTTCAATTTTTAGGTCCAATACCATCCACCATTTGGAATTTATCAAATCTGCTGAACCTAGACCTCTCTTCCAACAAATTAAATGGTGAGCTCCCATTCTCCATCTGCAACTTGACATAACTTCTTTACAAACTTGATCGGATCTTTGGCCATTTTTTTTTAAACTAGTCTTTTTAATATTTTACATTTGTTAAGATAAGATATGCGATTTGTCTAATTCCTTTGCCAATGCATGTACAATATGAAATAGAACACAAATGATATTTAAAAAAAGAAAAAATCCCAATTGTATGACTTAGCTAATTTAGTTTTCCCGGCTTGCTAAATGACATTAAATATATGAGACATGCGTGGGGTGAAATAAGAATAGTAGTTGTAATTTAATTTGTGTCAAAAGATCTGAGTGCTTTACATCTCTATCTTTAAATTGATTTTGATTTATATGAAGGGTTCTCCAATTTTCTATCAAATCTGCAACTTGACATCCCTTCAATTTCTTATTCTCTCAAGTAACAGTTTGGAAGGGTCAATTCCGTAATGCTTTCGAAACATGAGCAAATCAATATTTATGAGATGGTGTATTTTTTAGTCTAACAATTTGAGTGTTAATAAATTGCAAGGAAATTTGTCTATACGTGTGTTCATATAAGATATGTGATTTGTCTAATTCCTTTGTCACTCCATGTGCAATATGAAATAGAAAAGGACGACTTATCTAATTTTGAATCTTTGATTTCAAAACTTGCTAGGTTGTTCTCATTTAATTAACTCGTGCTCAATTAACTAAATACTTTAACAATAGTTGAATTTGTTGTTTCCAGCCATATTGTAACTCTATTAATTTTAAGGATCAATGTTAGCAAATGCTATAGTAAATTGAGATGCCATTGAATATATGAGACATGCATGGGTGATATAAGAATAGAAGAGGTAATTTAATTTCTATCAAAATACTTCTCGTGCATAAAATGTATTTCTTCATTGCCATGTTTTTTTTTTATGTGTCCAGATTGTCTCTAAAGCAATATCTATGTTGACTTCTCAAACTTCCAGGTCCAATACCATCCACCATTGGGAATCTAAGAAATTTGTATTTTTTAGTGCTCTCTTCCAACAAATTAAATGGTGAGCTTCCATTCTCCATGTGATTTGTCTAATTCCTTTATCCCTCCATGTGCAATATGAAATAGAAAAGGATGACTTATCTAATTTTCAATCTTTGATTTCAAAACTTGCTAGGTTGTTCTCATTTAATTAGCTCGTGCTTAATTAACTAAATACTTTAACAATAGTTGGATTTGTTGTTTCCAACCATATTGTAACTCTATTAATTTTAAGGATCAATGTTAACAAATGCTATATTAAATTAAGATGTCATTGAATATATGAGACATGCATGGGTGATATAAAAATAGAAGAGATAATTTAATTTCTATCAAAATACTTCACGTGCATAAAATGTATTTCTTCATTGCCATGTTTTTTTTTTTATGTATCCAGATTGTCTCTAAAGCAATATATATGCTGACTTCTCAAACTTCCAGGTCCAATACCATTCACCATTGGGAATCTATCCAAGTTACGGTTGCTAGAGCTCTCTTCCAACAAATTAAATGGTGAGCTTCCATTCTCCATCTGCAACTTGACATCCCTTGGGATTCTTCTTCTCTCAAATAACAGTTTGGAAGGGACAGTTCCACAATGCTTTCGAAACTTGAGCAAATCGTTGTCCATATTTCATTTAAATGCAAATAACTTTAGTGGCCTCATTCCATCAATATTTATCAATGGGTGTAGTCTTCAGTCCATCAATTTGAGTGGTAATAAATTGCAAGGAAGATTACCGAAATCCTTAATCAATTGCAAAAGTCTGAAGGGTCTAGACGTTGGAAATAATAGAATACAAGATGAATTTCCGTTTTGGATGGAAGCTCTTCCTAAGCTTCGATTACTCATATTGAAGTCCAACAAGTTTGATGGTAACATGTCGTTGGCTTCACGAAGCAACCTTCCATTTCAAAAGTTGCAAGTTTTAGATATATCTGACAATGAATTTGTGGGGTCTCTCCCTCAAACATATTTCAAGAACTTTAGAGCAATGATGGATGTGAAGGAAAATAAGACAGATCTAATTACAAGTATTGATTATTTTCTAAGGTATGTGGAGATGAGAATCACCTTGAAAGGCTTGGATCAGTTATTGAAGAGATTGTTGGAAGACTTTACAATCATTGACTTATCCTCCAATAAATTCTCTGGGACTATTCCACGTTTCATAGGTAATCTTAATTCTTTGAGATACTTGAATTTGTCGCACAATAATCTCATGGGACACATACCTGCATCTCTTGGAAATATAAGTGTGCTTGAATCATTGGACTTGTCATCGAACAAATTGGATGGAAGAATTCCAAGTGAATTGACGAGGTTGACATTTCTTGCGAAATTAAACCTTTCAATGAATGATCTTGTGGGGCAAATACCACAATCTACTCAGTTTTCCACATTTGAGAATGATTCATATGTGGGAAACTTGAGATTGTGTGGAGTTCCGTTGACGAGAAAATGCAACGAGGAGAATGGGCAGCAGATGCGGCCAAAAGAAGAAGATGATGAAGATGATGAGTATGGATTTATAGATGGATTTGGATGGTGAAGTGTGGTGATGGGATATGGAAGTGGAATCATAGTTGGAATTGGAATTGGTTGTTGGATTATTCGATTTGGAAGGCCAAGATGGTTGGTGGAATTCTTTTTTGGTGTTGGATATACATACAACAAGAACAAGAAGAAGAAGAAGACAAGGAAGAGAGCTACTCCAACACAGAGGAGAAGTTGATTCAAGACAAATATAAATTATGAGCTTTTCTTTCTTGCTTTTTTGTTCTTTTCCGGACTTTAGATTGTTGTTTTCTTATTGCTACTTGTGAGTTTGTGTTTTGGAGTTTATATAATGTTTTTTATGTTCAAAGTTTGCTAAGTTTTAATTTTATCTCATTTAAAATAGTTTTGTGATAAGCATTTTTTTTCATCTGAACTTTTTGTCGAACACTTGGCGGACTGATTTTCGCTATTCTTCTCCACCGTCTTTACTTCACCGGAAAATGGAGATTTTACTTCGTCTACGGTGTCATTTTTCTCGAAATCCGGAGTGTGCGAAATACTTGAGAGATCTCCGACAATAGTTTACATGATTATTAATTTTGAGTAGTGACAACTTGGATGCATTTTAGATCTTGGCATTCAAATAAATGAGATTGGATATATCATATAATCCACCCAACTTTGGATTGATAAACGATTGTAAGCTGAATTATCAATCACTTATCAATCACGTGTCCAATCATGCAAACCAAATATTTGATTAAGGTGAATTATTTTGATCTTAATTTGTATCATACTTTTTCTTGAACTTTCGGTCCATTCTGATTTTTCCCATGAATTTTGAAAATTCTCAAAAAATACACAAACTTTGACTCATTTTATTTTTTCCACGAACTTTGAGAATTATCAAAAATTACACAAACTTTGGCTTCATTTTATTTTTTTCCACGAAATATATTGTTATAAAAATGATTCAAATAATTATTTAAATTTTTATTTTTTTCAAAACGACGTCGTTTTGATTACGAGTTCAACTTAAAAAATATCATGTCACTCATGAATAATTATCGTCTATCATTAATTAAATCAATTAAGCTAGCTAGTTAAATATAAAAGAATTATTTGGATCATTTTTTAATAACAATATATTTCATGGGGAAAAAATGAGCCAAAGTTCATGTACTTTTTTTGACAATTCACAAAGTTCATAAAAAAAATGAGTGGAAAATCCAAAATAAGCTCAAAGTTCGTGTATTTAGCTTAGGCGTTAATAACTCTTTTATCTTTTTGTATTTATTGCTACTTATGTGGTCGTTCTTGATTATTGACAAATGATATATAATTACAATAAATCTATGCAACCACATTGTGGCCACCCACATTCTAGTTTAATAGAGAAAATTTGAATTTATTTAATTTATTTTTAAAAATAAAAATAGGATTTATTTATTTTATTGTATTCTCTATATTGTAGTTATTTTTTGTAATTTTTTTTGCATCTTTTATTTTTTATTTATTTTTTAATAAAAATAAAAAAGTTACAAAAAATTATTAAAAAATAACTAAAATGTAGATAATACAATAAAAGAACTAAATCCTATTTTTATTTTAAAAAATAAATTAAATGATATATAATTATATATGTTTTAATTATTAAATTTGAAGTTAATTAATATGTTCAATAATATAACAATTTTTTCAGTATGTGAAACTCTGTAGAAATGACTTTTTTAATACTTCATAAATTAAGACGATGTCGTTTTGATCCAAGATAAGTTGGAAGAGTTTTACAGTTAATATTTAATATTGTTTCTCCCAATTCTCTCCTTGGCCGCGTTTCTCCGCCGCCGTCTGGAGCATCGGTAAGCAAGCCGCCGCCGCCGCCGCCGCAGTGCGCATCATCCGTTCCGGCTAAATTGTTCCGCCATCACTTCTGCTCTTCCATTCGAGGTACTTCTCCTTCTTCATCTAAATTAGGTCGATTTATATGCGACCACTTTCTGAAACAAATTATGTTGTTAATTTGCTGTGATTCATGGATGTAATTTGTCCCGTAAGACTTCTTCGGAAGAATTCGGTAGAATTTTCTGTAGTGAAGGCTGAATTTTTACTGAATTGATTTGGTTGTATGTGTTTATTGAATGTTCTGAAGGTTGGGTAAAATTATAATGTTAAATTTGATTTAAACTGATGTAGAAAGGAGGGATTTTGGAAAGGTGAATTAGGAGAGTGAGTTGTGAAGATGGAAAACAGAGGTGATCCTGAGCATCAGAAACAGAATAATGCATCATTTGTTGTGAAAATACCTTCATATGAAGAGGTGGTTGAGAGCTCCCAACCTAAGTCGCAATCTTTATTCAAGCCTTCCTCCTCCTTTTCGCAAGCTTTCAATTTTATCAAAAACACTGAATTTTACACCACCCCGCCATCTGTACCGGTGGCTCAGTCCTCCAAAGATGCCTCTTCATCCTCTCAAGGATCTTATCCAAGGTCTCTATCTCCCTCTCTCTATATATAATTATGAGAATGCTTTTTTTGCTTTAGAGTGGTTAATGTAGGATGTTGGTTGTGTTGAAGGCAAACCATTCAATCTGAAGCTCCTTCCACTTCAGTTTCATCAGCTGGTGCAAATCGGAATGCCATCATCGTTAGCCATAGACAGGTGAGTTTTTTTTAATAATGCTTTGATACATAGGTGAAATAGCATGTGAAACTCATCGTTATGTTTAATTTGTTATTTGTTATGTGGGCTCAACATGACTAAACGTAACCTGGGGAGCCAGTTAAAAAGTGTAGATTAGCCACCAAAATTTTGATATAATGCATTTTTTAACCTCTATCGGCATAAAACTTGGTGACTTGTATTTGTTATTTTGTTCAAATTACATGTAGTTTGGCCTGTTATAAGCTGGCGATGCCTTCCAAATTCTGAGACTGTAAACTGTTGTGGCATTTTCATGCTCCATTGGGAATAGATAACTATGTTTTCCAGGTCCTGTAGGTTGATACTTGATAATATGATTTCTAAATTATCCCATGTTTGTCTTGTAATGCAGAAGGGCAACCCTTTGCTAAAGCATATAAGGAATGTTCGATGGGTTTTCGCTGATGTTGTTTGCGACTACTTGTTGGGCCAAAATGCTTGTGCGCTTTATTTGAGGTTTGAAGTCAAGTACAATTTCATTGATGTTTATGTGTTGGGAATCAAGTACATTTCCTATGGCATGGTTTGACAGCACTTTCCGATGTAGCCACTATTATGATCATAGAAACATGTGTTTTGCAGGCTCTTGAGATAACAATATCTTGACACCATCATATTGAAATACACCTATTTGATCTAACTGAAATCTTGAGAAAGGACCTTTAACAACGCCTCTGTGCAACAATGAGGACCGTAAACCTAACTTGGCCACTTCCTTTTGCCTTGGGTTTATTTTTTATTTGGTTAACTAGTACTTTTTGGCTTCCAAAGACCAAAATTTTAACGAAAGTAAATTTATAATTTGATACCCAGAAAGCAAGATATAATATCATTAACAAACTGAGAAAAAAAATGGCATTTTGTTATACTATGGTTATATATATGAAGGGTTTGATGGGGATGCTAAAAGCATCTTGATTATGCCCCTTTCTCTAACTGTTCTGAATATTAAGCACTTCCTAATTTTGCTTGTGGGAAATTGAACAAAATTCTATGAGAGAGAGAGAGAGTATGTTTTATTGCTCAGAAAATGTTGTTGAGAAGTTACAAGGAAGCAATGTGTTTCATAGAAATGAAAATACCTGGAAGGCAAAACGTGACATGCTGTCAGGCATATTTGTATTACTTTGTTCTGCTAATGTGACACATATTCCAGCTTTCAACCTAGATTATTAATGTTTCATTATTCTAGGACTTAAAGCCAAGTCTGGTGATTTATGCTGCTCTAGATGATGAGAATGTCTTCCCTCGTCCATTTTTATTTTGCTGTTATGTGCATTTGACCAATGTTCAGAAAATTAAGAGGTTATATCCCTTATCAATGGATTTTGATACTTTTAGTCCTCATTGCATATTGTTAGAATCAAGCCTACATGTTAGCATATCTTTCCATTGTTCATTCAGTTAGTATAGTGATCCTCTTATATAATCAGGATTTGTTCTCTTGTCTTGTTCAGTCTTCGCTATCATCTTCTACATCCAGATTATCTGTATTTTCGGATAAGGGAACTGCAAAAGAATTTCAAGCTTCGCGTCGTATTATGCCATGTTGATGTGGTAAGCCTCTGATATTATCTTATACAAATTTTGAACTAAATTTTCATATGGGGTCTCTGATTTTCTCCCCTGTTGGTACCAGGAAGATGTTGTTAAGCCTCTACTTGAAGTCACAAAAACGGCACTACTCCATGACTGCACTCTTTTATGTGCTTGGAGGTATCTTTTCTGTGTCTGGTGCCTATGTTACAATGAAAATTATTACTTCATCAACGTTTATTTATCGGAGTTGAAAAAGAATTGTCATTGAATAAATTGGTTATTGAAACTCGAAAACTGCTAATGCCTGCCCCCTTCTTTTAACCCTTTCTTGTGTAATTTTTTGTTTACGTTACCCGACTGGTTTTTTGCCTTTTCTTTATTTAGCTTGGAAGAGTGTGGTCGGTACCTGGAGACCATTAAAGTTTATGAAAATAAACCTGCCGATCTTATTCAGGGACAGATGGATATGGACTACATTTCACGGGTATGGCTCATTTCAATGATAGTTTATTAGCTTTCGTAGTTAGGAAGCTTATGACATTCGACAAACTATTTCCTGCTGATTAACATAATATAACCGATACTAATGTCGTGTTCTGTTATAGTTAAACCATGCACTCACATCAATCCGGCATGTTAACAAGACAGATGTTGTTACTCTTGGGTCTACATTCGGGGTAAGGCTCTGGTTTTTTAGTTATGCACTTGATTCTATTGGTTACTGATTTTGTTCTTGTGCACTGACTTCGAATTTTACCAAATTTAGTCTCTTTCCAATATCATGGATGCATCAATGGAAGATCTTGCCCGTTGCCCGGGCATAGGAGAAAGAAAGGTAGGTAATGCGTTTGTTGCGGTTCCTGCACAATGCTGGGTCCAAATCTGATACACAATCATAGTATTGCAGTTTCAGTTATCTAGAGCATGTCTTTAGATAGTCATCATTTTTTCTACGACAGGTCAGACGCTTGTACGATACTTTCCATGAGCCGTTCAAGCGCGCAGTTCCTAACCCTGCTGCGCCCGTTGCTGAAAATGCTATTGCGTCTGTAAGTGAAAGAAACGAGGAAGTTAAGGAGAATCAAGAGACGAGCAGAGAGCATAAGAAAGAAGAAGAGATCAGCGTAAGATCTGCCCTGAAGGCAGCGTTTGCCAAGTACTCCGGCACCAGGGGAAGCAAGAGGAAGGCCGCGGTGCAGGCGGAAACGGAGGAGGATGCAGCCGACACCCGACGAGCCAACGATGGTGAAGAAGGTACGAGATGAGTCTTTTCACTCAGTTATGAGATGGAATTACTATAGAAGCTTTTTTCAAGTTATCACAAATCACACCTGAAAAGAGGCCGTTTAGGTTGTTTGTAATCTTTGCAAGAAAGGCTAATGTATTCCAAAAAAAGGTATAAATAATTATTCCTTACAACATTGAAATGCATTGCAGTTAGGACTGTAAACGAGTCGAGCTCCTAGATCTCGAGATGTTGATGATACTCAGCTCAGTAGCTGCTGAGCTCATTAAGTGAGTTAACTTGAAAATACGTGATTATTAATTTTGGGACAATTTGATCTTTTTATATTATAATTAGTAATGAGAATATATAATAATTCATCATTGAATTTTCTCATTCTTTGAATATTTCATGTTGGTGATATTGTACGTTATACTCCCTCTGTTCACCAATTCGTGTCCTAATTTGCCATTTTTGTCTGTCCACCAATTCGTGTTTTTATTTTTAGTAACTATTTCTTTAATTACTACCCTTATATTTCACACTTATTTACACATATGCCATTGTGATACCCATCACTTTTAATCTTAAAAAATGTCATTAGTAAACTATACGTACTAATTGCGGGTTCCTTTCTTCATTCAACAAATTATAATACACTTTTTTTTAAAACCCGTGTGAGTATGACCGTGTCCCTTTTAGTCTTTCTCTTAGGACACGAATTGGTGGACGGAGGGAGTAAGAATTTAGTATCAAAATGTGAAAAATGAAAAGAAAAAAATGTATCCAAATATCTGACAGAATAAATGTATATACTGCCATTAAATGTGTGATCAGGAAGGGCAATTCTGACTGAATGGAAAATTCAGAACCAGGCCTTTAAGAGAGAGAGAGAGATTGTTCAGAATCACATAAGTCGTTTTTTGGACTTGGTAAAAAACATTGGATTATACTCCCCCCGTCCCATATACATAGGCTGATTGAGATTTTCACAAAGATTAAGAAAAATCATTGGAAATAAAAATATATAAGTAAACTTCCTAATATGCTCATATTTATTATTCAATGATATATTAAAGTTGGAGTAAATTAAAGAATTAAATAGGAATATAATAGTAAATGAATAAAAAAACATTACTTTTTATAAAAATAGGCCTATATAAATGGAACATCCGAAAAAGGAAAACAAGCCTATATATATGGGACGGAGGGAGTATTTTTACTTAATGTCGAGACGTGACAACCAATGAACTAAGAAAAAGAGGAATAAGAACGTATTGGAAATTTTAGCATTTTTTATCTCATATTATAGGATGGAAAATTGTGGGAAAATATTATCACTAATTGGAGTGAAAAAAGATTGCTAAAAAAATTTATCCACCCTAAATACGAAAATATATATTTTTCATCATTTTTCGCCCTAAAAAAAGGGAGAAGTAAGACTGTAAGAGTATATAATTTGAGTGATAGGTCAAAATATATTCTGACAATTTGGTTTACTGTTTTCTTACGGGAGAGGAAATTAAATGTGTGATTACGTGTGAGAGAGAGAGAGAGAGAGATGCTTTCTTACTGGAGAGGAAATGTGTGTGATTATGTGTGTGTGTGAGAGAGAGAGGATCAACCATTAGGAAGTTAGGAACTGCACTTAAAAGAGTCTTGTTATTTACTTTATACTAAAAAAGAAATCTTGTTATTTGAAACAATGATATCAAATTACTAAATTTATTCTTATTTAATTTTTCAATAAATCTATGCAGGAAAATCTTGATTTATTTATTTTATTTTATTAAATAAAAATAGAATTTAGTTATTTTTATTATATTCTCTACATTGTACTTATTTTTTTTTTTTTGCATTTTTTTTTTGCTGTTATGGGCTTTTGTCCCTTTAAAGTCATATCCAAATTTCAGAAAATTAAGAGGTTATCTCCCCTAAGACTTCTTCGGAAGAATTCGGTTAATGAAATTTATGAGTTTCTTTTCTTATATAAATAGATTCAATTAATATTGTATTGACCAAATAAATTAAACACGAGTTAAGTTTATAGTTGGGATATGTGTTAAGTTAATGACTGTTTGATATTTAAGCAGTTTTTACTTTTTGCTTGTGGGAAATTGGACAAAATTCTGTTAATGTTAATTATCCTAGGACTTAGGCCAAATTAATGTAATAATTCACATCAATTACTCAATATAATCCTGAATTTAAAAATGTTATCCAAAGTTGACGTTAAACAGAATCTCTATACAGCCACGCATGTGTATATAAATGTGCACACACACGTTAAAAAGGCTAGCTATAAGCAAGAAGCAGTAGCAGTATAGCTGAAATTAAAATTAAGAGTGATTTAGATCAGAATTAATTCAAATTAAGATGGGAGGTAGGTGGCTCAGGAAGATCTCGGCCCACATCCAATCAAGAATTGTATCACTTGCTTTCTCCAAGACAATTCCCATCAACATTAATTGTTTACTAGCTAGTATATTCGTTCCAGAAATAAATTGCTGCACATCTCCATCCCGGCCATTTTGAGACCTTTTTTTTGGATACGGAAATTAAGAAAGTAGTATTTTGTGTGTAGGTGAAAAAGTAAATAAAGGGTAAAATTTTGACAAATAGGGAAATGTCTCAAGATAAGTGGGACGTCCAAAAAGAAAAGTGTCTCAAGACAGGTGAGATGGAGGGAGTAGTTTCTTTCTTGATTATGTACTCAATATAATCCTGAATTTAAAAATGTAAATATTCAATTTATACGAAGTGTAATGATAATTATAGTTATTAAATAAATTTAAAAAATTATTCGATAATAAAAATTTTCAGTAAACATATGTTATTCATCATAATAAATAAAAGGGTTAATGCCGTGAAAAAATCATGAACTTTAGTGCGATTTCAAAACTTTCCATAAACTATTTTTTTTTTATCAAATTTTCCATGAACTTAAGGGATTGATCAATTTTGCCATGATTTTCAAAAATCCCCAAATTGAGTGCTGACATGGCCTTTTTAAGTGACTTGAAAAGTGACATGGCGTCACCGGCGGTGAATCAAAACGACATCGTTTTGAGCCCAAAACTTTCTCTCTCTATCTCTCTAGATCTCTCTCTGTGTGTTAGTGGTCGAGCTCGCCGAAAGAAGGTTTTCTGTCTCCGTGGGCTCTTCTAACCACCTGGTAATGCGGAGGGGGGCGGCGGATCTGCGAGGTGGTGGGGGAGGGCGATGGAGAGAGGGGTGGTGTGAGGTCGGCGGCGCGAGATCTGGGGAAGAAGAAGATTTTTTGAGGGAGAAGAAGTCGATGGCGGCGATGGATGTTTGGAGAAGAAGAAGAACGAGGGACAGAGGTGACTGGCGCGACGGCGTCAGGGGCGCCGGATCTGGTGCGGGTGCCGGAGGCGGTGGTGAGGGAGGCAGCGGATCTGCAGGGTGGTGGTGGTAAAGGCAGCGTAGGGGCAGCGGATCTGGTTTGTGGTGGACGGCGGCGGTGGAGGTCTGGAGAGAAGAAGAATTTCTGGAATGATGTGAGGTCTGCGGTGGACGGCGGCGGTGGAGGTCTGCGGTGGACGGATCTGGTGTGGTGGTGGTAAAGGCCGCGAATTGGAGTAGCGGAAAGGGCGGCGACTGGCGCGGCGGCGGATCTGCAGTTAGGGAGGCGGCGGCCAGAGCAGAGCAGCGAGGCGGCCAGAGCAGAGCAGCGAGGCGGCCAGAGCAGAGCAGCGAGGCAAGCAGAGCAGAGAAAAATATTCGATTTTCTATTTTTTTTTTCCAAGTAGGCGCCACATCAGCTCAGTATTACCACGTAGGCGTCATGTCAGCTTGGTAATGCCACGTAGGCACTACCCTAAGACCGGAAATCACCGGAGATAAAAATCGTGGAAAAATTGTTCAGGCGTTTAAGTTCATAGAAAATTTGATAAAAAAAATAGTTCATGGAAAGTTTTGAAATCGCACCAAAGTTCATGGTTTTTCACGGCATTAACCCTAAATAAAAAGCTATAAATTTTGAATGAAAAGAAATAAAATAAAACATTTTAAATTTTCATAACTTATTCATTTTAAATTCTTTTTTGATGATTTTTGTTCAAAATTAAATTTATGATACATATTGATTATTTTTTCATGATCAAATTTGATGACATTTAGAAAATAATTACTATATAAAAAGGTAAAAAGAAAAAATATTTAAAATTTTAATGGAAGAAGAGAGGAAAAAAATAGAGGGAGAAAACTCCTCTTTTATATATTATAGATGGATTCATTGGTGGTTTTAACATCACTAGTACACTGTATTTAATTTCTACACGAATCTTCAATACGCAATTAAATCACCACTCAATTATAATTAATTATAAATTAATCTTGGACTTTACTTGATAAAATTATACACTATTAATCAAATTATAAAATGCTTGACTACAGTCAATTCCATACAACTCAAAATCTTATCACTCACGGATGGATGGATGGGAACAGATAAAAAATATGTGATGCACATTTGGTCTTTTGCTTAAATCCCTTTTTAAAATGGAAACAATTATATATCCTTTTCAATCAATTTCTGGAAATTATGAACCTCCAAAAAATTTAATACAATTGATTAACCAATTATTGTTCTGCGATTATTGCGATACCGAACCATTAAATATTGCAAATTCAATTTCACAATGACTTCCTCTAATGATCACTGTTAACATACATGGGTGTGATTCAATTTCACTTACCATTAAATATTGCAAATTTAATTTATCCATGAAAATTGGAAAAAAAAAAAAAAATATGTGATACACATTAAGTCTTATGGTTAAGTCAAAGTCTATGTCCGTTGTGTAAGAGACAATTATATTTCCCTTTCAATCGATTTTTTGAAAATTATCACGTCCAAAAAAATACAAATTGAAAGCAATTTTCCATATAGAAAATTTCATTGTGGGCTCCCCAATAATTTGTTTATAATTAAGAAATTTAATTATTAATTTTTCATTCCATAGGTGTGAGAGATCCGATTACGAATCACAATTACCCCAACTCAAAGAAGAGAGAGATATTGCACCACAAATCAAACATCTCAGCTTCAAAAAAGGTGGAATAATATTTTTTTTAAATGTTGCGTAATATTTTCTCAAGAAAAGAAAAAAGAAAACAGACTCTTCTTTGCCCCCAAATCACACTCCAATATTGAGAGCATAAAGAAGAATAGGTCAATTAATTTTGGGTCGAGACAAAATAATGACTTGCATTGACTTCCAAAAACTGTGGAAAATTTACATTCTGCAATTCTCAGTCTCCAAAACTCTAGGCTCACAAGAAGTGTTTTAGATTTGAATATAAATGGCATTTGTAGGCTTCTTGTTTTCTCACACAATTAGCACTCACAATATGGATACATTTTCCACCCTTCTTTTGCTTCTCATATTGTTTTCTTGTGTTAGCCTCTCTGCTGCACACAACATAACTCAAATCAAAAGTGATGAATCTATACTTCATGCCTTAAAATCCCACATCACTTCAGATCCTTTCAATATGTTGAAAAATAATTGGACGAGTGGAACCTCGTTTTGCACGTGGATAGGAGTTACTTGTGATTCACGTCGTAGCAGGGTCACTAAATTAAATATCTCTGATATGGGACTCGAAGGAAGCATTCCACAGGAAATTGGAAATCTTTCTTCACTCGCTTATCTTGATATGAGTGGAAACTCTTTTCATGGTTGTATTCCTCTCTATCCATTTTTAAATTTTTAGTTAGTAGAATCTATTTATTTATACGGTAACTCTATCAGGTCGGCTACCAAAGAACATTTGCAGTCACAATAACCTTCAAAGACTCAAACTACTTGACTTGTCGTCTAACAAATTGCAAGGAGATATACCGTCAAGTTTGTACCAATGTCCACAACTTGAAAGTATCGACTTGTCACGCAACAGCTTTGGTGGATATGTGCCTGCACAAATTTCGAATATCACACTGCTTAAGGAATTAGACCTTGGTGTGAACAATTTGAGAGGTATATATGTTCTTATCTCTATACTGCTTAAGGAATTTGATCCCTTACTATTTCATTTCTATTGATAATCCAGAAATTGGTTGATAATGTCATTCGGTTTAATCGTAGATTTTGGGGTAAATGGCAAAGCTACGGCTCTTGCGTCTAATGATATTCTTTTGCTTCTCATATTGTTTTCTTGTGTTACCCTCTCTGCTGCACACAACATAACTCAATTCAAAAGTGATGAATATATACTTCTTGCCTTCAAATCCCACATCACTTTGGATCCTTCCAATATTTTGAAAAATAATTGGACCAGTGGAACATCATTTTGCACATGGATAGGAGTTACTTGTGATTCGCGTCGTAGCAGGGTCACTAAATTAGATCTCTTTGATATGGAACTCGGAGGAAGCATTCCACAGGAAATTGGAAATCTTTCTTCACTCGTTTATCTAGATTTGAGTCATAACTTTTTTTATGGTTGTATTCCTCAATCCATTTCTTAATTTGTTATTAGTTGAATCTATTTTATTTATATGGTAATTCTATCAGGTCGGCTACCAAAGGACATTTGCAGTCACAATAACCTTCAAAGACTCAAACTACTTAACCTATCTAGGAACGAAATGGAAGGAGATATACCGTCAAGTTTGTACCAATGTCCACAACTCGAGAGTATTGACTTGTCAGACAACTACTTTGGTGGATATGTGCCTACACAAATTTGGAATATCACACTGCTTAAGGTATTAGACCTTAGTTGGAACAATTTGATAGGTATGTTCTTATCTCTATACTGAGAATTTAACTAGTTTGATGTCTTACTATTTCATTTCTATTGATAATCCAGAAATTGGTTGATAATGTCATTCGGTTTAAACGTAGATTTTGGGGTAAATGGCAAAGCTACGGCTCTTGCGTCTAATGATATTCTTTTGCTTCTCATATTGTTTTCTTGTGTTAGCCTCTCTGCTGCACACAACATAACTCAATTCAAAAGTGATGAATATATACTTCTTGCCTTCAAATCCCACATCACTTTGGATCCTTCCAATATTTTGAAAAATAATTGGACCAGTGGAACCTCATTTTGCACATGGATAGGAGTTACTTGGGATTCGCATCGTAGCAGGGTCACTAAATTAGATCTCTCTGATATGGAACTCGGAGGAAGCATTCCACAGGAAATTGGAAATCTTTCTTCACTCGTTTATCTAGATTTGAGTCATAACTTTTTTTATGGTTGTATTCCTCAATCCATTTCTTAATTTGTTATTAGTTGAATCTATTTTATTTATATGGTAATTCTATCAGGTCGGCTACCAAAGGACATTTGCAGTCACAATAACCTTCAAAGACTCAAACTACTTAACCTATCTAGGAACGAAATGGAAGGAGATATACCGTCAAGTTTGTACCAATGTCCACAACTCGAGAGTATTGACTTGTCAGACAACTACTTTGGTGGATATGTGCCTACACAAATTTGGAATATCACACTGCTTAAGGTATTAGACCTTAGTTGGAACAATTTGATAGGTATGTTCTTATCTCTATACTGAGAATTTAACTAGTTTGATGCCTTACTATTTCATTTCTATTGATAATCCAGAAATTGGTTGATAATGTCATTCGGTTTAAACGTAGATTTTGGGGTAAATGGCAAAGCTACGGCTCTTGCGTCTAATGATATTCTGCAGTTCCTCAGTAACATGATGAATACATAGCTAAGCAATTTATTTATTCTTTTCTCATTTTACTTTCAACTTTATTAATACTAATTCTTTATTCAGATGCTCAATCTAACAATAAAATCGGGCATACACCTAAATCTAGATTTGATATATTATAGTCTCCAAATATAAAAAACTAGTGAGTATTTCGACAGGAAATTATAGTCTCCAAATATTATAGTCTCCAAATATAAATCGGGCAATTTTCCATATAGAAAATGTCATTGTGGGCTCCCCAATAATTTGTTTATAATTAAGAAATTTAATTATTCATCCAGAATTCCCCCAACTCAAAGAAGAGAGAGATATTGGACCTCAAATCCAACATCTCAGCTTCAAAAAAGGTGGAATAATAATTTTTTTTTCAAATGTTGCGTAATATTTTCTTAGGAAAAGAAAAAAGAAAACAGACTCTAATATTTTGAAATTTCATGATTTTTCTTCTTTGCCCCCAAATCACACTCCAATATTGAGAGCATAAAGAAGACTAGGTCAATTAATTTTGGGTCGAGACAAAATAATGACTTGCATTGACTTCCAAAAAATGTGGAAAATTTACATTCTGCAATTCTCAGTCTCCAAAACTCTAGGCTCACAATTTGAATATAAATGGCATTTGTAGGCTTCTTGTTTTCTCACACAATTAGCACTCACAATATGGATACATTTTCCACCCTTCTTTTGCTTCTCATATTGTTTTCATGTCTTAGCCTCTCTGCTGCACAGAACACAACTCAAATCAAAAGTGAAGAATCTATACTTCTTGCTTTGAAATCCCACATTTCAGATCCTTTCAATTTTTTGAAAAATAACTGGACCAGTGGAACCTCGTTTTGCACGTGGATAGGAGTTATTTGTGATTCGCGTCGTAGCAGGGTGACTGAATTAGATCTCTCTGATATGGAACTCGAAGGAAGCATTCCACGGGAAATTGGAAATCTGTCTTCACTTGTTTATTTAGATTTGAATTGGAACTCTTTTCATGGTTGTATTTATTTATATGGTAATCCTATCAGGTCGGCTACCAAATGACATTTGCAGTCACAATAACCTTCAAAGACTCAAACTACTTGACTTGTCGTTTAACAAATTGGAAGGAGATATACCGTCGAGTTTGTACCAATGTCCACAACTTGAGAGTATTGACTTGTCACGCAACAGCTTTGGTGGACTTGTGCCTACACAAATTTGGAATATCACACTGCTTAAGGAATTAGACCTTAGTCACAACAATTTGAGAGGTGTGTTCTTATCTCTATACTGAGAATTTAACTAGTTTGATCCCTTACTATTTCATTTCTATTGATAATCTAGAAATTGGTTGATATTGTCATTCAGTTTAAACGTAGATTTTGGGGAAAATGGCAAAGCTACGGCTCTTGCGTCTAATGATATTCTGCAGTTCCTCAGTAACATGATGTATATATAGCAAAGCAATTTAATTATTCTTTTCTCATTTTATAACTTTCAACTTTATTAATATTGATTCTTTATTCAGATGCTCAATCTAACAATAAAATCGGGCATACACCTAAATCTGTCAAATCGGGCAATATTCTTTTCTCGTTTTGGGGTTTGAGAAGAAACGGATTTTGATGTCAAATCTAATAACCATTATAGGTTCAACAAGTTTTGAAAGATCACGTTAAGTACTCAAAATATCACAAGAGATACATATATTCACTTAATTTCATATAGTTGGACAACGCTAATTTACATTTCATAATTGATCGTATGAATATTTTTATTTTCATTATTTGAATTTTTTTAGTCCCACCCTTGTAATGGGATATTAGCTCACATAATAGTATTTATCAAGGTCTTGAGATATCCTAAAATTTTATTTATATTCTTTTTCTTTTCGTATATCTGTGTATGGAATTCGGATTATAGTCCACCCAACTCCTTTTTCTGCATTTGCAACTATCCACAATGGATAGGGGAGCAGTTTGAAGTGGTATACCACTAATATACTTTATAATCAAACATAATTTTTTAACTTGACATTATTTCACAGGTGATATTCCGAAAGAGATTGGTTATCTTAATTATTTACAGGTATTGAGCATTGGCAACAACAAATTCAGTGGACGATTACCAAGACAACTTTGGAATGTCACGACTCTTCGTGAATTATACATTTTCAACATCTCTTTAACTGGTACGTTGTTACTTTTTTGCTAATTTTTTTTTATTGAGATATTTGGTCTGAGGCATTAATTAACCACCTTTATTGTTATTTCTAATAAGCCAATTGTTAATCATATTATCGTCACTTTTCTGTCCTATTTTCTGTTCTTTGAACATTGTATATTACTTCTTTGACTCGGTTTACAGTTGAACAAAGAATATATGCTTTGATTAAATAAATGACTTTTTAATTTTATTTTAACAACTTATAACCAATTCGTAAATATCAGAGAGACCACTTAACTTAATTAATACTATTGCTCATGATTACTTTAGTAGACTCTAAACCGAATTGTTTACAACTTAGCCCATATCACAAGATATATTGCTCATGCATTACTGTTGGTGGGCTCAATTTCACAGGTGGACTTTATTATTATTATTATTATTATTATTATTATTATTATTATTATTATTATTATTATTATTATTATTATTATTATTATTATTATTATCTCTTTCTCTCTCTCTCTATTATTGACCCAATTTGCATCGATCTAAATGGAATTGTTTACAATTTATCCCATATGATATATTCACTTTCATATAATTAGGAAAAGCACTTCACTAACTATTTTTCTAATACTTATGATTTAATTTGCAGTTCATACTATTTGTAACATATTATTACACCCGATTCAAATCAAGTTATCATGATTTGACACAATTTCACAGGTGGTATTCCGAAAGAGATTGGTAATCTTAATAATCTAGAGATATTAAGCATGCGTTCCAACAATCTTAGTGGACCATTTCCAAGACAAATTTTGAACATCACAAGTCTCCGTGAACTAGACCTTGGTGGCGCCTCTTTAACCGGTATGTCTGCACTACTCTTTAAGCCAAAACTTTAGTGAAAGAGTTTGGTATATCGTAACTAACCTTGAGAATTGGAAAAAATACGTGATACACATTTAGTTTTATGCGATGAATATTATATTTCCCTCTCAATCGATTTTTGAAAATTATTGCATCCAAGAAAAATAATTGAAAGCAATTTTCCATATAGAAGATGCCATTAATTTTTTTATAGTTAAGAAATTTAATTATTCATTTGTCATTCCATGAGCCTAAGAGATCCGATTACTTATTGCAAGATATAGCACCGGAAATCGAACATATATACCAGCTTCAAAAGAGGTTCAAGGGTTTTATGTGTAAATATTTCTTTTTACCCACACATAATTCAAATGTCAACAAGTGTGGATAAAGCTTTGTAAAGAATGAGTTTTACCCACACATACATATATGTGTAGGTAAAACACTAAACATTACCTACACATACATGTCACTAAATGTATATTTTATGTGTGGTTAAAAATATTTCTGGTATAATGTAATGATTACATGGAAATGACGTGGATTATGACGTGTATATATACGTGGCTATTTATATGTGTGGGTAAATATTATAATTTATGTGTAGGTAAATTTTTTTAAAAAATAATTATTTTAATTTTAATTTGCTACATAATATTAGTATTATAATATATTTTATATTAGTCAAATATAATATGATCTTATTAAAAAAAATCCTAAATTAAGTGTAGTACAACACATTAAAAAACAGCAACATTATAAAAATTTTATTTCATAAATAATATTAAATAATATTAAAGTACACAATATTTATATGACAACTACACAAAACTTTACATGTCAAAATAACTATACTTGACTCGGTTTACATCGATCTAATTAAATGGAATTGTTTAGAAATTAGCCCATATGAAAATATATATTCACTTTCATATAATTAGAAAAAGCACGCCACTAACTAATTTAGATTGGTTAGATTAACTATATATGACTGTGCATTGAATAGGTTAGATATAAATTTTTGTACATTAATCTTTTAGCAATAAACCGTATGCTTTGATAAAAAAAAAATGACTTTTTAATTTTATTTTAACAACTGAAAATCAATTTGTAAATATCAGAGGCCCCACTTAATTGAACCATTGCCAAGACTAAATTGAACTGAGTCAAAATTATTTGGATTGAACAATTACCATTTAATATTCACCTAATAATGTATTCAAATTGACAAAAACGAACCATTAAATATAGTGTTCTAATTATACTTATTATTTTTGTGGTCGTGTTATAATAATCAAATCAATTCTTTTACGACTTGGCAATCAAAAAGATTGATTATGTATATCTTGGGAATAAGATCTTTAGCTTATTTTGTTTTCTTAGCTTGCTGGCTTCTTCTCATATAACTAATTTATGCTTAGTTAGATAAATACTCTAACAACAGTTGGATTTTCTGTTTCCAGCCATATTGGATCTTGTATTTTTTCAATGTTAACAGATGATTTGTTAAATTATGATGTCATCAAGTATACTTGGTGTGCATGTCTTCGTGATACAGGGAAATATAAGATTTGTAACAAAATATCTTGTGTGCATTGCTAATTGATTTATACTTTAGAGGCATTTAGCAAATAATAAAGTTTCAGCGTATGTTTTCAAGTACAAAACAAAATGTCTTTCTTACTATATGCTCCATCTTTAAAGCGATTGAAATGAAGGGTTCTTCAATTTTTAGGTCCAATACCATCCACCATTGGGAATCTATCCAATTTGCGAGTGCTAGATATCTCTTCCAACAAATTAAATGGTGAGCTTCCATTCATCATCTACAACTTGATATAATAACTTTTTTACAAACTTGATCGGATCTTTGGCCATTTTGGTTTGAACTAGTCTTTTTAATATTTTACATTTAGTAAGATAAGATATGCAATTTGTCTAATTCCTTTGCCAATGCATGCACAATATGAAATAGAACACGAATGATATTAATAATAAAAGAAAAACATAGAAAACACTTTTTTTCGAAATGTATGACTTAGCTAATTTGTGTCAAAAGATCTGAGTGCTTTACATCTCTATCTTTAAAGTGAATTATATTAAGTAGACTACTTTGGTTGGGCACATTGAAATTAAATACTAATATATTTAAATAAATAAATAAAAATATTAAATAAATAAAAAATATATTTTAAAAATAAAATAAACAAAAACATTCCACGTCAATTACTTAATAAAAGCCTGAACTTGAAAATATAAATTTTCAACTTTGTATAAAGCGTAATGATAATTAAAGTTATTAAATAAATGTAAAAAAGTCTATAATAAAAATTAGCATTAAGCATTATTATTATCGAGTATTACACATCATAATAAATAAATAAATATTTTTATACAAAAACATAAATGAAAAATTGTAAAATTTTAATGAGAGAAAATTTTTAATTTTTTTCATAACTTATTTTCTTTAAATTCATTTTCACGATTTTTATACTATATTAAATTTAAAATGCATATTACATATTTTTTTTTAAATCAAATCATGTGACAATGTTTAGAAAAGAATTAAAATATAGAAAAAAAATTAAAAATAGTGATAAAAATTGATGGGAGAAGAGATAGAAAAAAGAAAGGAAAGAAATAGAGGAAAAACACTTTTTTTTATATATTATATAGATGAAACAATAGGGCCGGATGGCCCTATTGGTGATTGAAACTTAAATTTTGTCCACAAAATTTAAAACATCAATATTTGGCCATCTTTTATGTGCTCTACCTAATTTACCCTTTAACTCAATAGATCCAACAACTTTCTTTGACCCGGATTCAGATTTAGGGATTAACCCATGCCTTGTCTACCCCCCATACCCCCGACCCCACCCACCCCCCACCCACCCCCCCCCCCTACCACCCACCCCAAGCCAAAAAAAAAAATTTTTTTTTACTTCCCCTGCTTGTCTACCCCCCAGACCCCCGACCCCACCCACCCCCCACCCACCCACCCACCCCCAAGCCAAAAAAAAAAAAATTTTTTTTACTTCCCCTGCCTTGTCTACCCCCCAGACCCCAGACCCCCAACCCCACCCACCCCCCACCCACCCACCCCCCCCACCACCCACCCCCAAGCCAAAAAAAAATTTTTTTTTTACTTCCCATGCCTTGTCTACCCCCCCAGACCCCCGACCCCACCCACCCCCCACCCACCCACCCACCCACCCACCCCCCCCACCACCCACCCCCAAGCCAAAAAAAAAAAAATTTTTTTTTTACTTCCCCTGCCTTGTTTACCCCCCAGACCCCCGACCCCACCCACCCCCCACCCACCCCACCCCCCACCACCCACCCCCAAGCCAAAAAAAAAAAATTTTTTTTTTACTTCCCCTGCCTTGTCTACCCCCCAGACCCCCGACCCCACCCACCCCCCCCCCCCACCACCCACCCCCAAGCCAAAATTTTTTTATTTTTTTTTACTTCCCCTGCCTTGTCTACCCCCCAGACCCCCAACCCCACCCACCCCCCACCACCCACCCCATGCCAATAATTTTTTTTTTACTCCCACTGCCCTGCCTACCCCCTGACCCCCGACCCTACCCCCCCACCCACCCCCAAGCCAAAAGGAACTTTTTAAACACTTCCCCTAGGGTTTAGATATTCCATTTAGGGTTTAGATTATCCATTTAGGGTTTAGATGTTCCATTTAGGGTTTAGATTATCCATTTAGGGTTTAAATGTTCCATTTAGGGTTTAGATGATGCTGTTGTTTCTATATTTGTTCTGCATGTTTGGCACTTATGGCACTATTAGTGCCATAAGTGCTAAAAAGACCATTTTACTTTATTTTATTTTGGATTTTCGTTGGCACTTATGGCACTAATAGTGCCATAAGTGCCATAAAATAAAATAATAAAGTAAATTTTTTTGACTTGGGGGTGGGTGGGGTGGGTGGGGTCGGGGGTCTAGGGGGTAGACAGGGCAGGGAGAGTAAAAAAAAAAATTTCGTTGGCACTTATGGCACTATTAGTGCCATAAGTGCCATAAAATAAAATAATAAAGTAAAAGTTTTTGGCTTGGGGGTGGGTGGGGTGGGTGGGGTCGGGGGTCTGGGGGGTAGACAGGGCAGGGGGAGTAAAAAAAAAATTCGTTGGCACTTATGGCACTTATAGTGCCATAAGTGCCAAGCTTGGCACTTATGGCACTAATAGTGCCATAAGTGCCTAACCCGACCCGCGTGCCTGATCCTACCCGGCACGCGACCCGCGCTCCTGACCCTACCCAGTCCGCCCAATTAAGGGCAAAAACGTCCCAAAGCTATAAAAATGGCCAAAATTTGTGTTTTTTCAATGTGTGGCCATAAATTGTGTTTTATGCTTCATTTTGGCTACTTCAAAATTTTACTCTTATATAGATTATACACATTTTAGAAAGAAAAAAAAAAAGAAATTGGTAAAGTATCATGTTTTTAAAGTGGGCTGAGAAACTAAACCGTATTTGGATAAATTGGATGAGTGTCCGAAAATATGGGATTATAGTTGGAAAAGAAAAAAACTAATTTTTTAAAATTTGGCGGTAAAAAATAGTTGTTAGAACTGTCTTTTTATATATAATATAGATATAGATTTTCGGTCCTATTTTTTGTTCTTTAAACATTATGCATGGATGGCCGTGGGGTGACAATTAGCCCATATGACAATTTATATTCACTTTCATATAATTAGAAAAAGCACATCACTAACTAATTTTCTAATACTAATTATGATTTTGGATTGGTTAGATTAACTATATATGACTCTACATTGAATAGGTTAGATATAAATTCTTGTACATTAATCTTTTAGCAATAAACCGTATGCTTTGATAAAAAAAATGACTTTTTAATTTTATTTTAACAACTGAAAACCAATTTGTAAATATCAGAGGGCCCACTTAATTGAACCACTGCCAAGACTAAATTGAACCGATCGAGTCAAAATTAAGTGGATTCGACAATTACCATTTTTAATATTCACTTAATAATGTATTCAAACTAACAAAAACGAACCATTAAATATAGTGTTCTAATACTTATTATTTTTGTGGTCGTACGTGTTATAATAATCAAATCAATTTATTTTACGACTTGGCAATTATGGAGGCGATATTCCAAAAGAGATTTATTATTATTATTATTATTATTATTATTATTATTATTATTATTATTATTATTATTATTATTATTATTATTATTATTATTATTATTATTATTATTATTATTATTTCTCTCTCTTTTTCTATACTTGACTCGGTTTACATCGATCTAATTAAATGGAATTGTTTACAAATTAGCCCATATGACAATATATATTCACTTTCATATAATTAGAAAAAGCACGCCACTAACTAATTTTCTAATAGTAATTATGATTTTAGATTGGTAGATTAACTATATATGACTCTGCATTGAATAGGTTAGATATAAATTTTTGTACATTAATCTTCTAGCAATAAACTGTATGCTTTGATAAAAAAATGACTTTTTAATTTTATTTTAACAACTGAAAACCAATTTGTAAATATCAGAGGCCCCACTTAATTGAACCATTGCCGAGACTAAATTGAACCGAGTCAAAATTATTTGGATTGAACAATTACCATTTAATATTCACCTAATAATGTATTCAAATTGACAAAAACGAACCATTAAATATAGTGTTCTAATTATACTTATTATTTTTGTGGCTGTGTTATAATAATCAAATCAATTTTTTTACGACTTGGCAATCAAAGAGATTGATTATGTATATCTTGGGAATAAGAAATTCCACAATGCTATGAAAACTTTAGCAAATCTTTGGCCATCTTTCGTTCAATTATAAATCAGTTTGGTGGTAAAAAAATGAGATATATCTGTCGTCCATTTCCTAATTTGTTGGTTTTAGATACATTTGTTGAAAAGATATTTCAAATTATCTATCAAGTAATTCTTGTGAAGGTTTACTGCTAACTTTCAGGTACAATACCATCCACCATTGAGAATCTATCAAATCTGCAGTGGTTAGTACTCTATGACAACCAATTAAATGGTGAGCTTCCATTCCATCTACAACTTGACATCCCTTGCTATCTGCAACTTGGCAGAAACACTTGCAAAACTTGATCAAATCTTTAGCTTATTTATATATGTTTAGTTAGATAAATACTCGAACAATAGTTGGATTTTCTATTTTCAGCCATACTAGATCTTCTATTTTCTCAATGTTAACAAATAATTTGTTAAAATTATGATGTCATCAAGTGCACTTGGTGTGTCTTCGCATACAGGGAAATATAAAATTTGTAACAAAATATCTTGTGTGCATTGCTAATTGATTTATACTTTAGAGGCATTTAGCAAATAATAAAGTTTCAGCATATCATGTTTTCAAGTACAAAACAAAATGTGTTTCTTACTATGCTCCATCTTTAAAGTGATTGAAATGAAGGGTTCTTCAATTTTTAGGTCCAATACCATCCGCCATTGGGAATCTATCAAATTTGGAGAATTTATATCTCTCTTCCAACAAATTAAATGGTGAGCTTCCATTCTCCATCTGCAAGTTGATATAACTTCTTTACAAGCTTGATCGGATCTTTGGCCATTTTTGTTTGAACTAGTCTTTTTTATATTTTACATTTGGTAAGATAACATATGCTATTTTTCTAATTCCTTTGCCAATGCATGCACAATATGAAATAGAACACGGATGATATTAATAATAAAAGAAAAAAAATAGAAAACACTTTTTTTCGAATTGTATGACTTAGCTAATTTGTGTCAAAAGATATGAGTGATTTACATCTCTTCTTTAAAGTGATTTATATAAAGGGTTCTACAATTTTTAGGTCTAATACCATCCACCATTGGAAATCTATCAAATTTACAGGGCCTAGACCTCTCTTCCAACAAATTAAATGGTGAGCTTCTATTCTCCATGTGCAACATGACATCCCTTCAAATTCTTATTTTCTCAAATAACAGTTTGGAAATCTTTGGACATATTTCATCTAAATGCAAATCACTTTAGTGGCCCCATTCCATCAATATTTATGAGAGGGTGTATTTTTGAGTCAATTTGAGTGTTAATAAATTGCAAGGAAATTTGCCTAATGTGTGTTCATATAAGATATGCGATTTGTCTAATTCCTTTGTCACTCCATGTGCAATATGAAATAGAAAAGGATGACTTATCTAATTTTGAATCTTTGATTTCTCAACTTGCTAGGATGTTCTCATTTAATTAACTCGTGCTTAATTAACTAAATACTTTAACCCGACCTCGTAGGGTCCTCAACTAACAGAAAATGGTACCCGTACCTGAAACAACAGGGAAGGCAATGAATTCAAAAGACGAAGAGCGAAACCCAGGAAGCATAGTTGGATTTGTTGTTTCCAGCCATATTGTAACTCTATTAATTTTAAGGATCAATGTTAGCAAATGCTATATTAAATTAAGATGCCATTGAATATATGAGACATGCATGAAATGTATTTCTTCATTGCCATGCTTTTTTATATATCCAGATTGTCTCTGAAGCAATATTTATGTTAACTTCTCAAACTTCCAGGTCCAATACCATCCACCATTGGGAATCCATCAAATTTGAAGTATTTATTCCTCTCTTCCAACAAATTAAATGGTGAGCTTCCATTCTGCATCTGCAACTTGACATCCCTTCAGTTTCTTCTACTCTCAAATAACAGTTTGGAAGGGACAGTTCGACAATGCTTTCGAAACATGAGCAAATCGTTGTCCATATTTCATTTAAATGCAAATAACTTTAGTGGCCCCATTCCATCAATATTTATCAATGGGTGTAGTCTTCAGTCCATCAATTTGAGTGGTAATAAATTGCAAGGAAGATTACCTCAATCCTTAATCAATTGCAAAAGTCTGAGAGGCCTCGATGTTGGAAATAATAGAATACGAGACAAATTTCCATTTTGGATGGAAGCTCTTCCTAAGCTTCGAGTGCTCGTCTTGAAGTCTAACAAGTTTGATGGTAACATGTCGTTGGCTTCACGAAGCAACCTTCCATTTCCGAAGTTGCAAGTTTTAGATATATCAGAGAACGAATTTGTGGGGTCTTTACCTCAAAAATATTTCAAGAATTTCAGAGCAATGATGGATGTGAAGGAAAATCAAACAGATGGTGATTATGACTATTTTTCAAATTACGTGGAGATGAGAATCACCTTGAAAGGTTTGGATCAGTTATTGAAGAGATTGTTGGAAGACTTTACAATCATTGACTTATCCTCCAATAAATTCTCTGGGACTATTCCACGTTTCATAGGTAATCTTAATTCTTTGAGATACTTGAATTTGTCGCACAATAATCTCATGGGACACATACCTGCATCTCTTGGAAATATAAGTGTGCTTGAATCATTGGACTTGTCATCGAACAAATTGGATGGAGGAATTCCAAGTGAACTGATAAGCTTGACATTTCTTGCGAAATTAAACCTTTCAATGAATGATCTTGTGGGGCGAATACCACAGGCTAATCAGTTTTCCACATTTGAGAATGATTCATACGTGGGAAACTTGAGATTGTGTGGATTTCCGTTGACGAGAAAATGCAACGAGGAGAATGGGCAGCAGATGCAGCCAGAAGAAGATGATGAGTATGGATTTATTGATGGATTTGGATGGAGAAGTGTGGTGATGGGATATGGATGTGGAATCATAGTTGGAATTGGAATTGGTTGTTGCATTATTCGATTTGGAAGGCCAAGATGGTTGGGGGAATTCTTTTTTGGTGTTGGATATACATACAAGAAGAAGAAGAAGAAGAAGAAGAAGACAAGGAAGAGAGCTACTCCAACACAGAGGATAACTTGATTCAAGACAAATATATATTATGAGCTTTTCTTTCTTGCTTTTTTGTTCTTTTCCGGATTTCAGATTGTTGTTTTTTTATTGCTACTTGTGAGTTTATAAAATGTTGTTTATGTTCAAATTTGCTAAGTTTAATTTTATCTCATTTAAAATAGTTTTGTGATGGAGCCCCGTGTTATTAGATAAGCTTTTCATGTGGGCTTTTTGTCGAACACTTGGCGGACTGATTTTCGCTATTCTTCTCCACTGTCTTTACTTCACTGGAAAATGGTGCTTTTACTTCGTCTACGGTGTCGTTTTTCTCGAAAGCCGGAGTTGTGTGAAATCCTAGAAAGATCTCCGACAATGGTTTACATGAGTATTAATTTTGATTGGTTGAGGTTGGTTATAGTGATAACTTGGATGCATTTTAGATCTTGGCATTCAAATAATCGAAATTGGATATATCATATAGTCCACCCCACTTTGGATTGATAAACGATTGTAAGCCGATTTATCAATCACGTGTTCAATCATGCAAATCAAATACTTGATTAAGGTGAATTATTTTAATTTATCAATCATGTAACGCCCCGATTTTTCATAAACTTTTCAATTTAAAAATCTTGAAGAACTAATAGATAAAATAAAATTTCTTGAATTATAAAAGTTTAAACCAATATAAAATCAACTTGCCAAAACTAAAGTAGGAATATAAAATAGGGTTAAGTACCAAATTCCCCCCTATCGATGGCGTCCCTATCGCGTTTAGCCCCCTACCGTCAGGGGGGAGAGCTGCCCACTACCTCAACGTGGCTTTATCGCACCAATTTCCCCCCGGCTTTTAACGGACGTTAACACCGTTAGCCTCCAGCTCTCTCTCTGCTGCCGCTGCCGCCTTCTCTCTGCTACCGTCTTCTCGATGGCGGCGCCGTCGGTGCGACTGCCTCCGTCCCCAACCCTTTCTCTTCCCTCTTGCTTGGAAAAGGGCGATGGTGGCAGCCTTGTGGCTGCTACTCGCCGGAAAATTTAGGGCAGGAATGGTGGTCCTATCTACCGAAATTGAACAGAGCAGAGGGAGATGCATCGGCGGTGGGCTGGTGGCCTTGTTGCCGTCGTCTGACTCAGGGAAGAGGGTGGATGGAGGCGGCATCGTGTGTGGCGCAGAGGTCGCCGGAAAATAATTAAAGGGAATAGCAGGGGTTGGGGACGGCGAGAGGAAGACGCAGGGACTGTTCCAAGTAAGAGGGAAGAGAAGGGGTTGGGGATGGAGGCAGCCGCACCGACGGCGCCGCTGTCGAGAAGACGGTAGCAGAGAGAAGGCGGCAGCGGTAGCAGAGAGAGAGCTGGAGGCAAACGGCGTTAACGTCCGTTAATGTCCGTTAAAAGGCGAGGGGGAAATTGGTGCGATAAAGCCACGTTGAGGTAGTGGGCAGCTCTCCCCCCTGACGGTAGGGGGCTAAACGCGATAGGGACGCCATCGATAGGGGGGAATCTGGTACTTAACCCTATAAAATATAATAAAAATAAAACGATAAACTAAAACTTAACAAGTTCAACTAAAATGTTCAATGTAAAAATCCTTATCCCTAGTCATTCTCCACTTCCATGGCCACCTCGACTCTGGAACTGCAAAACTGAAAAGATAAGGGGTGAGCATATTGAAAATATACTCAGTGAGAAACTATACATATATTCACATACACTTAAGCATGCAAATAATTCACATTGTCATACATACATACTGATAATCTGATGGGCGAACTGAGAGCCCCTGAACATGTATTTCAACATGGCTGAATTTCTGAACATGTATTTCTACATGGCTGAACATGTATTTCAACATGGCTGAACATGTATTTCAACATGGCTGATATTCTGAACATGTATTTCTACATGGCTGAACATGTATTTCAACATGGCTAATATTCTGAACATGTATTTCTACATGGTTGAGCAAGTATAATCAAATATAAAATAAGAGCATATAAAAACATAAATGAATATAACCGCAAGCATATAATCCATCACCTTAAATTTTAACGCAAGAATATGTTGATAACAAAAAAAAAACATTCTACATGCTGGCCGATCCTAACTCTTTTCTTTCCCTCCCCCCAAGACTAAAGATTGAGGCTATTTATACTAATAGGTTAAAGATTTTAATTACTATAGATTTTGGTTTGTGTAAATCCATATGAAAATTCTCAAAAAATATAGAAATTTTTACTCTTTTTGTTTTTTCCACGAACTTTGAGAATTATCAAAAGTTACACAAACTTTGGCTTCATTTTGTTTTTTCCCACGAAATATGTTGTTATAAAAATGATCCAATTTTTTTTTTTTTTTTTTCAAAACGATGTCGTTTTGATTACGAGTTCAAATTAAAAAAAAATCATGTCACTCATGAATAATTATCATTTATCATTAATTAAATCAATTAAGCTAGCTAGTTAAGTACAAAAGAATTATTTGGATCATTTTTTAATAACAATATATTTCATGGGGAAAAAAATGAGCCAAAGTTCATGTATTTTTTGACAATTCTCAAATTTCATGAAAAAAAAAGAGTGGAAAATCCAAAATAAGCTCAAAGTTCGTGTATTTAAGCGTTAATAACTCTTTATCTTTTTGTATTTATTACTATTTATGTGGTTGTTCTTGATTATTGACAAATGATACTTCCTCCGTCCACGAAATGAGTACCCATTTGTGGACGGCACGGGTTTTAAGAAATGTATGGAGTGTAGTGTGAATAGTTTAAGGGACTTACTTTTTGAGTGTATTAATTAAAGAGATGTGTGGGGTACACTTACCAAAAAGGGAAATGGGTACTCATTTCGTGGACGGACGAAAAAGGAAATATGGGTACTCATTTCGTGGACGGAGGGAGTATATAATTATATATGTTTTAATTATTAAATTTGAAGTTAATTAATATGTTCAATAATATCCTAAATTGTAACACTTTTTTCAAGTTGATGGTAAATTATATATCGACTTTGACTAATTACTCTATCCAAACCAAACCACAAGAAACAATGCAAATATATCTTCAAACAATTTTTTCAGTGTGTGAAACTCTGTAGAAATGACTTTTTTAATACTTCATAAATTAAGACGATGTCGTTTTGATCCAAGATAAGTTGGAAGAGTTTTACAGTTGATATTTAATATTGTTTCTCCCAATTCTCTCCTTGGCCGCGTTTCTCCGCCGCCGTCTGGAGCATCGGTAAGCAAGCCGCCGCCGCCGCAGCTAAATTGTTCCGCCATCACTTCTGCTCTTCCATTCGAGGTACTTCTCCTCCTTCATCTAAATTAGGTCGATTTATAAGACGGAAGCGCGAGGCGGCGCGATTTGCGTTGGCGGCGGTGACGCGAGGCGGAGCAGGAGGTGTTGGAGGCGGTGAAGATGGAAGCGCGAGGCGGCGCGATTTGCGTTGGCGGCGGAGACGCGAGGCGGAGCAGGAGGTGTTGGAGGCGGTGGAAGGTGGAGGGGTGAGAGGAACGGTGGCGAGGAGGTGTTGGAGCCCGGCGCAGTGGTGGCGGTGAGAGGTGGGAAGCGGTGGAAGAGGATGGTGGGTGGGGTTGAGACGAGAGAGAGATAGATAGAGAAAGAGAGAGAAAGAGAGAGAAGCAGGTGGGTGTGGGGAGGAGAGAGACTTAATTAAATGCTTAATTGAGTCCTAATTAATGCCAAAAAAGGAAAGGGGACTTGTTACATGGGACGGCCCAAAAAGGAATAGGGGACTTGAATATTGGGACGGAGGGAGTATAAAAGAATTATTGGATAATTTTTTAATAACATTATATTTCATAGAAAAAAAGAGAGCCGAAGTTCATGTATTTTTTGACAATTCTCAAATTTCATGAAAAAAAAGTGGAAAATCCAAAATAAGCTCAAAGTTCGTGTATTTAGGCGACAATAATCCTTTATCTTTTTGTATTTATTGCTACTTATGTGGTCGTTCTTGATTATTGACAAATGATATATAATTATATACTCCATCCGTCCGCCAAGATTATGTCACAATTACTATATCGGTTGTCCGCCAAGATTATGTCACTTTCCTTTTATGGCAATGGTCCCACCATCCACTTTAATATTTTATCCTTACTAACACTCTTTATTTACAAAAAAACCACTCAAAATTCATCCGTGTGTGAAACCACAAGAAACAATGCAAATATATCTTCAAACAATTTTTTCAGTGTGTGAAACTCTGTAGAAATGACTTTTTTAATACTTCATAAATTAAGACGATGTCGTTTTGATCCAAGATAAGTTGGAAGAGTTTTACAGTTGATATTTAATATTGTTTCTCCCAATTCTCTCCATGGCCGAGTTTCTCCGCCGCCGTCTGGAGCATCGGTAAGCAAGCCGCCGCCGCAGTCGCATCATCCGTTCCGGCTAAATTGTTCCGCTATCACTTGCTCTTCCATTCGAGGTACTTCTCCTTCTTCATCTAAATTAGGTCGATTTATATGCGACCACTTTCTGAAACAAATTATGTTGTTAATTTGCTGTAATTCATGGATGTAATTTGTCCCGTAAGACTTCTTCGGAAGAATTCGGTAGAAATTTCTGTAGAGAAGGCTGAATTTTTACTGAATTGATTTGGTTGTATGTGTTTATTGAATGTTCTGAAGGTTGGGTAAAATTATAATGTTAAATTTGATTTAAACTGATTTAAATTAGGAGAGTGAGTCGTGAAGATGGAAAACAGAGGTGATTCTGAGCAGCAGAAACAGAATAATGCATCATTTGTTGTGAAAATACCTTCATATGAAGAGGTGGTTGAGAGCTCCCAACCTAAGTCGCAATCTTTATCCAAGGTCTCTATCTCCCTCTCTCTATATATAATTATGAGAATGCTTTTTTGGTTTAGAGTGGTTAATGTAGGATGTTGGTTGTGTTGTAGGCAAACCATTCAATCTGAAGCTCCTTCCACTTCAGTTTAATTTTGAATTATCTAATTAATTTTGAATCTTTGATTTCTCAACTTGCTAGGTTGTTCTCATTTAATTAGCTCGTGCTCAATTAACTAAATACTTTAACAATAGTTGGATTTGTTGTTCCAACCATATTGTAACTCTATTAATTTTAAGGATCAATGTTAACAAATGCTATATTAAATTAAGATGCCATTGAATATATGAGACATGCATGGGTGATATAAGAATAGAAGAGCTAATTTAATATCTATCAAAATACTTCACGTGCATAAAATGTATTTCTTCATTGCCATGTGTTTTTTTTATGTATCCAGATTGTCTCTAAAGCAATATATGTATCCAGATTGTCTCCGCCATCACTTTCTTGCTCTTTCCCAAATGCACTCATCTAGCGTAATTCATTTAATAAAAAAATTTATTAAATTTTTCACATCGTAAGATGTAGATACAGTTTAATTTTCAGTTTATACAGTTTAATCCTACAGTTGCAACATTATTTTAAGGCTGAACAAAAATAGCCTATTAGGAGGTCTCGAAGTTCAAGCGCAATGCAAAATGCAATTTAAAAGAAATTCGAGATAAAAATAAAATGAATTAATTTGCACAATGGTAATGGAAAAATAATGGATATATTAGATTTGTTAAATAAGGATTTATCAAAACAAAGTATATAAGTAAAGGACTTAATAAATTTTGCCTAAATTCTATTTAAATCAAAATCTAATTGTCACTCATATCATATGGATGGGAATAGGCAAAAAAAATAAATATGTGATGCACATCTGGTCTTCTGCTTAATTAGAAGACTATTCTAACGCTCGGAGATAATTTCATTTCCCTTTCAATCAATTTCATGTCTGAAAAATGAAAATGATTTATTTTAATTCCAACAAAATTATTTGTAAAAGCTTTTGTAAATTGTTATGCATTGCATCTTATTTAATTTTATTACATTAATATTTATATAATTAATTTTATATATGAGTATTAATATTTATGCAAGGATTAAAAAGAAAAATCCTATCACCCTCCTCAATCTCCTCACACTCCATATTTTGGCTAAGCTTATTTTAAAGAGCTTATAAGTTGTTTGAAGAGCTTATAAGATATAATTTTTAAAAACTTATAAGTTGTCAAAGTGTTTGGATAATTGAGATTATAAGCTAGAGAGAGATAATTTTTTTGTTAAAGAGAGCAAATCGAAGAAAAATAAACTTGAATGATATATGATGAAAATAATAAATTATAGTTGAAAAATATTTGTAAAAAGATTGTTGCATATGAAATTATAAAAAAATAAGTTGGGGTAGCGGAACTTATTTTTTGGGAGCTTATAAGCTCTTAGAGCTTATTTTTGGAGCTTATAAGTTATTTAGAAGCTTATTTTGTCAAACACTTTGAAAGAGCTTATAAGCTCAGCCAAACACCCTCTTAACATCACTCTCTGCAAATCCATACTCCTTCAATTCTCCAACAAATACTACAGCTAAATTTCTCCTTCTCTCATCTCAAACAATTCATTCTCGCACAAGAGAAACTCAAATTCAAGAGAATATTCCACAAGTCTCTTCTTCACCAATTTGACAAACCAACAAACAAACACCCCCATCTCATTCAAGGTTTACTATTTTTGAACTCTAGCTTATTTCAGCTTTTTATTTCGCATCCTGTTTGAGTCTAATTTATTAAACCAACGAGAAATAGCAATAAACTGAATAAAGATATGAACTGTACTACTGTATACAATCGAGATACAGAATGGATTTTTTATGAATAAGTATTTGAATTAACAATATATTATTTGGGTTAATTAATTCAAAGTTAGGGTATATATAATTTTTTTAAATTTAAAATTTTAATTATAAATATTAATTAGAGTTCATAATATAATAATAATTTTAATTTATAGAAAAATTAATTATAAAATATAAAAAATAAGAGTGGAAAATGATTTCATCCGGAAGAAATGAGGGAGGAAACGGCTGCGTGAGAAAGAAAATGGAGGATTAGGTTTGGGCTCAAGTATTGGGCCTGAATAATTATAAGTTGGGCTGCTAAGTCTGGGCCGATTTAGATTTAAAGTGATGGGCTTCTTCTTGGCTGAGGATGTTGGGCTATGAATTTGGGTTTTATAATAGATTGGGCTCTCAATTAATTATTTTAATTGAGCTGCAGATTTTATCATTTGTTGAAAGATATTTCAAAAACTTTGGAACAATTAATGATAGAGGTGACATAAATTAAGACTTCTTCCATAGCTGTCAAAGCGATTAGAATTCGGTAGAATTTTCTGAAGAAAGGGCTGAATTTTTACTGAAATTGATTTGGTTGCATTAGGTTTATTGAATAGAATTACAGTTCTGAAGGCTGGGTAGAATTTTAATGATCAAGGAAATAGAATTATAGAAATGAGGGATTTTGGAAGGGTGAATGAGGAGAGTGAGTTGTGAAGATGGAAAACAGAGGTGATCCTTTCAATCAATTTCAATTATACACTTCCAATTAATATTATTGACTATCACATATTATACACTTTGAAAAGTAATAATAAAAAAATATATTTCTCTTTCAATCAATTTCAGAAAATTATCACGTTCAAGAAAATAATACAATGCAATATTGAATAGAGGTTATTGCGGAAAATATTAAATATCTCAATTTTCTTGTCATTTTTTTATTTATTTATATCATGATCTTTGTTTTTTCCAGTAAATTCATAAATTTAATATTATTTCTGAATCGTCCCTGCGACACACAATTTCGCCCTAATTCAATCTGAATAATCCACTTATTAAGGGGTTTAAGCAATGCTGCAAACTGATAATAGGGCGAAATATGACAATTTCGGTCAAATCCAATTTGAATAGTCCCACGACTTGACATTTTTCATTGCCACATTAGATTGAATCTAGGTGAAATTGACTGTCGTGGGGGACGATTCAGAATCAACTTAAATTCATAAGTTGGTCTGCCATTATCATGATCAAACCACTAAAATAATATTCAAGAGATTTGTCGTGTGAAATAGTGAACCCATTTCAATTCAACTGACATTATTTCTTCAACTTGAATAATACTTATTCTTCAACTAGTTTTCAGATTTGTTTTTACATCTGTATTTCTGTAATCGAAGGTGGTTAAGACTTAAAGAAATTCATTTCAAGCTTTGAGAAATATTTCATGTGAAACGTAGATTATGGTGACAAAGTATTGTCTTTCTCAAGTAAATAAAATTGATTAGAGAAACTTCCCTCATTTTCCCACAAAAAGTGTGGAAATTAAATTTGCATTCCAGTTGACCTGGCTTGTAAAATGTCTCTGCCACAATTGTTTTAGGTTTGAATATAAATGGCATTTGGTAGGATTCCTGTTTTCTCACTCACAATATGGATACATTTTCCCCATTTTTCCTTCTTTCGCTACTCTTAGTGTTTTCTTGTCTTAGCCTCATGTTTTGTATGCATAATTTCATTTGTTTTTTTATAAAAGTGTCATTTGTTGTTAGTAAAAATATCATTTACGCAATAACTGGAAAGAGTAGGATCACGTATAATATATCGATAGTAGAAGCCCACTAAACTATGTTTCTGCATATCGCACACACCTGCCTAAAATCATGACATCCCTAGACAATAGTAAAAAGGTTAATTGGGTGTAAAATACATCACTTTCATCACATTTTAGTTTTGCATACAAACTTTAAAAGATAGTGTGATAATTATCGAACCAATTTAATTTTTTTTACAAAATTAAATCTTTCGATGTTTGAATTTTTCCCAAAAATATATTCATGGTCTTTCCAAAAATATTTCGTACTGATGGTCATTATGTCAAATAAGACATTTCATCCCAATGGGTAATTAAAGTCTCTAATTTGTGCTCCTCATCCACAAAAAATAGTCCTAGAATAAGAATATAGGATGACACGTGTTTTAATTATATATTGTGAATGGAGATTGAGACCCACCATGACCACGTGATAAAAAATTTCTAAAAATAAAAAAGGGACTAATATTTGTGGACATCTCAAAACGGCAAAAATGAACTATTTTTTGTGGACGGATGGAATAGTAGTTTTACGGATTGCATTTAAGATTTTTTTTTTTTCATTTACAATTATAATATGAACATGTATTACATCCGATAACAAAAATATATTTTCAAATCAAGCTAATTTGCACTAGTTTAATTATTATTTGATTCTATTATTTCCCTTTCAATCGATTTTTGAAAATTATCACGTCCAAGAAAAATAATTGAAAGCAATTTTCCATATAGAAGATGCCATTGGGCTCCCCAATGATTTGCTTATAGTTAAGAAATTTAATTATTCATTTTTCATTCCATGAGTAGTGAGAGATCCTATTACTTATTGCAAGACATAGCACCAAAAATCGAACATCTAAACTTCAAAAGAGGTGGAATAATAATTTTATTAAAAAAAAGTTGCGTAATAAATTTTCTCGATAAAAGAAAAAGGAAAACAGACTAATATTGGAACGGTGGAATCTCTTTTCCATGTGGATAATAGAGGGACTCATATAGAACTCTAGGGTATGAGACTCGAAGGCAGCAGTACTTGAGATTGGAAATCTTTCTTCACTCATTTATCTTGGTATGCGTGGAATCTAATAGATAGAATAGATCGATTATCAATTTATATTAATTGAATAAATTACGCTATTAATTAACGAGATACTTCATATAAATATATGAATTTTGAAGATTTTTATAGTTTGAACATTAAATGGTCGAAGTCTAAATCTGCGTTTGATGATAAATTTATATAAATATTTATATAATCAAATAAGCAACTCAACATTAAATGGTCGAAGTCGAAACCTGTGTTTGATGTTAAATTTAAATAAATATCTATTATACAATCAAATAAGCAATTTACATAAATATCTATTATATAATCAAATAACCAACCTGACGACACTAAATGGTTGAAGTCGAAATCTATGTTTGATGTTAAATTTACATAAATGTCTATTATAGGTGAGACCACTGCCCACATAAAGGTAGGAAAACTACCCGCATGCAGACCGGATTGAACCCAAGACCTCTCACAAAGGAAAGTTTTTGGGTGTCTCAGCTTTGCCACTTGAGCTAAGTTTCATTCGCAAGGTGGTATTATATGAGATAAATTGACATTCAACTTTCACATTTAACTAATTGACTATGCATGATAATGAAATTAATTAAGAAACTACAATTTCATTCATACTCCATTTTGTGTGGATAGCTCTATAAATTCTATGTTAATTTCATTCCATTTCTTCATCATTCTTTAAATTCGACTTATTTGTTATACTAAAATCGGTTCATTGGTGGTTTTAACACCATTGTACACTGGTTTTAATTTCTACATGAATCTTCAATACGCAATTAAATCACCACTTAATTATAAATTAATCTTGGACTTTACTTGATAATAATAAAGTTACACTATTAATCAAATTATAAAATGCTTGACTACAGTTAATTCCATACAACTCAAAATCTTATCACTCACAGATGGATGGATGGGAATAGATAAAAAAAATATGTGATGCACATTTGGTCTTATGCTTAAATCCCTTTTTCAAATGGAAACAATTATATATCCATTTCAATCAATTTCTGAAAATTATAAACCTTCAAAAAGTTAATACAATTAGATTAAGCAATTATTGTTCAGCGATTTTCGCGATACCGAACCACAAAATAGTGCAAATTCAATTTCACACCATGATTCTTCCTCTAATGATCAATGTGTGTGATTCAATTTCACGTACCATTAAATATTGAATTTAATTTATCCATGAAAATTGGAAAAAAAATAAAAATATATATGATACAGTCTTATGGTTAATTAAGTCAAAGTCTATTGCCCGTCGTGTAAGTAACAATTATATTTCCCTTTGAATTGATTTGAAAATTATCACATTCAAAAAAATACTAATTGAAACCAATTTTCCATATAGAAAATGTCATTGTGGGCTCCCCAATAATTTGTTTATAATTAAGAAATTTAATTATTAATTTTTCATTCCATAGGTGTGAGAGATCCGATTACGAATCACAATTCCCCCAACTCAAACAAGAAAGAGATATTGCACCACAAATCGAACATCTCAGATTCAAAAGAGGTGGAATAATATTTTTTTTTTTAAATGTTGCGTAATATTTTCTCAATAAAAGAAAAAAGAAAACAGACTCTGATATTTCCGTTACATGAAATTTCATGAGGTTTCTACTTTTCTTCATTGCCCAAATCACACTCCAATATTGAGAGCATAAAGAAGACTAGGTCAATTAATTTTGGATCGAGATTTTTTAATGACTTGCATTGACTTCCAAAAAATGTGGAAAATTTACATTCTGCAATTCTCAGTCTCCAAAACTCTAGGCTCACAAGAACTGTTTTAGATTTGAATATAAATGGCATTTGTAGGCTTCTTGTTTTCTCACACAATTATCACTCACAATATGGATACATTTTCCCCACTTTCCCTTCTTTCGCTTCTTATATTATTGTTTACTTGTCTTAACCTTTCTGCTGCGCACAACATAACTCAAATCAAAAGTGATGAATCCATACTTCTTGCTTTGAAATCCCACATCACTTTAGATCCTTTCAATATTTTGAAAAATAATTGGACCAGTGGAACCTCGTTTTGCACGTGGATAGGAGTTACTTGTGATTCACGTTACAATAGGGTGACTCAGTTGAATATATCGTACATGGGTCTTGTCGGAACCCTCCCACGAGAAATCGGGAATCTTTCTTTCCTTGTCTCTTTAAATGCGAGTCACAACTCTTTTCATGGCCTCATTCCCCCATCTATCTTCAACATGTCATTTCTAGAAGTTTTGGCACTAAAGAATAATAGTTTGTCTAGTAGTTTACCTCTTGATATGTGCATACACAATCTGCATAGACTCAAGTGGCTTCGTATATCTTACAACGAGTTGTATGGGGAAATACCATCGAGTTTGGGGCAGTGTTCACAGCTTGAGTATCTTTCTTTGTTCAACAACACTTTCACTGGATTTGTGCCGACAGAAATTGGGAACTTGACCAAGCTTCAAGAGTTGTTCCTTAGTGAAAATAAGTTGACTGGTAAGTGGATTCCTATATTTATGAGGTCAATTCATGCATTTAATCCCGTATTATTTAATTCTTTAATTTATGTGCTTTGCGTTTGAGGGTCAAATTTGAAATTTTATCTCATGTTAATTGTATTGTATAAACTCAATTTGGACCACTAATCATTATACAATAACGCATACAATGTAAGGATGTGATTTGTTTATAAAGAGTGGTTCTTTTTTGTTGTAAATTTATCATGAGAAAATGAGGGATAAACAAAATTTAACCCTTTAAATCCTTCCTTTCTTTTCCTACATTTCCTACTTGACCCTTACTCATTCCTCAATTACACTATAAAGAAGGGATAACATTATCACACCATTTTTGGAGGGATAATATTATCCCTCATTTGTAGTGTAAATGAGGAATGAATAAGGGCCAAGTAGGAAATGTGGGAAAAGAAAGGAAGAATTCAAAGGGTTAAATTTTGTTTATCCTTCCTTAATTTTTCCATGATAAATTTACAACCAAAGAGAACGCACCCAAAGAGTTTATTTTTCTTTGAGTTATAACTCGTACACATCCTTATGCACGTACACTGGATGAGTCGAACCTCCAACCTACATAATTTGATCTTCTTTAAATGGTATGTTGTCTTGAAGTTGGTATTTTATGTTATACATAATTTCTCCTCTTTAATTTCAGGTCCAATACCATCTACTATTGGAAACCTCTCAAACTTGGTATACTTAGATCTTGGTTACAACAATTTAAATGGTGAGCTTTCATCCTCCATCTGCAATTAACATAAAATTTGGATACACCCTCCATCAGCAACTTAATTGACATTCCTTGAAATACTTATTTTCTCTAATACGTACAGTTTGGAAGGATTAGTTGCACAAGGTTTTCGAAACTTCAAATTTTTTTTGATGATCTTTCATTTAAACACAAACAGTTTAGTGGTAATAAATTGCAAGAAGTGGGACACCCTAAAATAAAAATAGGGTAATTTGAAGAGGGAGTACTATTTATTTTTCTCGTTTTGGGGTTTGAGAATCAACAGATTTTGATGTCAAATCTAATAACCATTATAGGTTCAACAAGTTTTGAAATATCACGTTAAGTACTCAAAATATCACAAGAGATACATACATTCACTTAATTTCATATAGTTGGACAACGTTAATTTACATTTCATAATTGACTCATGACTATCTCGAAATCAATTGATGATAACGCCATTCAATTTCATGCTTTGTTTTTCAAGCTTTGCATTGTTTTATTGTTATATCCATCAAAAAAGAAAAGATCATTGGAGGCTTTTCCGACGTTCAAAAAAGTTAATTTACCATTTTGTCATAATTATTATTTACTTTTCTCGTTTTGGGGTTTGAGATATAATATATACTCTCTCCGTCCCATAAAAACATGCATAGTTTTCTTTTTTTGTCCGTCCCATAAAAACATGCATAATCCATTTATAATAATAATTTTCTCACTAAACATCAAAATCAATGTGGACCATTTCTCCACTCATATTATACTTTGTACAGGATTTCTTAAAATTTGTGTCGTCTCAAACTATGCATATTTTTATGGGACAAAGGATGTATATAAATTCGGTTTTCTAGTTTTCAGTTTTGATTTTTTGTCATTTCACAATATTCTTCGAGAATCAACGTATTTTGATGTCAAATCTAATAAGCATTATAGATTCAACAATGTTTGAAAGATCACGCTAAGTATTCTTTTTCTTTACGTATACCTATAAATGTTATTCGGATTATAGTATTTTTTTGCATTTGCGACTATCCGCGATGGATAGGGGAGCAGTTTGAAGTTGTATACCATTATACTTTATAATTAAACATAATTTTTGTGTCAAATGTTGGAAAAGAAAGAAAACATTTAAAGGCCTAAAATTTTATTATCCATCATTTACCATGAATAAATTTATCCATCAAAGTAAACGCAATCTTACAGTTTTACAGTTTAATTAACATTGATATTTTTATCTATCAAAAGCTAATCCTTCAAAGTAAACGCCCCCTAAATATCTTCTTATCTCAAAGAAGATTTTGGAAGAAGCAACTCCACAATGCTATGAAAACTTTAGCAAATCAGTGGCCATCTTTCATTTAAATATAAATTAGTTTAGTGGCCTAAGCAATTCCATCAACATTTAGCAAGGGATGTAGACTTCACGAACCAAAAGTGATGAAATATGAATATATACTTTTTGCCTTAAAATCCCATATCACAAGATATATTGCTCATGCATTACTGTGGCGGGCTCTTATTTATTATTATTATTATTATTATTATTATTATTATTATTATTATTATTATTATTATTATTATTATTATTTCTCTCTCTCTCTATCTATCTATTATTGACTCAGTTTGCATCCATCTAAATGGAATTGTTTACAATTTAGCCCATATGATATATCACTTTCATATAATTAGGAAAAGCGCATCACTACTAACTATTTTACTAATACTTATGATTTTGGAGTTCATACTATTTGTAACATATCTTTATGCCTGATTCATATTGAGCTTTCATGATTTAGTAAAAACTATTTTTGATTGAATGATATTTTTATCTAAGAATCAACAGAATACATGTTTTTATTCAAGAAGACCTTTCATAAAAAATTTAAGAAAGTGGACATTTTTATCTATTAACACTTTCATTTATCCATCTAAACTAATCTTCAAAAATAAGTTTTTATAATATTTTTGATGAATTAATAGTTATTTGAGTAGAAGTCAAATTTTGTGGCTCAATGATTTGACTTCCACCCGGCATTGTCACGTAAGTCAAATAATGATTTGCAAATTGAGTTGTCTTGTAAATTAATACTTTATTCGTTCCATAAAAGTGTGCATCATTTTTTTAGCACGAGTTTTAATAACATGTTAAATAAGTGTATTGGGAGTTGAAAAAGTGATTGACTTTATTAAAAAATAAGAGTAAGAAATAAAAAATTAGTGCTGTAGTAGTGTCCAAAAATGACAATGCACACTCTTATGGGCCGGAGTAAGTAGTCTCCAAAAATTCTAGGCTCACAAGAACAGTTTTAGATTTGAATATAAAGGGCATTTGTAGGCTTCTAGTCTCCAAAATTCTAGGCATATTTTAAATCAACTATTACTCTCCTTTTTATTAAAAAAAAAGATTAATAACGATTTTTTATTTTTCCCAATAGTGATTCGAATCCCTAATCTATTAATTGGAAGTGGAGAACTTTACCAATTGAGTCACGCTTTGGTATGAAATTAACTATATATATATATATATATATATATATATATATATATATATATAACTTTGCATGACTATATATGACTTTGAATTGATTAGATATAAATTCTTGCACATTAATCTTTTTGCAATAAACCGTATGCTTTGATTTAAAAAAAATGATATTTTAATTTTATTTTAACAATTTAATACCAATTTGTAAACTCAATTCATAACTATATATAACTTTGCATGACTATATATGACTTTGAATTGATTAGATATAAATTCTTGCACATTAATCTTTTTGCAATAAACCGTTTGCTTTGATTTAAAAAAATGACATTTTAATTTTATTTTAACAACTTAATACCAATTTGTAAATATCAGAGGGCCCACAAAACTTAATTGATATTGCTCATGATTACTTTGGTTTACTCTAAACCGAATTATTGACCACTACTTAGCCCATATCACAAGATATATTGCTCATGATTACTACGGTGGGCTCTTATTTATTATTATTATTATTATTATTATTATTATTATTATTATTATTATTATTATTATTATTATTATTATTATTATTATTATTATTATTATTTCTCTCTCTTTTTCTATACTTGACTCCGTTTACATCGATCTAATTAAATGGAATTGTTTACAAATTAGCCTATACGACAATATATATTCACTTTCATATAATTAGAAAAAGCACACCACTAACTAATTTTCTAATACTCCCTCCGTCCGCCAAAAGTAGATCACTTTGGTTGGGCACGGGATTTAATAAAATTGGTGATGATTTTGATGTAGTGGAGAAAGGGTCCCACCACTTTATGAGATGTGTGGTTGAGATTGAATTTGGGGTGGGTTTTTTTGTAAATAAAGAGTGTTTGTAAGGATAAAAGATTAAAGTGGATGGTGGGACCATTTCCATAAAAGGAAAGTGGTATACTCTTTGCGGACGCCCAATATAGTAAAAATGGTCTACTTTTGGCGGACGGAGGGAGTAGTAATTATGATTTTAGATTGGTTAGATTAACTATATATGACTCTGCATTGAATAGGTTAGATATAAATTTTTGTACATTAATCTTTTAGCAATAAACCGTATGATTTGATAAAAAAAAATGACTTTTTAATTTTATTTTAACAACTGAAAAACAATTTGTAAATGTCAAAGGCCCCACTTAATTGAACCATTGCCAAGACTAAATTGAACCGAGTCAAATTATTTGGATTGAACAATTACCATTTAATATTCACCTAATAATGTATTCAAATTGACAAAAACGAACCATTAAATATAGTGTTCTAATTATACTTATTATTTTTGTGGTTGTGTTATAATAATCAAATCAATTTTTTTACGACTTGGCAATCAAAGAGATTGATTATGTATATCTTGGGAATAAGAAATTCCACAATGCTATGAAAACTTTAGCAAATCTTTGGCCATCTGAGTGGTTCAATTGAGAAGCTCAAATGTGTTGAGAAGTTGAGAAGCAATCTAATAGATGAACATGTTAGTACATTTTGATGAACATGACAATTAGACCCTAGATCAATAAATTCTTTGAACATACCAAATATAACTAACGAACATACGAATAAAATACGTCACCGCCAAGGATCGAACCCCAGATCAAACTCGTGTTCATAAAAACTAATTGACATGTTCATCTATTAGATTGCTTCTCAACTTCTCAACACATTTGAGCTTCTCAATAAAACCTAACCCTATGGAACATTACATAAATTATATGTCATCCATTTCCTAATTTGTTGGTTTTAGATACATTTGTTGAAAAGATATTTCAAATTATCTGCCAAAGTAAATGGTGAGCTTCCACTCCATTTACAACTTGACATCCCTTGCTATCTGCAACTTGGCAAAAACGCTTGCAAAACTTAATCAGATCTTTAGCTTATTTTGTTTTCTTAGCTTGCTGGCTTCTTCTCATATAACTAATTTATGCTTAGTTATATAAATACTCTAACAGCAGTTGGATTTTCTGTTTCCAGCCATATTGAATTTTCCCTTCTCAATGTTAGATGATTTGTTAAATTATGATGTCATCAATTATACTTGGTGTGTCTTCGTGATACAGGGAAATATAAGATTTGTAACAAAATATCTTGTGTGCATTGCTAATTGATTTATACTTTAAAGGCATTTAGCAAATAATAAAGTTTGAGCGTATGTTTTCAAGTACAAAACAAAATGTCTTTCTTACTATCCTCCATCTTTAAAGTGATTGAAATGAAGGGTTCTTCAATTATTATTCGCAATAATGTCAGTACACATAGCGTTAATAAGGAGACAAAATTAACGTTATTGGAAAATATAATAAGAAATCTAACATTGTAATGGAAAATTGTGAACCAATTATAAATTGGAGTATTTAGAAGTCAAATTAGAGGGTCGTGATATAAACCAAAAAATGAAAATTTCTCATGGATTTAGCAGCTATTTAAAGTGATTTATATGAAGGGTTCTCCAATTTTCAGGTCAAATACCATCCACCATTGGATATCTATCAAATCTGCAATACCTAAACCTCTGTTCCAACAAATTAAATGGTGAGCTTCCATTCTCCATGTGCAACATGACATCCCTTCAAATTCTTATTTTCTCAAATAACAGTTTGAAAATCTTTGGACATATTTCATCTAAATGCAAATAACTTTAGTGGCCCCATTCCATCAATATTTATGAGAGGGTGTATTTTTGAGTCTAACAATTTGAGTGTTAATAAATTGCAAGGAAACTTGCCTATACGTGTGTTCATATAAGATATGCGATTTGTCTAATTCCTTTGTCACTCGATGTGCAATGTGAAATAGAAAATGATGACTTATCTAATTTTGAATCTTTGATTTCTCAACTTGCTAGGTTGTTCTGATTTAATTAACTCGTGCTTAATTAACTTAATACTTTAACAATAGTTGGATTTGTTGTTTCCAGCCATATTGTAACTCTATTAATTTTAAGGATCAATGTTAACCAATGCTATATTAAATTAAGATGCCATTGAATATATGAGACATGCATGGGTGATATAAGAATAGAAGAGGTAATTTAATTTCTATCAAAATACTCCACGTGCATAAAATGTATTTCTTCATTGCCATGTTTCTTTATGTATCCAGATTGTTGACTTCTCAAACTTTCAGGTCCAATACCATCCACCATTGGGAATCTATCAAATTTATATGTATTACAACTCTCTTCCAACAAATTAAATGGTGAGCTTCCATTCTCCATCTGCAACTTGACTTCCCTTGGGTATCTTCTTCTCTCAAATAACAGTTTGGAAGGGACAGTTCCACAATGCTTTCGAAACTTGAGCAAATCGTTGTACATATTTCATTTAAATGCAAATAACTTTAGTGGCCCCATTCCATCAATATTTATCAAAGGGTGTAGTCTTCAGTCCATCAATTTGAGTGGTAATAAATTGCAAGGAAGATTACCTAAATCCTTAATCAATTGCAAAAGTCTGAAGGGTCTCGACGTTGGAAATAATAGAATACAAGATGAATTTCCGTTTTGGATGGAAGCTCTTCCTGAGCTTCGAGTACTCATATTGAAGTCCAACAAGTTTGATGGTAACATGTCGCTGCCTTCACGAAGCAACCTTCCATTTCAAAAGTTGCAAGTTTTAGATATATCTGACAATGAATTTGTGGGGTCTCTCCCTCAAACATATTTCAAGAATTTCAGAGCAATGATGGATGTGAAGGAAAATAAGACAGATCTAATTGCAAGTAGTGATGATGATGATCAGACCTTTCAAGATTTCCTGGAGATGACAGTCACCTTGAAAGGTTTGGATCAGTTATTGAAGAGACTGTTGAAAACCTTTACAACCATTGACTTATCCTCCAACAATTTCTCTGGTAGTATTCCAGATTCCATAGGTAATATGAATTCTTTGAGATACTTGAATTTGTCGCACAATAATCTCATGGGACACATACCTGCATCTCTTGGAAATATAAGTGTGCTTGAATCATTGGACTTGTCATCCAACAAATTGGATGGAGGAATTCCAAGTGAACTGACAAGCTTGACATTTCTTGCCAAATTAAACCTTTCAATGAATGATCTAGTGGGGCAAATACCACAATCTACCCAGTTTTCCACATTTGAGAATGATTCATACGTGGGAAACTTGGGATTGTGTGGATTTCCGTTGACGAGAAAATGCAACGAGGAGACTGGGCAGCGGATGCAGCCAGAAGAAGAAGAAGATGATGAGTATGGATTTATAGATGGATTTGGATGGAGAAGTGTGGTGATGGGATATGGAAGTGGATTCATAGTTGGAATTGGAATTGGTTACATTATCATTAGAAAAGCAAGGCCAAGATGGTTAGTGGAATTCTTTTTTGGTGTTGGATATAATAAGAAGAAGAAGAAGAGACGCAACACCTCAACACCAACAAAGAGGAGAAGTTGATACAACATGAAAAATTTAAAAGCTTGTTCGAGTTATTTTGATCTTTGTATCACACTTTTTCTTGAGTTTGTTGTAAGTGCTTGTGCTTCAATTGTTTCTCTCTTTCTTTTTTTTCTTTTTGTATTTATTATTAAATTTGAAGTGGATTAATATATATAATAATATCCTAAATTGTAACACTTTTTTCAAGTTGATGGTAAAAATTATATATTGACTTTGACTAATTACTCTAATCCAAACCACAAGAAACAATGTAAATATATCTTCAAATAATTTTTTCGGTACGTGAATAGTCAGAAAGATCATTGCAAATGGAGTAGGTTGATGTGGAACTATAACAGTAGAAATTATTTTTTTTTAGATGCAAGTAGAAATTATTTTTTTAATACTAGTTAAATTTGAAACGGTTTTTATCCATGAAAAATCAAAAATTTGAAATATAATATAGAATTGTCAAAAATGTTAATCGAGCTAGGTTGGGCCATAGAGCTTCAGGCCCAAAAAGTTTTCAAGCGAAAATTCATGTTTTGATTACTGGGCCGAGCTTGGTTGGTGGGTTTACTTTTCGAGTTGGGTCGACCCTCAATCCCTGCTATCTTTTTGTCATTTTTATCTGTCCACGATAGTGTGATTTTTTCATGGACATAAAATTTTATACTTTTATCCCATTCACACATAATAATTACAACAAATTCATCTTATATACACACTATTTATTACTCCCTCTGTATCCTAAAGCTTGAGCATTTTCTTTTCGACACAGGTTTTAAGGAGTTAGTATTTTATATGTTAAGTATGGTAGATGAAAAAGTGAACATGTGAATAAAAGGAAAAACTTTTACCATATAAGGAAAGTGGTCATGTTTCGCGTGACAACCCGAAAAGAAATATTGCTCAAGTTTTGCAGGACGGAATGAGTAATTAACTAACAATTCAATTTTGATGGGATATTTTCTCTACTTTATACACATAGGGTGTGTTTACTTTGATAGAAAATGTTAGAAAAAGTATATTTTCCATCATTTTCACATGTTTCCTATGATGGATAATTTTTTTCGGTCAGGCTGGAAAATTTATTCGGGCAGCCCCTTTTCACTCCTTTTCTCATAAATGTTGGATAATATTATCCTATTGGGAGGGTGTGAAAATATTTTCCAACATTTCAATTTGTTTATCCATCTATTTCTAACAAAGTAAACACATGATAAAAAAATGAGAAAAAAATAATATTATCTCACCTTTTCTTATCCATCATTTTCAAATGAAAATTTTACTACCAAAGTAAACACACCCATATTTTAAAATTTTCTCTAAACCCATGTTCTTCCTTCTGCACCATATTTATGGTGAACAGAGGGTAATATTTTTAAAAAAAATATACACATATTTTTCATGTCAAATTCATGAAGATCTTACTCAATTTTTACGTGTTGAAAATTTTGTTCATTAATAAATTTGCCTAGTTTTTTTTATAAATATGAGCATTAATTGGTCAAAATCAGTAATTAAGCAAACCGCCGTCTCAGTTCGACTCTTCCATAGGAGGTACTTCCTCTTCTTCATCTAAATTAGGTCCACTTATATTCTATCATTTTCTGAAACAAATTAATTTGTTAATTTGATGTAATTCATTAATTTAATTTGTTCTGTAAGACTTCTTCCGTAGCTTTCAAAGCGATTAGAATTGATTGGGTTGTATTATGTTGATTTCATAAAAGAGAAATACCCAAAAAGAGATTAATTAGTGATCAATTTGGGGAGTTCAAAAAGTTTTCATCTTGTCGTGTTAATAATTTCGACATTTAAACATATTTTTTGCTTTCTTCAAACTTTCTGGTCATGAAAAGAGCTTTCTTCAAACATCTTTGACTAAATAACACTATATGAGTCGTTGAAGGAACAAAATATGATTCTTATATGTGATTGAATGTTGGAGGGCTAAATTTTTTACCACATTCATAGATTTTATTGATTAATTTATTCTCATTAGATCTCAATCTTATAGACATAATATTTACTTTAACTTTAATGCCTCACGGAAAATTCGATCATTTACCATTTGACACGAATGAATAACTTTGTGTAAATTCTTGTTACACGAATTTTGGTTACACGGAAATTTCATGTAAACCGTGTAAATATGTAAGAGCATATTAATACAAATTGAGTATTATTTTCATATTTTTATTTACATGAATATGGATAGAATTTTCTTTAAGGACGTGTTTGCTTTGAGGTATAAGGACGAAATAAGAGACATTTATCATCTTATACCTCGTTTGCCAATTTGATGTATGAAAAATTCGGACAGGTTGTACTCCCTCCATCTCACAAAAACATTAACAATTGGGAGTGACACGGATCTTAAGAAATGTTAGTTGAAAATTATTGTGAGTGGAAAATGGGTTCCACTTTATAAAGTGTTGTGAGAGTAATGAATTTATTAATGAAAAGTAGTGGTGGGCCATGATAGTTTTTTTATGAATAACTATAAAAAGAAGGGATAAAAAGTAAGGGGGTAATGTACAAAAAAAGAAATATTTATGTTTTTGTGAGATATCTCAAAATGAAAAAATGTTCATGTTTTTGTGAGATGGAAGGAGTATAATTTTTTGGGCAACTCCTTATGCCTTGAGAAAGAGATAATTTTATACCTAAGAAAGGGTGTTATATCACCTTATAAGAAGTGAATAAATATATTATCGTTCAAACCAAATAAGATATAAAAAATGTGGTCTTCACTTTAAGTAATAAATTTATACCTTGTTATATACTTATATTACCCCTCTATTTAAAAGGATGAAAAGCAAACACACCCTTAGAGTCCATTACTTTGATGGAAAATAAAAGGGAATATATATTTTCACCGTTTACTTTGATGGAAAATGAGAAGTGGGCCAGAGTTTGCCCACTTCTCATAGTTCGCCCAACCCAGTCATAAACTAGAAAGTTCGGGGGCGAACAAAGAATCGAACTTTCTACGTAATCGAACTGAATCTCTTTCCAAAAATTACGTTTGAACGAAAACAACTCACATTTTGTGGTGACACCAGAATAACTAAAATAATCTTGCATGTTGTACTTAACAACATCAAAGATTCTAATGACCTTGTAGTCGTTAGATGTAAAATTATAGCCGAAACCACAATTATAAAAACTGATATAAGACGAAGGGGGATTTTATTATGTAATCTCTAAAAATTTTGCCACCTGTGGCGAATTATTTTACTTGATTTCAATTCACAAAAAAAAAAAAGCTTATCAATTGTCCAAACTTTCATTCTAATTTTTTTTCGCACTATCAAAAAAAATAATGGCCGAATATGACTATGTGAGCCTTATGGGCCGGGCTGACATGGTTTGGTAAGAGTTCAGCCCAAGACATGGTTTGGTAAGAGTTTAGCCCAACTGCGAATATTTACAACACATATAATTTTTTTTTATTTTACACCAAGTTATCGAATTGATCTCTATTTCAATTTGGTCTACGATAGTCCAACAAAGAAATTTTTTTGTAATACATAGAAAACATTATTATAAATATAGAGAAACATGGTTGCATTGAGGAAGTAGTTGATGTGCCATGTCACAATATTTTACGTGTCCCACTATTAAATTTATTAATTTAAATTATAAAAATTCAATTAAAAATAAAATTGATTATATTCGTTCAAAAAACTACATAGCTTAATTATATCAATTTTAATAACTATAATTCCTCTAAAAAAAATTCTTGTAACTAATTAATTATATCCCCCAACGGAATAATATAAAAAGTAATTAATAAATAGAAAGTTAAACTATAAAACGCGAGAAATTAAATAAAGAAAAAATATGGAAGAAATCTTACAAAATATTAGTGGAACTCATATAAAATATATTTTTCTAGGTATATGACTGCATAGATCACTTTTTAATTGTTAGTAAATGTTACTCCCTCCATCATGTAAAAATAGTCATAATTTTTTTTGAAGCGTTTTAAAAAAATAGTCATATTCTATTTATGGATACTATCCTACTATAAATTACCCTCTATATATTAATTTATTTACCTATTCTGTCATATGATGAGACTCTTTCTCCATTCATAATATAATTAATTATTATTATTATTATTAATAGTGTGTGTGTTGGCCTAGCGGTAGGAGGTTAATGCCCAAGACCTGAGGTCCTGGGTTCCGAGTACTCCGTCGCGCGATCTTTGAATTTCTTTATTTAATTATGTAATTTATCAAAAAAATATTATTATTAATACTATCTTTATGATATGAACCTTTCGCCACTCATAACATACTTTATAAACATATTTGACCTATTTTATTAAAATTTGTGTCACTTCCTCTTAGAACTAGATATTTGTACATGATCCATTATCATCCTAAGAGAGAAGAAAAGAAGTTGGTAGAAATAATTTTCTCTCCAATTATTACCAAAAAGCTGAGCTCTGTGCTGTCTTAATTTCCACACGTCTACTTTTGCAAATAATCACACACCACTCAACATTCACACGTCTACTTTTGCATTCCACCTCGCTTTAATAAGGACCCTCGTTTTAATAGCCCGACTTTTAACATTTGGTATCAGAGCCAATCACATACTTTGATTTGGGTGCATTTTATATCGCTCTAGGGTGTGTTTACTTTGGTAGTAAAATTTTCATTTGAAAAGGATGGATAAGAAAATGTGAGATAATATTATATTTTTCTCCTTTTTTTATCATGTGTTTACTTTGTTAGAAATAGATGGATAAATAAATTGAAATGTTGGAAAATATTTTCACACCCTCCCAATAGGATAATATTATCCAACATTTGTGAGAAAATGAGTGAAAAGGGGCTGCCCGAATAAATTTTCCAGTCTGACCGAAAAAAATTATCCATCATAGGAAATATGTGAAAATGATGGAAAATATACTTTTTCTAACCTTTTCTATCAAAGTAAACACACCCAATATAAATTGAAGCATGTGATTTGTAACACCTTAAGCATTTTCTCAAGCATTTTCTCTTGAATATACTAAAGCAAAGGCCCACCCTTGCAGACAACAACTTTTTCTAAAGAAAAAAAAAGGGTTATCACCAAGAAAGTTGTTTTGCAATTAATAATATGATAAATAGAAAACGTGACGGGTTTGAGGTCTTCTTTGCCGTACACGTGGCGCACAATTATATGTTGGCAGTGTATTCGAGAATTTTGAAATAAAAATAAGAATAGAATTTAAAAAATGATCAAATTAAATAATAAAAATATAAATTATCCTGTAAAATCATAAATTTAAAAAATAATCACATTTACTAGTTTATTTTTTACAATTCACTACTAACCTATGATCTGCGTTCGGTGATGTTTTCCCACTTTAGGTGGTGTTGTATTGTTTGGTGCTGAGGTCTCACGCGCAGGGCGTTTCTTGCTTGCGTGTGGTGATGTTTTCCCATCGTTTGGGTGGTGGTGAGGTCTCGCCTGCGTACGGGTTGCATAATTGATTATATTCAAATAACTTTTGTAATTTCAAAAACTAACCTATGATTTGGGTGATTTTAGGTTTAAAACTCAAATTCGCAACTATGGTTATTTTTAATTGTGAATTCTAACTTTAAAATTTGAATTCACAACCTATATCCGAGTTGTGAATTCATCGTGAAATTGAGAACAACAGCAATACACACTCGATTAAATCACATTTTATTACAAAAATAAAGTTACATTTAAATGTTAAATTCATTTAAATTTAGATGTCGGTTGATGAACGAGATAACAAAACAACACTTGTTATACAAAAATCACATAGCTTGCTTATACCAACACTCAAATTTCAGATTTCTTCATTAATTTTGATTGGTTGAGGTTGGTTATAGTGATAACTTGGATGCATTTTAGATCTTGGCATTCAAATAATCGAGATTGGATATATCATATAATCCACCCAACTTTGGATTGATAAACGATTGTAAGCCGATTTATCAATCACTTATCAATCGCGTGTCCAATCATGCAAACCAAATATTTGATTAAGGTGAATTATTTTATCAATCATGCGTTACCACTCAAACCAAACACCTCCTTAGATTCTTGAATTTGTCTAACAATACTTGAATTCCCTTCGTTTCTTGGAAATATGAGCATTCTTGAGTCACTGGAGTTGTCATCAAATAGATGGGATGGAGAAATTTCGAATGAGTTCATCAAGTGACATTTTTCACAAAATTAAACTAGCATAAGGACATTTTTTACGAATTTTTTTTACGAAATTACAAATTTATGGGCTTGCTCGAGTTATTTTGATCTTTGTATCATACTTTTTCTTAAGTTTGGTGTAAGAGCTTGTGCTTTGACTGTTTCTCTCTTTCTTTTTCTATCTTTAGGTTATTGGCATCTAGATATACGAACTTTCGGTCCATTCTAATTTTTCCCATAAATTTTGAAAATTCTCAAAAAATACACAAACTTTAACTCTTTTTGTTTTTTCCACGAACTTTGAGAATTATCAGAAGTTACATAAACTTTGGCTTCATTTTGTTTTTTCCTACGAAATATATTATTATAAAAATAAATCAAATAATTCTTTTATTTTTTATTTTTTTCAAAACGACGTCGTTTTGATCACGAGATATATTTTCAAATTAAAAAAATCATGTCACTCATGAATAATTATCATTTATCATTAATTAAATCAATTAAACTAGCTAGTTAAATACTCCCTCCGTTCGCCAAAAGTATTCCACTTTGGCTGGGCACGGAGTTTAATAAAATTGGAGATGATGTTGATGTAGTGGAGAAATGGTCCCACCACTTTATGAGATGTGTGGTTGAGATTGAATTTGGGGTGGGTTTTTTGTAAATAAAGAGTGTTTGTAAGGATAAAATATAAAGGTGGATGGTGAGACCATGACTTAAAAAGGAAAGCGAAATACTTTTTGCGGACGTCAAATATAGTAATTGTGGAATAATTTTAGCGGACGGAGGGAGTACAAAAGAATTATTTGGATCATTTTTAAATAACAATATATTTCATGGGGGAAAAAATGAGCCAAAGTTCATGTATTTTTTTCACAATTCTCAAATTTCATGGGAAAAAAAAGAGTGGAAAATCTAAAATAAACTCAAAGTTCGTGTATTTAGGCGTTAATAACTCTTTATCTTTTTGTATTTATTGCTACTTATGTGGTCGTTCTTGATTATTGACAAAATGATATAATTATATATGTTTTAATTATTAAATTTGAAGTTAATTAATATGTTCAATAATATCCTAAATTGTAACACTTTTTTCAAGTTGATGGTAAATTATATATCGACTTTGACTAATTACTCTAACCAAACCACAAGAAACAATGCAAATATATCTTCAAACAATTTTTTCAGTATGTGAAACTCTGTAGAAATGACACATTTTTAATACTTCATATATTAAAACGATGTCGTTTTGATCCAAGATTTCGAAGACTTGGTCCAACTACAAAATTGATCCTAAAAATCAATTTCTTTAGTTTATAGCCTTCTGCTTTATTCAGTTAAAATCAAAACGATGTCGTCTCCATTAATCTTGGAGCTTGAGACAGATTAATGATTCTCTATCCATTTACACTACCTATCATCCCTTTAACTTAATCATAAAGTGAACTGAATTTATTCTTTCTTTTTGTAATTATTGCATGAAAAAAGATAGTAATGACAAGGATAAATTGAGAAGAAGTTTGACATAAAATAGGACACTTATTTTAAAATGAATGGTGACATTATTACTAGTTCAAGAATGGAACAAGTAGACATGGCCACGGTTCGGTTCCCGGTTCGAACCGAACCGGAACCGGCGGTTCCACGGTTCCGAACACGGGAACCGGAACCGAACCAAGTTACAACTTTCACGGTTCCGGTTCCGAACCGTGAACCGGCGGTTCCGGTTCCGGTTCTGAACCGCCGGTTCCAGTTCCGAACCGCCGTTAATTTTTTTTTTTTTTTAAATTGTATTCAAATTAAATATGCTTTAATTAAATAAAATAAAGGTTGTAATTCTTACAAATATAAAATAATTAACTTATATATATTCTTACAAAGAATATATTCTTCTATATTATTAACTTATTTAATTAACTTATATTGTTATGTAATTAAGTTATATATTCTTACAAAGAATATATTCTTAGAAATATATATTCTTACAAATATTCTATCAAATATATTTAACTTAAAAATTGCAATTGCAATTCTTACAAATATAAAATAAAAGTTGTTATTCTTAACTTATATAATTAACTTATATTCTTATGTAATTAACTTATATATTCTTACAAAGAATAGATTCAAACAAATATATATTCTTACAAATATTCTTATTTATATTCTTACAAATATTCTTACAAATATTCTTATTTATATTCTTACAAATATTCTTATTTATATTCTTATTTATATTCTTACAAATATATTTATATTCTTACAAATATTCTTACAAATATTCTTATTTATATTCTTACAAATATTCTTACAAAGAATATATTCTAACAAATATATATTCTTACAAATATTCTTATTTATATTCTTACAAATATTCTTACAAATATATATTCTTACAAATATTCTTATATAATTAACTTATATTCTTATGTAATTGAATCTAGTAGTATTATTTATTGTTTAATTTTGGTAAAGAATAACCATGCATTCACTAATTTATATTATTTATTACTACTATATATAGTATTTTTTTTTGGCCCAATATTACTACTATATTATTATCGCTTAAATAACCATGCATTCACTAGTTTAATATGCATTCACTAATTTAAATAACCATGCCGGTTCTGCACGGTTCCGAGCCGGTTCTGGCGGTTCCGTTCGGTTCCACGGTTCCACGGTTCCGGTTCCGGTTTGGAACCGGGAACCGGCAGTTCCAGAAAATGGAACCGTAACCGAACCGTTTGGAGCCGGTTTCGGTTCCGGTTCGGAACCGTCTCTCACGGTTTCGGTCCGGTTCCCGGTTTCGGTTTTTTTGGCCATGTCTAGGAACAAGTATATTACATTAACTCCAAAAATTATATAGAAGCTTTTTAGACAAGGTATTATCAAATAGCATAAGCAACTTAAATATTCATGGAAAAACAAGCACAAGTTATTGATGTAATACCATTTTATACCTTTTAAAATAGTTAATTAAAATTCATAAATATTAATTATTGCAGACAAATACTAGTAGATATGATTAAATAACGTAGGCTGCAAATGCAGCATGTATGACAGACTTATAGACTAACTTTTTGTGTATATATAAAATTCTATAATTATTTATATATATTGTGCATTCGCACAGATACAAAAGTATAGTTGGCAGAAGAAATAATTTTTTCTCCAAAAGTATAGTGCGGTCGTCTTAATTTCCACAAGTCTACTTTTCCTTTGCATATAGTCACACACCACTCACTATTCACACGTCTACTTTTGCACTCCACCTCCACTTTAGTAAAGACCCAGTCATGTGATGTTAATTCAGTCCGTACGTAACTCGTGAACTCATTGATTCGAGAGGGTTAGGGATGAATTTTTTTAATTCGATTGGCCTGTAACCGAATAGTCCGGCACCCGATAGGATCGACCCGAAATTAACCCGAAACCCTATAGAACTGACCCGAAAAAATGTGTTCGCTTGATTATATGAAAATTTTCTCATTATTTGATTTTCAACTTCATTGCTTTGCTTATGAAAATTAGTATAATAAGATATTTAAAAAAAACAAATTGTGAAATGTATTTTAATTCAATATTGGAAAGTTATACTCATCATCAGTATTTTTAATCCAATATTTAACATAAAATATTTAGTTGTAAAAATTAAAAAATGATACGTATATGATAACAACATTGCATTTTATATCTCTAAGACTTGCATATTATATCTCTAAACTTGCATTTATATCTTGATGTTGAAATATTATTTATTTATGCGTTTATTTATTACAAATGTAATATTATCAAAAGAAATATGTTAGTTAATTTTTTTAAAATAAAATTTTGAGCCAGATTAACCCGATGGGATAGCCCGAAACAAGAACATTTAAGGTTAAGGTTGAAAATTTCTAAAAATCTTCAATATGATTAGCCCGCACCCGAATAATAACCCGTAATCCGATAGGGCTAGCCCGAAACCCAGTGAGTTGGCTCGATTGACATTCCTAATCCTAATATTTATTTACAAAAAGTAAATAAAATTACCACTTTATTTTAAAAAGATTTTAAAATTAATATAAAATTAAAATTTTGACTTTTTAATATAATATAATTTAATTCCTCATCTTCAAATATAATCCTATTTCTATGCATGCAAGTATTCCATCCGCCACATTTATAAATAATAAACTGTTAATAAATGAGACACATAAATTAAGAAATTGAAACTTAAAACACTAAAATATGTTTTTAAAGTCAATTAAGAGAAATAAGTGAGGAGAGAAAGAAATAGCAATAATAAAATAAATATGGATAGATTAAAAGGGAGACCAGAAAAAAGAAGTTAATTTATTTTATTTTATGGATCGAGACATTATAAATAAAATAATTCAACAAAAAATTGGAATATTAATTAACGGAAGGGAGACTAGGGAGTAATAATTAAGTGAATTTTAAAAGAAACAATTCTGTAATTAAGAAAACAAAACATAAATATGTGCGACCACTGGAAAAATAATCAAAAATAGAAAGGGCGAGTACTCTCGGCCACAATAACCACTAGGTGGGGTGTGTGTGTGGTTTGTATTATTTACAATGTAATTTCATCAAAAAAAAAAAAAAAAAAAAAAAAAAAATAGAAAGGGCGAGAAATATTTTAGGTGAAAATTAATCTCTGATATGTCAGAAGACAAAAGATACATAAGTGCGGCAAATGAGAATAATACTCCCTCCGTCCCAATATTGTTGGCCATATTTCCTTTTTGGTTTGTCCTACTATTGTTGGCCACTTTCTAAAAATGGCAAAGTTTATTTTAATTAAGTCAACAATTACTCACTAATTAAGTCAACAATTGTTGGCCACTTTCTAAAAAGGCTAAAATTACTCACTAGTTTTGATGGGTCACACTCAATTAAAACATAACACTCAATTTCTTAATCTCCGTACCGAAAAGAATGTGGCCAACAATAACGGGACGGAGGGAGTAACCAACAACAGAAAAAAGGGCGAGAAACATTAAGCTGAAAATTAATGTCGACCACAAAGCATAGATAATTTAATTAGTTGCGATGGTTGCGAAACCATGCAGCGGGATCGCTCTCGAAATCCTTCCTCGGAATGAAGTAGTCTTTTCCAGGAGCTTTCATCATCTTTTCGTTAGAACTTCCGATCAACTTCGAGAGACCCCATAACGCCACGGCAGCGACACCAACAGCCGCCCCTACCGCCATCAGAGTCGACAACTCTCCGCCTTCTTCCTCTTTCTGCTCCACCTTCTGTTTGGATGATGAGCTATTTCCTCCACCAGCCTGGAATGCCATGCCTACTTGTTTGATTTCTATAAAATTGAGAAAGTAGGAGTATTGTTTTTGGTCGTGACCGTCACTTATACTCCGAATGTGTAATGAGAGGCTATTTATAGAGGCGAAAGAGTATAAATTTTAATTTTCGTATTATTAATTAAATATTTTGGGGTGTTGATTGTTTTTTTTTTTACTTTTATCTCAATATTTACAAAAAAAAAAGTCATCTCGCACACTATTTATTAACAATTCAATTTTGATGGGGTCTTTCTCTATTTCATACACATTTTTTAAAATTTTCTTTAAATCCATGTTCTTCTTTCTACACCATATTTATCGTGAACGGATGAAGTAATATTAAAATAAAATAAAATTATACACATATTTTTAATGTTAAATTCATGAAGATCTTACTCAATTTTTACGTTTTGAAATTTTTTTTCATAAATAAATTTACCTAGTTTATTTGTAATATGAGCATTAATTGGTCAAAATCGGTAACTAAGAACAGAATTGAAACATAAATATTTGTTTGAGTTATATTTGAGTATTTGGTCATCAAATAATTATAACTGGATTAAATTGAAAGAAAATTATACATAGTGCCAACTAAGTTGAGAGTTTTACAGTTAATATTTAATATTGTTTCTCCCAATTCTCTCCTCTGCCGCGTTTCACCGCCGCCGTCTGAACACCGGTAAGCAAGCCGCCGTCGCAGTTCGGCTCTTCCATTCGAGGTACTTCCCCTTCTTCATCTAAATTAGGTCAACTTATATTCTACCCCTTTTTGAAACAAATTAATTTGTTAATGTAATTTGTTTGTAAGATTTATTCGTAGCTGTCAAAGCGATTAGAATTGGGTGGAAATTTTCAGTAGTAAAAAGGCTGAATTTTTACTGAAATGATTTGGTTGTATTACGTTGACTAGTGCGTAACCCGTCGAAATTCGACGGGAAATTATTTTAAGTTATTATTTAAATTATATGATACTCCCTTCATCTTTCAAAATTATGCATATCTTTTTTTTTTTGGTACGACCCCCAAAACTATGCATACCCTATTTTTAGACATTCCCCACATATAATTCTTACAATTTTACTCTTTTAACTTACACTATTTATTCATAATCTATTTAACAATACCCTCACCGTGGGACCATTTCTCCACTATCATTACTACAAACTTTCATGCATAATTTTGGAGGACGGGGGAGTATTATTTTTGTATAAATAATTATTTATATATAAATTATTTTTAAATTTATTTAATTTAAGGTAATATAGTTGAAATTATATTAATCTGAAACATATTCCTCAATTAAATGTTAACATTTTGTTAGAATAATAAATATTCTTTTTGTATAAATTTTTATTTAATAATATTATCGATAAGGTCAATATTGAATATTTTATTTCATCTGAGCATCATCTCGTCTGAACCACACTGTAGGATCATAACATCATCTAAAGTCCGGAAGACGACATCTAATGTTTGAACATCAGGCTTTTGAGCATCATCTCGTCTAGACCTTAAAATACAAAAAATGAACTTTTATGCGTCAATTTTTTTAACATCACTATCTAGAGGTTTAAAAATCAAATTTGACTTGTGAGATTGTATGATTTGGAGCTTCTAATATCATAACTAACTTGTAAACATCATTTTGTATGAAACTTGAAAAAATCTTGACAAATTTTTATGCATTATTAGCTTCAAATAATATAATTAGGTTTCAAGAATCATCTCGTTTGGAGTTTGAAAGAATAAATTTAACTTGTGAGTATCATCATTTAATTGGGTTTCGAGAATCATCTCGCTTGGAGCAATTCAAATTGTATTAGTTTCAATCATTCCGCCAATTAAATATAGATTTTTAATTTGAAGAGCAAGAGCTTCTTCTTGTATAAGTTTTATTTTAGTGATATATATATATATATATATATATATATATATATATATATAGGGAGAAGATCCATGGAGAATGCTAAATATTTTGAGAATAGAGAATGCGTTCGAATAAGTCTGTAATTTCGATGAATAAATCAATATATCGTATGAATAAGATTTTTGGTCATGGTTCGAATCCTGATAGGGGCGAGATTTTCACTATTTTTACCATATTTACTGAATACATTTGTTCACTATTTATGCTGATCTGTTCGTAAAATTTATAAACTTATTCGTTATTTTTCATTCTCTCGAAAAATATAATTCTCTATGGATCCCTACCCTATATATATATATTTATATATATATATATATATATATATAGGGGGCCGCTCCAATGAGACCCCTTAATTTTAGTGAGATCTAGGGCACGATCTGATGCGTTTATTTCATCAATCCTATGGCTGATATTGTATCTGGAGGGTGATTTTTTTTCGCAGGGTTCGAATCCTGGAGGGAGCATAATATTTTAAATTTTGTTATTCATCATTATATACTGCATTGTTCATCAGTATATAGGCCATGTTCATCAGTATATATGTCTTATTCATTACGATTTTTTAAAATTTTATTTTTCATCGGTATATACATCTTGTTCATTAGATATGCGTTTTGTTCATTAGTATTATATGTCTTATTCATTGCACTCATGTTACACGAAAAATAGGGGGTCTCACTGGAGCGCGCCCCTATATATATATATATATATATATATATATATATATGGTGTGGTTCTAGAGAGAACTACATTATTTGTGAGAACGGGAGAACCATCAAATATAATGCATCCACTGTAAAAATTAATGCATTCGCTGTTAAAATTAATGCACTAAAAAAATTAAAAAAAAATGCTCCCTTCAGGATTCGAACCCAGGATCTGCATTCATCCAACAAGATGATGTGTCCACCGTAGATCTTGATGATCGAATGACTGAAAATGATTCTCCGATTTTCTTTTATTTATGGTTCTTTCTTGAACCTCTCCCTATATATATATATATATATATATAGGAATGGGATCATATAGATCTCAATGCTTATAATAGATCCGTAGATCCAAATCTAGACCACACATTTATGACATGTGGCGCATCAAGATGCATAAAGGCATTTCAAGGCAAAATCTGGAGAGGGGTAAAATTGGAATGTAATTTTCGAAATTAAAAAAAAAATAGATTTTCTCAAAATAGGTATATTTTAGATGCATAAAATTTCATACGAGAATGCATGAACTTTCATATAAAAATGCATAAAGTTTCATATAAAAATGCATAAGATTTCACCTCACCCCACCCCCACCCACCCCCTACCCCCCCCCCCCACCCCCCCCCCCATCACCCCCTTCCCCCCCCAATTTTTTTTTTTTTTTTAAAACTGATTTTCTGACCACTGACCCACCCCTACCCCACACCCCCCCCCCACCAATTTTTTTTTCTTTCTCAAAAACTGATTTTCTGACCACTGACCCCCCCACCCACCCACCCCCCGACCCCCCCACCCCACCCCCAATTTTTTTTTTTTTGAAAAACTGATTTTTACATGCATAAAAAAATTACATGTTTTACATGCATATACTTTCACACAAAAATGCATATACTTTCACACAAAAATGCATTACATTTTTTGAAAAAATATATATTTTTTTTGGGCTGGAGGGTGGGTGGGGGGTTAGCGGTCAGAGAATCAGTTTTTAAAAAAATAAAAAAAATAAAAATTTGGGGGGGGGGGTGGGTCAGCGACTCAACAATCAAAAAATCAGTTTTGAAAAAAAAAATTTGGGGGGGGGGGGGGTTGGGGGGTCAGTGGTCAGAAAATTAGTTTTTGAGAAAATAAAAAAATAAAAAAAAAATTCGTGGGGGGGGGGGGTGGGGCAGGGGTGGGGTGGCGAAAATACTAGATTTATTAAAATAAAATGCATTTTTTGTATAATTTAATGCATTTTTAAGTAAAATCTTTATGCACTTTTGTTTGATTTTATATGCATGTGAAACATGACTATTTTGGGTGGTGGTAATGGGGAGGGTTGGGGGGTGGTGTGGGGTGGGTTGGGGGGTGGTGCGGGGTGGGGTGGTGAAAATACCAAACCTGTAAAAATCAAATGCATTTTTCTGTTCAAAGTCATGCATTTCATGTGAAAACTTTATGCATCTTTGTGTGAAACTATATGCATCTAAAATATATCTATTTTGAGAAAAAAAATTTTAATTATTAAATCCCAATTTTACCCCTCTCCAGATTTTGCCTTGAAATGCCATGCCACGTGTCACCATCTTGATGCGCCACATGTCATAAATGTGTGGTCTAGATTTGGATCTACGGATCTATTATAAGCATAGGGATCCACATGAACCCAACCCTATATAGGAATATATATATATATATATATATATATATATATATATATATATATATATAGGGAGAAGATCCATGAAGAATGCTAAATATTTTGAGAATAGAGAATGCGTTCGAATAAGTCTGTAATTTCGATGAATAAATCAATATATCGTATGAATAAGATTTTTGGCCATGGTTCGAATCCTGGTAGGGGCGAGATTTTCACTATTTTTATCATATTTATTGAATATATCTGTTCATTATTTATGCTGATCTATATATATATATATATATATAGGGTGGGGATCTACAAAGAATCCCCTTAGTATAAAGAATAAGGAATTAATCCTTACCATAGGATCTGAATAAATTAATGGTCCAGATTAGCACTAATTACTAATTAATCTACATTATTTTTTTTACTGAATACCTTTAAAAATTATATATAAAATCGTTGGGGGTATGTTAGACATTTTGTCTATTCAGAAAACTGTCATTCCTAAATTAACTCCAGTAAATTAGGACATTTACTTTCACCCCCACTTTCATCCACCAAACCATCTTCCCCCCACTTTCGTCTGCCAAACCCTAGAGGCGACGGCGATTCTAGTAAACCAGACGGCGCTCCATCTATAGCAGACGACGCTTCTGTTTTCGCCGGCGAAAATCGAGTAAGTAGTTAGGATTCATTTGTTTTGATTTAGTTCATATGTTCATTCGACAATTCATACGAATCTCCTGTCAAATCGGAAACTTCTTTCGGTGTGACAATGGCGATTAGTATACAATGTGTCTACGATTCATCCGAATAGATAGTTATTTCTATTTGTTTATGTTTCTTGTGTTATTCTGAATAGTTTAAGAAATATGCAGAGCAAGGTCGCTCGATACTTTATGAAATGGCTATGAAATCGACAAATCAAGGTTTATATTGAGTACTTTTTGACAGTATTATATGGTACTTTCAAGTACTGTATGTTAATATGGTCCCCTCATGAATTTTCTATTCTATTCGGTCGAAATGTGGGCTATGGTGTTACAATAAATTTATTATATTTTCATGTTTGTAGGGACAATGACTAAAAAGGGAAAGAAGATAGCAGGTTATGATTAAATTCATGTATTTATATATTTTGTTTTAACTCTATACAGTTCGTATATCTTAAGTTTTAATTGAAATTTGATTTCAGATGTTGGCGAGCCATCTTCAAGTAAAAGCAGAGTTAAACACAAGAAGACTAAAAGGGTAAAAGCAACTGAAGAAGGTATGTCAATGATTTCGATTTATTGGAGTGAAATGTACATTTATAGATTGTGAATTATGTTTTTGTTTGTAAAATTGTTTTGTTGTGTATTTGGTCTGCTAAATCCCAAAAATGATAGAGATATTATGATAAATTGTTTTTTTATTCAGTTGGTATAATTCCTACTTTCACTTACCCCTAAAGGTTGGCAACATTATTCAGATGTTATAATATTAGTTATATGAAAATATTCAGATGTTATATCGTATGTATTCACATGCTTGGCAAGTATATTCAGATTATTTGTGAATTACTAATATCATTCCAAGCAATAAAACTAATGTGCTGACATTGAATTATGCTTAATTTTTTATCATCGAGATATTAACAGTGTGTAAACAGATTTTTGTTAACATTATTCACATGATTTAAGTTTTTAATATTGAAAATTAATGTTTTTGGTCTGAATTAATTTTAAATATTTTGAATTAAAGATGATATTCATACAGAAAATTATGTTTATCTTATGATAAACTGTATTTTTATTCAATTTGTGTACTTCCTACATTCAAATCCACTTTAAGGTTATTCAGATAATATTTACAATATTTATTGCCAAAATACAGGTGAAACCTCAAGCAAAACTGATACAAGGCTTAAGACAAAGACGAGACCTTTAAAAACAGGTAATTGTAATAAAGTGAAATCTTTGATATATTAATAATTTACAAGTTATGATCATGTAATTAATATACTTGCTTATTGAAATGCCCAGCAAAAAGGATAATAACTACAGAGGAGCAGGCAGAGAGAATTAGGGTGCAAAGACGGAGGAATTTTAACAAGAACAAAGATGTTACCTGTAAACGTCGAGGTGATGTAAAAAGCGAGCTGGAAGGAGCACCTACAAAGTTTCCATCGCTAAATACTCGAACAACACCATCATCCTTGTTTGATGAGCTGCCAAAATTGAATGATGCCCAGAGACAAGCCATTCAGGATATTGGATTTGGAAGTGTATTGAGTTTGCAGGTGAAAAAGTTGCCTTGCAGACTTGCCTATTGGATTTTGGAACATTTTGATGAGAACAGATGTGAGCTGGAGCTTGAAGGAGGAATCAGGGTTAAAATCACCGAAGATGACGTTTATAGGGTTTATGGATTCCCAAAGGGGAGTGAGATAATACCGGATTTTAATCGTTGTTCAAATACTGCATTATGTGAAGAATGGGTGGCGTTTTTCGGGCTTGCTAATCGTGAGAAGATAAAGATTGGCCACGTCTTGAGTGAAATGCTGGACTGTACGACAGGTGGAACATGGTTCAAGCGCCATTTTATGATAGCAATGACGCATTCACTGATACAAAGTTGTACAAGTGGAACGGTTTATCCTCACATCCTGAGGTGTTTGGAGAATGTGAGAACGCTAAAGAAATGGAATTGGGGGGAATATGTTCTCAGGAGTCTCGTTGATCATAAGCTGTCATGGGTCGGTGATGAAGATAAGGTCTTTTCTGGGCCAACGCTATTCCTCGTGGTACGGCTAATTAATCTTATATTTTTTACTGATCAAAAACTGATATTACTTGTTCCTCATAACTTGTTCCTTTTTTCAGCTATTTTACGTTGATAGATGTGAGCTGCATCGAAAGAGAGTGGAAAGAGAGTTCCCTATTATAAAGAATTGGACTAGCGCAGCGTTGAGGAAGCGTCAGGCAACTGAGGAGAATATCAGAAAGTTTGGGACTGGTTCATGGCGTGAACCCATTGTCCTCCCAGCCGAGTATGTAGATAATGAACAACCCGATGGAGATTCCAACGACAAAGATGATCGTCTGGGATCGAGAATCATGAAGATGGCGGTGTCCATAAGTGCACAACTGGAAGACTTGAGAGACTTGATATACAGTGCATCTGTCGTGGACAAGGAGTCAAGTTACTTTCTTCAATGCGTGGATGCGGCAATTAAGATTACAGGTGTGAAGGTGGATATGGATGGCCCACGACCATGGCGTCGCCCTGAGGGTATGGAGATTGATGACGATCCCTTATCTTATTCAGATGAGCTGCGTGCGTCGGTTGATGCAGCATGTGCTAATGTGCAAAATGAAAAGGTGAGGGAGAGGGTATCGACAGAAGGAATACCTAGTTTCGACCTCGATATGGGAACTCAGGACGAGGTAATGGGTTTAAATTTATTATATTAATTATAACTTAATTTAAAAAAACTAAATTTTGCTATTCAGATGTTTTTTATGGCTATTCATATAATTGTTAGATTTATTGGATTAATAAAGTAATGATATTCAGAAAAATTTAAGTTTCGTTTGTTAGTGTTTTTCTGTATTCTGGTTTTTAGTTGCTAAAATTTAATGCATGTACATTATAATCAATTAAGGTTCCTATTGAGAAAGATCCCGTCGAACATGTTCCCAACAAGGAGGGTGCTACTATGGTCGAGGATAGCTTTGCCAAGGAATCTGCAGTGGTATTATTAGTTTTTATAATGCATTTTTGTTAAAATTATGTGTCATTGCTTCGTACGGTTTATAAATATTGTGTGTGTGTTTTTATCTTAGTTTGAAGCTACAATCTATAAGGAGCAATCGAAAGAATATGGCATGGTCGATGATAGTGTAGCACACGAAGCAGGGAATGGTGAACTGGTATGAGTTATATAATATTCTCTGACCATAAAATAATGATATTCAGTTTGGTTGTGTTTTCCTGTATAGAAGGAAGTTACTTGCATGTACCTTATAATTAATTAAGGTTCCAATTGAGGGTAAAACTATGGTTGAGTAAAGTTTTGCCAACAAATCGGTAGTGTTATTATTAGTTTTTATAATGTATATTTGTTAAATTTATGTGCCATTGCATCGTAATGCCGATAAAATATTGCGTGTGTGTTATTATCTTAGATTGAAGAAAGAGCCCAACAGGAACCATTAAAAGAATCTGCCATGGTCGAGGATAGTGCAGCACATGAGACGGGGACTGTTGTACTGGTATGAGTCTCTATATTGTTTTCTAAAGATGTACAAATATAACTTAAACAATAACATGGAGTTCTTTATATATAAGGGAAAGTCTGTTGACGGTATAGAGCAACCGTCCAAAGAAGCAACTGAAGAAGGATTTATGGGAAAGGGAGCCATGGATGCAGTTCAGAGTAAAGGTGGCTGTGTTGTCAAAAAAGTGGTATGTTTTAGTGTATTACGTAAGACTCATAGCTTTTAACAAACATAGAAATTAAAAAATTATACATATGTTAAAATTGTAGGTTGCTAGAAAGGCAGACATTGGAAAGGTGAATGAGGTTGCCAAGACTCCACCCCGTAGGTCAACAAGGGTATGGAACCAGAAATTCTTCTTATTGAGTTTAAATACAACTTATGTTGATTTTGATAAAATTCTTCTTAATTGGAGTTGTGTTTATATCTGTAGGTTGGAGGTGCAGCCCGTGGAAAAGGTTCAGACAACATTGATAAACAGTTGGAGGTGCTGAAAAAAACATATGTTAGGAAAAATGTGAAGAAGTAGTTCAATATGGTTGTAACTTAATTTATATTTTGCGATAAACAGGTTAATGGAACTGAGATATTAGATGGCAAGGCAGCACGTTTGCCTCTGGGAAGAATTGACGAAAACGTATGTGAATATTGTTAAAATTAAGTGCTATTATGAACTTGGTTAAGTACTATTATAAATGCATGTGCTTGAATTTATTTGTTTATGTGCGAGAAGATCCCAATGCAAGCTAGGAACATTGGTAAAACACCAATGAAGAGTTTGTTAAGAAAAACAGCAAAATTCAGATCACCCTTCCTACAAAGGGAAATCTCAACATCAAAGCAACTGACCATAAAGGAGAAAGAGCTTGCTTTCTACACATTGTATGCAGTTGAAGAAGATAGGTACAATACTTTTTGGTTTGCTACTTTATGAGAATTTATTGTTTAATAGTACTGAAGTGAAATTATATATTTGTAGGCATGAGCTTATGTTTTCGGCCATCGATGTTGACTTAAGGCGTTATGATATGATAACCCTAAAAAGAGGCATAGTAGTTGGAACGGCTGTCATAGATGCATGGGCAGTAATCTTGAATGGCCAAGAGCAATATCGCTCTGAAACATCGCCTACACGATTCTTTGCAACAACAAGCATATATGTGAGTGAACAATTATTACAGTGTGTTAGCAAATTAAATTCAATAAGTTTATATTTGATATTCAGAACATCGTAATATAAATTCGGATTGACAACTTATGCTATTCGGATTTATTCAGATAAATATATCATGTTATTCGGATAAGTTACGCATGCCATTCAGTAATATTCAGATTAAATAACTGCTATTTTGTTCAGTTTGAATATGAAGCATATTCGGCGCTAGGAGCTTTTTACATTTTATTTGTGTAAAGCTTATTAGATTAAAAAGGTATTATGTTGTAATAGGTGGATTGTCTGAAGCCAACTGATTGGTCCTACGCCGACCAGAAGACTTCATTTTTTCTAACACTATATGCTGAGATACAGGCACATCATGGAGATTTGCTTTCTGTTGTAGACATGGTAACTTTACTACTTGTGAAAATATATCTTTTTCAATGTATTATTATTCGGTATTAAAAGCAACTTTATGTCTATAGTTTTTCTTCCCGGTGTACGAAAAAGAAAAGTACTATGCTTTGTGTTTCGATACACGTCGTCAGCGACTGTATATACTAGACAACACTAATGAAGTAACTGGAGATGCAAATGACACCAAATATAGGGGTGTATGCCGCGATCTGGTGAGTGGCTTGATATCCATATTTATTCTTCTGGTTTATATGTCAACTTTAATGGATATGTTTGTTTGTTGTAGCGTAAACTATTGGCCGACTTCCTATACTACCACAACGATGAGAGAAAGGCGAAGGCAGTGGCTAACTCAGTTGAGCATGTCGTCAAAATGTCGTGGGCTGATAGTAAGAACGAAGTCGACACAGGAGTATACCTAATGAGGCATTTAGAGACATTTATGGGTGATGTTACAAAGGGGTGGACATGCAACTTATCCAATAAACGCCCACAACAGTTGACAAGGTTGCGCATAAGGTATTGTGCATCGATAGTTGCGTGGGAGGGAAACAGCGAGAAGAAAGAGATTGGAGACAAAGCATCGTATACCTTTACAGAGATGTGCAAGAATCCAGGATTCAATGTGAACTCGATCCTACTTGGGTGAAACTTCATCAACTGAACACTATTCCACGTTATAAATTTCAGACGTTTTTTTGGGGAAATAAATTATATTGCAGACTCCAAATTGATTTGAATAAATGTGTACTGGTTTTCAAATATTATGGTGTGCTTGTTTCAGACGTTTTTTTGGGGAAATAAATTATATTGCAGACTCCAAATTGTTTTGAATAAATGTGAACTGGTTTTCAAATATTATGGTGTGCTTGTTTCAGACGTTTTTTTTGGGGAAATACATTATATTGCAGACTCCAAATTGATTTGAATAAATGTGAACTGGTTTTCAAATATTATGGTGTGCTTGTTTAGAATAGTCAAATACTTACAAAATTCTGAGTGTTTGATGTATTAAGTTCTGTATATACTAACACAATATTGGATCTATCAACAAATATAAACTTCAAATTAACAAAAATATTGGGCTAGATTATTCAGATGTTTTAAATTATAATTCACAAAAGGGAGTCATGATGTTCAGTCAATCAGTTTTCTATTCGGTTAGGTTATTAAGTTTTCTTAGTGTTTCTACAATTATTTCCATAATTTTTCAATATTTAAATAAGTTTTTAGGTTATTCAGAAAGGGAAGACATGATATTCAGTTTTTAAGTTTTATATTCGGATAGGTTATTCAGATAAATGGAGTTGTAATTCAAATAGTGTTTAAAAAATGTTCATTAAATAAGTTATCTATAAGTTATAATTATTGTCAGAAGTTCTTCTATATTGCTACATTATTCAGATGTTTAGAGTAATAATTCAGAGCGGTGGATAATGATGTTCAGATGTGCCTTTAATTTATTCAGATAAATTAAATTGTAATTCAGATAAAGTTTCAAAGACGTTGATCAAATAAGTTATAGTAAATGAGTATTTATAAATTCTATAATTGGTTGTACAATTCTAAAATATACGATCAGAATAGTAATTGGTCAAGTCAACTGTAGTTCTAAAAAAATAATGTGGATCAATATTCTAACAAAATAATTCGTCAACGTCAAATTAATTGAAGCAAACTAAAATGTGAAAAAGACAATAGCTAAAAACTTCATGGCTTAACAACTGCCTTGGTGGGACAATTCCGAGAGTCATGGTGTCCCATGGTATTGCATCTTTTGCAGTTACGCAAAGGCTTCTGAGCTAAAATCATTGCCTTCTCATTGCCGGATTTCCTGCGACCACCGACTCCACTGCCTTTGGTTTTAACAAAAGCAGGGGAAAGCACTGTAGGAACCTCAGGTCGCACAGACCCATAAAACTCTTGAAATATAGCATCCTTCGAATTTAGCGTTGCATTTTCGTTTCGAAGCTTACCAAACTTGTTCTCAACTTCACTTAATGCACCAAGCAACTGCTTCATCAAAACTTGATCCCCCGAAACATGACCAATACATCTGCTGAAAACATGGAATAGATCATGCTTGCCAACTACTTTGGTTGAAGACGAATCTGTCGTACAATTCATCACTTGCGGTGTGGATAGCATAAAAGATTTACACCACCGATTAGCAATGTATCTGTCAGGAATCTTCTCAACTTTCAACCACCGCAACACATAGAACATGTGTCTGCATAAAAGTCCTTTCCTGGTGAACAAGTTGCACTTGCATGTCAAAGAATCGGTAATTGTATCATGCACAACTGTGAATTCGCCATCAACATTGTCATCAACTACGAATGTGTTACCCTCCATCTTTGCCATCATGCATGCTTGAAAAGCAGATACAATCTCCTCCTGTACCTCCTTGAAAATTGAGATGGTGTATAATGTAGAGGCATGTTTCTCAATTGCCATCGTTGTAAGGATGGGGAGAACACCAGTCTCATCCTCATAATTTAGCCGCTGACATGTATCTCGTTGGGCATCTAAGGCGCTGTTATAATTCATAAACAGCACAACTAGATCAGAAAACTTGCTAAGGAAGCGTTTGAAATAACTATTCTCACTCTCAGACAAGGAAGTGGTGCGAAACAGCCCACTCATACTGATGTCACGAAAATATGCAGGAATCCATAAAGCACGATCCTCATACATTGAAGAGAACCACCTGTTATCACCCAACTCATATTCAGCTATCAAATTATTCCATTCTTCCTCAAACTCATGAGTGTCAATCGTATCAGACCATATTATATTATTTAACTTCGATTTGAACTCAGAATCGTCCCTCAAATTAAATGGCAGTTTCTCCACGACCTTCATCGTGATGTGCCACATGCAAAACCTATGATGTGTTTCGGGCCAGACAAGAGCAACGGCCTTCTTCAATCCAGGATCTTGGTCAGTCATAAACACACGAGGCGCATTCCCAACACACTCCGTAAACTTGCTCAAAACCCATGCATATGAATCCATGTCTTCATGTGATATGATTGCCGCACCAAACGACACACATTTACCGTGGTTGTCCCTACCAGTAAACGGAGTAAAAATCATTTTGTACCTACAACAATAAAAAAATCGAACATCAGACTTGCCAAATAGACTACAACAACATACCGAATAAAGTAAACATATGTATGAACAACTATGTAAACCAAACTGAATGAGAACAAAAAAAATAAATAATTGGTGATCAGTAAAATTCAAACACAACCAAAACTAATTTATCTATCATAAAGGAAATATATATATGAACAACTATGCAAACCAAATTGAATAAGAACATTAAAACTTAATTAAATAATTTATCTATCATAAAACTGAAAAAATGTTATGACAAGTTGAATAAGCATATACATGTACTGAATACAATAAAATCATATCCGAATATACATATAAAAAAACGTAAACCTGTTGGTGTTGTATGTTGCATCAAAAGACACAGCCTGTCCAAAATTTTTAAAGTTGATCACAGCTTGTTTATCTGTCCAGATAAGGCGGCGCAGCTGTTTTTCCTCATCAACGTCGTAAAAATATTGAAAACCATCACAAAGCTCCTTCCTATCCTTAAATGTTTCAAGCAACATATGGGCATCCGAACCAGCGACATAGACCTTCAAGTCTCGACCATAGTTCTTGAAATCAATACTAGTGCAACCAACCTTATCATAACCACCAACAATCTCTTTAAAAATGCGAAATGTTTTAGTTGGACCAATGTTGGCTTTAATACCCGCGTGAATAAAAAACTGGTGCACTTCGTCGACTTGCCTATTGCTCGACATAAAATGACGACTGCTTTCAGTAACCATCTTATGGTTATGACCCTCACTAAAGGTTCCAACTCTAAAACGATCATAAGACATGGCCTTAAATATGATACGAGCTCTGCAACCAATCTTGAATGATGTTCTCTTGCGTTTCTTATCTTCTCTGTTACCCTCGACCAAAATTAACGAATCTGCATGGTTAGGAGCACCTTCTCTATTACAAAGCATAAATCGAGTACTTATGGACCCATCGTCATCTCTGTTGATGGTAGCCTTGCGAGGAATAAAACCACATACTTTTGCGTAATCCTCATAAAACTTCTCAGCTTCTTGAAGATTACAGAAAATCTGCCCCTCAAATGGTTTTTCCTTAGCATCACAGTAAGGGATAAAAAGATCGGCACAACCTTCAACTTCATTTGTCGTTGAGTCACCTAAAACAATATAAATAAACGTTGGCAAAAAAATATCACTAACCACAAACCACCTATTCGGACAAGTTTATTCAACTCGACATCCGGCCGTGCATGTCTAATATTATAACTGGAAATCTCATATATATAAATGTTCTCCAACGTAAAAGGTAAAGTATAATGCTATAAAACATGATGTATCCGTTCGAAATGTTGAAACTAATGTAAATATTACGAGCCAAACTCGACACAAACCTGTACTACACGAGCCAAACTCCATCGCAGGTTCAACGGACGATGATGTTTGCGCTGCCGATTTTATAAGTAATTTTATAGTTCGCCGGAATGATGGAGACTTCAGATGAAGGACGCCGATGGAGACTTCAGATGAAGGACGCCGACGATGATATACCAACTTGCTGCAACAAAAACAAAACGTCAAAGCTAGACCAGAAGGTGTTAGGTTTTCCTAAGTTTAAGGAAAGAAAAAGATTTGCCATATAATTGATGGATATTTACGGTAGTGTTAATTAGATTAGGACAAAAATAACCTTTCATTGATTTATAGATGTAATATATATTCTTAATCATCAGCCGTAGGATTTAAAACAATAAAGGGCCGGATTTGATTCCTTATTCTTTTTACATTTAGGATTCTTTTTTGATCCCTTCCCTATATATATATATATATATATATATATAATGAGGTGATTTATATGAATTCTTCACTCGATTGAGATTATTATAAATTTAATATATAATTAAATATTTCTAATGCCTTTTAACATCATATCCTCTATTGTTCTTTATCTCAATTCTTCATTTATGCATTACTAATTAATTTCATAATTTATCTACTATTATTGACAAAATTGAAACAAATAATGTTTTTAGATATGAAAAATATATTTTTCTTCCCTATACAAATAAAATGTACGGATATATTTTATAAAAAATAAAAATAAAATTTTAATTATTTTGATAGACATAAAATAAGATTTTGTTTTAAAGTAATCATGTTATAGAATTTGTGCCTTATTATTCAAACATGTAAATCAATGACTGAACCCGTTTATAATTTACATACTTTTACGTGTCTCAATTCAAACTCAATACATACATATATATAAATTCATACAATATAATATATTGCAACATATACATATAATATATACGCTTTTGAGAAATATAAAATTAATAACAAATATATATCTAATCACTAACATTCAATTAAAATCATTTATTGTATATAAATTAGTAATTTTTTTCTTGTCAGACATGTAAATCTATTTTTTTATCGAGATAAAATAAATAATAAAGTTTATTAATTTAGATTATATGTAAGTTATTATTATTATTATTATACACATTTATTAAGATTAATTTTTATAGAGATAAAAAATAATAAAATTTATTAATTTAGATTATATGTAAAGTTACTAATATTATTATATATATACATTTATAATTAATTATATTTATTAAGATTAATGAATCTTTATATGGAATGTAATAGTTAATTAATTAATAAATGATGAAGATTATATATGGTAAATTTTGAAATGGTGAGATTCTAGATATGCCACATAGGTTAAGTCTTAATCCTATTATAAATAAGATTTCATAAAAATACCCAAAAAGAGGATTAGTGATGAATTGGGCCTGTTAATTAAAGTAATTTCTTCAAACTTTCTGATCATGAAAAATTGAAAAGAGCTTTCTCTCAAATTCTTAAATTAATTATAGCTGTCTTCAAATTCTTCGATTAAATAACTCTATTATGACCTGTGATTGAATTATTTTTTATTGATTTGTAAATTTTTTATTATTGATTTATTTATTCTCATTGGATTCCAATCTTATAGAAATAATATTTATCTTAACTTTAATACCTCAACAAAAATCTGATAATTACAAGAAAATTTTCACATAAGAGGATTATTTACAACGTGATCCGAATGAATATATAATTTTGTGTAAATTCCTGTTACACGAATTTTGATTACACGTAAATTTCATGTAACCCGTGTAAATATGTAAGAGCATATTAATAAAAAATGAGTATTATTTCAATATTTTTATTTACATGAATATGGACAAAATTTTCTTTTAAGGTTCATTTTCTTTGATGGAAAATGGGAGAAAAATTTATATTTTCATCATTTTCCTATCATTTAATTTTCACATGCATATTTACTATGATAGAAAATTTTCTCTGGGTAGGGTGGAAATTTTCTCAGCTTTTTCTCACTCATTTTTTCTCCAATATTGGGTAATGGTATGAAAATATTTTCCAATATTGTCTCATCTTATCATCTTTAGTAAACAAGTAAACATATGATAGAAAAGAAAAAAAAAATAGTACTCCCTCCGTCCACGAAAGAACTTCCTATCTTTCTTTTTTGGGACGTCCACAAAAAAACTTCCTACCTATTTTTTTTACTATACCCCACCACTTATAATTACTTACTTTTCACTTTTTCACAACTCTCAATATTAAATAGTATAACACATTTTCACCACTCTCAATACACTCAACAACTTTTTCTCTACTCTCAATACACTCAACAACCTTTTTCTTAAAACATGTGCCACTCCCTCCTAGGAAGTTCTTTCATAGACGGAGGGAGTAATATTTTCTCGTCTTTTTTTTTTATCTATAATTTTTCGCTGAAAATTTTACAAATAAAGTAAACACATCCTTATTATATGGGAAGTGTTAGAATTGATTATTGTCTTTTTATACTCCCTTTAGTCTTAGTGCCGTGTCCATTTAACATGGCCCTTTTAGTCTTAGAATTGATTAAAGTGAACTGAATTTATTCTTTCTTTTTGTAATTATTGCATGAAAAAAGATAGTAATGACAAGGATAAATTGAGAAGAAGTTTGACATAAAATAGGACACTTATTTTAAAATGAATGGAGACATTATTACTAGTTCAAGAATGGAACAAGTATATTACACTAACTTCAAAAATTATATAGAAGCTTTTTAGCCAAGGTATTATCAAATAGCATAAGCAACTTAAATATTCATGGAAAAACAAGCACAAGTTATTGATGTAATACCATTTTATACCTTTTAAAATAGTTAATTAAAATTCATAAATATTAATTATTGCAGACAAATACTAGTAGATATGATTAAATAACGTAGGCTGCAAATGCAGCATGTATGACAGACTTATAGACCAACTTTTTGTGTATATATAAAATTCTATAATTATTTATATATATTGTGCATTCGCATAAATACAAAAGTATAGTTGGCAGAAGAAATAATTTTTTCTCCAAAAGTATAGTGCGTGGTCGTCTTAATTTCCACAAGTCTACTTTTCCTTTGCATATAGTCACACACCACTCACTATTCACACGTCTACTTTTGCACTCCACCTCCACTTTAGTAAAGACCCAGTCATGTGGTTTATAATATGTTAGGTATGGATGTTAATTCAGTCCCTAGCTCGTGAATTGACCCGATTAACTCGTTGATCCGAGAGGGTTAGGGATGAAATTTTTTAACTCGATTGGCCTGTAACTGAATAGTCCGGCACCCGATAGGATCGGCCCGAAATTAACCCGAAACCCTATAGGGCTGACCCGAAAAAATGTGTTCGCTTGATTATATGAAAATTTTCTCATTATTTGATTTTCAACTTCATTACTTTGCTTATGAAAATTAGTATAATAAGATATTTAAAAAAAACAAATTGTGAAATGTATTTTAATTCAATATTAGAAAGTAATACTCATTATCAATATTTTTAATCCAATATTTAACATAAAATATTTAGTTGTAAAAATTAAAAAATGTTACGTATTTGATAACAACATTGCATTTTATATCTCTAAGACTTGCATATTATATCTCTAAACTTGCATTTATATCTCCATGTTGAAATATTATTTATTTATGTGTTTATTTATTACAAATGTAATATTATCAAAAGAAATATGTTAGTTAATTTTTTTAAAATAAAATTTTGAGCCAGATTAACCCTATGGGATAGCCCGAAACAAGAACATTTAGGGTTAAGGTTGAAAATTTCTAAAAATCTTCAATCTGATTAGCCCACACCCGAATAACCCGTAATCCGATAGGGCTAGCCCGAAACCCGGTGAGTTGGCTCGATTGACATTCCTAATCTTAATAATTTATTGACTTGATTGGAATAATAATTTAGTTTAAGAAATAATTCAAAAATATGGAAAAAAAAAATTGGGTTGTCTAAATTTTTTATAAAAACTATTTTTGATTGAATGATATTTTTATCTAAGAATCAATAGAATACATGTTTTTATTGAAGAAGACCCTTTCATAAAAATTTTAAGAAAGTGGGCATTTTTATCTATTAACACTTACTTTTATCCATCTAAACTAATCCTCAAAAATAAGTTTTTACAATATTTTTGATGAATTAATAGTTATTTGAGTAGAAGTCAAATTTTGTGGCTCAATGATTTGTCTTCCACGCGGCATTGTCACATAAGTCAAATAATGACTTGAAAATTTAGTTGTTTTGTAAATTAATACTTTATCCGTCCCATAAAAATGTGCATCATTTTTTGTAGCATGAGTTTTAATAAAATGTTAAATAATTGTATTGGGAGTTGAAAAAGTGATTGATTTTATTAAAAAATAAGAATAAGAAATAAAAAAATTAGTGGTGTAGTAGTGTCCAAAAATGACAATGCACACTCTTATGGGTCGGAGTAAGCTAGTCTCCAAAAGTTCTAGGCTCACAAGAACAGTTTTAGATTTGAATATAAAGGGCATTTGTAGGCTTCTGGTCTCCAAAATTCTAGGCATATTTTAAATCAACTATTACTCTCTTTTTTATTAAAAAAAAAAGATTAATAACTATTTTTCATTTTTCCCAATAGTGATTCAAATATCTAATCTATTAATTGGAAGCGGAGAACTTTACCAATTGAATCACGCTTCGTTATGAAATTAACTATATATAACTTTGCATGACTATATATGACTTTGAATTGATTAGATATAAATTCTTGCACATTAATCTTTTTGCAATAAACCGTATGCTTTGATTAAAAAAATGACATTTTAATTTTATTTAAACAATTTAATACCAATTTGTAAATATCAGAGGGCCCACAACTTAATTGATATTGCTCAATTTATAACTATATATAACTTTGCATGACTATATATGACTTTGAATTGATTAGATATAAATTCTTGCACATTAATCTTTTTGCAATAAACCGTATGCTTTGATTAAAAAAAATGACATTTTAATTTTATTTTAACAACTTAATACCAATTTGTAAATATCAGAGGGCCCACAAAACTTAATTGATATTGCTCATGATTACTGACTCTAAACCGAATTATTGACCACTACTTAGCCCATATCACAAGATATATTGCTCATGATTACTACGGTGGGCTCTTATTATTATTATTATTATTATTATTATTATTATTATTATTATTATTATTATTATTATTATTATTATTATTATTATTTCTCTCTCTTTTTCTATACTTGACTCGGTTTACATCGATCTAATTAAATGGAATAGTTTACAAATTAGCCCATATGACAATATATATTCACTTTCATATAATTAGAAAAAGCACGCCACTAACTAATTTTCTAATAGTAATTATGATTTTAGATTGGTTAGTTTAACTATATATGACTCAGCATTGAATAGGTTAGATATAATTTTTTGTACATTAATCTTTTAGCAATAAACCGTATGATTTGATAAAAAAAAAATAACTTCTTAATTTTATTTTAACAACTGAAAACCAATTTGTAAATATCAGAGGCCCCACTTAATTGAACCATTGCCAAGACTAAATTGAACCGAGTCAAAATTAAGTGGATTCGACAATTACCATTTTTAATATTCACTTAATAATGTATTCAAACTAACAAAAACGAACCATTAAATATAGTGTTCTAATTATACTTATTATTTTTGTGGTCGTGTTATAATAATCAAATCAATTTTTTTACGACTTGGCAATCAAAGAGATTGATTATGTATATCTTGGGAATAAGAAATTCCACAATGCTATGAAAACTTTAGCAAATCTTTGGCCATCTTTAATTCAATTATAAATCAGTTTAGTGGTAAAAAATGAGATATATGGAACATTACATAAATTATCTGTCGTCCATTTCCTAATTTGTTGGTTTTAGATACATTTGTTGAAAAGATATTTCAAATTATCTGCCAAAGTAATTCTTGTAAACGTTTGCTACTAACTTTCAAATCTGCAAATCCTACAACTCTCCTCCAACCAATTAAATGGTGAGCTTAATTCCACTCCATCTACAACTTGACATCCCTTGCTATATGCAACTCGGCATAAACGATTGCAAAACTTGATCAAATCTTTATCTTATTTTGTTTTCTTTGCTTGTTGGCTTGTTCTCATATAACTAATTTATGCTTAGTTAGATATTATCAATACTCTAACAACAGTTGGATTTTCTATTTCCAGCCATATTAGATCTTCTATTTTCTCAATGTTAGCAGATGATTTGTTAAATTATGATGTCATCAAGTATACTTGGTGTGCATATCTTCGTGATACAGGGAAATATAAGATTTGTAACAAAATATCTTGTGTGCATTGCTAATTGATTTATACTTTAGAGGCATTTAGCAAATAATAAAGTTTGAGCATAAGTACAAAACAAAATGTCTTTCTTACTATGCTCCATCTTTAAAGAGATTGAAATGAAGGGTTCTTCAATTTTTAGGTCCAATACCATCCACCATTGGGAATCTATCAAATTTGAATTATTTATTGCTCCCTTCCAACAAATTAAATGGTGAGCTTCCATTCTCCATCTGCAACTTCACATCCCTTCAAATTCTTATGTGATTTGTCTAATTCCTTTATCACTCCATGTGCAATATGAAATAGAAAAGGATGACTTATCTAATTTTGAATCTTTGATTTCAAAACTTGCTAGGTTGTTCTCATTTAATTAACTCATGCTTAATTAACTAAATACTTTAACAATAGTTGGATTTGTTGTTTCCAGCCATATTTGTTGTTCTCATATAACTAATTTATGCCTAGTTAGATAAATACTCTAACAACAGTTGGATTTCCTCCGTCTCAAAAAAAAAAAAAACAGTTGGATTTCCTGTTTCCAGCCATATTGGATCTTCTATTTTCTCAATGTTAACACATTGAGTGTCACAACCGGCCCTAATTAAGGATAATTAAGCCGGGGAAACCGTGACTAAGGGAGGGAGATTAGAAGCGGGGTAGAAAGGGGGATAATCAAATATGGAGGATCGCATTCTATCATTGCTAACAAAAGGAATATTTATAATATAACGGAGGTTAAGTCATATTGACTCAAACAAACTAGTAAGTTCGGATAATTCCGACTTAGCCAAAATAACATAATATTTCTGAGTACGCAGCGGAATAAGGTTCTGATTACATGTATGAAGACATGTATCCCCAGAGTTCATTAATACATAAGGATAAGACAAAAGACTCCGCTCGTCACTTCATCACCATCGGCAGCTGCTCAACCTGCACATTTAGAAATATATGCAGGGCTTGAGTACAAAAGTACTCAGTGGGCACGTATGCCTAAGTATAAAATACATGCTTCAAAACTGTAAATTGTCATGCCATCATAACCAGTACAGCAAGGGAGTTTTTCGCTAAAAGGCCCAAGCTTACTAAATTCATTTGTGATTCTTAAAGTTCGACTGCAGTCTAAGTTCTCTTGTAATCTATCATATCTGGAACTTTGTGCCGGAGAGGTGGCCACCTCTCACGGTCACTTGACCGGCCAACCCGCTAGATGACTCACGGTCACTGGTGTACACTAGTCCTGGCAGGATAGCTATCAACTGCTCAAGACCCGAATTCGATTACATGATAAAAGTCACATCAGATAGATATCATACTGAAATTTAAATATTTTATGGCAAGACAAAATTTGAAATATCTTCAATTAATTTAATCATGAAATAACTTGCTTGAACATAACATTTAAACTCATTTGATATATATGAAAGTAATGCCCACCTAACAGCACTCCTGCTATGGTGCCTCAGCTCTCAATGTAGTTACTGCTCGCGCGCTTGACCTTTATCGCGAGAATTTAAATAAGATATTTGCTCGAGCAAAATCCTCAAATAATGAGAATGCGAAAATAAATATGCATGACTCTCTTATGCATGGTTTATTATTCTTGCTTAATAGTCCGGGAAATCTACTATTAATCCTAACTCTCAGATTAAATAAATTAAATAACTTAAATAAGGCTCGTCGCATGAGGTCGGATAATAACTATAATGAATCCGCTTATCTAGAGCTCAAATAAATGTGAAAGAAATAATAATAATAATCCAATAATTAAAAGGCCCAAACAATGGCAGCCTAATAATTAATAAGTAGAAGTGGGCCTGAATTAAAAGTCATGGCAGCCCATCAACTAAACAATAAACCCAATTTTGTAATAGCTATCAGCCCAAAGAATTAATTAAGAAAGAGGCTCACACATTAAAATGAATAAGGCCCAATTGCAAAACAAAGGAAGGCCCAACAATAATTAATGGAATTCGGCCCAAATAAAATAAATGAGGAGGCCCAAATCCTCCCCCCTCAACAATCGGTTCTCTCACTCTCAAAATCAGACGCCGCTCAAGACCTCTCTCTCTCTCGCCCGTCCTTTCTCTTTGCGAGCTCCGGCGAGGACGACGGCCGGCCGAGCCTCCTCCTTTCGTCTCGTTTCTTTCTCAATTCATATCGTCAGCCTTAACTCACGAATTGAAGGCCTCAATCGAGCCCTAACTCACAAAATCAAAATCGCCGCCGCCGCCGCCTATGGAAGAACGGCGAACGGTCGCTGGTCGTCGCCCTGCCTGACTCGGACGCTCCCTTCGCCCATCTCCTTTCGGCTTCAATCGTTCTCCTCTCCCTCGAATCTATTGAAGGAACGAAGAAGCCCTAATTTCTGCCAGAGAAAAGGATACCGCCTCCGCTGCGACTGGAGGACCGGCTTCGCCGCGCCGCCGGTCTTCAGCCCGCCGAGGGCGCCGATCCTCGGCTGCTCCCCCTCCCACCTCACTTCCTTTCCTTGAAGGTCGAGGGAAAAGAAAAGGGAAGAAACCCAAGTTCCTCAGTCAGAAATCGTCTCCGCCTGAAACTCCACTGCCGCGGCGCACCGAGCTGCTGCTGCTATTTTCTCCGGGGTCGAAGGTTTGAGCCTCGCCACGCTGCTGCTGGATTCGAGTAATGGGTACGCCGCCGCTGCTGCTACTCCAGAATCGGCGAGGGGCCATCGCCGAGGTCGGGAGTCGTCTGCCTTTCACCGCTCGACGCCGTCGACGCTGCTGTTCCCGCGAGTTGCCGCCCAGATATCGTATCTCGGCTTGACTAAGCAGAGCAGCGCCCCTCATTTCTAAAAGCTAAGTCCCCATCTACTCTATTGTAAAGCTTGATTTTCCTTGTTGTGCTTAGTATGTTGAGTCCCTTGAGTTCTTACATACAAGTATAGTGATTGGTGTTCTGCCTTATAGAGTGTGAGATGTCTTTGTTTTAGCTACATCAATGTGATTCTTCTTGAGTTGGTCTATGCTCTGCTACGGAACTTGTGCTTTAGCTATTGTCTATCATATATGGAAAGGTTTTCTTATCAAATAGCCCTTGTCATGTTATTGGTATGAATGTGGACTGGATGAATGTCTGGGATATCATAAATACCTTGAGTATTGTTGTTGTTGAATGAACTGTGATTATGCTAAGCATGGATGTGAACTGAATTGAATATTCAAGATAGTAGAATACCTTGAATGTTTTCGAGCTGATGGGTGGCTGTTGAAGTTCGAATAGCTTGTGAAATGACTGAAATGAATTGGTCTTCTGTTAATGCAGGTGAACTTGATGAAAAGAGATAAATATTGAGGCCAAGCCTTACCTTGAGATCTTAGCAGAATGAATTGGGGCTGCTCTTCGATATTTTTCGGTGAAATGAAGTGAGATTGAGAGCTGTTTGTTGGCTGGGGTTGATACTAATAATTCATTGGTGAAGACTTGAGTGTAGTGGTGGGGGAGGTAGGAGTGTAGTGGTGGTGGGAGATTGAAGAGATGGCTGTCATAGAATGGCTGTCATTGTCATAGAGTGGTTGTGGTGGCTGTCATTGTCATAGGGTGGCTGTCATTGACACCTATGGCATGGTTAAAGGGATGAGAGAGTGGCTTAAAGGCTGCTGTTGCAGCTATTCTACACACATAGCACACGTCCCCTTTCTTTCCCTTTCTTTGGTTTGCTTTCTTGATGTAGTAGGTAGGAAATAGGAATGCAGAGAATAATAAGTTGTAAAGTTGTGATGTGATGAGTAAAATCTTCATTCTGTATTTGTAATACTAATTGCGTGCTCGTATCTGCTTGATACTGTTTATTTAAATAAATCTCAGATCTCGATATTCTTGTCTTTCTAATGTCGATAGACTGTAAAATAATCTAAATTAAATCCGTAGATTTAATTCATCTGCTCATCTAATATCTAAATTAAATCCGAAGATTTAATTTTCCTCACAAGTCGGTATAATCCACGACTTAAGTAAAATAATAATAATAATAATATTTTTATTGTTACAATTAAATAACATGACTTTGCTAAGTCAGTTATAATCTGAAATAATAATTATTGACTGCTCAATAATCCTTATCGTGGTTTCTCAAGTGAAATAAAATAATAACTCTGCTTCAAGTATTATATAACTCAAAGTCATAAGTCGAAATTAATCAAAAATCAACACTGAAAGATGCAATAATTAATTATTGCATTACTGATTTTAATAATTTAAAAGAGCGGGTTACTACATACTACCCCTCTTAACAAAAATTTCGTCCCGAAATTTGCATATCTCTGCTAAAACAGCACGGGTATTTCTCCTTCATCTTGTCTTCAAGCTCCCACGTGGCTTCCTCTTGTCCGTGGTGTCTCCATAAGACTTTCACTGATGTGATTGCCTTATTTATGAGTTGTTGCACTTTTCGATCCAGAATGGCTTCGGGTCTTTCTTCATAGCTCAAATCTGGGCTAAGAATAATCTATTCTTGGTGGATTACGTGCTTTGGATCGAAAACGTATTTTCTGAGTTGTGACACGTGGAAAACGTTGTGAATGTTTCCAAAACTTGGCGGTAACGCCAACCTATAGGCTACTGGGCCTATCCTCTCCAAAATCTCATAAGGTTCTACAAACCGAGGTTTGAGCTTTCCCTTGGCACCAAATCTAGTTATCCCCTTGGAGGGAGATACCTTTAGGAAGACCTTGTCTCCTATCTCAAAATGTAACTCGATTCGGCGTGTATCATCGTAGGATTTCTGTCTATTCTGAGCCTCCTTTATTCGTCCCCTTATCTGACGGACTATCTCAATCATCTTGCTAACTGCGTCCGGTCCTAAGATTTTCCTTTCACCCACTTCATCCCAATAAAGCGGTGATCTACTTTTTCTTCCATACAATGCCTCATATGGTGCCATATCGATGGTTGCCTGGTAACTGTTATTATAGGCAAATTCAATCAACGGCAGCACTGATTCCCAACTTCCACCCCTGTCTAACACCACTGTTCTCAACATATCTTCGAGGGTCTGAATTGTCCTTTCAGACTGCCCGTCTGTCTGCGGGTGGAAGGCGGTGCTAAAATTCAGTCTCGTGCCTAACTCCTTCTGTAAGCTCTTCCAAAATCTAGATGTGAATTTCGAGTCTCGATCTGATGTGATCGACACGGGTATACCGTGTAAGCGTACAATCTCATTGACATACAACTGAGCTAGCTTATCTGATCCGTATGTGATCGGTATCGGTATAAAATGGGCACACTTCGTGAGTCGATCCACTATTACCCAAATTGCAGTGTTTCATTTCTTTGTTCTGAGCAAACTAGTCACAAAATCCATTGCAATGTTTTCCCACTTCCATTCCGGAATTTCTAAAGGTTGTAACTTTCCATATGGCCTTTGGTGTAAAACCTTCACTTGCTTGCAAGCTAGGCACCTCTATACAAATGATGCTATGTCTCGTTTCATACCTTCCCACCAAAAATACTTCTTCAAATCTTGGTACATCTTAGTGCTGCCTGGGTGGGCAGTATAAGGGGTATCGTGAGCTTCACTCATGATTTTATCTTTAAGCTCCTTGTCGTGTGGAATACATATTCTTTCCTCAAAGAAGATAGCATTATCCGATGCTTCCCTATAGTTCTTGAGGTCTCCTTTCCTTATTGCTTCTCGAAGCTTTTCCATTTTCTCGTCCTTTCTTTGTGCTTCTATTATCATTTTCCTCAAGTTATGTATCATTGCAACAACGCTTGCTATCGTTCCTGGTGGTTTGACCACTTCTATTCTCATTCTACCAAATTCTCTTATGAGCTCCATCTCTCGAGTGATGAGAGATCCCAATTTAGATTGAGTCTTACGACTCAATGCATCAGCCACTACGTTGGCCTTGCCTGGGTGGTAGTTAATACCGCAATCATAATCTTTCACTATTTCGAGCCATCTCCTTTGTCTCATATTAAGGTCCTTTTGTTCGAAAAAGTATTTCAAGCTTTTGTGGTCCGTGAATATCTCACACCTAACTCCATATAGGTGATGTCTCCAAATCTTCAGTGCGTGTACCACTGTAGCCAATTCTAGATCATGGGTCGGATAGTTCAGTTCATGTGGTCTAAGCAGTCGCGACGCATATGCTATCACTCTTCTTTCTTGCATCAGCACGCAACCAAGTCCATTTTTGGACGTGTCTGTGTAGATCACGTATTCCTTGTCCGCTGTTGGGACGGCTAACACTGGTGTGGTAGTCAACTTTTCCTTGAGTTCTTGGAAGCTTTTCTCGCACTCCTCTGTCCAAGAATACTTTATCTCTTTTCTGAGTAATTGCGTTATTGGTCTTGCGATTTTTTTTTTTTTTTGAAAATCCTTCTATGAATCTTCGATAATATCCTGTTAATCCCAAGAAACTCCTTATCTCATTGGGGTTAGTTGGTGATCTCCACTCTCGCACTGCTTGTACTTTTTCAGGGTCCACTTTGATCCCTTCCGATGACACAATATGCCCTAAAAACGTGACTTCGCTGAGCCAAAACTCGCACTTGCTAAATTTGGCATAAAGGTGCTTCGTCCTCAACGTCTTTAGGACAATTCTCGGATGTTCCTCCTGGTCCTTCTCGTTCTTCGAGTATATCAAGATGTCATCTATGAATACTAAGATAAATTTGTCTAAGTATGGATGGAAAACTCGATTCATGAGGTCCATGAATACGGCTGGCGCGTTGGTTAGCCCGAATGGCACAACTAAAAATTTGTAGTGGCCATATCTAGTTCGAAATGCCGTCTTAGGTACGTCTTCTGGTCGAATCTTCAGCTGGTGATAACCAGACCGCAAATCAATCTTCGAGAACACGTTTGCTCCCTTGAGCTGGTCGAAGAGGTCATCTATCCTTGGTAAAGGATATTTGTTCTTCAGTGTCACTTTGTTCAGTTCCCTATAGTCTATGCACATTCGCAATGTGCCATCCTTTTTCTTCACGAAAAGTACGGGTGCACCCCAAGGTGATACACTTGGTCTAATAAATCCAAGTTCCAAAAGTTCTTGCAGTTGTATCTTGAGTTCTTCCAACTCTTTAGGAGCCATCCGGTATGGTGCCTTCGAAATGGGAGCTGCCCCGGGCTCCAAATCAATGGTAAACTCAATTGGTCTGTCCGGTGGTGGCCCTGACAGAATCTCTGGAAATACATCTGAAAAGTCCCGTACAATTGCTACATCTTCTATGCTTCTTTCAGTTCCCAGTTCTCCGTGCAAGTATACAAGATAAGCTGGGTATCCCTTATTCATCATTTTCGTTGCTGGTAGGGCGGAGATGATCATCTTTCTTCTCCCCATACTAATTCCGTGGAAATGTGAAGGCTCTTTTCCTGGGGTCGAAACGATATCCGTCTTTCATTACATAGGATGGTGGCGTAATTCTCAGCCAGCCAGTCCATTCCTAGAATTATGTCCACGTCTCCCATCGGTATAACATATGAGTTGTGCACCATCATCTTGAGTGATCCTATATTCAATTCTAAGTTCAAGCACACATGTTTGACTATCGTCATCCCTCCTATAGGTGATGATATACTCAACTCCTGGTCAGCTCTTTCCATCTTAAGTTTTAAGGTGTCGACACATGTACTTGAAATGAAAGTATGCGATGCGCCCGTATCAAATAGAAGTACAACAGGAGTATTGAGTAGCATGCCCATACCTGTCAGGTTTCCCTGGTTGTTCTCGGGCTGCTTCTGCCTCATAGCATAGGCTCTAGCATGACGAGGCTTTTCATGTTGTTTCTATTGTCGCTGATACGGTTGTTGAGGTTGTGGTTGGTACGGTAGCTGTTGGTGCTGCTGTGGCTGCTGATACTATGGTTGCTGCCTTGGGTATGGTTGGGGCAGAGCTTGGATTGCTCGCAGATGCGGAGCCTGGTTAGGTGGGTTTGGCCTTGAACCCGTTCCGTGTTGCTTATTCGGGCACCGATTTGCATAGTGCCCCTTCTGGTTGCAGATATAGCAACTATCACTACCGGCCTTACAGATTCCCACATGACTTTTGTTACATTTGGGGCAAGATGGGGCCCTCTGTTGGTTAGTTTCCATCTGTTTCGGTGCGCCCTGGCTTCCATAGCCCTGTGACTGGAAGACCCGTCCTTGCCATGGCCTCTTCTCGCCTTGGTTCGGGTTACTGTTGTCCCATCTCCTCTTTCCCTTGAAATTCTGATTATAACTTTGATCATGTGGAGATGCTGGCGCAGGTACAATTGCAAGTCTTTCTCCTGGCATAGCTGCCTCAATGTCTAACGCTCGGCTGAGCGACTCAGTGTAGGACAATCCTCCGTGGCTTGCCAAAGCCATCCTAATCTCGTGTCTCAGACCGGCACAAAACTCTTCAGCCATCTTCTCATCTGTGTCAACTTGTTCCGGCGCATATCTAGACATATCGCAGAACATCCTGTCGTATTGAGTTACCGACATCTTTCCTTGTTTCAGATTGTAAAATTCAGCCTCATTTTTCTTGCGGTAGCTCTTGGGTATATACTTGTCATATATACCGGCTTTGAATTGTTCTCAAGTTAGGTTTTCTAACTGCTCTGCTGACATCGTTTTCATCCGTGCTTCCCACCAGAAATCAGCTGACCCAGTCAGCTAAAAAGGGCACGCAAGTTAGGCGCTCTTGGTCATTGCAGCGAAAAAGCTGAAAATGCGCTCCATCTTTCGTACACATGTCTCAGCTTGTCCGGATCTCTTGTCCCACTGAAGACAAGTGGACTTTGTCATAGGAATAGTTCTTCTATTCTATGTTCTAGTTGTATGGGTGGTGAGGCCATGTTTTGTTTTAGCCCTGGTACTGGGCCTTTTCCACCATCTCAGGGAATTTATTTCCCCTTCTCTCGGACGCATTTGCTTTGTTGGCATTCCGATGAGTCGACATATAGTCACCAATGTAATACACAGATGCATATCATCAATTCTGTAAATTGCTTTCTTAATTCCCGAATTTCGCTCGTACTTTTTCTCATAAAGGTATATAAATAACATAGCGGAAGTGACTTGCCACAAAAGGCTGATAGGGTCACTACATAGACATGGGAAATTAGTATCAATGAGGACTATTTCATCAACATTTGAATATAGATATGGTGATCTATCCAAGCATTATACATGATGAACTGACTATCTTGCAAATTCATCATGAAAGAGCTCAGTTCCAAAATGCCTTATTAACCAGCGTTTCCGTACTAATACTAGTCAAAATAACTAAGCCAACATAGGGGCATACAAAAGCATCGAAATGATCATCGTTTTCGAAATACACAAATAAGGTCCTACTAATTGCACAAAAGATTGTCTGTATGCATTACATGCTTGACCCTTGGGTTGAAGCATACGTGTTTGATTGATTTAATCTGATGAGTATCTGTTTGTCCTTGGGTCACAGAAAATCTACCAACAGCTAGTAGATCGCAATGATTCAAATCACAAATGGCAATTAGGCAAAGTGTTTCAATAATTTGCCAAATAATTGAAAATGAATAACCATAGGGTAGGAATGAATTGACTGAAAGGTCGAAACGAAATGACCTAATAGTCTGAACCCGTTTGGCTTTTCAGATGAAGGTTTAAAATATATAGGTTTAAAGACCCATATATGACGACTACTGAGATTTTGGCCATGTGGACTGGCCAGGTCCGACACAACTACTTCTCAGTCACTCGGAAATACTTTTCCGAACTTGGTAACTCTTGTTCATTGGCTGCAAAATGTATATTTGGTCTAAAATCACCACTTTCTTCTTAACATCTTGAACATGTCCTTGAGAATATTCTAGAGCTTCTCAAACTTGGAGTCTGTCTCCTAATTTAATGCAATCCTTTAACATCTTCTATAGGCGAAATAAGATAGGTTCAACCTTACTCAACAATCTTCCTCTACATGATCTTAATGTAGTACTTCTAGTACTTAGTGTTCATTCACATAGCGCTTGAAATGCAACCATATAATTTGAGGTACTCTTCCGTGTCTTTGCAAAAGACCTTCTGAATCATCACACATTCAATAAGGAGATAGATTTTGCTCCTCTGAGCATGTTTATAGGGTATGTGTCACCATACGTAATGCTAAGTCATGGAATAACCTTAGTCAATGCTCTCATTCCGGCTACTAAACTAAATGCCTAATCCAAGACGTTCTAACTGAGGCGATGTCCTTGATAGGTTAAGGTATGTATACTTATCTTGAGTATATCCTTTGGGTCTCATTAGAATCTTAATTCATTTGTTTCAGCATCGATCCACTGTCGGCGCTTCTAGCTATTATTAAACTCTGAACCATCTTCGAGAGCTTCTCACGTCTTACGCATTGGCGTAGACTTTTATGATCAATCATAATGGCTGGTAACTGCTAGTACCCATATCACATCTCGTCTTTCCAATTCGTAGTAGGTGATCATAATCAATAGGGATTCTCAGTCATGTCCTCATCTAATACGATAGGTACTGTAAGTAGAATGGTTCCGAATATCTGAAACTATAAGCTGATAGCTTTAATCGTAATATTATAACATCATATACAAAGCATTTTGACCCCTCGTAAGTCTAACTCTGAAGTTCATACATGAATCATGAAGGTTATCCTCAAGCCATAGCTAGTGATAATCGAGGCTAGAAGTGAGTCTCAGCTTATTAGGGATTAGCTAGCTGATTACATGAGTCGCACTCTTCGCTATAAGCAATATCATACTTAAACTATCATCGAATAAAGCAATAGTTGGTTAGGTGTTCCGCCTCGTGTGAACAACCTGAATGAAGAACTATGTCTGCGTTAGTGATTCGTGCGTGGCACTCTGCATGCACTTCTTTCATTGGATTTTCTTCCTCTTTCTTCACCAATGCTATAGTGAAATATAACTGAGTTTCTAGCTTCTATTGTTCTTCTCGTAACTGTGATCATGCATTCTTAACGCATCTAAGTTCATTGAGATATCTAATCAATCAATAAAGCATAAAACTTGAATGTAAGCATCAGTACATTCATATAGAACGTGAACTTCTCAATGTTTTAAAATCATTACCACCTTCTTTCTTGCTGAGCATGACGATGTGATGAAGTGATGAGCTTTGGTTGACTGACTCATATATACTAGTGATCATACTAGAAAAATGGGCTAACTCTAGGGTTCAGAGCAAATGAACTGCTCTGATACCACTCTGTCACAACCGGCCCTAATTAAGGATAATTAAGCCGGGGAAACCGTGACTAAGGGAGGGAGATTAGAAGCGGGGTAGAAAGGGGGATAATCAAATATGGAGGATCGCATTCTATCATTGCTAACAAAAGGAATATTTATAATATAACGGAGGTTAAGTCATATTGACTCAAACAAACTAGTAAGTTCGGATAATTCCGACTTAGCCAAAATAACATAATATTTCTGAGTACGCAGCGGAATAAGGTTCTGATTACATGTATGAAGACATGTATCCCCAGAGTTCATTAATACATAAGGATAAGACAAAAGACTCCGCTCGTCACTTCATCACCATCGGCAGCTGCTCAACCTGCACATTTAGAAATATATGCAGGGCTTGAGTACAAAAGTACTCAGTGGGCACGTATGCCTAAGTATAAAATACATGCTTCAAAACTGTAAATTGTCATGCCATCATAACCAGTACAGCAAGGGAGTTTTTCGCTAAAAGGCCCAAGCTTACTAAATTCATTTGTGATTCTTAAAGTTCGACTGCAGTCTAAGTTCTCTTGTAATCTATCATATCTGGAACTTTGTGCCGGAGAGGTGGCCACCTCTCACGGTCACTTGACCGGCCAACCCGCTAGATGACTCACGGTCACTGGTGTACACTAGCCCTGGCAGGATAGCTATCAACTGCTCAAGACCCGAATTCGATTACATGATAAAAGTCACATCAGATAGATATCATACTGAAATTTAAATATTTTATGGCAAGACAATATTTGAAATAACTTCAATTAATTTAGTCATGAAATAACTTGCTTGAACGTAACATTTAAACTCATTTGATATATATGAAAGTAATGCCCACCTAACAGCACTCCTGCTGTGGTGCCTCAGCTCTCAATGTAGTTACTGCTCGCGCGCTTGACCTTTATCGCGAGAATTTAAATAAGATATTTGCTCGAGCAAAATCCTCAAATAATGAGAATGCGAAAATAAATATGCATGACTCTCTTATGCATGGTTTATTATTCTTGCTTAATAGTCCGGGAAATCTACTATTAATCCTAACTCTCAGATTAAATAAATTAAATAACTTAAATAAGGCTCGTCGCATGAGGTCGGATAATAACTATAATGAATCCGCTTATCTAGAGCTCAAATAAATGTGAAAGAAATAATAATAATAATCCAATAATTAAAAGGCCCAAACAATGGCAGCCTAATAATTAATAAGTAGAAGTGGGCCTGAATTAAAAGTCATGGCAGCCCATCAACTAAATAATAAACCCAATTTTGTAATAGCTATCAGCCCAAAGAATTAATTAAGAAAGAGGCTCACACATTAAAATGAATAAGGCCCAATTGCAAAACAAAGGAAGGCCCAACAATAATTAATGGAATTCGGCCCAAATAAAATAAATGAGGAGGCCCAAATCCTCCCCCCTCAACAATCGGTTCTCTCACTCTCAAAATCAGACGCCGCTCAAGACCTCTCTCTCTCTCGCCCGTCCTTTCTCTTTGCGAGCTCCGGCGCGAACTGCTCCGGCGAGGACGACGGCCAGCCGAGCCTCCTCCTTTCGTCTCGTTTCTTTCTCAATTCATATCGTCAGCCTTAACTCACGAATTGAAGGCCTCAATCGAGCCCTAACTCACAAAATCAAAATCGCCGCCGCCGCCGCCTATGGAAGAACGGCGAACGGTCGCTGGTCGTCGCCCTGCCTGACTCGGACGCTCCCTTCGCCCATCTCCTTTCGGCTTCAATCGTTCTCCTCTCCCTCGAATCTATTGAAGGAACGAAGAAGCCCTAATTTCTGCCAGAGAAAAGGATACCGCCTCCGCTGCGACTGGAGGACCGGCTTCGCCGCGCCGCCGGTCTTCAGCCCGCCGAGGGCGCCGATCCTCGGCTGCTCCCCCTCCCACCTCACTTCCTTTCCTTGAAGGTCGAGGGAAAAGAAAAGGGAAGAAACCCAAGTTCCTCAGTCAGAAATCGTCTCCGCCTGAAACTCCACTGCCGCGGCGCACCGAGCTGCTGCTGCTATTTTCTCCGGGGTCGAAGGTTTGAGCCTCGCCACGCTGCTGCTGGATTCGGGTAATGGGTACGCCGCCGCTGCTGCTACTCCAGAATCGGCGAGGGGCCATCGCCGAGGTCGGGAGTCGTCTGCCTTTCACCGCTCGACGCCGTCGACGCTGCTGTTCCCGCGAGTTGCCGCCCAGATATCGTATCTCGGCTTGACTAAGCAGAGCAGCGCCCCTCATTTCTAAAAGCTAAGTCCCCATCTACTCTATTGTAAAGCTTGATTTTCCTTGTTGTGCTTAGTATGTTGAGTCCCTTGAGTTCTTACATACAAGTATAGTGATTGGTGTTCTGCCTTATAGAGTGTGAGATGTCTTTGTTTTAGCTACATCAATGTGATTCTTCTTGAGTTGGTCTATGCTCTGCTACGGAACTTGTGCTTTAGCTATTGTCTATCATATATGGAAAGGTTTTCTTATCAAATAGCCCTTGTCATGTTATTGGTATGAATGTGGACTGGATGAATGTCTGGGATATCATAAATACCTTGAGTATTGTTGTTGTTGAATGAACTGTGATTATGCTAAGCATGGATGTGAACTGAATTGAATATTCAAGATAGTAGAATACCTTGAATGTTTTCGAGCTGATGGGTGGCTGTTGAAGTTCGAATAGCTTGTGAAATGACTGAAATGAATTGGTCTTCTGTTAATGCAGGTGAACTTGATGAAAAGAGATAAATATTGAGGCCAAGCCTTACCTTGAGATCTTAGCAGAATGAATTGGGGCTGCTCTTCGATATTTTTCGGTGAAATGAAGTGAGATTGAGAGCTGTTTGTTGGCTGGGGTTGATACTAATAATTCATTGGTGAAGACTTGAGTGTAGTGGTGGGGGAGGTAGGAGTGTAGTGGTGGTGGGAGATTGAAGAGATGGCTGTCATAGAATGGCTGTCATTGTCATAGAGTGGTTGTGGTGGCTGTCATTGTCATAGGGTGGCTGTCATTGACACCTATGGCATGGTTAAAGGGATGAGAGAGTGGCTTAAAGGCTGCTGTTGCAGCTATTCTACACACATAGCACACGTCCCCTTTCTTTCCCTTTCTTTGGTTTGCTTTCTTGATGTAGTAGGTAGGAAATAGGAATGCAGAGAATAATAAGTTGTAAAGTTGTGATGTGATGAGTAAAATCTTCATTCTGTATTTGTAATACTAATTGCGTGCTCGTATCTGCTTGATACTGTTTATTTAAATAAATCTCAGATCTCGATATTCTTGTCTTTCTAATGTCGATAGACTGTAAAATAATCTAAATTAAATCCGTAGATTTAATTCATCTGCTCATCTAATATCTAAATTAAATCCGAAGATTTAATTTTCCTCACAAGTCGGTATAATCCACGACTTAAGTAAAATAATAATAATAATAATATTTTTATTGTTACAATTAAATAACATGACTTTGCTAAGTCAGTTATAATCTGAAATAATAATTATTGACTGCTCAATAATCCTTATCGTGGTTTCTCAAGTGAAATAAAATAATAACTCTGCTTCAAGTATTATATAACTCAAAGTCATAAGTCGAAATTAATCAAAAATCAACACTGAAAGATGCAATAATTAATTATTGCATTACTGATTTTAATAATTTAAAAGAGCGGGTTACTACATACTACCCCTCTTAACAAAAATTTCGTCCCGAAATTTGCATATCTCTGCTAAAACAGCACGGGTATTTCTCCTTCATCTTGTCTTCAAGCTCCCACGTGGCTTCCTCTTGTCCGTGGTGTCTCCATAAGACTTTCACTGATGTGATTGCCTTATTTATGAGTTGTTGCACTTTTCGATCCAGAATGGCTTCGGGTCTTTCTTCATAGCTCAAATCTGGGCTAAGAATAATCTATTCTTGGTGGATTACGTGCTTTGGATCGAAAACGTATTTTCTGAGTTGTGACACGTGGAAAACGTTGTGAATGTTTCCAAAACTTGGCGGTAACGCCAACCTATAGGCTACTGGGCCTATCCTCTCCAAAATCTCATAAGGTTCTACAAACCGAGGTTTGAGCTTTCCCTTGGCACCAAATCTAGTTATCCCCTTGGAGGGAGATACCTTTAGGAAGACCTTGTCTCCTATCTCAAAATGTAACTCGATTCGGCGTGTATCATCGTAGGATTTCTGTCTATTCTGAGCCTCCTTTATTCGTCCCCTTATCTGACGGACTATCTCAATCATCTTGCTAACTGCGTCCGGTCCTAAGATTTTCCTTTCACCCACTTCATCCCAATAAAGCGGTGATCTACTTTTTCTTCCATACAATGCCTCATATGGTGCCATATCGATGGTTGCCTGGTAACTGTTATTATAGGCAAATTCAATCAACGGCAGCACTGATTCCCAACTTCCACCCCTGTCTAACACCACTGTTCTCAACATATCTTCGAGACCAGTTAGTTGGAACCATAAGTAAGCTCCAACTTGATATCTAAATTATACCATAAGTAAGCTGGAACAGTTAGTTGCGGGCTTCACTTAATTCACCACTCCTAGCACTCCAGTTTACAAATTGGCTACAATTTCAGTTGAATTTGTTACTAAATTCGCAATAAAATCGAAAACCACACCTTCCTTGAAGACGAGACCAGTCAGAGCCGCAAACAGGGGACCAACAAACCACACAGCCGTCGGATTCTCAACGACGTACTCCACCAAACTCTTCCCCGCCGGCTGAGCCAAGGCGGCGTACGTTGCTAACAAACTCTCAATAAATAAATAAAAATAAATTATTTTATGTGATGATGGTTTAAGCAGGAGAGATTATTTTGATTTTAGGAAATTGTTTTGGAGTTTCAACATCTTGCGCTCATCAATTGATTTCCTGATCAACGGTGCAACACTCTCTTTCAAATTGAGCGGTGTGTATCTGTTGATTAAGAGTAATAGCATAAACTGCAACAATACTCAGTTCCATTTTGTCCATGCTTCTCATCTTGAATGCTACTCATCGGGTCGTCACGTATTGATCAAGCAGCTGATATATGTCGGTTTTTTCTTTAAAGCTTATCCATTCAAGATCATCAACACCTTCCCAATCTCAAAATGTGCTCTGTCTCACTTAAAGGAGGGATAATCCCTCCATTGTTAGTGTGATAATATTCTCTTTTTAGATAAAAATGAGAAATAAGGAAAAGTGAAATTCTATTTTGTAGAAATTAAAATTAAAGTGTGATTTTTTTTTTTCTTTTTTCATAATAATAATACACTCAAAATATATCACAAGAAATTACTTAGAAATACCACAAGAAACAATGCAAATATATCTTCAAACGACTTTTTCTGTACGTGAAAAAGGTTAGTAAGATCATCGCAAATGGAGCTAGATTGGGCCATAGAGATATAAAACGAAGTGGGTCAAAAATGAATTGATCGAGCTAGATTGGGCCATAGAGCTTCAGGCCCAAAAAGATTTCAAAGCAAAAAATCATATAGCCCAATTTAGTCTATTCTATGCTAGTGCCGGTTATCATGAGGAGACCATTAATATAACTTCCAATTAATATTAGGGTGATTTTGATACAGGTCCACAGCAAAAGATTCTGAGCCTGCTGATGAACGTTTTTGAAATAACATAAATTTTTAATATGATGAAACTGAGATCATCACTTAGTTAATCTTCTATTAATTTTATCACTATAGCCCCTTAATTAAAATAATAATAAAATACTTATGATTATACTATTATACCCTTATAGCCACCATTTAAACTTTATTAACAAACCTTCCTACCCTTGTAAGCCTTCCAGATTCTGTACAATTCTTCTTTCTTCCCTTGAGGAGAAGAACTAACAAAACATTTCTCCTCAACTGCTTTATAAGTTTCTTGAGTAGTTGCATAGATTCGTCAAATGATCCAAATCGCTGAAACCTGACTTAACAACATATTAGACTACAACAAGCTAAGGCATACCAAAAACAACATACGCATCATATAACTGAATCGTGCATAAGAGGGATTATATGATTAGATGAGAAATCGTGCATGGTATTTCTCAACTGTCACATATAAGAAGATTGATTAGTCATGTTAAAGATAATATCCCTAATTCCCCATATGGCTGCAAATATACCTATGCTCATCCTTATTGAGAAAGAAACCAAACTACTTTTCATTTGATGCACTCCCTCAGCATGTGTCCACAAGTTAGAGCATTTCCCTTGTTAACTAAATTGACTGTTAATGCTCAAATTACCTTCAATAGAAGACAAAAATTATAACAAACCAATAACAACAGAAAAATTAGAACCAGCGAATCACAAATTATAATCACATTTTTCACTGAAAATGTTGCGGAACTTGAAGCTTATATAGCTTAGATGCAGTAATGGAATCGATCACCATGAGACTATCCTTTATCGCCTTCGCCAATTCCTGTGGTGTCTTAGGCCTCGACTGCTTGAAGAACGAGAACGACGTTATGATGATTCATGAAATCACGAAATAGTACTTCGATAATCGAAGAGAAAAACGACATTGTGATGATTCAGTCGTTGGCGATGGCGACGACATCTATAACATCTGACGAGGCTCTGCATGTGAAGAGAGAAAGAGATAGAGAGAAAGAGATAGAGATAGAGACAAAGGGGCTATACAAATTTGAGTTGGGCTATATAAATAAATTAAGAAATATTTGGAATGAGGCTATATGAATTTGAGATTGAACATAAATGTTTTTTTAATTTAACTTTTATGACTTATGATTCATTATAAATTCTAAACGGTGGCTATAAGGGTATAATAGTATAATCATACTTATTTTTATTATTATTTTAATTAAGGGGCTATAGTGATAAAATTGGGAGCCATGTTTAAAATTACCCTTTTTAAAAATAATGGCCAAATATATATATGTCAATGTGAGCCTTATGGGCCGGGCCGACATGGTTTGGTCAGAGATCAGCCCAACTTTTGATTCAGACGTATATAAGGTTAGAATTGATTTATAATTCCTATACAAGGGTATTGTCTTATTGAATGTATATTTAGACATAGGGAATGCTCAAATAAATGCACGAGATTGTGTGTATTGGTTTGGGATTCTGTTGGATTTTTTTGGATTTTAAATATATATTCAGACTGTCTTTCTTTTTCTCTATACATTTAGCATTCTCTATCGATATATTCCCTATATAAATATATATTTTCTTTTTTCTGAGAATTACAAGAGGTATTTATTACATAATCAAATAAGTAATTCGCACGCACGCGGGATCTCTACTTTTGCACATGGTCACACACCACATACTATTCACACGCACACATACACTCATATTCTTCACATATTTCTTTTTGGAGATGAAAATTTCCTTTAAAGTGAAGAGATGATACTTGCTCCAGTTATTTTAATCTTTGTTTCTTACTTTTTCTTCATTTTAATTGTTTCTCTCTTTCTCTTTTATCTTTTTGAATATTTAGGTCGACTTATATACTGCCACTTTCTGAAACAAATTAATTTGTTAATTTGTTGTAATTCATTAGTTTAGTTTGCTCTGTGAGACTTCTGTCGTGCTTAATTAGATATATTGTAATTACAATTCGGTAATAATTTATGTAGTAAAGGCTGAATTTTTCCTGAATTTAAGTTGGTTGTATTACTATACCAAATATCCAAACAAATACAATTCAATATCTACACGCGGTTGATGAGATAGAATCTTTTGGTGCATCAGTTTTGCTGCTTGAACTAGGCCTCTTAACATAATTTATTCTGGTTGTGTCACATTGATTGAAACATCTACTATCGAATACATTTTTAGAAATATTGATGCTTTAATGCATTTCATGATTGATATAATTATAGTTCCGAAGGTTCAATATAAGTTATAATGTTAACTTTAATTTAAACTGATAGGGAAATAGAGAGACTTTGTGAGCTCAACAATAATGGAAGTTGAATAGAAAGGAGGAGGCTGAATTAGGAGAGTGAGGTGTAAAGATGGAAAAAATAAATTTGTTCTAAATAATGAAAAAAAAAAATTAAAAATGATACAAAATTGGAAAACAGTTCGTCTAATTTATATCTTCAAAGTTCGTATAGTCTCACAAGTAATATCAAAGTATATTTAATAAATTATTCTCGAAATTGTCTCGATAATAAATGAATTAATTTCACGCACATTTAATTTAGTCTATTGACTCTAGTGCCGGTCGCCTCTGAAATATTGAAATGGCAAGTGGAGACCATTAATACAATTAATATTATTGACTATATCACGCAATCATACACTTTAAAAAGTAATAAAAAAAATATATATTTCCCTTTCAATCAATTTCAGGGAATTATCTCATTCAAGAAAATAATACAAGGCGCAATTTTTCATAAGGAAAATATACAGTTGTTTTGCCATTATAATGATCAAAACGTCCATTAAATTAAAATTCAAGAGATTTGATGTGTTAAATTGTGACGATGGAAGTTGAATAGAAAGGAGGGATTTGGAAGGCAGAATTAGGAGAGTGGGGTGTGACGATGGAAAAAATGAATTTGTTTTTTCTAAATAATGAAAAAAATAAAAATAAAGAAGAATTAAAAATGATAAAAAAATTTGGAAAACAGTTCGTCTAATTTATATCTTCAAAGTTCGTATAGTCTCTCAAGTAATATCAAATATATTTAATAAATTATTCTCGAAATTGTCTCGATAATAAATGAATTTCACCCACATTTAATTTAGTCTATCGACTCTAGTGCCGGTCGCCTATGAAATTATTCTCGAAATTGTCTCGATAAAAAATTAATATTGTTGACTATCACGCAATCATACACTTTAAAAAGTAATAAAAAATATATATATTTCCCTTTCAATCAATTTCAGAGAATTATCTCATTCAAGAAAATAATACAAGGCGCAATTTTTCATAAGGAAAATATACAGTTATTTTGCCATTATCATAATCAAACCGTTAAATTAAAATTCAAAAGATTTGAATATAAATGTCAATTGGTAGGCTTTTTGTTTTCTCACACAATTAGCACTCACAATATGGATACATTTTCCACATTTTTCCTTCTTTCGCTACTCTTATTGTTTTCATGTCTTAGCCTCTCTGCTGCACAGAACATAACTCAAATCAAAAGTGATGAATCCATACTTCTTGCTTTGAAATCCCACATCACTTCAGATCCTCACAATATTTTGAAAAATAATTGGAGCAGTGGAACCTCTTTTTGCACGTGGAGAGGAGTTACTTGTGATTCACGTCGTAGCAGGGTAACTGAATTAGATATCTCTGATATGGGACTCGAAGGAAGCATTCCACAGGAAATCGGAAATCTTTCTTCACTCGTTTATCTTGATATAAGTGGAAACTCTTTTCATGGTTGTATTCTTCTCTATCCATTTTTTAATTTGTTGTTAGTAGAATCTATTTTAATTATATGGTAATTCTATCAGGTCGGCTACCAAAGGACATTTGCATGCACAATAACCTTCAAAGACTCAAACTACTTAACCTATCGGCAAACTACTTGGAAGGAGATATACCGTCAAGTTTGTATCAATGTCCACAACTTGAGAGTATTGACTTGTCACGCAACAGCTTTGGTGGATATGTGCCTGCACAAATTTGGAATATCACACTGCTTAAAGTATTAGACCTTAGTGAGAACAATTTGAGAGGTATGTCTTTATCTCTATACTGAGAATTTAACTAGTTTGATGCCTTACTATTTCATTTCTATTGATAATCCAGAAATTGGTTGATAATGTCATTCGGTTTAAACGTAGATTTTGGGGTAAATGGCAAAGCTACGGCTCTTGCGTCTAATGATATTCTGCAGTTCCTCAGTAACATGATGTATATATAGCTAAGCAATTTATTTATTCTTTTTTCATTTTACTTTCAACTTTATTAATACTAATTCTTTATTCAGATGCTCAATCTAACAACAAAACCGGGCATACACCTAAATCTAGATTCGAAATATTATAGTCTCCAAATATAAAAAACTAGTGAGTATTTTGACGTGGAATTATTTTAAATTGTAATTTAAATTAAGTTATAGTATTATTTTTTGTAATGCTATTATCTAAGCTGATTTGTGAGATTATATCGTCTGGAGTTTGTAAAGTTTGGTCACAATACACTTAACAAAAACTTAACAAAATTATTAAAATTTGTGCCAAAGCATTTTAGGTATATATTTTTTTTTTTGCGTACGGAGGGTGTATTTTATACCATAATACTTTATCAGGCCGCCTACCAAAAGATATTTGCTCGCATAACAACCTTCAAAGACTCAAACTACTTAGCCTGTGGTTGAACAAATTGGAGGGAGATATACCATTGAGTTTGGGTCAATGTACACAACTTGAGAGTATTCACTTGTCATTCAACAACTTTGGTGGAAATGTCCCTCGAGAAATTGGGAACATCACACAGCTTAAGGAATTAGGCCTTAGTTGGAACAATTTGAAAGGTATGCTCTTGTCTTTATACTAATAATTTAACTTAAATAGAAAAAATATTAATTTATTTAACTTATTTTTTAAAATAAAAATAAAATTTAGTTATTTTATTATATTCTCTACATTGTAGTTTTTTATAATTTTTTGTAACTTTTTTAGTTTTATTAAAAAATAAATTAAAAATAAAAGATGCAAAAAAAATAACTACAATATAGATAATACAATAAAACGACTAAATTCTATTAAATTAATTGAAATTTTTTCTATTCAACTAAATTGTGGGTGACCAAAATGTGGATACATAGATTTATTGAATCTAATAACCATTATATAGGTTCAACAAGTTTTGAAAGATCACGTTAAGTACTCAAAATATCACAAGAGATACATACATACATTCATTTAATTTCATATAGTTGGATAATGTTAATTTACATTTCATAATTGATAAGATGTATGGATATTTTTATTTTCATTATTTGAATTTTTTATATTAGTCCCACCCTTGTAATAGGATATTAGCTCACGTAATAGTATTTATGAAGGTCTTGAGATATCCTAAAATCTTGCTTATGTTATTTTTATTTATCTAAGATAATCGTAAACAATAATTATCAACACACCTTTTGTTTATATCCACAACTTCCCCCATTGACGTTCACATTTTATTTCTTTGAGTTTATTTCTTTTCGCCAACCGTCACCAAATTTTCTTTGGATTAAAATATTGGCCAACAATCACTTTAGTTCGTGTATCGCGATGCATGAGAAGGCGTACTAAATATATAATATTTATGATTTTGGAGTTCATACTATTTGTAACATATAATTATACCTGATTCAAATCGAGTTATCATGACTTAACACAATTTCACAGGTGGTATTCCCAAAGAGATTGATTATCTGAATAATTTAGAGATATTAGACATGAGTGGCAACAATCTTAGTGGACAATTTCCAAGACAAATTTTGAACATCACAAGTCTCCGTCAACTATACCTCGGGAACACCTCTTTAAATGGTATGTCTGCACTACTCTTTAAGCCAAAACTTTAGTGAGAGAGTTTGGTATATCGTAACTAGCCATGAGAATTGGAAATAATATGTGATACACATTTAGTCTTATGCTTAAGTCAAAGTCTATTGCCCGTCGTGTAAGAGATGATTATATTTCCCTCTCAATCGATTTTTGAAAATCATTGCATCCAAGAAAAATAATTGAAAGCAATTTTCCATATAGAAGATGCCATTAATTTTTTTATAGTTAAGAAATTTAATTATTCATTTGTCATTCCATGAGCCTAAGAGATCCGATTACTTATTGCAAGATATAGCACCGGAAATCGAACATACCAGCTTCAAAAGAGGTGAAATAGTAATAATTTTTTTGCAAGATATAGCACCGGAAATCGAACATACCAGCTTCAAAAGAGGTGAAATAGATCCGATTACTTATTGCAAGATATAGCACCGGAAATCGAGCATACCAGCTTCAAAAGAGGTGAAATAGTAATAATTTTTTTGGGAATTTATACTGAGAGGTATATATGTTCTTATCTCTATACTGAGAATTTAACTACTTTGATACCTTACTATTTCATTTCTATTGATAATCCAGAAATTGGTTGATAATGTCATTCGGTTTAAACGTAGATTTTTGGAAAAATGGCAAAACTACGACTCTTGCCTCTAATGATATTTTTCGGTTCCTCGGTAACGTGATGTATATATAGCTAAGCAATTTAATTATTCTCTTCTCATTTTACTTTCAACTTTATTAATACTGATTCTTTATTCAGATGTTCAATCTAACAATAAAACCGGGCATGCACCTAAATCTAGATTTGATGTATTGTAGTCTCCAAATATAAAAAGCTAGTGAGTATTTCGACGAGGAATTATTTTAAATTGTAATTTAAATTAAATTATAGTAGTATTATACACATAACAAAAACTTACCAAAATTCTTAAAATTCGTGCTGAAGCTATTAAGGCATATATATTTTGCGTACGGAAGATGTATTTTATCGGTAATACTTTATCAGGCTGCTTACCAAAAGACATTTGCTCGCATAACAACCTTCAAAGACTCAAACTACTAAGCCTGTGGTGGAACAAATTGGAGGGAGATATACCATTGAGTTTGGGTCAATGTACACAACTTGAGAGTATTGACTTGTCAAGGAACAACTTTGGTGGAAATGTCCCTCGAGAAATTGGGAACATCACACAGCTTAAGGAATTACACCTTCACCAGAACAATTTGAAAGGTATGGTCTTATCTTTATACTAATAATTTAACTAATTATCTCGAAATCAATTGATGATATATAACATCATTCAATTTCATGCTTTGTTTTCAAGCTTTGCATTGTTTTACAGTTCAATAAATCTATGCAACCACATTGTGGCCACCCACAATTTAGTTTAATAGGAAAAATTTCAATTTGTTTAATTTTTTTTTAAATAAAAATAGAATTTAGTTATTTAATTTATTGTATTCTCTACATTATAGTTATTTTTTTGTAATTTTTTTGCAACTTTTATTTTTAATTTATTTTTTAATAAAAATAAAAAGTTACAAAAAATTATAAAAAAATAACTACAATGTAGAGAATACAATAAAATAACTAATTTTTTTTTCTATTTAAGTGAATTGTGGGTGGCCACAATTTGGCTATTTAGCATTACTCTTTACATTATATCCATCATATGAAAAAAGATTATTGGAATTTACCATTTTGTCATAATTATTACTCATTTTTCTCGTTTTGGGGTTTGAGAAGAAACGGATTTTGATGTCAAATCTAATTGAAAGATCACGTTAAGTACTCAAAATATCACAAGAGATACTTATATTCAATTAATTTCATATAGTTGGACAACGTTAATTTACATTTCATAATTTATAAGATGTATGAATATTTTTATTTTCATTATTTGAATTTTTTCAGTCCCACCCTTGTAATGGGATATTAGCTCACATAATAGTATTTATCAAGGTCTTGAGATATCCTAAAATTTTACTTATATTCTTTTTCTTTTCGTATATCTATGTATGGAATTCGGATTATAGTCTCCTTTTTCTGCATTTGCAAGATAGGGGAGCAGTTTGAAGTGGTATACCACTAATATACTTTATAATCAAACATAATTTATTAACTTGACATTATTTCACAGGTGATATTCCGAAAGAGATTGGTTATCTTAATTATTTACAGGTGTTGAGCATAAGCGACAACAAATTCAGTGGACGATTACCAAGACAACTTTGGAATGTCACAACTCTTCGTGAATTACACATTGCCAACATCTCTTTAACTGGTACGTTGTTACTTTTTTGCTAAATTTTTTTATTGAGATATTTGGTCTGAGGCATTAACCACCTTTATTGTTATTTCTAATAAGCCAATTGTTAATCATATTTATCGTCACTTTTCTGTCCTATTTTCTGTTCTTTGAACATTGTATATTACTGCTTTGACTCGGTTTACAGTTGAACAAAGGATTAACCTTAGCAATAAATTAAATAAATGACTTTTTAATTTTATTTTAACAACTTATAACCAATTCGTAAATATCAGAGAGACCACTTAACTTAATTTGTTTACAACTTAGCCCATATCACAAGATATATTGCTCATGCATTACTGTTGGTGGGCTCAATTTCACAGGTGGACTTTATTATTATTATTATTATTATTATTATTATTTCTCTCTCTCTCTATTCTTGACACAGTTTGCACTTTGCATCGATCTAAATGACAATTTATCCCATATGATATATTCACTTTCATATAATTAGGAAAAACACATCACTAACTATTTTTCTAATACTTATGATTTAATTTGTAGTTCATACTATTTGTAACATATTATTACTACACCCGATTCAAAAATAGTTATCATGATTTGACACAATTTCACAGGTGGTATTCCGAAAGAGATGGGTAATCTTAATAATCTAGAGATATTAGCCATGAGTTCCAACAATCTTAGTGGACCATTTCCAAGACAAATCTTGAACATCACAAGTCTCCGTTACCTATTCCTTGATGGCGCCTCTTTAAATGGTATGTCTGCACTACTCTTTAAGCCAAAACTTTAGTAAAAGAGTTTAGTATATTGAGAATTGGAAATAATATGTGATACACATTTAGTCTTATGCTTAAGTCAAAGTCGTGTAAGAGATGATTATATTTCCCTCTCAATCGATTTTTGAAAATTATTGCATCCAAGAAAAATAATTGAAAGCAATTTTCCATATAGAAGATGCATGTCATTGGGCTCCCCAATAATTTGTTTATAGTTAAGAAATTTAATTATTCTTTTTTCATTACATGAGCCTGAGAGATCCGATTACTTATTGCAAGATATAGCACCGAAAATCGAACATACCAGCTTCAAAAGAGGTGAAATAATAATAATTTTTTTGGGAATTTATACTGAGAGGTATATATGTTCTTATCTCTATACTGAGAATTTAAATAGATTGATACCTTACTATTTCATTTCTACTGATATCCAAAAATTGGTTGATAATGTCATTCAGTTTAAACGTAGATTTTTGTGAAAATGGCAAAACTTCGGCTCTTGCCTCTAATGATATTTTTCGGTTCCTCAGTAACGTGTTGTATATATAGCTAAGCAATTTAATTATTCTTTTCTCATTTTACTTTCAACTTTATTAATACTGATTCTTTATTCAGATGCTCAATCTAACAATAAAACTGGGCATGCACCTAAATCTAGATTTGATGTATTATAGTCTCCAAATATAAAAAGCTAGAGAGTATTTCGACTTGGAATTATTTTAAATTGTAATTTAAATTAAGTTATAGTATTATTTTTCGTATAATGCTATTGTCTAAGCTGATTTGTGAGATTATATGGTCTGGAGTTTGTAAAATTTGGTCACAATACACTTAACAAAATTCTTAAAATCTGTGCCGAAGCTATTTAGGTATATATTTTTGCATACGGAGGGTGTATTTTATACCATAATACTTTATCAGACCGCCTACCTAAAGACATTTGCTCGCATAACAACCTTCAAAGACTCAAACTACTTAGCCCGTGGTCGAACAAATTGGAGGGAGATATACCGTTGAGTTTGGGTCAATGTACACAACTTGAGAGAGTATTCACTTGTCAGACAACAACTTTGGTGGAAATCAACTTGTACATTAATCTTTTAGCAATAAACTGCATGCTTTGATAAAAAAAAAATGACTTTTTAATTTTATTTTAACAACTGAAAACCAATTTGTAAATATCAGAGGGCCCATTTAATTGATTCATTGCCAAGACTAAATTGAACCGAGTCAAAATTAAGTGGATTCGACAATTACCATTTAATATTCACTTAATAATGTATTCGAACTAACAAAAACGAACCATTAAATATAGTGTTCTAATACTTATTATTTTTGTGGTCGTGTTATAATAATCAAATCAATTTATTTTACGACTTGGCAATTGTGGAGGTGATATTCCAAAAGAGATTGATTATGTATATCTTGGGAATAAGAAATTCCACAATGCTATGAAAACTTTAGCAAATCTTTGGCCATCTTTCGTTCAATTATAAATCAGTTTAGTGGTAAAAAAATTGGACGGAACCTTACATAAATTATTTGTCGTCCATTTCCTAATTTGTTGGTTTTAGATACATTTGTTGAAAAGATATTTCAAATTATCTGCCAAAGTAAGATATGTGATTTGTCTAATTCCTTTGCCAATGCATGCACAATATGAAATAGAACACGAATGATATTTAAAAAAAAAAAGAAAAAAAATAGAAAATACTTTTTTTCGAATTGTATGACTTAGCTAATTTGTGTCAAATGATCTGAGTGCTTTACATCTCTATCTTTAAAGTGATTTATATGAAGGGTTATCCAATTTTTAGGTCCAATACCATCCACCATTGGGAATCTATCAAATTTGCAGTATTTAGAGCTCTCTTCCAACAAATTAAATGGTGAGCTTCCATTCTCCATGTGCAACATGACATCCCTTCAAACGTCATTCAATTAGTTGATAATGTCATTCAATTTCATGCTTTCACTACCTTGTTATGCCATTTTTTTTTAATTATGCTTTATTGACTTGATTGGAATAATAATTTAGTTTTGGGAAAATTGCACCTAAATACACAAACTTTGCCGAAAATCCATATTTGACGCGAAGTTAGGAATTTACATTTTAATACACCAATTTAAGAAGTTGTTCAATTTTGACACATTTTTCAATTCCGGCGACCGGCATTCTGACGTGGACGCCGGAATGCCACATCATCACCACGTCACACACACACACACTCCACTCTCTCTCTCTCACACCCTACTCTCTCTCTCTCTCTATACACGTCACCTTCCCCCTTCTCTCTCATCACTCTCGCTGCCCTCCACCCTCTTTCTCCCTACCTCTCTTCCCTCTTCTCTCCTGCCGGCGCCGCCGCCTTCCATTCCCGGCGAAATCGCCACCAGCTGCCACCACCACCTTCTTCCCCTCATCAAACTCACTCAAATCCCGTTCTTTCATTCTCAAAACCGAACCAGATGAAGTAACTCATGAAACTCCCTTTTCTCTCAATTTCCCGTCGACAGACGGCCGGCGAGTGCCGCCGCCGCTCTCTCTGTCTTTCCTTCCTTCCCCCGACTCTCGCTCTCTCGCTCGTCCCCCTTATCTCCTCCCTCATAAAAATCCCCCAAATCCACAAATCACTCTATCTAAATCCCTAAACCCTCTTTCTCCTACGATTTCCGGCGAGGTTACCGCCGCCATCGCCGCCTCCCTCATCCTCGCCTCTGCCCTTCTCCTTGACAGACGAACAGCAGCAGCCCTCGGCCACCACCGCCGTCGACCTCGCCCTCTCTGGACCGTCGGTCGACCTCAAAGGCTGAGGCCGCCATTGCTCTCTCCGCCGAACAGCCCCGCTGTCCAGTTGCCTCCCCTCACTCTCTCTCTATCGACGGTGGTGGTTGGAAATCCGGTTAGTATGGTTGGTGGAGGTGGCGGGTGCGACGCGGTTCTGGGGAGGGGGAAGTGGCTGACGGCGGGAGGCTGGGCTCGGCGGCGGTGGTGCGACGCGGTTCTGGGGAGGGGGAGGGTCCGACGGGGGGAGGGGGGGAGGTGACGTGTAGAGAGTGAGAGAGAGTGGGTGTGTGACGTGGCTGCGACATTGGCATTCCGGCGTCCACGTCAGAATGCCGGTCGCCGGAATTGAAAAATGTGTCAATATTGAACAACTTCTTAAATTGGTGTATTAAAATGTAAATTCCTAACTTCACGTCAGATATGGATTTTCGACAAAGTTTGTGTATTTAGGTGCAATTTTCCCTTTAGTTTTTGAAATAATTCAAAAATATGGAAAAGAATTTTGGGTTGTCTAAATTTTTTATAAAAACTATTTTTGATTGAATGATATTTTTATCTAAGAATCAATAGAATACATGTTTTTATTAAAGATGACCCCTTCATAAAAAACTTAAGAAAGTGAGCATTTTTATCTATTAACACTTACTTTTATCCATCTAAACTAATCCTCAAAAATAAGTTTTTATAATATTTTTGATGAATTAATAGTTATTTGAGTAGAAGTCAAAATTTGTGGCTCAATGATTTGACTTCCACGCGGCATTCTCACATAAGTCAAATAATGACTTGCAAATTGAGTTGCCTTGTAAATTAACACTTTATCCGTTCCATAAAAGTGTGCATCATTTTTTGTAGCACGAGTTTTAATAAAATGTTAAATAAGTGTATTGGGAGTTGAAAAAATGATTGACTTTATTAAAAAATAAAAGTAAGAAATAAAAAATGGACGGAACATTACATAAATTATCTGTCGTCCATTTCCTAATTTGTTGGTTTTAGATACATTTGTTGAAAAGATATTTCAAATTATCTGCCAAAGTAAATGGTGAGCTTCCACTCCATTTACAACTTGACATCCCTTGCTATCTGCAACTTGGCAGAAACGCTTGCAAAATTTGATCAGATATTTAGCTTATTTTGTTTTCTTAGCTTGCTGGCTTCTTCTCATATAACTAATTTATGCTTAGTTAGATAAATACTCTAACAGCAGTTGGATTTGTGTTAACAGATGATTTGTTAAATTATGATGTCTTCGTGATATAGGGAATATAAGATGTGTAACAAAATATCTTGCGTGCATTGCTAATTGATTTATAATTTAAAGGCATTTAGCAAATAATAATGTTTCAGTGTATGTTTTCAAGTACAAAAGAAAATGTCTTTCTTATTGTGCTCCATCTTTAAAGTGATTGAAATGAAGGGTTCTTCAATTTTTAGGTCCAATACCATCCACCATTGGGAATCTAAGAAATTTGACATGGCTAGAACTATCTTCCAACAAATTAAATGGTGAGCTTCCATTCTCCATCTTCAGCTTGACATAACATCTTTACAAACTTGATCGGATCTTTGGCCATTTTTGTTTGAACTAGTCTTTTTCATATTTTACATTTGGTAAGATAAGATATGCAATTCGTCTAATTCCTTTGCCAATGCATGCACAATATGAAATAGAACACGAATGATATTAATAATAAAAAGAAAAAATAGAAAACACTTTTTTTCGAATTTGTGTCAAAAAATCTGAGTGTTTTACATCTCTATCTTTAAAGTGATTTATATGAAGGGTTTTCCAATTTTCCAATACCATCCACCATTGGAAATCTATCAAATTTGGGGTATTTAAGGCTCTCTTCCAACAAATTAAATGATGAGCTTCCATTCTGTGCAACATGACATCCCTTCAAATTCTCATTTTCTCAAATAACAGTTTGAAAATCTTTGGACATATTTCATCTAAATGCAAATCACTTTAGTGGCCCCATTCCATCAATATATATGAGAGGGTCTATTTTTTAGTCTAACAATTTGAGTGTTAATAAATTGCAAGGAAATTTGTCTATACGTGTGTTCATATAAGATATGCGATTTGTCTAATTCCTTTGTTACTCCACATATGAAATAGAAAAGAATGAGTTATCTAATTAATTTTGAATCTTTGATTTCTCAACTTGCTAGGTTGTTCTCATTTAATTAGCTCGTGCTTAATTAACTAAATACTTTAACAATAGTTGGATTTGTTGTTTCCAACCATATTGTAACTCTATTAATTTTAAGGATCAATGTAAACAAATGCTATATTAAATTAAGATGCCATTGAATATATGAAACATGCATGGGTGATATAAGAATAGAAGAGGTAATTTAATTTCTATCAAAATACTTCATGTGCATAAAATGTATTTCTTCATTGCCATGTTTCTTTATGTATCCAGATTGTCTCTAAAGCAATATATATCTACTTTGACTTCTCAAACTTCCAGGTCCAATACCATCCACCATTGGGAATCTATCAAATTTGGTGTATTTAGGGCTCTCTTCCAACAAATTAAATGGTGAGCTTCCATTCTCCATCTGCAACTTGACATCCCTTCAGTTTCTTCTGCTCTCAAATAACAATTTGGAAGGGACAGTTCCACAATGCTTTCGAAACTTGAGCAAATCGTTGTCCATATTTCATTTAAATGAAAATAACTTTAGTGGCCCCATTCCATCAATATTTATCAAAGGGTGTAGTCTTGAGTCCATCAATTTGAGTGGTAATAAATTGCAAGGAAGATTACCTAAATCCTTAATCAATTGCAAAAGTCTAAAGGGTCTCGATGTTGGAAATAATAGAATACAAGATGAATTTCCGTTTTGGATGGAAGCTCTTCCTGAGCTTCGAGTGCTCGTCTTGAAGTCTAACAAGTTTGATGGTAACATGTCGTTGGCTTCACGAAGCAACCTTCCATTTCCTAAGTTGCAAGTTTTAGATATATCAGAGAACAAATTTGTGGGGTCTTTACCTCAAAAATATTTCAAGAATTTCAGAGCAATGATGGATATGAAGGAAAATCAAACAGATGGTGATTATGACTATTTTTCAATTTACGTGGAGATGATAATCAACTTGAAAGGTTTGGATCAGTTATTGAAGAGATTGTTGGAAGACTTTACAATCATCGACTTATCCTCCAATAAATTCTCTGGTACTATTCCACATTCCATAGGTAATCTGAATTCTTTGAGATACTTGAATTTGTCGCACAATAATCTCATGGGACACATACCTGCATCTCTTGGAAATATAAGTGTGCTTGAATCATTGGATTTGTCATCGAACAAATTGGATGGAGGAATTCCAAGTGAACTGACAAGCTTGACATTTCTTGCGAAATTAAACCTTTCAATGAATGATCTCGTGGGGCAAATACCACAATCTACTCAGTTTTCCACATTTGAGAATGATTCATACGTGGGAAACTTGAGATTGTGTGGAGTTCCGTTGACGAGAAAATGCAACGAGGAGAATGGGCAGCGGATGCAGCCAGAAGAAGAAGAAGATGAGTATGGATTTATAGATGGATTTGGATGGAGAAGTGTGGTGATGGGATATGGAAGTGGAATCATAGTTGGAATTGGAATTGGTTGTTGGATTATTCGATTTGGAAGGCCAAGATGGTTGGTGGAATTCTTTTTTGGTGTTGGATATACATACAAGAAGAAGAAGAAGAAGAAGACAAGGAAGAGAGCTACTCCAACACACAGGAGAAGTTGATTCAAGACAAATATATATTATGAGCTTTTCTATCTTGCTTTTTTGTTCTTTTCCAGACATCAGATTGTTGTTTTATGATTGCTACTTGTGAGTTTGTGCTTTTTGAGTTTATACAATGTTGTGATGGAGTCCCGTTATTACATAAGCAGTTATTTTCATCTAGGCTTTTTGTCGAACACTTGGCGAACTAATTTTCGCTATTCTTCTCCACCGTCTTTACTTCACTGGAAAATGGAGCTTTTACTTCGTCTACGGTGTCGTTTTTCTCGAAATCCGGAGTGTGTGAAATACTAGAGTGATCTCCGACAATGGTTTACATGATTATTACTACTAATTTTGATTGGTTGAGGTTGGTTATAGTGATAACTTGGATGCATTTTAGATCTTGGCATTCAAATAATTGAGATTGGATATATCATATAATCCACCCAACTTTGGATTGATAAACGATTGTAAGCCGATTTATCAATCACGTGTCCAATCATGCAAACCAAATATTTGACTAAAGTGAATTATTTTATCAATCATGCATTACCACTCAAACCAAACGCCTCCTTAGATTCTTGAATTTGTCTAACAATACTTGAATTCCCTTCGTCTCTTGGAAATATGAGCATTCTTGACTCGTCATCAAATAGATTGGATGGGGAAATTCCGAATGAGTTGATCACGTTGACATTTTTTTACGAATGAGCATACTTGTGCTTCAACTGTTTCTCTCTTTCTTTCTTTTTTTTATCTTTAGGTTATTGACATCTAGATATATGAATTTTCGGTCCATTTTGATTTTTCCCATGAATTTTGAAAATTCTCAAAAAATACACAAACTTTGACTCATTTTATTTTTTCCACGAACTTTGAGAATTATCAAAAATTACACAAACTTTGGCTTCATTTTATTTTTTCCCACGAAATATATTGTTATAAAAATGATTCAAATAATTATTAATTTTTTTTTTCAAAATGACGTGGTTTTGATTACGAGTTCAACTTAAAAAATATCATGTCACTCATGAATAATTATCGTCTATCATTAATTAAATCAATCAAGCAAGCTAGTTAAATATAAAAGAATTATTTGGATAATTTTTTAATAACAATATATTTCATGGGGAAAAAATGAGTCAAAGTTCATGTACTTTTTTTGACAATTCTCAAAGTTCATAAAAAAAATGAGTGGAAAATCCAAAATAAGCTCAAAGTTCGTGTATTTAGTTTAGGCGTTAATAACTCTTTATCTTTTTGTATTTATTGCTACTTATGTGGTCGTTCTTGATTATTGACAAATGATATATAATTACAATAAATATATGCAGCCACATTGTGGCCACTCACATTCTAGTTTAATAGAGAAAAGTTGAATTTATTTAATTTATTTTTAAAAATAAAAATAGGATTTATTTATTTTATTGTATTCTGTATATTGTAGTTATTTTTTGTAATTTTTTTTGCATCTTTTATTTTTAATTTATTTTTTAATAAAAATAAAAAAAAGTTACAAAAAATTATTAAAAAATAACTAAAATGTAGATAATACAATAAAATAACTAAATCCTATTTTCATTTTTAAAAATAAATTAAATGATATATAATTATGAGTAAAATTTTGAAGTAGCCAAAATGAAGCATAAAACACAATTTATGGCCACACATTGAAAAAACACAAATTTTGGCCATTTTTATTGATTTGGACGTTTTTACCCTTAATGAGGCGGACCGGGTAGGATCAGGCACGCGGGTCGCGTGCCGGGTCGGGTTCGGCACTTATGGCAATATTAGTGCCATAAGTGCCAAGATTTTACTTTGATCTTATTTTGGATTTCCGTTGGCACTTATGGCACTATTAATAGTGCCATAATAGTGCCATAAGTGCCAACGGAAATCCAAAATAAAACCAAGTAAAATAGTCATTTTGACACTTATGGCACTATTAGTGCCATAAGTGCCAACGGAAATTCAAAATAAAACTACGTAAAATGGTCATTTGGGCACTTATGGCACTAATACGTGCCATAAGTGCCATACGTGCAGCACAAATACAGAAACAACAACAATAACATCATTTAAACCCTAAATGGATAATCTAAACCCTAAATGGAACATCTAAACCCTAAATGGAATATCTAAACCCTAGGGGGAAGTGTGCACTTATGGCACTAATAGTGCCATAAGTGTCATACGTGCAGCACACAGATCAGATCAGATCCGCCATGACTGAAATCGAAGGAGGCGGAGATCAGATCTGCCGATGGAGGAGGCGGCGCAACGATCAGATCAGATCCACCGCCGCCGCCTCATCAGATCAGATCTGCCGCCGCCGCCTCATCCTCCGACGAATTCTGCCCAGGCGGCGCGCTGGAGAGAGAGAGCGGCAGCCGCTGGAAAGAGAGAGAGAGAGGATCTCCTCCACCACCGCCGCGAGAGCTCCGACAAATTCTCCAAGCTCGGCGCCGCTGCCGCGCAGCCGCTGGAGAGAGAGAGAGATGAGAGAGAGAGGAGCCGCTGGAGCAGAGAGAGGAGCCGCTGGAGAGAGAGAGGGAGATGAGAAAGAGAGAGGAAAGAGAGAGAAGGGTAGAATAGTCATGACATACAAAAAATGGCCAAAATTTATGTTTTTTCAAATGGTGGACAAAATTTAATGTTGTATGTTGAATAGGGCCATTCGGCCCTATTGTTTCTATAATTATATATGTTTTAATTATTAAATTTGAAGTTAATTAATATGTTCAATAATATCCTAAATTGTAGTAACACTTTTTTCAAGTTGATGGTAAATTATATATTGACTTTGACTAATTACTCTATCCAAACCAAACCACAAGAAACAATGCAAATATATCCTCAAACAATTTTTTCAGTATGTGAAACTCTGTGGAAATGACTTTTTTAATACTTCATAAATTAAGACGATGTCGTTTTGATCCAAGATAAGTTGGAAGAGTTTTACAGTTAATAATATTGTTTCTCCCAATTCTCTCCTTGGCCGCGTTTCTCCGCCGCCGTCTGGAGCCATCGGTAAGCAAGCCGCCGCCGCCGCCGCAGTGCGCATCATCCGTTCCGGCTAAATTATTCCTCCATCACTTCTGCTCTTCCATTCGAGGTACTTCTCCTTCTTCATCTAAATTAGGTCGATTTATATGCGACCACTTTCTGAAACAAATTATGTTGTTAATTTGCTGTAATTCATGGATGTAATTTTTCCCGTAAGACTTCTTCGGAAGAATTCGGTAGAATTTTCTGTAGTGAAGGCTGAATTTTTACTGAACTGATTTGGTTGTATGTGTTTATTGAATGTTCTGAAGGTTGGGTAAAATTATAATGCTAAATTTGATTTAAACTGATCAAGGAAGTAGAAAGGAGGGATTTTGGAAAGGTGAATTAGGAGAGTGAGTTGTGAAGATGGAAAACAGAGGTGATCCTGAGCAGCAGAAACAGAATAATGCATCATTTGTTGTGAAAATACCTTCATATGAAGAGGTGGTTGAGAGCTCCCAACCTAAGTCGCAATCTTTATTCAAGCCTTCCTCCTCCTTTTCGCAAGCTTTCAATTTTATCAAAAACACTGAATTTTACACCACCCCGCCGTCTGCACCAGTGGTTCAGTCCTCCAAAGATGCCCCTTCATCCTCTCAAGGATCCCATCCAAGGTCTCTATATATCTATGTATAATTATGAGAACGCTTTTTTGCTTTAGAGTGGTTCATGTAGGATGTTGGTTACATCAAGAGCTATTTTTGTCATCTTCTAGGCAAACCATTCATTCTGAAGCTCCATCCACTTCAGTTTCATCAGCTGGTGCAAATCGGAATGCCATCATCGTAAGCCATAGACAGGTGAGTTACTTTTGTTGTGCACTGTTACCAATATGTTCAATCAATAATAAGCATATGCCAAACTCATTGTTGATGTGTAATTCGTTATGTGGACTCAAAATGACTAAACATTATTACCTGGGGAGTTTTTCAATGTTTACTTGGTCATTATGTTAACCTACAGACAGTTTTTATATGCTTGGGTTAGCACAATGGATTTTTCTTTTATTTTTGTAAATATGACCTTTAGTCAGTTAAAAAGTGAAGATTAGCCACCAAAATTTTGATATAATGCATGTTTTAACCTCTATCGGCATATAAATTGGTGACTTGTATTTGTTATTTTGTTCAAATTACATGTAGTTTGGCCTGTTATAAGGTGGCGATGGATGCCTTCCAAACTCTGAGACTGTAAAGTGTAAACTGTTGTGGCATATTCATGCTCCATTGGGAATAGATAACTATGTTTCTCTATCCCTTGGAAGTTGGAGTTATCCAGGTCCTGTAGGTTGATACTTGATAGTGTGATTTATAAATTATCCCATGTTTGTCTTGTAATGCAGAAGGGCAACCCTTTGCTAAAGCATATAAGGAATGTTCGATGGGTTTTCGCTGATGTTGTTTGCGACTACTTGTTGGGCCAAAATGCTTGTGCGCTTTATTTGAGGTTTGAAGTCAAGTACAGTTTCATCGATGTTTATATGTTGGGAATCAAGTACATTTCCTATGGCATGTTTTGACAGCACTCTTATTCCGATGTAGCCACTATTATGATCATAGAAACATGTGTTTTGGCACAGGCTCTTGAGATAACAATATCTTGACACCATCATATTGAAATGCACCTATTTGATATACCTGAAATCTCTAGAAAGGACCTTTAACAACACCTCTGTGCAACAATGAGGACAATAAACCTAACTTGGCCACTTCCTTTTGCCTTGGGTTTATTTTTTATCTGCAAAATCTTGGTTAACCGGTACTTTTTGGCTTCCAAAGACCAATATTTGAACAAAAGTAAGTTTATAATTTGATACCCAGAAGCAAGATTTAATTTCATTAACAAACTGAGAAAATAAACTGCATTTTGTTATACTATCAATGGTTATATATATGAGGGGTTTGATGTGGATGCTAAAAGCATACATGATTATGTCCCTTTCTCTAACTGTTCTGACTTTTTGCTTGTGGGAAATTGGACAAAATTCTATTAGAGATATATATATATATATATATATATATATAGAGAGAGAGAGAGAGAGAGCATGTTTTATTGCTCAGAAAATGTTTTTGAGAAGCTAAAAGGAAGCAATGTGTTTCATACAAAACTATGGTGGGAAACAATCTGCAACCAACTATTATTAACTGACATGGCTGATGAGTTGGTTCCAACTGGAAGGCAAAATGCAACATGCTTAGCCTGTCAGGCATTCTCTGTATTACTATGTTCTGATAATGTGACACATATTCCAGTTTTATGCTGCTCTAGGTGATGAGAATGTCTCCCCTCATGCATTTTCATTTTGCTGTTATGGGCATTTGTCCCTTTAAAGTCATCCAATTTTCAGAAAATTAAGAGGTTATCTCCCTTATCAATGGATTTTGATACTCTTAGTCCTCATTGCATATTGTTAGAATCAAGCCTACATGTTAGCATATCTTTCCATTGTTTATTCAGTTGGTATAGTGATCCTCTTACGTAAACAGGATTTATTCTGTTGTCTTTTTCAGTCTTCGTTATCATCTTCTACATCCAGATTATCTGTATTTTCGGATAAGGGAACTGCAGAAGAATTTCAAGCTTCGCGTCGTATTGTGCCATGCTGATGTGGTAAGCCTTTGATACTCTTATACAAGTTTTGATCTAAATTTTTGTAAGGGGTCTCTGATTTTCTCCCCTGTGGGTACCAGGAAGATGTTGTTAAGCCTCTACTTGAAGTCACAAAAACAGCACTACTCCATGACTGCACTCTTTTATGTGCTTGGAGGTATCTTTTCTGTGTCTAATGCCTATGTTACAATGAAATTATTAGCTCGTCAAAATTTATTTTTCGGAGTTGAAAAAGAATGTGTCATTGAAGAAATTGGTTTTTGAAACTCGAAAACTGCTAGTGCCCTTGCCCCCTTCTTTTTACCCTTTCTTATGTAATTTTGTTCACGTTACCCGACTGGTTTTTTTCCTTTTCTTTATTTAGCTTGGAAGAGTGTGGTCGGTACCTGGAGACCATTAAAGTTTATGAAAATAAACCTGCCGATCTCATTCAGGGACAGATGGATATGGACTACATTTCACGGGTATGGCTCATTTCATTGATAGTTTATTAGCTTTCGTAGTTAGGAAGCTTATGACATTCGACAAACTATTTCCTGCTGATTAACATAATATAACCGATACTAATGTCCTGTTCTGTTATAGTTAAATCATGCACTCACATCAATCCGGCATGTTAACAAGACAGATGTTGTTACTCTTGGGTCTACATTCGGGGTAAGGCTCTGGTTTTTTAGTTATGCACTTGATTCTATTGGTTACTGATTTTGTTCTTGTGCACTGACTTCGAATTTTACCAAATTTAGTCTCTTTCCAATTCATGGACGCATCAATGGAAGATCTTGCCCGTTGCCCGGGCATAGGAGAAAGAAAGGTAGGTAATGTGTTTGTTGCGGTTCCTGCACATCTGATACACAATCATAGTATTGCAGTTTCAGTTATCTAGAGCATGTCTTTAGATAATCATCATTTTTTTCTACGACAGGTCAGACGCTTGTACGATACTTTCCATGAGCCGTTCAAGCGCGCAGTTCCTAACCCTGCTGCGCCCGTTGCTGAAAATCCTATCGCGTCTGTAAGTGAAAGAAACGAGGAAGTTAAGGAGAACCAAGAGACGAGCAGAGAGCATAAGAAAGAAGAAGAGATCAGCGTAAGATCTGCCCTGAAGGCAGCGTTTGCCAAGTACTCCGGCACCAGGGGAAGCAAGAGGAAGGCCGCGGTGCAGGCGGAAACGGAGGAGGATGCAGCCGACACCCGACGAGCCAACGACGGTGAAGAAGGTACGAGATGAGTCTTTTCACTCAGTTATGAGATGGAGTTACTATAGAAGCTTTTTTCAAGTTATCATAAATCACACCTGAAAAGAGGCCGTTTAGGTTGTTTGTAATCTTTGCAAGAAAGGCTAATGTATTCGAAAAAAAGGTAAAAATAATTATTCCCTACAACATTGAAATGCATTGCAGTTAGGGCTGTAAACGAGTCGAGCTCCTAGATCTCGAGATGTTGATGATACTCAGCTCAGTAGCTGGTGGGCTCATTAAGTGAGTTAACTTGAAAATACGTGATTATTAATTTTGGGACAATTTGATCTTTTTATATTATAATTAGTAATGAGAATATATAATAATTCATCATTGAATTTTCTCATTCTTTGAATATTTCATGTTGGTGATATTGTACGTTATACTCCCTCCGTTCACCAATTCGTGTCCTAATTTGTCATTTTTGTCTGTCCACCAAATCGTATTTTTTTTAGTAACTATTTCTTTAATTATTAAAATGCGATTTTATTAAAAAAGGAAAAGAAAAAATCAAAGAAACCCTTGAAAGTACAGGAGAAGCAAACTAAGGGCCGAGCCTCGTTAAAACCTTTCTACGGAAAACCCATAGGGAAAAACCGTAGAAAGGAAAAAGAGTACCCGTCTGAAAAAAAAAAACGAAAAGAAGGGGGGCGAGAGCGGAGGGTTAATTTTCCGGAACTCCGGCCTAAGCATCGTCCCCAAACCAACCCGGCTCTCACCCCTGAAAAAAGACCATCACTTTAATTACTACCCTTATATTACACTTATTTACACATATGCCATTGTGATACCCATCACTTTTAATCATAAAAAATGTCATTAGTCAACTATACGTACTAATTGTGGGTTCCTTTCTTCATTCAACAAATAAATAATACATTTTTTTTAAAACCCATGTGACTGTGTCCCTTTCAGTCTTTCTCTTAGGACACTAATTGATGGACGGAGGGAGTAAGAATTTAGTATCAAAATGTGAAAAATGAAAAGAAAAAAATGTATCCAAATATCTGAGTCTGACAGAATAAATGTATATACTGCCATTAAATGTGTGATCAGGAAGGGCAATTCTGACTGAATGGAAAATTCAGAACCAGGCCTTTAAAGAGAGAGAGATTGTTCAGAATCACATAAGTTGTTTTTTGGACTTGGTAAAAAACATTGGATTATACTCCATCCGTTCCATATACATAGGCTGATTGAGATTTTCACAAAGATTAAGAAAAATCATTGGAAATGAAAATATATAAGTAAATTTCCTAATATGCCCATATTTATTATTCAATGATATATTAAAATTAGAGTAAATTAAAGAATTAAATATGGATATAATAGTAAATGAATAAAAAAACATTACTTTTTTATAGAAATAGGCCTATATAAATGGGACATCCGAAAAAGGAAAACAAGCCTATATATATGGGACGGATGGAGTATTTTTACTTAATGTCGAGAAGTGACAACCAATGTAGGAACTAAGAAAAAGAGGAATAAGAACGTATTGGAAATTTTAGCATTTTTTTTTCTCATATTATATGATGGAAAATTGTGGGAAAATATTATCACTAATTGGAGTGAAAAAAGATTGCTAAAAAAAAGGGAGAAGTAAGACTGTAAGAGTATATAATTTGAGTGATAGGTCAAAATATATTCTGACAATTTGGTTTACTGTTTTCTTACGGGAGAGGAAATTAAATGTGTGATTACGTGTGTGTGTGAGAGAGAGAGAGAGATATATATATGTGTGTGTGTGAGAGAGAGGATCAACCATTAAAAGAAATCTTGTTATTTGAAACAATGATATCAAATTACTAAATTTATTCTTGTTTAATTTTTCAATAAATCTATGCAGGAAAATCTTGATTTATTTATTTTATTTTTTTAAATAAAAATAGAATTTAGTTATTTTTATTATATTCTCTACATTGTACTTATTTTTTTTAATTTTTTTGCATTTTTTTTTTTGCTGTTATGGGCATTTGTCCCTTTAAGGTCATCTCCCATAATACTTCTTTGGAAGAATTCGGTTAATGAAATTTATGAGTTTCTTTCCTTATATAAATAGATTCAATTAATATTGTATTGACCAAATAAATTAAACACGAGTTAAGTTTATAGTTGGGATATGTGTTAAGTTAATGACTAATAGTATATAATAAACACACATTTTTTTTTAACTACTCATCATTTTCAACTTGTAGAGTCTCAAGGCAATCTATAGAATTTTTTTTTTCAAAATTCAACTAACCTAGAAAAAGTTTCTAGAAATATGTGAATGGGGACAATAGAGATTAGAGGAGTTAGCTAGTTTGATGAAGGGATAGCATTGTTAAGTTGGGTGATTATTTTAATTTTATGCACAAGAAAATTAATCCTATGTTATTCGATGAGATTTATGGATTTTTTAATGATAAATTTGCAACTAAAATAAATTGAATGCAAATTTGAAGAAATACACTATTAAAAATTAAAAATTTGAGCATAAAGTGTTGTCCAAAACGAGTTGACCCAATTTCTTAACTGGACTGGGCCATAGAACTTTGGGCGTGTGAAAAATTTGGAAAAATTTAATATATATAGTTTGAGCATTAAATGTTGAAGTCGAAATCTGTGTTTGATGATAAATTTACATACACTGTGTTCGATTCGTGTCTCTATTTTCTAAAATTATTTATTATGCACAAAGGCAGGACGTCTACCTACATAAAGTTGAGAAAAACTGGAAAACTATTCGCACGCAAGCGGTATTGAACCCAATACATCTCATAAAGGAGAGTCATTGAGTACCTCAGTTTTGCCACTTGAGCTAAGCCTCATTGGCGATGCAACTAGTATATGCTCATTCGTGTGATGCACGATCGATATCGAAATTAAACGATAAATTTAAATAAAATAAATACATATAAAAATAAAAATAAAAATAAAAACAAAATATAAACAAATACAAAATATGTTTTAGTAAAATGTAATAATTCACATCAATTACTCAATAAAATCCTGAATTTAAAAATGTAAATATTCAATTTATACAAAGTGTAATGCTAATTATAGTTATTAAATAAATTTAAAAAATTATTCGATAATAAAAATTTTCAGTAAACATATGTTATTCATCATAATAAATAAAAAGCTATAAATTTTGAATGAAGAGAAATAAAATAAAATATTTTAAATTTTCATAACTTATTCGTTTTAAATTCATTTTTGATGATTTTTGTACAAAATTAAATTTATGATACATATTGATTATTTTTTCATGATCAAATTTGATGACATTTAGAAAATAATTACAATATAAAAAGGTAAAAAGAAAAAATATTTAAAATTTTAATGGAAGAAGAGAGGAAAAAAATAGAGGGAGAAAACTCATCTTATATATCCTATAGATGGGTTCGTTGGTGGTTTTAACATCACTAGTACACTGTATTTAATTTCTACATGAATCTTCAATACGCAATTAAATCACCACTCAATTATAATTAATTATAAATTAGTCTTGGACTTTACTTGATAATAATAAAGTTATACACTATTAATCAAATTATAAAATGCTTGACTACAGTCAATTCCATACAACTCAAAATCTTATCACTCACGGATGGATGGATGGGAATAGATAAAAAAATATGTGATGCACATTTGGTCTTATGCTTAAATCCCTTTTTCAAATGGAAACAATTATATATCCTTTTCAATCAATTTCTGAAAATTATAAACCTTAAAAAAATTAATACAATTAGATTAAGCAATTATTGTTATGCGATTATCGCGATACCGAACCATTAAATATTGCAAATTCAATTTCACAATGAGTTCCTCTAATGATCAATGTTAACATACATGGGTGTGATTCAATTTCACTTACCATTAAATATTGCGAATTTAATTTATCCATGAAAAATGGAAAAAAATAAAATAAAAATACATGCGATACACATTTAGTCTTATGGTTAAGTCAAAGTCTAGTGCCTGTCGTGTAAGTAACAATTATATTTCCCTTTCAATCGATTTTTGAAAATTATCATATTCAAAAAAATACTAATTGAAAGCAATTTTCCATATAGAAAATGTCATTTTTGAAAATTATCACATTCAAAAAAATACTAATTGAAAGCAATTTTCCATGTAGAAAATGTCATTGTGGGCTCCCCAATAATTTGTTTATAATTAAGAAATTTAATTATTCATTTTTCATTCCATAGGTGTGAGAGATCCTATTACGAATCATAGTTCCCCCAACTCAAAGAAGAGAGAGAAATTGCACCACAAATCAAACATCTCAGCTTCAAAAGAGGTGGAATACTATTTTTTTTTTAAATGAAGTGTAATATTTTCTCAAGAAAAGAAAAAAGAAAACAGACTCTAATATTTCCGTTACATGAAATTTCATGAGTTTTCTTCTAGCGCCCGTCGTGTAAGTAACAATTATATTTCCCTTTCAATCGATTTTTGAAAATTATCACATTCAAAAAAATACTAATTGAAAGCAATTTTCCATATAGAAAATGTCATTGTGGGCTCCCCAATAATTTGTTTATAATTAAGAAATTTAATTATTAATTTTTCATTCCATCACAATTCCCCCAACTCAAACAAGAGAGAGATATTGCACCACAAATCAAACATCTCAGCTTCAAAAGAGGTGGAATAATTTTTTTTTTAAATGTTGTGTAATATTTTCTCAAGAAATTAAAGAAAAAAGAAAACAGACTCTAATATTTTGAAATTTCATCAGTTTTCTTCTTTGCCCCCAAATCACACTCCAATATTGAGAGCATAAAGAAGACTAGGTCAATTAATTTTGGGTCGAGACAAAATAATGACTTTCATTGACTTCCAAAAACTGTGGAAAATTTACATTCTGCAATTCTCAGTCTCCAAAACTCTAGGCTCACAAGAAGTGTTTTAGATTTGAATATAAATGGCATTTGTAGGCTTCTTGTTTTCTCACACAATTAGCACTCACAATATGGATACATTTTCCCCACTTTCCCTTCTTTTGCTTCTCATATTGTTTTCTTGTGTTAGCCTCTCTGCTGCACAGAACATAACTCAAATCAAAAGTGATGAATCCATACTTGTTGCTTTAAAATCCCACATCACTTCAGATCCTCACAATATTTTGAAAAATAATTGGAGCAGTGGAACCTCTTTTTGCACGTGGAGAGGAGTTACTTGTGATTCACGTCGTAGCAGGGTAACTGAATTAGATATCTCTGATATGGGACTCGAAGGAAGCATTCCACAGGAAATCGGAAATCTTTCTTCACTCGCTTATCTTGATATGAGTGGAAACTCCTTTCATGGTTGTATTCTTCTCTATCCATTTTTAAATTTGTAGTTAGTAGAATCTATTTTATTTATATGGTACTTCTATCAGGTCGGCTACCAAATGACATTTGCATGCACAATAACCTTCAAAGACTCAAACTACTTAACCTATCGAGGAACGAAATGGAAGGAGATATACCGTCAAGTATGTACCAATGTCCACAACTTGAGAGTATTGACTTGTCACGCAACAACTTTGGTGGATATGTGCCTGCACAAATTTGGAATATCACACTGCTTAAGGAATTAGACCTTAGTGAGAACAATTTGAGTGGTATATATGTTCTCATCTCTATACTGAGAATTTAACTAGTTTGATGCCTTACTATTTCATTTCTATTGATAATCCAGAAATTGGTTAATAATGTCATTCGGTTTAAACGTAGATTTTGGGGTAAATGGCAAAGCTACGGCTCTTGCGTCTAATGATATTCTGCAGTTCCTCAGTAACATGATGAATACATAGCTAAGCAATTTATTTATTATTTTCTCATTTTACTTTCAACTTTATTAATACTAATTCTTTATTCAGATGCTCAATCTAACAATAAAACTGGGCATACACCTAAATCTAGATTTGATATATTATAGTCTCCAAATATAAAAAACTAGTGAGTATTTTGACGTGGAATTATTTTAAATTGTAATTTAAATTAAGTTATAGTATTATTTTTCGTAATGCTATTATCTAAGCTGATTTGTGAGATTATATCGTCTAGAGTTTGTAAAATTTGGTCACAATACACTTAACAAAAACTTACCAAAATTCTTAAAATTCGTGCTGAAGCTATAAAGGCATATATATTTTGCGTACGGAAGATGTATTTTATCGATAATACTTTATCAGGCTGCTTAGCAAAAGATATTTGCTCGTATAACAACCTTCAAAGACTCAAACTACTTAGCCTGTGGTGGAACAAATTGGAGGGAGATATACCATTGAGTTTGGGTCAATGTACACAACTTGAGATTATTTACTTGTCATGGAACAACTTCGGTGGAAATGTCCCTCGAGAAATTGGGAACATCACACAACTTAAGGAATTAGCCCTTGGTAGGAATAGTTTGAAAGGTATGGTCTTATCTTTATACTAATAATTTAACTGATAATCTCGAAATCAATTGATGATATATAACGTCATTCAATTTCATGCTTTGTTTTCAAGCTTTGCATTGTTTTACAGTTTAATAAATCTATGCAACCACATTGTGGCCACCCACAATTTAGTTTAATAGGGAAAATTTCAATTTGTTTAATTTATTTTTTAAAATAAAAATAGTATTTAGTTATTTTATTGTATTCTCTACATTATAGTTATTTTTTTGTAATTTTTTTGCAACTTTTATTTTTAATTTATTTTTAATAAAAATAAAAAGTTACAAAAAAATTATAAAAAAATAACTACAATGTAGAGAATACAATAAAATAACTAAATCTTATTTTTATTTTAAAAAATAAGTTAAATAAAATAATTTTTTTTTAAGTGAATTGTGGGTTGCCACAATTTGGCTATTTAGCATTACTCTTTACATTATATCCATCATATGAAAAAAGATGATTAGAATTTACCATTTTGTCATAATTATTACTCATTTTTCTCGTTTTGGGGTTTGAGAAGAAACGGATTTTGATGTCAAATCTAATAACCATTATAGGTTCAACATGTTTTGAAAGATCACGTTAAGTACTCAAAATATCACAAGAGATACTTATATTCAATTAATTTCATATAGTTGGACAACGTTAATTTACATTTCATAATTGATAAGATGTATGAATATTTTTATTTTCATTATTTGAATATTTTCAGTCCCACCCTTGTAATGGGATATTAGCTCACATAATAGTATTTATCAAGGTCTTGAGATATCCTAAAATTTTACTTATATTCTTTTTCTTTTCGTATATCTATGTATGGAATTCGGATTATAGTCTCCTTTTTCTGCATTTGCAAGATAGGGGAGCAGTTTGAAGTGGTATACCACTAATATACTTTATAATCAAACATAATTTATTAACTTGACAATATTTCACAGGTTATATTCCGAAAGAGATTGGTTATCTTAATTACTTAGAAGTATTAGACTTGGGTTCCAACAAATTCAGTGGACGATTACCAAGACAACTTTGGAATGTCACGACTCTTCGTGAATTATACATTCGCAACATCTCTTTAATTGGTATGTCATTACTCTTTCTGCTAATTTTTTTTATTGAGGCATTAACCACCTTTATTGTTATTTCTAATAAGCCAATTGTTAATCATATTTATCGTCACTTTTCTGTCCTATTTTCTGTTCTTTGAACATTGTATATTACTGCTTTGACTCGGTTTACAATTTACAATTTACAGTTTAATTAACATTAATATGATTGTCAGTGAACAAAGGATTAACCTTAGCAATAAATTAACCGTATGCTTTGATTAAATAAATGACTTTTTAATTTTATTTTAACAACTTATAACCCATTCGTAAATATCAGAGAGACCACTTAACTTAATTAATACTATTGCTCATGATTGTGAAGATTTGCTACTATTGAGAATCTATCAAATCTATGGAACCTAGACCTCTCTTCCAATGAATTAAATGGTGAACTTGGCAGTTCAATAAATCTATGCAACCACATTGTGGCCACCCACAATTTAGTTTAATAGGGAAAATTTCAATTTGTTTAATTTATTTTTTTAAATAAAAATAGGATTTAGTTATTTTATTGTATTCTCTACATTATAGTTATTTTTTTGTAATTTTTTTAAGTGAATTGTGGGTGGCCACAATTTGGCTATTTAGCATTACTCTTTACATTATATCCATCATATGAAAAAAGATGATTAGAATTTACCATTTTGTTGGACAACATTAATTTACATTTCATAATTGTTCGTATGAATATTTTTATTTTCATTATTTGAATTTTTTCAGTCCCACCCTTGTAATGGGATATTAGCTCACATAATAGTATTTATCAAGGTATCCTAAAATTTTACTTATATAGTCCACCCAACTCCTTTTTCTGCATTTGCACGATAGGGGAGCAGTTTGAAGTGGTATATCACTAATATACTTTATAATCAAACATAATTTTTTAACTTGACATTATTTCACAGGTGATATTCCGAAAGAGATTGGTTATCTTAATTATTTAGAGGTATTGAGCATGAGCGACAACAATGACAGTGGACGATTACCAAGACAACTTTGGAATGTCACGACTCTTCGTGAATTATACATTGCCAACATCTCTTTAAGTGGTACGTTGTTACTTTTTTGCTAAAATTTTTTATTGAGATATTTGGTCTGAGGCATTAACCACCTTTATTGTTATTTCTAATAAGCCAATTGTTAATCATATTTATCGTCACTTTTATGTCCTATTTTCTGTTCTTTGAACATTGTATATTACTGCTTTGACTCGGTTTACAATTTACAGTTTACAGTTTAACATTAATATGATTGTCAGTGAACAAAGGATTAACCTTAGCAATAAATTAACCGTATGCTTTGATTAAATAAATGACTTTTTAATTTTATTTTAACAACTTATAACCCATTCGTAAATATCAGAGTGACCACTTAACTTAATTAATACTATTGCTCATGATTACTTTATTATTATTATTATTATTATTATTATTATTATTATTATTATTATTATTATTATTATTATTATTATTATTATTATTATTATTATTATTATTATTATTATTATTATCTCTCTCTCTCTCTCTCTATTATTGACTCAATTTGCATATATCGATCTAAATGGAATTGTTTACAATTTATCCCATATGATATATTCACTTTCATATAATTAGGAAAAGCACTTCACTAACTATTTTTCTAATACTTATGATTTAATTTGCAGTTCATACTATTTGTAACATATTATTACACCCGATTCAAATCGAGTTATCATGGTTTGACACAATTTCACAGGTGGTATTCCGAAAGAGATTGTTTATCTTAATAATTTAGAGATTTTAGACATGAGTGGCAACAATCTTAGTGGACCATTTCCAAGACAAATCTTGAACATCACAAGTCTCCGTCAACTAGACCTTGGTCGCGCCTCTTTAAATGGTATGTTTGCACTACTCTTTAAGCCAAAACTTTAGTGAAAGAGTTTGGTATATCGTAACTAACCATGAGAATTGGAAATAATATGTGATGCACATTTAGTCTTATGCTTAAGTCAAAGTTTATTGTCCGTCGTTAATATGGAAACTCTTTTCATGGTACTATTTCCTCTATCTGTTTTTTAATTATTCATATGTCACTCCATGAGCCTAAGAGATCCGATTACTTATTGCAAGATATAGCACCGGAAATCGAACAAATAAATTTAAAGCACTTATTGCAACATATAGAATGATATTAATAATAGAAGAAAAAAAATAGAAAACACTTTTTTTTGAATTGTATGACTTAGCTAATTTGTGTCAAAAGATCTGAGTGCTTTACATCTCTATCTTTAAAGTGAATTATATGAAGGGTTCTCCAATTTTTAGGTCCAATACATCCACCATTGGAAATCTATCAAATTTGCAGTTACTATATCTCTATTCTAACAAATTAAATGGTGAGCTTCCATTCTCCATGTGCAACATGACATCCCTTCAAATTCTTATTTTCTCAAATAACTGTTTGGAAATCTTTGGACATATTTCATCTAAATGCAAATCACTTTATGAGAGGGTGTATTTTTGAGTCTAACAATTTGAGTGTTAATAAATTGCAAGGAAATTTGCCTATACGTGTGTTCATATAAGATATGCGATTTGTCTAATTCCTTTGTCACTCCATGTGCAATATGAAATAGATTTATATAAAAAAAAAGTTGCGTAATACATTTTCTCGATAAAAGAAAAAGGAAAACATACTCTAATATTTTGAAAAATAATTGGAGCAATGTAATCTCTACTTTATTACTTGTACAATATAAATAAGAAATTTGGCATATCTCTACTTTCTGCCACAAGAAATTTGCATTGATTGTTGATAATAGCAATACAGTAGAACAGATCCTATCAACATATTTTTAGCTATACATACACATTTCAAATTCACAACAAAAAAACAAACATCTAGACAGTGCAGAGGCAAAAAAAATGTAATGATTTTTCACATAAATGTGTGCTACAGCACCAAAAGCTCCCCTAACACAGCAGGGAGAAAAGAAAGCAAGTCCCCTAACACTGCAGGGACAGGAAGAGAAGGTTAGGAAACTCACCTAACAGCACACTTCAAGCAGAAATTTCACCTAAATGCTCCAAATATTTCTACACCAAAAAATCAGTAATTAATCCTAGAGATTTTTGGTGAAATTGAAAGCCCAGTATAACCAACAGTTTCAATCGACGAAAAAATTGGAAGAAAAGTGGATGAGATCGACAGAAATTATGGTTATGGAGTAAAACTGACCTGAGCTCGACGGAATTGGAGATCTTCAATGGAGATGTTGATGAAGCTTGACGGAAATGGAGATCTTCAATGGAGATCTTGATGAAGCTCGACGGAAACTAGAGAGAAAAGTTGCGAAATGGAGAGAAAGCGTGAAAGGAGAAAAAATGTTTTGAAGAGAACGGGGAATGGAGCGGAATGGATTTCGTTTCCAGTCTAATTTGAGGGGAATCAATTGGATGGATTGGGTAAACCCTAGGTAAGGGTAATGGTTAACCCAATGTCTAAACCAAACAGCAGCTAACGGATTACCTTAAATGAATCCCTTTCCTAGCTCTTAAAAAGCCTAACCAAACATGGGCTTAGCCCATATCACAAGATATATTGCTCATGCATTACTGTTGGTGGGCTCTTATTATTATTATTATTATTATTATTATTATTATTATTATTATTATTATTATTATTATTATTATTATTATTATTATTATTATCTCTCTCTCTCTATTATTGACTCAATTTGCATCGATCTAAATGGAATTGTTTACAATTTATCCCATATGATATATTCACTTTCATATAATTAGGAAAAGCACTTCACTAACTATTTTTCTAATACTTATGATTTAATTTGCAGTTCATACTATTTGTAACATATTATTACACCCGATTCAAATCGAGTTATCATGATTTGACATGATTTGACACAATTTCACAGGTGGTATTCCGAAAGAGATTGTTTATCTTAATAATTTAGAGACTTTAGACATGAGTGGCAACAATCTTAGTGGACCATTTCCAAGACAAATCTTGAACATCACAAGTCTCCGTCAACTAGACCTCAGCAGCGCCTCTTTAAATGGTATGTCTGCACTACTCTTTAAGCCAAAACTTTAGTGAAAGAGTTTGGTATATATATCGTACATAACTAACCATGGGAATTGAAAAAAATACGTGATACACATTTAGTTTTATGCTTAAGTCAAAGTCTATTGCCCGTCGTGTATGAGATGAATATTATATTTCCCTTTCAATCGATTTTTGAAAATCATCACGTCCAAGGAAAATAATTAAAAGCAATTTTCCATATAGAAGATGCCATAGGGCTCCCCAATAATTTTTTTATAGTTAAGAAATTTGATTATTATTATTATTTGCTTTTATAAAGTTACAATATTAAACAAAGAAATTTAAAGGTTGTTCTTGCCTCTAATGAGGTTCTGCATGCAGTTCCTCGGTAACATGATGTATATATAGCTAAGCAATTTAATTATTCTTTTCTCATTTTACTTTCAACTTTATTAATACTGATTCTTTATTCAGATGCTCAATCTAACAATAAAAATATGCATAGTTTTTCTTTTTGTTCCGTCCCATAAAAATATGCATAGTCCATTAATAGTAATAATCCTCTCATTAAACATCACAATCAATGTGGACCATTTCTCCACTCACATTATAATGCAATTATCTAAGTTGATTTCTAAGATTATATCATCTGGAGTCCGTAAAATATGGTCAAAATACACTTAACAAAATTCTTAAAATCTATGCCGAAGCTATTTAGGTATTTGTACCTTTATTGTTATTTCTAATAAGCCAAGAGTTAATCATATTTATCTTCAATTTTTGGTCCTATTTTTTGTTCTTTAAACATTATGCATGGATGGGCGTGGGGTGACTGGGCGGGATATGATGGAGTCAAAATTAGCCCATATGACAATTTATATTCACTTTCATATAATTAGAAAAAGCACGTCACTAACTAATTTTCTAATACTAATTATGATTTTGGATTGGTTAAATTCTTGTACATTAATCTTTTAGCAATAAACCGTATGCTTTGATAAAAAAAAAATGACTTTTTAATTTTATTTTAACAACTGAAAACCAATTTGTAAATATCAGAGGGCCCACTTAATTGAACCACTGCCAAGACTAAATTGAACCGATCGAGTCAAAATTAAGTGGATTCGACAATTACCATTTTTAATATTCACTTAATAATGTATTCAAACTAACAAAAACGAACCATTAAATATAGTGTTCTAATACTTATTATTTTTGTGGTCGTACGTGTTATAATAATCAAATCAATTTATTTTACGACTTGGCAATTATGGAGGTGATATTCCAAAAGAGATTGATTGTGTATATCTTGGGAATAAGAAATTCCATAATGCTATGAAAACTTTAGCAAACCTTTGGCCATCTTTCGTTCAATTATAAATCAGTTTAGTGGTAAAAAAAATTGGACGGAACATTACATAAATTATCTGTCGTCCATTTCCTAATTTGTTGGTTTTAGATACATTTGTTGAAAAGATATTTCAAATTATCTATCAAGTAATTCTTGTGAAGGTTTACTGCTAACTTTCAGGTACAATACCATCCACCATTGAGAATCTATCAAATCTGCAGTGGTTACTACTCTATGACAACCAATTAAATGGTGAGCTTCCATTCCATCTACAACTTGACATCCCTTGCTATCTGCAACTCGGCAGAAACACTTGCAAAACTTGATCAGATCTTTAGCTTATTTATATATGTTTAGTTAGATAAATACTCGAACAATAGTTGGATTTTCTGTTTTCAGCCATACTAGATCTTCTATTTTCTCAATGTTAACAAATAATTTGTTAAAATTATGATGTCATCAAGTGCACTTGGTGTGTCTTCGCATACAGGGAAATATAAAATTTGTAACAAAATATCTTGTGTGCATTGCTAATTGATTTATACTTTAGAGGCATTTAGCAAATAATAAAGTTTCAGCATATGTTTTCAAGTACAAAACAAAATGTGTTTCTTACTATGCTCCATCTTTAAAGTGATTGAAATGAAGGGTTCTTCAATTTTTAGGTCCAATACCATCCGCCATTGGGAATCTATCAAATTTGGAGTATTTATATCTCTCTTCCAACAAATTAAATGGTGAGCTTCCATTCTCCATCTGCAAGTTGATATAACTTCTTTACAAGCTTGATGAAATGTTAGATGAGTATATTGGCAGTTAAAAAAGTGATTGACTTTATTAAAAAATAAGAGTAAGAAATAAAAAGTTAGTGGTGGAGTAGTGTCCAAAAATGACAATGCACACTCTTACGGGCCGAAGGAAGTAGTCTCCAAAAATTCTAGGCTCACAAGAACAGATTTAGATTTGAATATAAAGGGCATTTGTAGGCTTCTAGTCTCCAAAATTCTAGGCTCAAAATAAAATGCTAGCATATTTTAAGCATGTATCTTGGGAATAAGAAATTCCACAATGCTATGAAAACTTCAGCAAATCTTTGGCCATCTTTGGTTCAATTATAAATCAGTTTAGTGGCAAAAAAATTAGACGGAACATACATAAATTATCTATCATCCATTTCCTAATTTGTTGGTTTTAGATGCATTTGTGGAAAAGATATTTCAAATTATCTGTCAAGTAATTCTTGTGAAGGTTTGCTACTAACTTTCAGGTACAATACCATCTACCATTGAGAATCTAACAAAATATCTTGTGTGCATTGCTAATTGTATGTTTTCAAGTGCAAAATAAAATGTGTTTCTTACTATGCTCCATCTTTAAAGTGATTGAAATGAAGGGTTCTTCAATGTTTAGGTCCAATACCATCCACCATTGGGAATTTATCAAATCTGCAGTATTTATATCTCTCTTCCAACAAATTAAATGGTGAGCTCTCATTCTCCATCTGCAACTTGACATAACTTCTTTACAAACTTGATCGGATCTTTGGCCATTTTTGTTTAAACTAGTCTTTTTAATATTTTACATTTGTTTATATAAGATATGCGATTTGTCTAATTCCTTTGCCAATGCATGTACAATATGAAATAGAACACGAATGATATTTAAAAAAAGAAAAAAAAAATCCCAATTGCATGACATAGCTAATTTAGTTTTCCCGGCTTGTTAAATGACATTAAGTATATGAGACATGCGTGGGTGATATAAGAATAGTAGTTGTAATTTAATTTGTGTCAAAAGATCTGAGTGCTTTACATCTCTATCTTTAAATTGATTTTGATTTATATGAAGGGTGCTCCAATTTTCTATCAAATCTGCAACTTGACATCCCTTCAATTTCTTATTCTCTCAAGTAACAGTTTGGAAGGGTCAATTTTTGTAACACGAGTTTTAATAAAATCTTAAATAAGTGTATTGGGAGTTGAAAAAGTGATTGACTTTATTAAAAAATAAAAATAAGAAATAAAAAATTAGTGGTGTAGTAATGTCCAAAAATGACAATGCACACTCTTATGTGCCGGAGTAAGTAGTCTCCAAAAATTCTAGGCTCACAAGCAGTGACGTAGCCAGACTTTTTAGCTAGGGGGGGCCAAATACTCTCTTCGTCCCAACTAATTTAATCAATATTCATTTTTGGACCATCCCAGCTAAATTTATTTCAATTTTCTAATATGGAATAAATATAAGCAAAAACATCTAATCACTTATTCATTTTATTACCAAATACACTAATTTTGATGGAAAACAAAGAAAAAATACATTTTCATCCATTTTCCACCATTTTCACATGTTTATTATGATGGAAAATTTTCTCCATCCAGTGTGAAATATTTTATCGGGCATCCCCTTTTCACTCATTTTCTCTCCAATATTAGATAATACTATTCTAAGATATGGGTGTGAAAATATTTTTCAACATTTTATCATTTTTTCATCTCTAGCAAAACATATGATAAAAAAAAGGAGAAAAATATTTTCTCACCTTTTCTTATCTATCATTTTTCAATAATTTTTTTTTCAACCAAAGTAAACACACCCTTAAAACACTAGTTTTACAATCGTTCAATAGCTTATCTCCTACACGTAGAGAAAAATTGGGATTATTGCTAAAATAAGAATATTTATGTATTTATTTAATATTAAATATAAAATTACTAAAATACCCCTAGTGTTTTTTGAAATTTCCAGGGGGGCCCAGTGCCCCCACTGCCCCCCCTCTGGCTACGTCAATGCTCACAAGAACAGTTTTAGATTTGAATAGTCTCCAAAATTCTAGGCATATTTTAAATCAACTATTACTCTCTTTTTTATTAAAAAAAGATTAATAACGAATTTTCATTTTCCCAATAGTGATTCAAATCCCTAATCTATTAATTGGAAGTGGAGAACTTTACCAATTGAGTCACACTTCGTTTTGAAATTAACTATATACTTGTAACTTTGCATGACTATATATGACTTTGAATTGATTAGATATAAATTCTTGCACATTAATCTTTTTGCAATAAACCGTATGCTTTGATTAAAAAAAATGACATTTTAATTTTATTTTAACAACTTAATACCAATTTGTAAATATCAGAGGGCCCACAAAACTTAATTGATATTGGTGCTCATGATTACTTTGGTAGACTCTAAACCGATTTATTGACCACTACTTAGCCCATATCACAAGATATATTGTTCATGATTACTACGGTGGGCTCTTATTTATTATTATTATTATTATTATTATTATTATTATTATTATTATTATTATTATTATTTCTCTCTCTTTTTCTATACTTGACTCGGTTTACATCGATCTAATTAAATAGAATTGTTTACAAATTAGCCCATATGACAATATATATTCACTTTCATATAATTAGAAAAATCACACCACTAACTAATTTTCTAATAGTAATTATGATTTTAGATTGGTTAGATTAACTATATATGACTCTGCATTGAATAGGTTAGATATAAATTCTTGTACATTAATCTTTTAGCAATAAACCGTATGCTTTGATAAAAAAAATGACTTTTTAATTTTATTTTAACAACTGAAAACCAATTTGTATATATCAGAGGCCCCACTTAATTGAACCATTGCCAAGACTAAATTGAACCGAGTCAAAATTATTTGGGTTGAACAATTACCATTTAATATTCACCTAATAATGTATTCAAATTGACAAAAACGAACCATTAAATATAGTGTTCTAATTATACTTATTATTTTTGTGGTCGTGTTATAATAATTCTTTTACGACTTGGCAATCAAAGAGATTGATTATGTATATCTTGGGAATAAGAAATTCCACAATGCTATGAAAACTTAGTTCAATTATAAATCAGTTTAGAAAAATGAGATATATGGAACATTACATAAATTATCTGTTTGTCCATTTCCTAATTTGTTGGTTTTAGATATATTTGTTGAAAAGATATTTCAAATTATCTGCCAAAGTAAATGGTGAGCTTCCACTCCATCTACAACTTGGCATCCCTTGCTATCTGCAACTTGGCAGAAGAGCTTGCAAAACTTGATCAGATCTTTAGCTTATTTTGTTTTCTTCGCTTGCTGGCTTATTCTCATATAACTAATTTATGCTTAGTTAGATAAATACTCTAACAGCATATGGATTTTCTGTTTCCAGCCATATTGAATCTTCTATTTTCTCAATGTTAACAGATGATTTGTTAAATTATGATGTCATCAAGTATACTTGGTGTGCATGTTTTCGTGATACTGGAAATATTAGATTTGTAACAAAATATCTTGTGTGCATTGCTAATTGATTTATACTTTAGAGGCATTTAGCAAATAATAAAGTTTCAGCGTATGTTTTCAAGTACAAAACAAAATGTCTTTCTTACTATGCTCCATCTTTAAAGCGATTGAAATGAAGGGTTCTTCAATTTTTAGGTCCAATACCATCCATCATTGGAAATCTATCAAATTTGCAAGCGCTAGCTCTCTCTTCCAACAAACTAAATGGTGAGCTTCCATTCATCATCTGATATAATAACTTTTTTACAAACTTGATTGGATCTTTGGCCATTTTTGTTTGAACTAGTCTTTTTAATATTTTACATTTGGTAAGATAAGATATGCAATTTGTCTAATTCCTTTGCCAATGCATGCACAATATGAAATAGAACACGAATGATATTAATAAGAAAAGAAAAAAATAGAACACGAGTGATTTATATGAAGGGTTTTCCAATTTTCCAATACCATCCACCATTGGAAATCTATCAAATTTGGGGTATTTAAGGCTCTCTTCCAACAAATTAAATGGTGAGCTTCCATTCTGTGCAACATGACATCCCTTCAAATTCTCATTTTCTCAAATAACAGTTTGAAAATCTTTTGACATATTTCATCTAAATGCAAATCACTTTAGTGGCCCCATTCCATCAATATTTATGAGAGGGTGTATTTTTTGGTCTAACAATTTGAGTGTTAATAAATTGCAAGGAAATTTGTCTATACGTGTGTTCATATAAGATATGCGATTTGTCTAATTCCTTTGTTACACCACAAATGCTATATTAAATTAAGATGCCATTGAATATACCATTAAATTAAGAATAGAAGAGCTAATTTAATTTCTATCAAAATACTTCACGTGCATAAAATGTATTTCTTCATTGCCATGTTTCTTTATGTATCCAGATTGTCTCTAAAGCAATATATATCTACGTTGACTTCTCAAACTTCCAGGTCCAATACCATCCACCATTGGGAATCTATCAAATTTGAAGCATTTATTCCTCTCTTCCAACAAATTAAATGGTGAGCTTCCATTCTGCATCTGCAACTTGACATCCCTTCAGTTTCTTCTACTCTCAAATAATAGTTTGGAAGGGACAGTTCCACAATGCTTTCGAAACTTGAGCAAATCGTTGTCCATATTTCATTTAAATGCAAATAACTTTAGTGGCCCCATTCCATCAATATTTATCAAAGGGTGTAGTCTTTGGTCCATCAATTTGAGTGGTAATAAATTGAAAGGAAGATTACCTAAATCCTTAATCAATTGCAAAAGTCTGAAGGGTCTCGACGTTGGAAATAATAGAATACAAGATGAATTTCCGTTTTGGATGGAAGCTCTTCCTAAGCTTCGAGTACTCATATTGAAGTCCAACAAGTTTGATGGTAACATGTCGCTGCCTTCACGAAGTAACCTTCCATTTCAAAAGTTGCAAGTTTTAGATATATCTGACAATGAATTTGTGGGGTCTCTCCCTCAAACATATTTCAAGAACTTTAGAGCAATGATGGATGTGAAGGAAAATAAGACAGATCTAATTACAAGTAGTGATGATGATGATCAGACCTTTCAAGCTTTCCTGGAGATGACAGTCACCTTGAAAGGCCAAGATCAGTTATTGACGAGACTGTTGAAAACCTTTACAACCATTGACTTATCCTCCAACAATTTCTCTGGTAGTATTCCAGATTCCATAGGTAATCTTAATTCTTTGAGATACTTGAATTTGTCCCACAATAATCTCATGGGACACATACCTGCATCTCTTGGAAATATAAGTGTACTTGAATCATTGGACTTGTCATCGAATAAATTGGATGGAGGAATTCCAAGGGAATTGACGAGGTTGACATTTCTTGCGAAATTAAACCTTTCAATGAATGATCTGGTGGGACAAATACCACAATCTAATCAGTTTTCCACATTTGAGAATGATTCATACGTGGGAAACTTGAGATTGTGTGGAGTTCCGTTGACGAGAAAATGCAACGAGGAGAATGGGCAGCGGAAGCAGCCAGAAGAAGAAGAAGAAGATGATGAGTATGGATTTATAGATGGATTTGGATGGAGAAGTGTGGTGATGGGATATGGAAGTGGAATGATAGTTGGAATTGGAATTGGTTGTTGGATTATTCGATTTGGAAGGCCAAGATGGTTGGTGGAATTCTTTTTTGGTGTTGGATTCAAGAAGAACAAGAAGAAGAAGACAAGGAAGAGAGCTACTCCAACACAGAGGAGAAGTTGATTCAAGACAAATATATTTTATGAGCTTTTCTTTCTTGCTTTTTTGTTCTTTTCCAGACATCAGATTGTTGTTTTATGATTGCTACTTGTGAGTTTCTGCTTTTGAGTATATACAATGTTGTTTATGTTCAAAGTTTGCTAAGTTTTAATTTTATCTCATTTAAAATAGTTTTGTGATGGAGTCCCGTTATTAGATAAGCAGTTATTTTCATCTGGGCTTTTTTTCGAACACTTGGCGAACTGATTTTCGCTATTCTTCTCCACCGTCTTTACTTCACTGGAAAATGGAGCTTTTACTTCGTCTACGGTGTCGTTTTTCTCGAAATCCGACAATGGTTTACATGATTATTAATTTTGATTGGTTGAGGTTGGTTATAGTGATAACTTGGATGCATTTTAGATCTTGGCATTCAAATAATCGAGATTGGATATATCATATAATCTACCCAACTTTGGATTGATAAACGATTGTCAGCCGATTTATCAATCACGTGTCCAATCATGCAAACCAAATATTTGATTAAGGTGAATTATTTTATCAATCATGCGTTAGCACTCAAACCAAACGCCTTCTTAGATACTTGATTTTGTCTAACAATACTTGAATTCCCTTCTTCTCTTGGAAATATGAGCATTCTTGAATCACTGGACTTGTCATCAAATAGATTGGATAAAGAAATTTCGAATGAGTTGATCAAGTTGACATTTTTTACAAAATTAAATATTTTGATGATTGAATTTTTTCTATATCTCATTTTATCATATATTCATGTCAAATTTGTTGTAGTTTTAAGCATTAAGCATTAAGGACATTTTTCACGAAATTAAAATTTTATGGGCTTGCTCGAGTTATTTTGATCTTTGTATCATACTTTTTCTTAAGTTTGGTGTAAGAGCTTGTGCTTCAACTGTTTCTCTCTTTCTTTCTTTTTTTATCTTTAGGTTATTGGCATCTAGATATACCAATTTTCGGTCCATTTTGATTTTTCTCATGAATTTTGAAAATTCTCAAAAAATACACAGATTTTGACTCTTTTTGTTTTTTCCGCGAACTTTGAGAATTATCAAAAGTTACACAAACTTTGGCTTCATTTTGTTTTTTCCCACGAAATATATTATTATAAAAATGATCCAAATAATTCTTTTATTTTTATTTTTTTCAAAACGAAGTCATTTTGATCACGAGATATATTTTCAAATTAAAAAAATCATGTCACTCATGAATAATTATCATTTATCATTAATTAAATCAATTAAGCTAGCTAGTTAAATATAAAAGAATTATTTAAATCATTTTTAATAACAATATATTACACAATTCTCAAAGTTCATGAAAAAAAATGAGTGGAAAACTCAAAATAAGCTCAAAGTTCGTGTATTTAGGCGACAATAACTCTTTATCTTTTTGTATTTATTGCTACTTATGTGGTCGTTCTTGATTATTGACAAATGATATATAATTATATATGTTTTAATTATTAAATTTGAAGTTAATTAATATGTTCAATAATATCCTAAATTGTAACACTTTTTTCAAGTTGATTTTTTTTTTTGACTTGGGGGAGTTGGGGAGGGGGAGCAGTGGGGTTTGAACTCGGGACCTCACTATTCACACACAGGAGGTCGACTTTGACTAATTACTCTATCCAAACCAAACCACAAGAAACAATGCAAATATATATATCCTCAAACAATTTTTTCAGTATGTGAAACTCTGTAGAAATGACTTTTTTAATACTTCATAAATTAAGACGATGTCGTTTTGATCCAAGATAAGTTGGAAGAGTTTTACAGTTAATATTTAATATTGTTTCTCCCAATTCTCTCCTTGGCCGCGTTTCTCCGCCGCCGTCTGGAGCATCGGTAAGCAAGCCGCCGCCGCCGCCGCCGCCGCAGTGCGCATCATCCGTTCCGGATAAATTGTTCCGCCATCACTTCTGCTCTTCCATTCGAGGTACTTCTCCTTCTTCATCTAAATTAGGTCGATTTATATGCTACCACTTTCTGAAACAAATTATGTTGTTAATTTGCTGTAATTCATGGATGTAATTTGTCCCGTAAGACTTCTTCGGAAGAATTCGGTAGAATTTTCTGTAGTGAAGGCTGAATTTTTACTGAATTGATTTGGTTGTATGTGTTTATTGAATGTTCTGAAGGTTGGGTAAAATTATAATGTTAAATTTGATTTAAACTGATCAAGGAAATAAAAATGAGGGAATTTGGAAGGGTGAATTAGGAGAGTGAGCTGTGAAGATGGAAAACAGAGGTGATCCTGAGCAGCAGAAACAGAATAATGCATCATTTGTTGTGAAAATACCTTCATATGAAGAGGTGGTTGAGAGCTCCCAACCTAAGTCGCAATCTTTATTCAAGCCTTCCTCCTCCTTTTCGCAAGCTTTCAATTTTATCAAAAACACTGAATTTTACACCACCCCGCCGTCTGCACCAGTGGTTCAGTCCTCCAAAGATGCCCCTTCATCCTCTCAAGGATCCCATCCAAGGTCTCTATATATCTATGTATAATTATGAGAACGCTTTTTTGCTTTAGAGTGGTTCATGTAGGATGTTGGTTACATCAAGAGCTATTTTTGTCATCTTCTAGGCAAACCATTCATTCTGAAGCTCCATCCACTTCAGTTTCATCAGCTGGTGCAAATCGGAATGCCATCATCGTAAGCCATAGACAGGTGAGTTACTTTTGTTGTGCACTGTTACCAATATGTTCAATCAATAATAAGCATATGCCAAACTCATTGTTGATGTGTAATTCGTCAGTGGACTCAAAATGACTAAACATTATTACCTGGGGAGTTTTTCAGTGTTTACTTGGTCATTATGTTAACCTACAGACTACAGTTTTTATATGCTTGGGTTAGCACACTGCATTTTTCTTTTATTTTTGTAAATGTGATCTTTAGCCAGTTAAAAAATTTTGATATAATGCATTTTTTAACCTCTATCGGCATATAAATTGGTGACTTGTATTTGTTATTTTGTCCAAATTACATTTAGTTTGGCCTGTTATAAGCTGGCGATGCCTTCCAAACTCTGAGACTGTAAACTGTTGTGGCATATTCATGCTCCATTGGGAATAGATAACTATGTTTCTCTATTTCTTGGAAGTTGGAGTTATCCAGGTCCTGTTATAAGCTGGCGATGCCTTCCAAACTCTGAGACTGTAAACTGTATGATTTATAAATTATCCCATGTTTGTCTTGTAATGCAGAAGGGCAACCCTTTGCTAAAGCATATAAGGAATGTTCGATGAGTTTTCGCTGATGTTGTTTGCGACTACTTGTTGGGCCAAAATGCTTGTGCGCTTTATTTGAGGTTTGAAGTCAAGTACAGTTTCATCGATGTTTATATGTTGGGAATCAAGTACATTTCCTATGGCATGTTTTGACAGCACTCTTATTCCGATGTACCCACTATTATGATCATAGAAACATGTGTTTTTGGCACAGGCTCTTGAGATAACAATATCTTGACACCATCATATTGAAATACACCTATTTGATCTAACTGAAATCTTGAGAAAGGACCTTTAACAACGCCTCTGTGCAACAATGAGGACCGTAAACCTAACTTGGCCACTTCCTTTTGCCTTGGGTTTATTTTTTATTTGCAAAATCTTGGTTAACTAGTACTTTTTGGCTTCCAAAGACCAGAATTTGAACGAAAGTAAATTTATAATTTGATACCCAGAAAGCAAGATATAATATCATTAACAAACTGAGAAAAAAAACGGCATTTTGTTATACTATGGTTATATATATGAAGGGTTTGATGTGGATGCTAAAAGCATCTTGATTATGTCCCTTTCTCTAACTGTTCTGAATATTAAGCACTTCCTAATTTTGCTTGTGGGAAATTGAACAAAATTCTATGAGAGAGAGAGAGTATGTTTTATTGCTCAGAAAATGTTGTTGAGAAGTTACAAGGAAGCAATGTGTTTCATAGAAATGAAAATACCTGGAAGGCAAAATGTGACATGCTTAGCCTGTCAGGCATATTTGTATTACTTTGTTCTGCTAATGTGACACATATTCCAGCTTTCAACCTAGATTATTAATGTTTCATTATTCTAGGACTTAAAGCCAAGTCTGGTGATTTATGCTGCTCTAGATGATGAGAATGTCTTCCCTCGTCCATTTTCATTTTGCTGTTATGTGCATTTGACCAATGTTCAGAAAATTAAGAGGTTATATTATATTATCAATGGATTTTGATACTTTTAGTCCTCATTGCATATTGTTAGAATCAAGCCTACATGTTAGCATATCTTTCCATTGTTCATTCAGTTAGTATAATCAGGATTTGTTCTCTTGTCTTGTTCAGTCTTCGCTATCATCTTCTACATCCAGATTATCTGTATTTTCGGATAAGGGAACTGCAAAAGAATTTCAAGCTTCGCGTCGTATTATGCCATGTTGATGTGGTAAGCCTCTGATATTATCTTATACAAATTTTGAACTAAATTTTCATATGGGGTATCTGATTTTCTCGCCTGTTGGTACCAGGAAGATGTTGTTAAGCCTCTACTTGAAGTCACAAAAACGGCACTGCTCCATGACTGCACTCTTTTATGTGCTTGGAGGTATCTTTTCTGTGTCTGGTGCCTATGTTACAATTAAAATTATTACTTCATCAACGTTTATTTTTCGGAGTTGAAAAAGAATTGTCATTGAATAAATTGGTTTTTGAAACTCGAAAACTGCTAATGCCTGCCCCCTTCTTTTAACCCTTTCTTGTGTAATTTTTTGTTTACGATACCCGACTGGTTTTTTGCCTTTTCTTTATTTAGCTTGGAAGAGTGTGGTCGGTACCTGGAGACCATTAAAGTTTATGAAAATAAACCTGCCGATCTTATTCAGGGACAGATGGATATGGACTACATTTCACGGGTATGGCTCATTTCATTGATAGTTTATTAGCTTTCGTAGTTAGGAAGCTTATGACATTCGACAAACTATTTCTTGCTGATTAACATAATATAACCGATACTAATGTCCTGTTCTGTTATAGTTAAATCATGCACTCACATCAATCCGGCATGTTAACAAGACAGATGTTGTTACTCTTGGGTCGACATTCGGGGTAAGGCTCTGGTTTTTTAGTTATGCACTTGATTCTATTGGTTACTGATTTTGTTCTTTTGCACTGACTTCGAATTTTACCAAATTTAGTCTCTGTCCAGTATCATGGACGCATCAATGGAAGATCTTGCCCGTTGCCCGGGCATAGGAGAAAGAAAGGTAGGTAATGTGTTTGTTGCGGTTCCTGCACAATGCTGGGTCCAAATCTGATACACAATCATAGTATTGCAGTTTCAGTTATCTAGAGCATGTCTTTAGATAATCATCATTTTTTTCTACGACGACGCTTGTACGATACTTTCCATGAGCCGTTCAAGCGCGCAGTTCCTAACCCTGCTGCGCCCGTTGCTGAAAATCCTATCGCGTCTGTAAGTGAAAGAAACGAGGAAGTTAAGGAGAATCAAGAGACGAGCAGAGAGCATACGAAAGAAGAAGAGATCAGCGTAAGATCTGCCCTGAAGGCAGCATTTTCCAAGTACTCCGGCACCAGGGGAAGCAAGAGGAAGGCCGCGGTGCAGGCGGAAACGGAGGAGGATGCAGCCGACACCCGACGAGCCAACGACGGTGAAGAAGGTACGAGATGAGTTTTTTCACTCAGTTATGAGATGGAGTTACTATAGAAGCTTTTTTCAAGTTATCATAAATCACACCTGAAAAGAGGTCGTTTAGGTTGTTTGTAATCTTTGCAAGAAAGGCTAATGTATTCGAAAAAAAGGTAAAAATAATTATTCCTTACAACATTGAAATGCATTGCAGTTAGGGCTGTAAACGAGTCGAGCTCTTAGATCTCGAGATGTTGATGATACTCAGCTCAGTAGCTGGTGAGCTCATTAAGTGAGTTAACTAGAAAAAAATGTATCCAAATATCTGACAGAATAAATGTATATACTGCCATTAAATGTGTGATCAGGAAGGGCCATTCTGACTGAATGGAATTCGGAACCAGGCCTTTAAGAGAGAGAGAGATTGTTCAGAATCACATAAGTCGTTTTTTGGACTTGGTAAAAAACATTGGATTATACTCCCTCCGGCCCATATACATAGGCTGATTGAGATTTTCACAAAGATTAAGAAAAATCATTGGAAATGAAAATATATAAGTAAACTTCCTAATATGTCCATATTTATTATTCAATGATATATTAAAGTTAGAGTAAATTAAAGAATTAAATAGGAATATAATAGTAAATGAATAAAAAAACATTACTTTTTATAGAAATAGGCCTATATAAATGGGACATCCTAAAAAGGAAAACAAGCCTATATATATGGGACGGAGGGAGTATTTTTACTTAGTGTCGAGAAGTGACAACCAATGTAGGAACTAAGAAAAAGAGGAATACGTATTGGAAATTTTAGCATTTTTTATCTCATATTATAGGATGGAAAATTGTGGGAAAATATTATCACTAATTGGAGTGAAAAAAGATTGCTAAAAAAATTTATCCACCCTAAATACGAAAATATATATTTTTCATCATTTTTCGCCCTAAAAAAAGGGGGAAGTAAGACTGTAAGAGTATATAATTTGAGTGATAGGTCAAAATATATTCTGACAATTTGGTTTAATGTTTGCTTACGGGAGAGGAAACTAAATGTGTGATTACGTGTGTGTGAGAGTGAGAGAGAAAGAGAGAGATGTTTTCTTACTGGAGAGGAAATGTGTGTGATTATGTGTGTGTGTGAGAGAGAGAGGATCAACCATTAGAGCATCCACAGCGGTGGGTGCGATGGCCGGATCGAACCCGGCCTATCGCACCCACTGCCATTGCCGCTCCCGGGTGCGATGGGGTGGAGGCGTTCGTTCGCACTCGAGGTTTGTGGGAGCGAAGGAGGGGGCGTGTAAACACGCGCCCCTTTCCGAAAAAAAAAAAAAATAAAAAAAAAAAAAAAAAAAAATAACGGTCATTTGACCGTTGCCTTCAACGGTCTTCGGCCGAATTTTTTTTTTTTTCCTTTTTCACCTATATATATCCCCTTCAATCACAAACACGTTTCATCCACCAATTCTCTTCAACTCCTAAAAAATGTCTTCATCCACCAATTCTTCCAACAATAATTCTTCCTCAAATTCTTCATCCGAAGAAGAAGTTCATGTTGATCCCGCACAACTTCCTCCTCTTCCCGATCCTACTCAAGCCCCCGATTTATTTTTTATGAGATGTGCTGTGAATTTTATGCAAGTGGCAAGTTCATATCAGTTCGACCCGTAGTTCGACGGCTTTAAATTATTCGAAAATTGGATGTTTTAAATATTTGTTGTTTTTTTAATTTTATTTGTAATGTTTGGATTTTTAATTGAATGAATTTTATGTTGTTAAAATTGAAGTTGTTTAATTTGAATTGAAAAAAGAATAAAAGTAAAGAGAAAATGAAATTAAAATCTATTGCACCCGGGTGGGTGCAATACCATTGTTGGAGTGGGTGCAATAGAAATGGGACTCATTCTATTGCACCCACTATAGGTGCAAGCATTGTGGATGCTCTTAGGAAGTTAGGAACTGCACTTAAAAGTCTTGTTATTTGAAACAATGATATCAAATTACTAAATTTATTCTTGTTTAATTTTTCAATAAATCTATGCAGGAAAATCTTGATTTATTTATTTTATTTTTTTAAATAAAAATAGAATTTAGTTATTTTTATTATATTCTCTACATTGTACTTTTTAAAATTTTTTTTTTTGCATTTTTTATTTTTGCTGTTATGGGCATTTGTCCCTTTAAAGTCATATCCAATTTTCAGAAAATTAAGAGGTTATCTCCCGCAAGACTTCTTCGGAAGAATTCGGTTAATGAAATTTATGAGTTTCTTTTCTTATATAAATAGATTCAATTAATATTGTATTGACTAAATAAATTAAACACAAGTTAAGTTTATAGTTGGGATATGTGTTAAGTTAATGACTAATAGTATATAATAAACACACATTTTTTTAACTACTCATCATTTTCAACTTGTAGAGTCTCAAGGCAATCTATAGATTTTTTTTTTTCAAAATTCAACTAACCTAGAAAAAGTTTCTAGAAATATGTGAATGGGGACAATAGAGATTAGAGGAGTTAGCTAGTTTGATGAAGGGATAGCATTGTTAAGTTGGGTGATTATTTTAATTTTATGCACAAGAAAATTAATCCTATGTTATTCGATGAGATTTATGGATTTTTTAATGATAAATTTGCAACTAAAATAAATTGAATGCAAATTTGAAGAAATACACTATTAAAAATTAAAAATTTGAGCATAAAGTGTTGTCCAAAACGAGTTGACCCATTTTCTTAACTGGACTGGGCAATAGAACTTTGGGCGTGTGAAAAATTTGGAAAAATTTAATATAAAAGTGATTATTTTTTTGGTCGGATGTGGACTTGCTTTTCGTAATATTGGAAAAATATGTTTCTACATATATATATATTTTCATGATAAATTTGCATAGTTTTTTTCATTTATTTTATATATATATAGTTTGAGCATTAAATGTCGAAGTCGAAATCTGTGTTTGATGATAAATTTACATACACTGTGTTCGATTCGTGTCTCTATTTTCTAAAATTATTTATTATGCACGAAGGCAGGACGTCTACCCACATAAAATTGAGAAAAACTGGAAAACTATCCGCACGCATGCGTGATTGAACTCAATACCTCTAATAAAGGAGAGTCATTGAGTAGCTCGGTTTTGCCACTTGAGCTAAGCCTCATTGGCCATTACTTGTTGTTTGATTTGGGTTACCCTCAAATAAAAGTAACCCAATCACCCAATTTGTTACCCCTCAAAATAGAGAGGAAATAAAAGAAAGGAAATCCCTTACTAATGATTCATTTCCATTGTTAAACCAAATACTTAATAAAAGTAATGGTTATTGTTACCATTCCACTCCTTTATTTGATTCCATTCCCTTTCTATTCCTCTACTTGAACCAAACGAGCACGTAGTCAAAATAGATGCGAGGTAAAAGAAATATATTAGGTTTTGGGTAACTATTTTTTTTCATTATAACAGATGTACATAGAGGAATGTTTGGGTGTTCAGTGAAAATGTTAGAAAAATTGTGATCTTGTGTATTTGCACTTTTATATATAGTTCGTTTGAATTTGAGCAATGAAAATTCAGTATTGTAGTATAAATCTTAAATTCGTTTGAAAAGGTTTTATATGTTTCCTCAATTTTGCTCCCTAATTAACTTTCTTGATTAGGATTTTGGATTGTATATAATCGCTTTGACTCTAAAATGAATTGTTTACAGTTCAGCCCATTTACTTGCATATTTGTATGTCACAAGTATGTTCCCTTTCATATAATTAGGGAAAGCACATCACTAACACTAACTAGTTTTTTAATACTTATGATTTCGGAGCTCATACTATTTGTAAAATATGATTATACCTTATTCAAATTGAGTTGTCATGATTTAACACAATTTCACAGGTGGTATTCCAAAAGAGATTGACAATCTTAATAATTTGGAGATATTAGACATGAGTTACAACAATCTTAGTGAACCATTTCCAAGACAAATTTGGAACATCACAACTCTCCGTAAACTATACCTTCGTGATGCCTCTTTAAATGGTATGTCCCTTTCACAACATGATGCCTCTTAAATTTATAAGCAAGAGTTTGTTCATTGTCCAACATTGGTCAAATGATATGTGCAAGTTTTTCTATAAAGGAAGTAGATTGGTATTCTTATATATCCAAATTATCTGTCAAGTAATTCCTGTGAAGGTTTGGTACCAACTTTCAGGTATAATACCATCCACCATTGAGAATCTATCAAATCTGCAGTGGCTAGAGCTCTCTTCCAACCAATTAAATGGTGATTTATTAAACATTATTTCCCTTTTTTGCTTTCAAGTGCGAGTTCAGATCATAGATAAATTTTGCTATTTCCTTCGTCATTGCATGTACTGTATGAAACAGAACATGATTGATATTAACTTTTAGAAACTATCATATGTTTCTAATTTAGTTTTTTCTAGCTTGCTGGCTTCTTCTCATATAATTAATTTGTGCTTAATTATTTAAATACTCTAAACAATTGTTGAATTTTCTATTTCCGGCCATACTGGATCTTCTATTTTCTCAATGTTACCAAATGATTTATTAAATTATGATGTTGTGGAGTATACGTGGTGTGTATAGGTGCTATAGGAATAGAAGATGTAATAAGATTTGTAACAAAAGATCCTCTATTAATACTTCACTGTATGTTTTCAAGTAATTGCTCTTAAATTTATTATGCTCTATCTTTAAATTGATTTGTGTGAAGGGTTCTCCAATTTTCAGGTCCAATACCATCTACCATTGGAAATCTATCAAATTTGATTATTTTATCGCTCTCTTCCAACAAATATAACGGTGAGCTTCCATCATCCGTCTGCAAGTTTCAATGTTTGATTTCAAGTACATCTGCTCCATCTTTAAATTTTTTAAAAAATGTATTTCTCTGCTCCATCTTTAAAGTGATTTGTATGGGTTTTCTAATTTTCAGGTCCAATACCATCCACCATTGGCAATCTAACAAATCTGATTACTTTATCGCTCTCTTCCAACAAATTAAATGGTGAGCTTCCATCCTCCATCTGCAACTTGACATCCCTTGATGTTCTTCTTCTCTCAAATAACAGTTTGGAAGGGACAATTCCACAGTGCTTTCAAAACTTCCAATCTTTGCTCATCTTTCATTTAAATGCAAATCACTTTAGTGGCTCGTTCCATCAATATTCATAAAAGGGTGTAGTCTTATCTCCATCAATTTGAGTGGTAATAAATTGCAAGGAAGCTTACCTAAATCCTTAATCAATTGCAAAAGTCTTAAGGGCCTCGATGTCGGAAATAATAGAATACTTGACAAATTTCCATTTTGGATGGAAGCTCTTCCTCAGCTTCGAGTGCTAGTTTTCAAGTCTAACAAATTTGATGGTAACATGTCGTTGCCTTCACAAAGCTACCTTTCGTTTCCCAAGTTGCAAGTTTTAGATATATCGAGGAATGCATTTGGGGGATCTCTACCTCAAAGATATTTCAAGAATTTTAAAGCAATGATGGATGTGAAGGCCAATTATGAGGATATGAACTTTGTAGCTCACGTGGAGATGACATTGACCTTGAGTTATATAATACTTGAAGCAGAGTTATTATTTTATTTCACGGTGAGAAACCGTGATGATGATTTTTTTTTAGCAGTCAATAATTATTATTTCAGATTATAATTGACTTAGCAAAGTCATGTTATTTAATTTTTACAATAGTAATATTATTTATATTATTAGTTATTACTATTATTCTTGCTTATGTCGTGAATTTATTCCGGCTTGTGAGGAAGATTAAATCTACGGATTTAATTTAAATTATTCTAGCAAAGCAAGAAATAGATATTGAGCAGAAGATTAAATCTACGGATTTAATTTAGATTATTCTAGCAAAGCAAGAAATAGATATCGAGCAGATACACAAACAATATTACAGATTTAGAATTACCAAGATAGAGGGATTTCATTTAGTCACACCACAATCTTTCCAAACGTTACAACTTTCTATTCACTACATCCCTATTTCATTACAAATCCTACTTGTATTACCTAGCTAGTCAAGCAAAAGTATTGGGAAGGGAAAAAGGAGACGTGTGCAGATGCAATAGAACAATCCCCTTCTCCCTACAACTTGAGCCAAAACACTCCCTTATTCACTCATTATTCACCTGCAATTACAAAGGGCAACAACACAAATTTGTTCCAGCCATTCCAGTGCAGATAATACCCAAAGATCCAAGAGTAAGAAAGAACATTGATTCGCTGCCAGAAGCTTTAAGGTAAACCTTGGCATTTATCCCTCATCTTCTTCCATTTGCAACCTGCATTTATTGAAAGGAACAAGTATGATTTATTTCAGAATCCTTCCATTTAATCCACCCACAGCAGCCAACCAACACCTATACCCCAATATCTCAGTTCACTATCTTCATATACGTTTCACCCCCATGCTTCACGTATTAGAAGTTTAGAAATATAGGATGAATCTTGCTGCCCGATCGGAGCCAAAACGGCAGCAGCGGCGGCGTGGCGCAACTCGAACCCCATCGACCCCGGAGAACAACGAAGGCGGACCTTTCCCTGGTCGCCGGAGGAACGCGAAGGAGATGGCGGCGATTCGTGGAGGAGAACGAAACCGGCAGTCAGCCATTCGCCGGGAGTTACAGCGGCGGCGGCGATTTCGATTTCAGGGAGAATTAGGGCTCGCCCTTTTCGCCTCGAACACACCATCAGCAAGTGAGAGGAGACACGAGAAGAAAGGCAGGCACGGCCTCGCTGGATTTAGGCTCGGCGGCAGCCGACGCCGGCCAGAAGCAGGTCGAGAGAGAGAGAGGAGCGCCGTGCGTAAGATTGAGAGAGAGAGAGAGCGAGAGTGAGAAGACCGATTGTGAGGGAAGAGGGGAAGCTTTTTTTTTTTTTTTTTTTTTAGTTGGGCCTTCCTGATTTCAATTCTAAGTGGGCCTCTTCCTTTTATTTTCACTTGATCTGTAATTTAATTATTAATCCAGATTGAGCCTGTATTTAACTTATGTTTGGGCCTCCTATCTCTAATTCCCTTGGGCTTTAGTTTAATTCCGTGGGCTGTTGTTTTATTTCCTTGGGGCCACTTTTATTTAACTAAGCCCATCATACCTTTTTCTTAAGTGGGCCTAGCATGATTTATTTAATTGAGCCCAACTATTTACTTACTTATTTATTTGGACCAAAGTTATTCAATTACTTGGGCCAATAAATAATTTAGCCTTTCATTTTAATTATTCAGGCCCACTCCACTTATGTAATTACTAAGCTGCCTTATGTTTGGGCCTTTTAATTATTGGGCAAAAATTATTATAATTCTTTCTTTCTATGAGGTTATATAGCGAATAAGCCGAGTTAGTCGTTTCCTTCCTATCAACCACTACGAGCGAGGTTTATTTAATTGGCGGGTGAGACCACCCTAAGATGAGCGGATTAATTGTAGTTCCTTTTCAGCTTCATGAAGCGAGACTTAGTTTTAAATCCGATAGCCTGGATTAATAGTAGAATTTTTTCGATTATTATCTCAGAATAAGAATTCATGCATAAGAGAAGCATGCATCGTTAATTTCGCATTCTCATTAGGATTTTGCTCGAACAACAACTCATTTATATTCCCGTAATAAAGGTCAACTGTGAGATTAATAATCAGTCGATGAGCTATTGTGCTACAGAAAATTTCTATCAGGTGGGCATTACTTTCATATATATCAAATGAGTTTCATATTACAGTTGAACAAGTTATTTCATGACAAAATCTTTGAATTGAAGTTATTTCAAGTATTGTCTTGCCATAAAATGTTTCAATTTCAGTATGATATTTATCTATCTGATGTGGCTTTGCCAAGTTATGTAATCGAATTCGGGTCCTGAGCAGTTGATAGCTATCCTGTCAGGGCTAGTGTACACCCAGGGCCATGAATCATCGAACGGGTTGGCCGGTCAAGTGTCCGTGAGAGGTGGACACCTCTCCGGCACACAGCTTCAGATATGATAGATTACAAGAGAACTTAGACTGATCAGTCGAACTTTAAGAATCACAAAAGAATTTAGTAAGCTTGGGCCTATTTCACGAAAACTTCCTTGTTGTACTGTTTATGATGGCATGACAATTTACAGTTTTGAAGCATGTATTTTTATACTTAGGCATACGTGCCCACTGAGTACTTTTGTACTCCGCCCTGCATATATTTCTAAATGTGCAGGTTGAGCAGCTGCCGGTGGTGATGAAGTGACGAGCGGAACCCTTTTGTCTTATCCTTATGTATTAATGAACTCTGGTGGTACATGTCTTCATACATGTAATCAGAATCTTATTCCGCTGTGTACTCAGAAGTTTTATGTTATTTTGGCTAAGTCGGAATTATCCGAACTTACTAGTTTATTTGAGTCAATATGACTAAACCTCCGTTATAATATAAATATTCCTTTGATAACAATGATTAATTACGATCCTTCCTTGTTTAATTATTCCCTTTTCTACCTCGCTTCTAATCTCCCCCCTTAGTCACGGTTCCCCGGCTTAATTATCCTTAATTAAGTCCGATCGTGACATATATTGTAATTGCAATTCCGTAATAATTCATGTAGTCAAGGCTGAATTTAATTTGGTTGTATTAATCCACACGTGAATGATGAGATAGAATCTTTTGGTGCATCAGTTTTGCTGCTTGAACTAGGCCTCGTAGCATAAATTATTCTAGTTGTGTCACATTGATTGAAACATATACTATCGAATACATTTTTAGAAATGATGCTTAATTTAATGCATTTCATGATTGATATAATTATAGTTCTGAAGGTTCGATAAGTTATAATGTTAACTTTAAATTAAACTGATAGGTGAAATAGAGAGACTTTGTGAGCTCAACAATAATGGATGTTGAATAGAAAGGAGGAGGCTGAATTAGGAGAGTGGGGTGTGAAGATGGAAAAAATAAATTTGTTCTAAATAATGAAAAAAAAAAAGAAAAAAAAAGAAGAAGAAGAATTAAAAATGATACAAATTTGGAAAACAGTTCGTCTAATTTATATGTTCAAAAATCAAATATATTTAATAAATTATTCTCGAAATTGTCTCGATAATAAATGAATTTCACGCACATTTAATTTAGTCTATTGACTCTAGTGCCGGTCGCCTCTGAAATATTGAAATGGGCATGTGGAGACCATTAATACAAGTAATATTATTGACTATATCACGCAATCATACACTTTAAAAAGTAATAAAAAAATATATATTTCCCTTTCAATCAATTTCAGGGAATTATCTCATTCAAGAAAATAATACAAGGCGCAATTTTTCATAAGGAAAATATACAGTTGTTTTGCCATTATAATGATCAAAACGTCCATTAAATTAAAATTCAAGAGATTTGATGTGTTAAATTGTGAACCCATTTCAATTAAGCTAACATTATCTTCAACTTGAATAATATTGATTCTCCATTCAAACTAGTACGTACATTGAAATTAAACGACATGTTTAAATAAATAAATATTTTCATATACAAATTTTTTTTAATGAAAAGAGCGAAAACAAAATATTTTAAATTTTAAAATTTTCATAACCGATTTGTTTTAAATTCCTTTTTGATGATTTTTATACTATATTAAAAAACTTGTAACGAACTTAAATTTAATTAAGATGCTTATTGAATTTTTAGCATGAATCTAATTTGACGATGGTTAGAAAATAATAAAAAACAAATAGAGCAAATTAATAGGAAGATAGAGAGAAAAATATTGAAAAATTTGGTGGAGAAGAAAGAGAAAAAGGGAGGAAAAATTAAATGTAGGAAAAATACGTACTCACTTTTTATATATTGTTCTATAATCAAAGCTATCATACACCTAAATCTAGATTTGATGCACTATAGTATCCAAATACAAAAAATTCATTTCAAGGTTTGAGAATTTCATATGAAACGTAGACGATGGTGACAAATAATGTATTTCTCAAGAAAATAAAGTTAAAATTGATTAGAGAAGCTTCCCTCATTTTTCCACAAAAATGTGGAAAATTTGCATTCCAGTTGACTTAGACTTGACTTGTAAATAGACTCTGCTACAATTATTTTAGATTTGAATATAAATGTCAATTGGTAGCCTTTTTGTTTTCTCACACAATTAGCACTCACAATATAATATGGATGCATTTTCCCCATTTTTCCTTCTTTCGCCACTCATATTGTTTTCTTGTGTTAGCCTTTCTGCTGCACAGAACATAACTCAAATCCAAAGTGATGAATATATACTTCTTGCCTTAAAATCCCACATCACTTCGGATCCTTACAATATTTTGAAAAATAATTGGACCAGTGGAACCTCGTTTTGCACGTGGATAGGAGTTACTTGTGATTCACGTCGTAGCAGGGTGACTGAATTAGATCTCTCTTATATGTATCTCGAAGGAAGCATTCCACACGAAATTGGAAATCTTTCTTCACTCGTTTATCTAAATATGAGTGGAAACTATTTTCATGGTTGTATTCCTCTATCCATTTCTTAATTTGTTATTAGTTGAATCTATTTTATTTATATGGTAATTCTATCAGGTCGGCTACCAAAGGACATTTGCATGCACAATAACCTTCAAAGACTTAAACGACTTCACCTATCGAGGAACAAAATGGAAGGAGATATACCATCAAGTTTGTACCAATGTCCACAACTTGAGAGTATTGACTTGTCAGACAACAACTTCGGTGGACTTGTGCCTGCACAAATTTGGAATATCACACTGCTTAAGGAATTAGACCTTAGTTACAACAATTTGAGAGGTGTGTTCTTATCTCTATACCGAGAATTTAACTAGTTTGATCCCTTACTATTTCATTTCTATTGATAATCTAGAAATTGGTTGACAATGTCATTCGGTTTAAACGTAGATTTTGGGGTAAATGGCAAAGCTACGGCTCTTGCGTCTAATGATATTATGCAGTTCCTCAGTAACATGATGTATATATAGCTAAGCAATTTATTTATTCTTTTCTCATTTTACTTTCAACTTTATTAATACTAATTCTTTATTCGGATGCTCAATCTAACAATAAAATCGGGCATACACCTAAATCTAGATTTGATATATTATAGTCTCCAACTATAAAAAACTAGTGAGTATTTTGACGTGGAATTATTTTAAATTGTAATTTAAATTAAGTTATAGTATTATTTTTCGTAATGTTATTATCTAAGCTGATTTGTGAGATTATATCGTCTGGAGTTTGTAAAATTTGGTCACAATACACTTAACAAAAACTTAACAAAATTCTTAAAATTTGTGCCGAAGCTATTTAGGTATATATTTTTTTTTTGCGTACGGAGGGTGTATTTTATACCATAATACTTTATCAGGTCGTCTACCAAAAGACATTTGCTCACATAACAACCTTCAAAGACTCAAACTACTTGGCCTGTTTTGGAACAAATTGGAGGGAGATATACCATTGAGTTTGGGTCAATGTACACAACTTGAGAGTATTTACTTGTCATTCAACAACTTTGGTGGAAATGTCCCTCGAGAAATTGGGAACATCACACAGCTTAAGAAATTATACCTTGATGGGAACAATTTGAAAGGTATGCTCTTGTCTTTATACTAATAATTTAACTTAAATAAAAAAATATTAATTTATTTAACTTATTTTTTAAAATAAAAATAAAATCTAATTATTTTATTATATTCTCTACATTGTAGTTTTTTATAATTTTTTGTAGCTTTTTAAGTTTTATTAAAAAAATAAATTAAAAATAAAAGATGCAAAAAAAATAACTACAATATAGATAATACAATAAAACGACTAAATTCTATTAAATTAATTGAAATTTTTTCTATTCAACTAAATTGTGGGTGACCAAAATGTGGCTACATAGATTTATTGAATCTAATAACCATTATAGGTTCAACAAGTTTTGAAAGATCACGTTAAGTACTCAAAATATCACAAGAGATACATACATATATTCATTTAATTTCATATAGTTGGACAAGTTAATTTACATTTCATAATTGATAAGATGTATGTATATTTTTATTTTCATTATTTGAATTTTTTTTATTAGTCCCACCCTTGTAATGGGATATTAGCTCACGTAATAGTATTTATGAAGGTCTTGACATATCCTAAAATCTTACTTATGTTATTTTTATTTATCTAAGATAATCGTAAACAATAATTATCAACACAGCTTTTGTTTATATCCACAACTTCCCCCATTGACGTTCACATTTTATTTCTTCGAGTTTATTTCTCTTCGCCGACCGTCACCAAATTTTCTTTGGATTAAAATATTGGCCAATAATCACTTTAGTTCGTGTATCGCGATGCACGAGAAGGCGTACTAATTATATAATGTTTATCCTCACTTTCATATAATTAGAAAAAGCACATCACTAACTATTTTTCTGATACTTATGATTTTGGAGTTCATACTATTTGTAACATATCATTATACCTGATTCAAATCGAGTTATCATGACTTAACACAATTTCACAGGTGGTATACCGAAAGAGATTGGTAATCTGAATAATCTAGAGATGTTAGGCATGCGTGACAACAATCTTAGTGGACCATTTCCAAGACAAATTTTGAACATCACAAGTCTCCGTCAACTATACCTCAGGAACGCCTCTTTAAATGGTATGTCTGCATTACTCTTTAAGCCAAAACTTTAGTGAAAGAGTTTGTCATTCCATGAGCCTAAGAGATCCAATTACTTATTGCAAGATATAGCACCGAAAATCGAACATACCAGCTTCAAAAGAGGTGAAATAATAATAATTTTTTTAAAAAGTTGCATAATATATTTTCTCGATAAAAGAAAAAGGAAAACAGACTCTAATATTTTGAAAAATAATTGGAGCAGTGGAATCTCTTTTTCACATGAGACTTGAAGGCAGCATCCCACTTGAAAATGGAGGTGATATTCCAAAAGAGATCGATTATGTATATCTTGGGAACAAGAAATTCCACAATGCAATGAAAACTTTAGCAAATCTTTGGCCATCTTTCGTTCAATTAAAAAAAAATGAGATATATGGAACATTAGCAAATTCTTGTGAAGGTTTGCTACTAACTTTCAGGTACAATATTTTGTTTTCTTAGCTTGCTGGTTTGTTCTCATATAACTAATTTATGCTTATTCTAACAGCAGTTGGATTTTCTGTTTCCAGCCATATTGGATCTTCTATTTTTCTCAATGTTAACAGATGATTTGTTAAATTATGATGTCATCAAGTATACTTGGTGTGCATAAAGGGAAATATAAGATTTGTAACAAAATATCTTGTGTGCATTACTGTAGTAGCCCGCTCTTTTATTTATGATTAAAACTAGTAAATGCAATTTTTATAAATGAATCCAGTTTATGGATCTGATTTTTTTTTTATCAGAAACGGAGTTATTATTTTAGCTTTATACTTTTATAACGTATAAAAAAAAACGCGACGGATTATTGAGCCATTCAATAATTATTATTTCCAAGTTGTAACTGACTTAGCAAAGTCATGTTATTTATTAATCGAAAAACAGAAGCAGTTATATTTATTAGTGCATAGAAGTCGAGGAATTATTTCGACTGCAACGCAGATTAAATCTACGGATTTAATCTAAGTTAAATTACAGTTTATTAAGTTAGCAGGAAAGGAAAAAGATATCAAGCAAGATACAGAAATGAGATGATTGAAAATCGAAGCCAATATTTTATTACAGTATTAGCATCACCAAGGCATGAGGATATACTTCATTTATTCATCAATCTCATTCTCATACTTTACAAACTCTTACAACCAATTTTCGTTCATACCTTCCAATTACACCACAATAAATTGGCATTTGCATAAAGAAGAAAATAGAAAGAAGAATAAGAAAAGGGAAAAGGAAAAGGTGTGTCCACCAAGCTTTGCTCTCCACCAAGCTTTGCACTCCACCAACTCCCTTCCCCACCACCACACGCAAGAATGCATTAACATTCCCTTATACCTGCAGCAATGTTATAACAGAGAATTTCTTGCATAGTCGAACACCATCACAAACATCAATTTACAGCAACTCACTCCCATCCATCATCTGGAGAAATCAACAACAAAAGCCACCAACAACAAGCATAGAAGGTATATACTAAGCTCAGCTCCAGTTCATACATCATATCATCAAGCATATGTTTAAAAGGAAATACATAGTATACAGGTGTGTATATATATGCATAGATGAATAATATATGCACATATAGACTTAGCAGAGTCACACGTTCTGTAATACAGCATAAACCATGACTTTTACAGTAAGAATTTTCTTACGACACAAAGCAAAACAACACTTAGTGTAAACTCCAGCATAAGCATAAGCAAAGTATGAAAACCCAAGATTTCATAAGATAGAATGAACTTAGACAATCTAGTAACCTGTCGAGTTTTATCCTTGCCGCGTGTTGCCGTTCAATCTAGGGTTTGGGGTAGAGCGCGGCAACAATAAGCGGAACGAGTTCTGTTCCGATGGGCAGAGTGCATCGACCGAAGCGTCCGCTCGCTGGAACTCAAGGGCTAAGGCAGCATGCTACCTCCAGTCCGGAGACCCGACGCTGACGACGATCGCTCGCCGGATTCAGACGATGATGGCGGCACCTGATGGTTGGTCGCTGTGGCCGAAGGAGAAGAGGGGAGGGGTGGATTTCCGATCTGGACTTTGGGGGCTGAGAGAGAGTGAGATCTGATTGTGTCGCTGGTCGTCGGAGGGAGAGATGGCGGCGATGGCGGCGGTCCGGCTGACTGCTGCTGTCGGCTGGAGCAGAGGGGGCCAAGTCCGGCGGCTGCCTCGCCGGAGGTAGCCCCAGCGACCGTGAACACGATGAGAGAGAGAGAGCAGGGAGAGAGGGAGAACAGCCCGACGCAGCCACGAACGAGACGCAACCGCTCTGTTCGACCGGTACCGAGCTCGGCAACGGCGACATTCCAGATTCTAGGGCTCGATTGGGTTCTGCGGATGGACGAAGAAGCAGACCGATACCTGGATTCCGAGCGGCGGCTGCTCGCCGGCGGTTGGGACGGCCAGAGCAGCGGCAGACGAAGCCCAGCGGCGCAACGATTCCGCCTGAATCGAGAGAAACTAGGGCTTGATTCCTGTTCTCGATTGGACATGCTGCGCCGATTCCTGAGCTGTGTGTTCTCGATTCCGTCTGACATGTGTGGAGGAAAAGAAAGCGGCGCCGGAGTTTCAGAGCTGTGGAGGCGCGACCAGTCGCCGGAGCCGTTCGCGGCAGGAGGGCGCAGAGAGCGAGAGAGAGTGGGCGGATCTTTCAACTGAGAGAGAGAGAGAGTGGCAAAATGTTACGGGAGAAAGAAGATAGAAAAGGGTGGTGTTGGGCCATTACACTGGGCCGAGTTATTTCTTTATTTTGGGCCGAGTATTGGGCCGATTTTTAAATGGAATTTGGGCCTCTTCATTTATTTTAATTGGGCCTTTATCTTTTAAAAGATTGGGCTTGTGTTTAAATGGTATTGGGCTTTGAGTAATGGGCCGATTTTATTAAATGCTTGGGCTTGGTTTAATTTTAAGATATGGGCTTTTCTTTTATTTATTTATTTGGACCTCATAATTTTAATTATTTTGGGCCATTTTCCTTCAAATGCTGATTGGGCTCGATTTATTTTAAAAAGAATTGGGCCTTTATCTATATTATTTGGGCCGAATTATTTGAGCTTGGGTTTGTTTTATTCTTAAGGAATTGAGCTTCCAATTTAATTGATTGGACTTTCAATTAAATTCGAACTGAGCCAGTCTTTTATTTAATTGGCCCTTCTGATTATTTCTATTGGGCTCGATTTAATTAAGGAGTTGGGCTGATGCATATTTTATGATGGGCTATTATTCTAGTCCCATTTATATTTCGTTGGGCCAGTTTAATTCATCATTTTGGCCGATTAAATTGCCTTTTTGGGTTAAGATTAATTCTTTTCAGTCCACATTAATTATTATTTGGACCCCTATTTTAATTGTTTTGGGTCGAAGACTTTTTAAGTTGGGCTTTAATTCTTTTAAAGCTTGAGCTGAAGTTACTCCTTTGAGCTAAGCCTAGCAGTATCAATTTTTGATGGAGCCCAATTATTTATCAGTAATGAGCCGCCCAGTTTATTAATTAATGTTTTTGGACTTCCGACTTTAAAGCAAGCCATTATTGTTTATTTCATTTAAGCCACTGGTTTATTTAATTAATTGGCTACTCTCTTTTGAGCCTATTAATTATTTGAGGTTACGCTAGTAATGATGCTTCTATCGAAAAGCCCGATAATTTCTACAAGGTCACACCTCGTTTAAAGCTGAGTTAGTCCTTTTTCAATCAAGTACAAATGCGAGGTTTATTTCACGACTAGAATATTCCGATGAGGAAGGAAGAATCACAGTTTTATTCGACCGCGCTAGACGAGAATTAGCTAAATCTATTAACGAGGATTAATAGTAGAATTCCCGATTATCGCTCAGAGTATTAGTTCATGCATACCAGATTCATGCATAGTTAAATTACGTTTTCTCATTAATTAAGAATTTTCCTCGAGGCAATGTCTTATTTTATATTCTCGTGATTAAGGTCAAGCGCGAGAGTAAGAACTACACAAGGAGTTAGAGTACCTTAGCAAAACTTTGCTATCAGGTGGGCAATTCCTTACGCGTAAATAAAATGCTATGCAAATGTTATGCTTTAAAATGCAAATTGGATCTTCAAGTATGGTATGCTTTATTACGCTTAAATGAGTTAAGCTTTATTATGCTGCACGTTAAATGATTTACGCTATGCTGTTTATACTATTTACGCCCTATGTAATTTACGCTTGATTACACTTATTTACGCTTGAATGCTTTACGCTGATAAGTTTATGCTTATGTTTGATGCTTGCGTCTGTTGGGGGAGGCCTCCCTCAACAGTACGATGCCGTGTCCGTTGAGGAGGGCCTTCCTCACGGCGCGATGCCTGTGTCCGCTGAGAGAGGCCTCTCTCGCGGCGCGATGCCAGTATGCCAGTATGCCAGTGTTACAGCGTCTATTGGGGGAGGCCTCCCTCAATAGTACGATGCCGTGACCGCTGAGGGAGGCCCCCTCTCACGGTGTGATGCCCGTGTTCGTTGGGGAAGGCCTTCTCCACGACACGATGCGTGTTTATGATTGTTAATGATGAAGAATGCCCTTATGCTATTTATGAATTTGGAAATGTTTAATGAGCAAAGGATATGAAAGAAACTCATGCCTCTTATGCGATATTGTGAAATTGTTAATGATGTTATGTTATATGCTTGGCAACTGCCCACTAAGTACTCTTGTACTTAGCCCTTCGATGTTTATGTTTGTGCAGGTTGAGCTGTGATGGGCGATGAAGTGTTGTTGCTGAGTGGAGTTTTTGTCGAACTTAAAGTAGGCTCAGAAAGGGTACATGTCTTCATACATGTATCTCAGTTATGCATTCCGCTGTAAACACTGATTATTTCAGTTACGCCTTCCGTTGCAAACTCTGATAATATTTTAGCCAAGCCCCTAACGATGCCTTTTTCCTTTTAAGGAATATAACGCGTATACAAGTTCTTTGAGTACCCTTTTTATGCGAACTATGCCTTTTTCCTTTTAAGGAATATAACACGTATACAAGTTCTTTGAGTACCCTTTTTATGCGACCTATGCCTTTTTCCTTTTTAAGGAATATTTCACGCGTATTCAAGTCCTTTGAGTATTCTTTTATGCGCCCCTTTCTCAACCCGCTTCTTAATTTCCCTTCCCCAGTCATGGTTTTCCCGGATTAATTATCCTTAATTAAGGCCGGTCGTGACAGAGTGGTATCAGAGCAGTTCGTTTGCTCTGAGCCTAAGAGTTTATTTAAGCCAAACTTAGAATGGATCACTAAAGTGTCTAGATTTCAATCGACAAAGCTCAGCACTTCATCGCATCACACTCAACGAAGCAGAATGGTAAGCTATTTCAAGTTTTGAGTTAATGTTTACAAAAAGTGAGAACTATCGTAATAACAAAGTGAGTAACTGTCAATAGCTTTGTTATGTTGTTATTGAATGAAATGATTTACGCAAGCGCGATTAAGTATGCCTATGGAATGAATCCATATGAACATAGAGCTATTAAGTTATGAGATCACCACTACTACAGAACATAGAAGCAAACATAGAAGAAATTAGATTGTATCTTTTGGTGGCTATAGTGAAGGCAGCAAGATAAGTGATGCGTATAGAATAATTTTTAAGCTCATGATTTTATAGCCGCTATAAATCTCCATGACTTATGCCTAAGTATCCAATTTAGATGATGAGATATTATATGTTTAAGAATTGATATGACTCATGGATATGAGATGCTAAGGACCCTTAGAGCTTACTACATCAATGTTGTCATTAGAGTTATGACTTGTTTACAAGTTATAATAAGTTAACATGTACAAGAATTCTTTTGAGGCTTGTATTAGATTATACTAGAGTGTACTAATTGACACATCCCTGCTATCAGAATGCCGCCTAAGAGAGGACGCCATGCGAGAAACAATAACAATCGCAGAAACCGTAACGCTGTACCCGAAGAACCACAAGATGCTCGAGGACATAACCCATCCCCTCCGCCCCCGACTAGGAGAGTCGAAGAACTCTTTTTAAGGCAAAATCCACCTACGTTTGACGGAACAAGTGAACCAGCTGAAGCTGAGATTTGGGTGCGTGCAATGGAGCGCATATTCAACTTTCTACGTTGTACTGATGAGGAGCGCCTATCTTGCGTCTCATTCCAGCTAACAGGATCGGCTGACTTCTGGTGGGAAGCACGACGAAAAATTCTGACACCTGAACAATAGGCAAGTTATACTTGGGAAGATTTTAAGACAGGATTATATGATAAATATATTCCGAAAAGCTATAGGAAGAAGAAAGAAGCTGAGTTCTACGAGTTGAAGCAAGGAAAGAAATCTGTGATTGAATACGACAAGGAATTCTGCAACCTGTCGAGGTTTGCTCCACAACAAGTGAACACAGATGAGAAGATGACAGAGAAATTTTGTGCCGGTCTACGATACGAAATTAGGATGGCCCTAGCAAGCCACGGAGGACTCTCATACACGGAGTCTCTGAACAGGGCACTTGACATTGAAGCTGCAATGCCGTCAGACAAGTCAGCCCCAAATGATCCACCAGTAGCCTCACATACTCTCAAAGGGAAGCGCAAGTGGAACAACAACGAAGACAATATCAATCAGACTAGTAAGAAAGTGTGGCAAAAAAAAAAAAAAAAAAAAAGGAACGGGCCGAACAGTTTATTCAACCAAGGTACGAGGCACAGACTAACCTCGAGCCAACTGGGGGTAGCCAAGGTCAGAAAGGAATTTCACCTTGCCCAAATTGCGGTAAAATGCATAGGGGTATCTGTCGAGCTGGGACTAACGGTTGTTACAATTGTGGCCAAAAGGTCACTACTCCACGCAATGCCCCAACAGACAACGAGGTTCAGCAATTGGGAACACCCGCACCCCCTTGTCAGCAATACGTGGACACTTGCGAAATCAGCCTCAATCACATCAGTTAAAATCTTATGAAGACACCGCAGACAAGAGAAGCTACGCGGGAACTTGAAGACGAGGTGAAGGAAAAATACCCCGAACTGTTTTAGCAGAGATATGTGACAAACATGGTTTTCGTACCTCAATATCGCATGAATTGTTGTCATTTTCCCCCATGAATTGATTGCTAATATGTGTTTGTATCCCAATTTTGAGTTTTGTTGAGTTTTAATTCCTTGGTGTAGTTTTGGAGTGATTTCAGGGAAAATCAAGAATTAATTGGAGGATTTTGAAGACATGAGATCGAAGTACGTCTCGAGAGGAATCCGTGAGCGCAAACGGCGACCAAATCCGAGTCCGGACGAGGGAGAACGGAGCAAAACGAGCGGACTGTGCAAAACGCCCAGTACCCCGCGGTCACCACCCGCGGCCGCGGGGTAAGACCGCGGGTCAGCTGTTCCCGACTCAGGAGACACCCGCGGTCACCACCCGCGGCCGCGGGGCGGGACCGCGGGTCCCCTGAGCATCCCCCACATTTGAAGGCCGCGGACGCGGGCCGTGACCGCGGGAAAAGGGCGGGGCTCCCCCAAATGGACCCCAAACGCGATTTTAGCCTCAAAACTCCATTTTTCTCTTCCTTTCCCCATTCATTCAACACACACACCCACTTCATCTTCCCCAACTCTCCAATCCCAAACCCTAGCCTCCATTCTCTACCATTTTTTCTCTCTTCCACACACAAAAACAACACCAAAATCAAATAAAGAAGGGGAAGACTTGGAAAGGAGCTCATCAAGACTACATGATTGAAGATCAAGATTATAGGATTTGTCTATGAATCTCTATCTCTCTATATCTTTATTTATGTTTTCTTATGACTTGAGATTTGCTTTTATTATGAATATGCTTGGCTAAAATCTCTTATCTTAGGGATTAGATTAGATGGATTTGTAATGGATTGATTTCTTTGTTCAATATATATCTTGATTGTGCTTATTGTTATCTTTTCAAGTCCTAGATTTATCTCTTGTATGATTTGTTGGCCACCTTTTGTGCATTTCTAATTTGTGATTTGAATCGGGAGAGGATAATTACAATAGATTAGGAGTTTGATACATATCATCTCAATAAACCGGGAGGTTGAGAGGTGGGTGAGGGCTTGTTGATCTTTTGTGCTCTTGGGAGTTATAGGTTAGAAATTGACCGGGGACGGCAATTATGACCCGTAATCTACTGTTTTAGTCGTCCGGGAGGGGGCTAAAACTAGTGGGGAGATCGCCCTAGATAAGTAGGTCATATCAAGATTTATATTGATTTAGATTGAAGTTCATTACGATCCATCGAAATCTAGTCCCTAGGATAACTTTCATTCGAGTCATTCCCCAATTTATTAACTAAGTTTATGTTATTGTTAGTTACTTTGCTTGCTTTAATTTAGCTTTGTTTTAACCTTCAATACCTCTTCATCTTTGGTTGTCTAAATAGATTGAAAACAACTTATTAATAGTATTTAGAAGTTTGAATTCACCAATCCTTGTGGGATACGACCTTGCTTCCACTTATTGCAACTACACCGTATACTTGCGGCGTGGTGAAAATAATAGCGAACAAGTTTTTGGCGCCGTTGCCGGGGATTGGTTGAGTTTTTACTTTTGATATTGTGAAAAGTTGTTTTTATCTAATTTAGATATTGTTTTTATGTTTGTTTATTTATATGTTTATTTATTTTTGTTAGAGAAAATTGCTCCACAACCGTAAAAGCGGCACCAAAAATGGATGATGGAAGGAATGAGTTGGTTGAGCAACTCCAACTACAATTGGCGTTGATGCAACTTAAGTTGCGTGTTTTGGAAGCCAAAAGAAATTGTAGGCAACCAATGATCCAAAAAGCCTTCCAACCAACACCTTCCTATGGTGAGTATTATGACATGGGGTGCAATGCCATGGAGTGGCAATCACCATTGGAGTATGAGGACCATTTCAATAGTTGGAATTATGAAAATTCTTATTCCACTCAAGAAGGCTTCCAAGGGGGAAATTGGTACTATCAAGAGGAGAATCCGAATGTTAGAGACGATCTTCTACAATGCTTCATAGCTACACAAGCTTGGATAGAAAAAAGTATAGCAAACTCGGATGTTATGCTAGAAGAGCAAAGAAGGTCTTTGGCTACCACTATGGAGAATCAAAAGCGAATTGATGATTTGTGCATGGCCATTAGCCTACAAAATGGAACCTTGTATGAGGAACCAATGTCAATGCTAAGTGAAGAGCCTCAAGAAGTTGAAGAAGAGTATGAAGAAGATGAGGATCAATTCTCCAAATCCCTTGAAGTCGAGAGCCCAACTTTTCCAATGCAACCTCTACAATTCCAAAAAGATGAAGACTGCACAAGCTTCAAAGAATGCAAAGTCATAAATTTTGTCGATCCTTACCTCGACACGGGCGATTCTATGAAGGCTTGCTTCTTTCACTTTTATTTATCTTCATCTTTTGATTTTCACTTTGATTTGTCTAATAAAGAATTGTTTGAGTGTGGTGGTACTCTAGATGGTGAACGAGATTACCATGACGCCCGGGATGTCTCAAGAATTGCAAAGCCACCATATTTTTGGGTCGCGGTGGATGGAGCATGCAAATTTGATGAGAAATGGCCACCGCCTAAGCCTCCACCTCGTTTGTGAGTACGAGACAAGTAACCATTTTCTCCTTCATCCAAACTTATTTCTCCTTTGTGTGAAATAAGTTTGGGGGGAGGGTGAAGATGGGTTACTTATCTCGTTTATCCGTTGTTTATTTATTTAGTTAGTTTAGTTTTCGAATAATGAGATTTTGTCTCTGTTTTTGAGCTTTTCCTTGTCTTTTGTTTTTGAGCTTGATTGTTGAAAAACATGAGTTGGATGAAATGTGTGTTGGGCTTATGATATGAATGTTGCTTTTGAAAAGAAATTGTGTATATCACTTGTGGATTATGCATGAAAAGTTTGAACTTGTGACAAGTGAGTTAAATGTTTTGCCTCCAAGAACTTGATAATGAGCTTGTAAGATTTGAGCCATTGATTGTCATATTATCACAATCTCATTTTGTTCTTGAGTGTAAATCGATTGAGCATGTATGTTGGTCTCTAGAACTTGCCATGAGTCCTCTCTTGAAAATAAAAGTAAATGTGTTGTTAATATTGAAGTGATTTAAGGCCATCTTTGTTAGCCACTTGACCCCAATTGTGCCAAATTCTCATATGATCCTAGTTTACCCCTTTTGTGCCTTGTAGCCTTTCTTTGAATGAACCAATGATAAAGGGGTAGAACTTAGAGTGTTAGTGGTTGCTTTGATGAAGAAAAAAGTTTGGGAAATGATTGAAATTGCTTATCAAGCTTTGATTGTGTGAAAATCACTAATCCCCTATGAGCTCAAAAAGAAAAAGAAATGAAAATGAATGTGAATAAAAGAGCATAAAGGGGAGTGATTTGCCTTTTGAATCATAGCCATGATAGATATCACTAAGGATGAAAAGATGAAATGTAGGGATTTTGGTTTTTGATTGATAAGAGAAATGGTGAAGTTGATTTGTTCATTGTGATTGATGGATTGTGGGATGAGTCACTTTGCCTAAAAAAACTACTCACCTTACCAAAGAGCCCTCATTACAACCCAATGAAAGCCCTTTTTGATCTCTATTTATAACACATTGAAGCATAGAGAGTTAGGACAAATGGCAAGCCTATGGTAGATTGCATGCATTGTTTCGAATTGAGTGTAAACACGTCCATTCTAAACACTTGAGAGTCGAGTGCATCATTGAAACATTCACCTTGTGAGGATTCAAGCTTGGAGGCTATAATGTTGAACTTACTATCACTTGTGACTTCTTGAAATGCATATCTACTTGTGATACACTAGTGAAATATTTTGAAAAAAATTGAAGCCCTTGAAATGACACCAATTCATTCTCACATGTTTGTTATCTTTTATTTCTCTTCTCTTTGTTGTTTGGGGACAAACAACGCTTTAAGTTTGGGGGGGTTGACAAACATGGTTTTCGTACCTCAATATCGCATGAATTGTTGTCATTTTCCCCCATGAATTGATTGCTAATATGTGTTTGTATCCCAATTTTGAGTTTTGTTGAGTTTTAATTCCTTGGTGTAGTTTTGGAGTGATTTCAGGGAAAATCAAGAATTAATTGGAGGATTTTGAAGACATGAGATCGAAGTACGTCTCGAGAGGAATCCGTGAGCGCAAACGGCGACCAAATCCGAGTCCGGACGAGGGAGAACGGAGCAAAACGAGCGGACTGTGCAAAACGCCCAGTACCCCGCGGTCACCACCCGCGGCCGCGGGGTAAGACCGCGGGTCAGCTGTTCCCGACTCAGGAGACACCCGCGGTCACCACCCGCGGCCGCGGGGCGGGACCGCGGGTCCCCTGAGCATCCCCCACGTTTGAAGGCCGCGAACGCGGGCCGTGACCGCGGGAAAAGGGCGGGGCTCCCCCAAATGGACCCCAAACGCGATTTTAGCCTCAAAACTCCATTTTTCTCTTCCTTTCCCCATTCATTCAACACACACACCCACTTCATCTTCCCCAACTCTCCAATCCCAAACCCTAGCCTCCATTCTCTACCATTTTTTCTCTCTTCCACACACAAAAACAACACCAAAATCAAATAAAGAAGGGGAAGACTTGGAAAGGAGCTCATCAAGACTACATGATTGAAGATCAAGATTATAGGATTTGTCTATGAATCTCTATCTCTCTATATCTTTATTTATGTTTTCTTATGACTTGAGATTTGCTTTTATTATGAATATGCTTGGCTAAAATCTCTTATCTTAGGGATTAGATTAGATGGATTTGTAATGGATTGATTTCTTTGTTCAATATATATCTTGATTGTGCTTATTGTTATCTTTTCAAGTCCTAGATTTATCTCTTGTATGATTTGTTGGCCACCTTTTGTGCATTTCTAATTTGTGATTTGAATCGGGAGAGGATAATTACAATAGATTAGGAGTTTGATACATATCATCTCAATAAACCGGGAGGTTGAGAGGTGGGTGAGGGCTTGTTGATCTTTTGTGCTCTTGGGAGTTATAGGTTAGAAATTGACCGGGGACGGCAATTATGACCCGTAATCTACTGTTTTAGTCGTCCGGGAGGGGGCTAAAACTAGTGGGGAGATCGCCCTAGATAAGTAGGTCATATCAAGATTTATATTGATTTAGATTGAAGTTCATTACGATCCATCGAAATCTAGTCCCTAGGATAACTTTCATTCGAGTCATTCCCCAATTTATTAACTAAGTTTATGTTATTGTTAGTTACTTTGCTTGCTTTAATTTAGCTTTGTTTTAACCTTCAATACCTCTTCATCTTTGGTTGTCTAAATAGATTGAAAACAACTTATTAATAGTATTTAGAAGTTTGAATTCACCAATCCTTGTGGGATACGACCTTGCTTCCACTTATTGCAACTACACCGTATACTTGCGGCGTGGTGAAAATAATAGCGAACAATATGCAAATTTCGGGACGAAATTTTTGTTAAGAGGGGTAGTATGTAGTAGCCCGCTCTTTTATTTATGATTAAAACTAGTAAATGCAATTTTTATAAATGAATCCAGTTTATGGATCTGATTTTTCTTTTATCAGAAACGGAGTTATTATTTTAGCTTTATACTTTTATAACGTATAAAAAAAAACGCGACGGATTATTGAGCCATTCAATAATTATTATTTCCAAGTTGTAACTGACTTAGCAAAGTCATGTTATTTATTAATCGAAAAACAGAAGCAGTTATATTTATTAGTGCATAGAAGTCGAGGAATTATTTCGACTGCAACGCAGATTAAATCTACGGATTTAATCTAAGTTAAATTACAGTTTATTAAGTTAGCAGGAAAGGAAAAAGATATCAAGCAAGATACAGAAATGAGATGATTGAAAATCGAAGCCAATATTTTATTACAGTATTAGCATCACCAAGGCATGAGGATATACTTCATTTATTCATCAATCTCATTCTCATACTTTACAAACTCTTACAACCAATTTTCGTTCATACCTTCCAATTACACCACAATAAATTGGCATTTGCATAAAGAAGAAAATAGAAAGAAGAATAAGAAAAGGGAAAAGGAAAAGGTGTGTCCACCAAGCTTTGCTCTCCACCAAGCTTTGCACTCCACCAACTCCCTTCCCCACCACCACACGCAAGAATGCATTAACATTCCCTTATACCTGCAGCAATGTTATAACAGAGAATTTCTTGCATAGTCGAACACCATCACAAACATCAATTTACAGCAACTCACTCCCATCCATCATCTGGAGAAATCAACAACAAAAGCCACCAACAACAAGCATAGAAGGTATATACTAAGCTCAGCTCCAGTTCATACATCATATCATCAAGCATATGTTTAAAAGGAAATACATAGTATACAGGTGTGTATATATATGCATAGATGAATAATATATGCACATATAGACTTAGCAGAGTCACACGTTCTGTAATACAGCATAAACCATGACTTTTACAGTAAGAATTTTCTTACGACACAAAGCAAAACAACACTTAGTGTAAACTCCAGCATAAGCATAAGCAAAGTATGAAAACCCAAGATTTCATAAGATAGAATGAACTTAGACAATCTAGTAACCTGTCGAGTTTTATCCTTGCCGCGTGTTGCCGTTCAATATGGGGTTTGGGGTAGAGCGCGGCAACAATAAGCGGAACGAGTTCTGTTCCGATGGGCAGAGTGCATCGACCGAAGCGTCCGCTCGCTGGAACTCAAGGGCTAAGGCAGCATGCTACCTCCAGTCCGGAGACCCGACGCTGACGACGATCGCTCGCCGGATTCAGACGATGATGGCGGCACCTGATGGTTGGTCGCTGTGGCCGAAGGAGAAGAGGGGAGGGGTGGATTTCCGATCTGGACTTTGGGGGCTGAGAGAGAGTGAGATCTGATTGTGTCGCTGGTCATCGGAGGGAGAGATGGCGGCGATGGCGGCGGTCCGGCTGACTGCTGCTGTCGGCTGGAGCAGAGGGGGCCAAGTCCGGCGACTGCCTCGCCGGAGGTAGCCCCAGCGACCGTGAACACGATGAGAGAGAGAGCAGGGAGAGAGGGAGAACAGCCCGACGCAGCCACGAACGAGACGCAACCGCTCTGTTCGACCGGTACCGAGCTCGGCAACGGCGACATTCCAGATTCTAGGGCTCGATTGGGTTCTGCGGATGGACGAAGAAGCAGACCGATACCTGGATTCCGAGCGGCGGCTGCTCGCCGGCGGTTGGGACGGCCAGAGCAGCGGCAGACGAAGCCCAGCGGCGCAACGATTCCGCCTGAATCGAGAGAAACTAGGGCTTGATTCCTGTTCTCGATTGGACATGCTGCGCCGATTCCTGAGCTGTGTGTTCTCGATTCCGTCTGACATGTGTGGAGGAAAAGAAAGCGGCGCCGGAGTTCCAGAGCTGTGGAGGCGCGACCAGTCGCCGGAGCCGTTCGCGGCAGGAGGGCGCAGAGAGCGAGAGAGAGTGGGCGGATCTTTCAACTGAGAGAGAGAGAGAGTGGCAAAATGTTACGGGAGAAAGAAGATAGAAAAGGGTGGTGTTGGGCCATTACACTGGGCCGAGTTATTTCTTTATTTTGGGCCGAGTATTGGGCCGATTTTTAAATGGAATTTGGGCCTCTTCATTTATTTTAATTGGGCCTTTATCTTTTAAAAGATTGGGCTTGTGTTTAAATGGTATTGGGCTTTGAGTAATGGGCCGATTTTATTAAATGCTTGGGCTTGGTTTAATTTTAAGATATGGGCTTTTCTTTTATTTATTTATTTGGACCTCATAATTTTAATTATTTTGGGCCATTTTCCTTCAAATGCTGATTGGGCTCGATTTATTTTAAAAAGAATTGGGCCTTTATCTATATTATTTGGGCCGAATTATTTGAGCTTGGGTTTGTTTTATTCTTAAGGAATTGAGCTTCCAATTTAATTGATTGGACTTTCAATTAAATTCGAACTGAGCCAGTCTTTTATTTAATTGGCCCTTCTGATTATTTCTATTGGGCTCGATTTAATTAAGGAGTTGGGCTGATGCATATTTTATGATGGGCTATTATTCTAGTCCCATTTATATTTCGTTGGGCCAGTTTAATTCATCATTTTGGCCGATTAAATTGCCTTTTTGGGCTAAGATTAATTCTTTTCAGTCCACATTAATTATTATTTGGACCCCTATTTTAATTGTTTTGGGTCGAAGACTTTTTAAGTTGGGCTTTAATTCTTTTAAAGCTTGAGCTGAAGTTACTCCTTTGAGCTAAGCCTAGCAGTATCAATTTTTGATGGAGCCCAATTATTTATCAGTAATGAGCCGCCCAGTTTATTAATTAATGTTTTTGGACTTCCGACTTTAAAGCAAGCCATTATTGTTTATTTCATTTAAGCCACTTGTTTATTTAATTAATTGGCTACTCTCTTTTGAGCCTATTAATTATTTGAGGTTACGCTAGTAATGATGCTTCTATCGAAAAGCCCGATAATTTCTACAAGGTCACACCTCGTTTAAAGCTGAGTTAGTCCTTTTTCAATCAAGTACAAATGCGAGGTTTATTTCACGACTAGAATATTCCGATGAGGAAGGAAGAATCACAGTTTTATTCGACCGCGCTAGACGAGAATTAGCTAAATCTATTAACGAGGATTAATAGTAGAATTCCCGATTATCGCTCAGAGTATTAGTTCATGCATACCAGATTCATGCATAGTTAAATTACGTTTTCTCATTAATTAAGAATTTTCCTCGAGGCAATGTCTTATTTTATATTCTCGTGATTAAGGTCAAGCGCGAGAGTAAGAACTACACAAGGAGTTAGAGTACCTTAGCAAAACTTTGCTATCAGGTGGGCAATTCCTTACGCGTAAATAAAATGCTATGCAAATGTTATGCTTTAAAATGCAAATTGGATCTTCAAGTATGGTATGCTTTATTACGCTTAAATGAGTTAAGCTTTATTATGCTGCACGTTAAATGATTTACGCTATGCTGTTTATACTATTTACGCCCTATGTAATTTACGCTTGATTACACTTATTTACGCTTGAATGCTTTACGCTGATAAGTTTATGCTTATGTTTGATGCTTGCGTCTGTTGGGGGAGGCCTCCCTCAACAGTACGATGCCGTGTCCGTTGAGGAGGGCCTTCCTCACGGCGCGATGCCTGTGTCCGCTGAGAGAGGCCTCTCTCGCGGCGCGATGCCAGTATGCCAGTATGCCAGTGTTACAGCGTCTATTGGGGGAGGCCTCCCTCAATAGTACGATGCCGTGACCGCTGAGGGAGGCCCCCTCTCACGGTGCGATGCCCGTGTTCGTTGGGGAAGGCCTTCTCCACGACACGATGCGTGTTTATGATTGTTAATGATGAAGAATGCCCTTATGTTATTTATGAATTTGGAAATGTTTAATGAGCAAAGGATATGAAAGAAACTCATGCCTCTTATGCGATATTGTGAAATTGTTAATGATGTTATGTTATATGCTTGGCAACTGCCCACTAAGTACTCTTGTACTTAGCCCTTCGATGTTTATGTTTGTGCAGGTTGAGCTGTGATGGGCGATGAAGTGTTGTTGCTGAGTGGAGTTTTTGTCGAACTTAAAGTAGGCTCAGAAAGGGTACATGTCTTCATACATGTATCTCAGTTATGCATTCCGCTGTAAACACTGATTATTTCAGTTACGCCTTCCGTTGCAAACTCTGATAATATTTTAGCCAAGCCCCTAACGATGCCTTTTTCCTTTTAAGGAATATAACGCGTATACAAGTTCTTTGAGTACCCTTTTTATGCGAACTATGCCTTTTTCCTTTTAAGGAATATAACACGTATACAAGTTCTTTGAGTACCCTTTTTATGCGACCTATGCCTTTTTCCTTTTTAAGGAATATTTCACGCGTATTCAAGTCCTTTGAGTATTCTTTTATGCGCCCCTTTCTCAACCCGCTTCTTAATTTCCCTTCCCCAGTCATGGTTTTCCCGGATTAATTATCCTTAATTAAGGATGGTCGTGACAATTACTAATTGATTTATACTTTAGAGGCATTTAGCAAATAATAAAGTTTGAGCGTATGTTTTCAAGTACAAAACAAAATGTCTTTCTTACTATGCTCCATCTTTAAAGCGATTGAAATGAAGGATTATCCAATTTTCAGGTCCAATACCATCCACCATTGAGAATCTATCGAATTTGCAGTGGCTAGACCTCTCTTCCAACAAATTAAATGGTGAGCTTCCATTCTCCATGTGCAACATGACATCCCTTCAAATTCTTATTTTCTCAAATAACAGTTTGGAAATCTTTGGACATATTTCATCTAAATGCAAATCACTTTAGTGGCCCCATTCCATCAATATTTATGAGAGGGTGTATTTTTGAGTCTAACAATTTGAGTGTTAATAAATTGCAAGGAAATTTGTCTATACGTGCGTTCATATACATGTGCAATATGAAATAGATTTTTATATAAATAAGTTGAGTAATATATTTTCTCGATAAAAGAAAAAGGAAAACATACTCTAATATTTTGAAAAATAATTGGAGCTGTGTAATCTCTTTTTCACATGGATAATAGAGTGACTTATTTAGAACTCTAGCTGGGGTATGACTTGTGGGACTCGAAGGCAGCATCCCACTAGAAATTGGAAATCTGTCTTCACTTGTTTATCTTGATATAAATGGAAACTCTTTTCATGGTACTATTTTCTCTATCTATTTTTAATTTGTTGTTAATAGAATATATTTATTTATATGGTAATCCTATCGGCTTGTGTGATATCCCGACTTTTCTATAAGAAATATAGAAGATCTTTACTTAGTTTATTATTGATACACGTCCATTTTTAATAAATTATATTATTCCAAAGAAATTTTACAACTTTGACGTTCATGATTTTTTTTAGAAATTAGTTGATAATGTCATTCAATTTCATGCTTTCACTACCTTGTTATGCCATTTTTTTTAATTATGCTTTATTGACTTGATTGGAATAATAATTTAGTTTTTGAAATAATTCAAAAATATGGAAAAGAATTTTGGGTTGTCTAAATTTTTTATAAAAACTATTTTTGATTGAATGATATTTTTATCTAAGAATCAATAGAATACATGTTTTTATTAAAGAAGACCCTTTCATAAAAAACTTAAGAAAGTGGGCATTTTTATCTATTAACACTTACTTTTATCCATCTAAACTAATCCTCAAAAATAAGTTTTTATAATATTTTTGATGAATTAATAGTTATTTGAGTAGAAGTCAAAATTTGTGGCTCAATGATTTGACTTCCACGCGGCATTGTCACATAAGTCAAATAATGACTTGCAAATTGAGTTGTCTTGTAAATTAATACTTTATCCGTTCCATAAAAGTGTGCATCATTTTTTGTAGCACGAGTTTTAATAAAACTAGTTTTGCTCCCGTGCGATGCACGGTAATAGTTATTTAACTAAATTATTTAAAAGTATAAGTAATCGATACTTTTAAATATTGAATGTCTTTTTATATTATACTAATATTTTTATATCTTAAAAGATAATATTGATAATTTTTTTAACTTATATAAGAGAGATCTCACTAATATTATAATTGTTTAAATAAATGTGACTTTTTATAGTTGTATGTAAGTTAAATCAATGACCAATATCAATTAACAACATATTTTTATCAACTATCATTATTAGCTAGTTAAAATGTCCATCAAAATATTCATCTGTTTTTATTTTAGGTTTCTATTAAGAAAGAAAAAATTCTAAAACTTTATTTATGTATATTAGTAAAAAAGATTTTCTAGAATTTTTAATATTTGATGCATAATATACAACTCTGAATTTTTTCAAAAGACTTCATTCGTCCCAGTTATATAGGCTGATTGAATTCTACACAATGATTAAGAAAATTATTGTAAAAGAAAATTATACAAGTATATTTCTAATATGTCCATGTTTATTATTAATTGTATATAAGTAAATATTCTTAAGTTTATTACATGCCACTACAGAAATAGCATTCAATTAAAATATTAAAATTAATTTGTTGTCATGAGTTATGCCATTGTAACATTAATTATTAATTGTTGATCCAAAATTATCAATACATAAATATGATATGCCATTTAAAATTTAAAAATATAATTATTTTTAAAAATAGTAAAGTGATTTTTGGCAGGAAAATATAATTTACTATTTTTCAAAGTGGTTGTGCTTCTATATTAAGAGGGCTAGAATAAAAATACCTTTTAGCATATAAAATAGGAACCATTTTCAACCCTTAGATCATCAAGATCTACGGTTGATTCATCGCCTTGTTGGATGATTTCATGGTCCTGGGTTTGAATCCAATAGGTAGCAAAATAATTAATTTTCACAATTCATACAGTTACACATGGAATTCATACGTGTTCTACATAGAATTCATGCGTTTTAACTAATTTATAATTTATATGTTAAGATGTGTTTATACCGTAGCCCTATCCTATATATACATATATAGGAAAATACGAAAATATTTCATGTGTATTGCATAGGGTGCAATGATAGTTCATTTGTAGTAGAAGTGATTGGAGGGAGGGGGTTTGGAACCCATGACCATCCAATAGAATGATGAATTCTCTATAGATCTTTACCATCTAAATACAAAAAAATGGTTCGTAGTTTATATCTTAAAGTGACTTTTAATTTATTTTAGTTAATCTTTGGTTCATAGTTTATATCTATATAACTATCATATAGTATAATACTATTTTAGAGATACAAAATTAACTAATATTTTAATTAAAATAATAGAAAATTTATAACAAAAAAAAATACCAATATGATTTGGAGTAGACGAAATGAAGACAAACTAAAAAATAAAAATTATTTCTAAAATTAGTAAGTTAATTTTAGTAGAAAAAATATAAATTATTATTTATGAGAATAGTTTTCTTTTACGTACAATAAGAATATTAGTAGAAAAATTGACAAAAAATAAGAAGATTAACTTTGACATAAAGATAAAGAGATTAGTAGAAAAGTTATTATTGCTTGAGAAAGAAAACTATTCTTTTAGCATCTATAGATCAAATATAATTGGTATAAATATTTCAAAAAAAAGTTTAGAATCTTAAATAATGGAATAATTGAAATTATGTGAGAAATTATCATATTTCATGGTATAATGTAATTCATTATTCTTACATTATATATAATGGACAATGAATATATTTGGAGGAATCATTAATTACTATACTATAATATTTGTGGGTGTGAACTAATTACCATAAACAAAATATATACATAAATCATAAATTTACATATGTTATGTATTAATTATAAACTATCTATATTAATATATTATATGTAATAAATCACAAAAAATAAGTACATTGATATGTACATACATATGTTATGTATTACATTATATGCATGTGTATATATATAACCGACTATTAATATGTGAATGGAGTATCATATTTAATGCTTTATTAATCAAGTTCAAAAAAATGCTTTAATTAATTATTAATTACCAAATTTAAGATAGGATTAAATAGTGATTGGTATAGAAATTACACTCTAGTTTTAGGTGGGAAAAAATTTGTGAAGGTGGATGAGCTTTTATATATATATATAGATGTTAAATAAGTGTATTGGGAGTTGAAAAAGTGATTGACTTTATTAAAAAATTAAAGTAAGAAATAAAAAATTAGTGGTGTAGTAGTGTCCAAAAATGACAATGCACACTCTTATGTGCTAGACTCCAAAAATTCTAGGCTCACAAGAACAGTTTTAGATTTGAATATAAAGGGCATTTGTAGGCTTCTAGTCTCCAAAATTCTAGGCATATTTTAAATCAACTATTACTTTCTTTTTTATTAAACAAAAAACAGATTAATAACGATTTTTCATTTTCCCAATAGTGATTCAAATCCCTAATCTATTAATTGGAAGTGGAGAACTTTACCAATTGAGTCACGCTTTGTTATGAAATTAACTATATACTTATAACTTTGCATGACTATATATGACTTTTAATTGATTAGATATAAATTCTTGCACGTTAATCTTTTTGCAATAAACCGTATGCTTTGATTAAAAAAATGACATTTTAATTTTATTTTAACAATTTAATACCAATTTGTAAATATCAGAGGGCCCACAAAACTTAATTGATATTGCTCAATTCATAACTATATATAACTTTGCATGACTATAGATGACTTTGAATTGATTAGATATAAATTCTTGCACATTAATCTTTTTGCAATAAACCGTATGCTTTGATTAAAAAAAATGACATTTTAATTTTATTTTAACAACTTAATACCAATTTGTAAATATCAGAGGGCCCACAAAACTTAATTGATATTGCTCATGATTACTTTGGTAGACTCTAAACCGAATTATTGACCACTACTTAATTAGCCCATATCACAAGATATATTGCTCATGATTACTACGGTGGGCTATTATTATTATTATTATTATTATTATTATTATTATTATTATTATTATTATTATTATTATTATTATTATTATTATTATTATTATTATTATTATTATTATTATTTCATTCTCTTTTTCTATACTTGACTCGGTTTACATCGATCTAATTAAATGAAATTGTTTACAAATTAGCCCATATGACAATATATATTCACTTTCATATAATTAGAAAAAGCACGCCACTAACTAATTTTCTAATAGTAATTATGATTTTAGATTGGTTAGATTAACTATATATGACTCCGCATTGTATAGGTTAGATATAAATTTTTGTACATTAATCTTTTAACAATAAACCGTATGAGTTGATAAAAAAAAAATGACTTTTTAATTTTATTTTAACAACTGAAAACCAATTTGTAAATATCAGAGGCCCCACTTAATTGAACCATTGCCAAGACTAAATTGAACCGAGTCAAATTAAATATTCACCTAATAATGTATTCAAATTAACAAAAACGAACCATTAAATATAGTGTTCTAATACTTATTATTTTTGTGGTCGTGTTATAATAATCAAATCAATTTTTTTATGACTTGGCAATTATGGAGGTGATATTCCAAAAGAGATCGATTATGTTATAAAAAAATGAGATATATGGAACATTAGCAAATTCTTGTGAAGGTTTGCTACTAACTTTCAGGTACAATATTTTGTTTTCTTAGCTTGCTGGTTTGTTCTCATATAACTAATTTATGCTTACTCTAACAGCAGTTGGATTTTCTGTTTCCAGCCATATTGTGTAGTAGCCCGCTCTTTTAATTATGATTAAAACTAGTAAATGCAATTTTTATAAATGAATCCAGTTTATGGTTCTGATTTTTTTATCAGAAACGGAATTATTATTTTAACTTTATACTTTTATAACGTATAAAAAAAACGCGACGGATTATTGAGCCATTCAATAATTATTATTTCCAAGTTGTAACTGACTTAGCAAAGTCATGTTATTTATTAATCGAAAAACAGAAGCAATTATATTTATTAGTGCATAGAAGTCAAGGAATTATTTCGACTGCAACGCAGATTAAATCTACGGATTTAATCTAGATATTAAATGGCGTATGAAGTGAATTAAATCTACGTATTTAATTTATACACGAATAATGAACAGAAGCCAGTATTTTATTACAATTACAGAATCACCGAGACATAGAATATACATCATTAATCCTCCACTACATTTTTTCCCACCACTACACCTACTCTTCCACCATCCACTCCACCACACTTCCCACCATCCTTTTCTCCCCACCAACTCCACAACCACCAACTCCCCCACCATACTAGTGCAGCAACAACTCTTCCTTATCTTAGTCTCAACTTCAGCCAAGCAACGCAAGACTCACTATCACTTTTCACCAAGAATCTCCCAAAGAGCAGGGGAGCCTCCATTTCAACCTGCCAATGTTTTCAAGTTTCAATTCATTCAATACACTACAACCGAAAAGTGAGAGAAATCACTCATTCACTCTCTGCCAGAAACATTAAGGTAAAAAAATTAGTATTGATTCATCATCTCCTTCCAATTACAACTTACAGTTATTGAAAGAAACAAGTTTGATCTTTCAGTTCAGTCATTCCAGTTCTTTTAACTCAACATCACAGCAGCCAACCAAGCCCAAAACATTCGCAAGGTATTCATTATTTCAGTTTATTCAAGTTCCGGCTATATGCAGCATATGCCCAGTTTTAGAAATGCATAGTATGAGAGGAGAAGCATGACCATATTATCGACATAGAACTCACTAGCAAACCAACAGATTATATGAACTCATTTTTATGAAAAACATAGACTATAGAATGAGAATTTCCTTCACGATCTAGTGAAACCGAACCTAGTATTTTGGGGAAAGATAGGAGTAGTATTTGTTGTACCTGATTTCATTAAATCGGGGAGGGATACCAGATGACGTCAACGCTGACCGATGAAGAGGAGATGGAGGTCGTCAGCTGAGCAGAAGCGACATCGCCTGAACCAAGAGAGAGAGAGAGGCTTGAGCTGGTTCTTGAGCAGATGACAGATTTCAGCGGCATCTCCTGCTGCCTGATGGAGCTCAACGGACAGAGAAGGAAGAGCCGAACGCCGGAGAAGCAGCGGCGAAGTACCCTCGCCGATTCTGGACAGCAGCGGCGGCGGCACCCGCCTCGGCTGAGGTCGGATCGAGAGGTGAAGGGGACGGCGACGCGGTAGCCGTGGAAGACCGGCGGCGGCGCTCCCAGACGACGTCCGCTGACCACCGGACGAGCAGCAGCAACTCCAGTCGGCGACGACTCCAGGCGAAGCAGCAGCAGTCGGCGGCGATTTCAGACGGGGACGCGGAGCAGCGGTGACCTGGTAATTGAAAGTTAGAGCTCGATCTGGGTTCCGCGGTCGGATTTGAGATGAAGGTCGGAGTTTGAAACCTCAGGGAAGAGTTAGGGCTCGACGTCGGAGGGGGATTTGAGAACCGGAGTTGGACGGCGCCGCTCCCAGCCGACGATGCTCGCCGGATTCCGAACGAAGGAGTAGCAGCGGTGTTCCAGATTTTAGGGCTCGATTTTGGGGCTCTGCGGGGAGGAGAGAGAACGGCGCCGGGGTTAGACTCGTCGCCGGTCGAAGCCAACCGAAGCAGATGACAGCTGAACGCCCGGAGGAGGCGCAGCCTGCCAGATTTAGCCGGAGAAGGTGAAGCCGATCAGAGTTTTGAGGATGCCGAGCGTAAGCTTTGAGGAAGAGTGATGAGCGGCTCCTTGAGTTGGGATTAGAGAGAGACAGCAGCAGAAGCTCGGCCGGCGCGGCTTCGCCGGAGAGGAAAAGAGAATTTGAGAAGAGAAGAAAAAGAGGGCAGCGGCGAGTTTGAGAAGAGAGAAAAATGAAGGACCGAGAATTTGAGAAGAGAAGAAAAAGAGATGGGCTTGATTTGGGCTCTTTCCTTTTAAATTTTTGGGCTTGTCATTTTATTTGGTTTGGGCCATTGCATTTATTTACTTTGGGCCTCTTTTATTAATTTAATTGGGCTGCTTCTTATTTTCTTGATGGGCCGATATTTAGGCTGAGTTTATTAAAGAATGAGCTGAATTTATTTCTTTTAAGTGAACTGAATTCATAGGCTCCTCCCTATTCATTTTCAGTTGGGCCGACTTTATAAAGAATGAGCTAGAGATATTTTATTGTGAGCCGAATTATTTTAAGCTGGGCTTGATTTTATTTTAATTGCTTGGGCTTTCACAAATAAATTCGAAATGGGCAAATCTTTAATTTAATTGGCTCTTCTCATTATTTTTATTGGGCTTGAATTAATTTAAATGGAATTTGGGCCTATTCATTTATTTTAATTGTGCCTTTATCTTTTAAAAGATTGGGCTTGTGTTTAAATGGTATTGGGCTTTGGCTATGGGCCGATTTTATTAAAGTCTTTGGACCGATTTTATTAAAGTCTTTGGGCCCTGATTTAAATTGAAACATTGGGCTTATGTTTTTTTTTTAAGAAATAGGCTACCTTATTATTTAACTGGGCTGCAGTTCAAAGAAAAATGAATACTTATTAATTTATTTAATTAGACTATTTATTTAGTTTAATTAATTTTTTTTCTCAAAAGATGATTTACATAATAATATTGTATTATTATTATGTGCATATTTTAAGTAAATTATTTATTATATGCTAAGCATGACATGAAATTGCATTTTTACTTGCAATAAAAGTATTTAATTGGTTTTAATTATAAATCCAATTATTAAAGAAAGACGAGTAAGAATATTGTTGGTGTTCTTAACTCAAGAGAAATGTTTTCAATTATTTATTAAATTTTGAAAAGCCCGATAATTTTTACGTTATCACACCTCGATTAAAGCCGAGTTAGTTCTTTATTTTCGATCGAGTACAAATGCGAGATCTATTTTACAATTAGAATATTCCGATGGGAAAGGAAGAATCACAGCTCTATTCGACCGCGTTGGACGGAAGTTAGTTAAATCTATTAACGAGGATAAATAGTAGGATGCCCCGAATATCGTTCGAAAATGTTAGTTCATGCATACAAGATTCATGCATAGTTAAATTACGCTTTCTCATTAATTGAGAATTTTCCTCGAATCAATGTCTTATTTTATATTCTCGTGATTAAGGTCAAGCGCGAGAGTAAGAACTATTCAAGGAGTCACAGTACCTTAGCAAAATTTTGCTATCAGGTGGGCAATTTCTTACGCGTAAATAAAATGCTATGCAAGTGTTATGCTTTAAAATGCAAATTGGATCTTCAAGTATGGTATGCTTTATTACGCTTAAATGAGTTAAGCTTTATTATGATGCACATTAAATGATTACGCTTATTTACGCTTGAATGCTTTACGCTGATAAGTTTATGCTTATGTTTGATGCTTGCGTCTGTTGGGGGAGGCCTCCCTCAACAGTACGATGCCGTGTCCGCTGAGGAGGGCCTTCCTCACGGCGCGATGCCCGTGTCCGTTGAGAGAGGCCTCTCTCGCGGCGCGATGCCAGTATGCCAGTATGCCAGTGTTACAGCGTCTATTGGGGGAGGCCTCCCTCAATAGTACGATGCCGTGACCGCTGAGGGAGGCCCCCTTCACGGAGCGATGCCCGTGTTCGTTGGGGAAGGCCTTCTCCACGACACGATGTTTGTTAATGAAGATTGATGATGAAGAATGCCCTTATGCTATTTATGAATTTGGAAATGTTTAATGAGCAAATGATATGAAAGAAACTTATGCCTCTTATGCGAAGTTGTGTTTTGTTGTTGATATTATGTTATATGCTTGGCACTGCCCACTAAGTACTCTTGTACTTAGCCCTTCGATGTTTATGTTTGTGCAGGTTGAGCTGTGATGGGCGATGAAGTGTTGTTGCTGAGTGGAGTTTTTGTCGAACCTAAAGTAGGCTCAGAAAGGATACATGTCTTCATACATGTATCTCAGTTATGCTTTCCGCTGTAAACACTGATTATTTCAGTTACGCCTTCCGTTGCAAACTCTGATAAAGTTTTACTCAAGCCTCTAACGATGCCTTTTTCCTTTTAAGGAATATAACGCGTATACAAGTTCTTTGAGTACCTTTTTATGCGACCTATGCCTTTTTCCCTTTTAAGGAATATTTCACGCGTATTCAAGTCCTTTGAGTATTCTTTTATGCGCCCCTTTCTCAACCCGCTTCTTAATTTCCCTTCCCCAGTCATGGTTTTCCCGGATTAATTATCCTTAATTAAGGCCGGTCGTGACAGAGTGGTATCAGAGCAGTTCGTTTGCTCTGAGCCTAAGAGTTTATTTAAGCCAAACTTTGAATTGATCACTAAAGTGTCTAGAGTTCAATCGACAAAGCTCAGCACTTCATCGCATCACACTCAACGAAGCAGATTGGTAAGCTATTCCAAGTTTTGAGTTAATGTTTACAAAAAGTGAGAATTATCGTAATAACAAAGTGAGTAACTGTCAATAGCTTTGTTATGTTGTTATTGAATGAAATGATTTACGCAAGCGCGATTAAGTATGCCTATGGAATGAATCCATATGAACATAGAGCTATTAAGTTATGAGATCACCACTACTACAGAACATAGAAGCAAACATAGAAGAAATTAGATTGTATCTTTTGGTGGCTATAGTGAAGGCAGCAAGATAAGTGATGCGTATAGAATAATTTTTAAGCTCATGATTTTATAGCCGCTATAAATCTCCATGACTTATGCCTAAGTATCCAGTTTAGATGATGAGATATTATATGCTTGAGAATTGATATGACTCATGGAAATGAGATGCTAAGGACCCTTAAAGCTTACTACATCAATGTTGTCATTGGAGTTATGACTTGTTTACAAGTTAGAATAAGTTAACCTGTACAAGAATTCTTTAGAGGCTTGTATTAGATTATGCTAGAGTGTACTAATTGGCACATCTTTGCTACCAGAATGCCGCCTAAGAGAGGACGCCCTGCGAGAAACAATAACAATCGCAGAAACTGTAACGCTGTACCCGAAGAACCACAAGATGCTCAAGGACAAAACCCATCCCCTCCGCCCCCGACTAGGAGAGTCGAAGAACTCTTTTTAAGGCAAAATCCACCTACGTTTGACGGAACAAGTGAACCAGCTGAAGCTGAGATTTGGGTGCGTGCAATGGAACGCATCTTCAACTTCCTACGTTGTACTAATGAGGAGCGCCTATCTTGCGTCTCATTCCAGCTAACAGGATCAGCTGACTTCTGGTGGGAAGCACGACGAAAAATTCTGACACCTGAACAATGGGCAAGTTATACTTGGGAAGATTTTAAGACAGGATTATATGATAAATATATTCCGAAAAGCTATAGGAAGAAGAAAGAAGTTGAGTTCTACGAGTTGAAGCAAGGAAAGAAATCTGTGGTTGAATACGACAAGGAATTTCACCTTGCCCAAATTGTGGTAAGATGCATAGGGGTGTCTGTCGTGCCGGAACTAACGGTTGTTACAATTGTGGCCAAAATGGTCACTACTCCACGCAATGCCCCAACAGACAACGAGGTTCAGCAATTGAGAACAACCGCAACCCTTGCCAGCAATACGTAGACACTTGCGAAATCAGCCTCAATCACATCAGTGAAAATCTTATGGAGACACCGCAGACAAGAGAAGCTACGTGGGAACTTGAAGACAAGATGAAGGAAAAATACCCCGAACTGTTTTAGCAGAGATATGCAAATTTCGGGACGAAATTTTTGTTAAGAGGGGTAGTATGTAGTAGCCCGCTCTTTTAATTATGATTAAAACTAGTAAATGCAATTTTTATAAATGAATCCAGTTTATGGTTCTGATTTTTTTATCAGAAACGGAATTATTATTTTAACTTTATACTTTTATAACGTATAAAAAAAAACGCGACGGATTATTGAGCCATTCAATAATTATTATTTCCAAGTTGTAACTGACTTAGCAAAGTCATGTTATTTATTAATCGAAAAACAGAAGCAATTATATTTATTAGTGCATAGAAGTCAAGGAATTATTTCGACTGCAACGCAGATTAAATCTACGGATTTAATCTAGATATTAAATGGCGTATGAAGTGAATTAAATCTACGTATTTAATTTATACACGAATAATGAACAGAAGCCAGTATTTTATTACAATTACAGAATCACCGAGACATAGAATATACATCATTAATCCTCCACTACATTTTTTCCCACCACTACACCTACTCTTCCACCATCCACTCCACCACACTCCTTCCCACCATCCTTTTCTCCCCACCAACTCCACAACCACCAACTCCCCCACCATACTAGTGCAGCAACAACTCTTCCTTATCTTAGTCTCAACTTCAGCCAAGCAACGCAAGACTCACTATCACTTTTCACCAAGAATCTCCCAAAGAGCAGGGGAGCCTCCATTTCAACCTGCCAATGTTTTCAAGTTTCAATTCATTCAATACACTACAACCGAAAAGTGAGAGAAATCACTCATTCACTCTCTGCCAGAAACATTAAGGTAAAAAAATTAGTATTGATTCATCATCTCCTTCCAATTACAACTTACAGTTATTGAAAGAAACAAGTTTGATCTTTCAGTTCAGTCATTCCAGTTCTTTTAACTCAACATCACAGCAGCCAACCAAGCCCAAAACATTCGCAAGGTATTCATTATTTCAGTTTATTCAAGTTCCGGCTATATGCAGCATATGCCCAGTTTTAGAAATGCATAGTATGAGAGGAGAAGCATGACCATATTATCGACATAGAACTCACTAGCAAACCAACAGATTATATGAACTCATTTTTATGAAAAACATAGACTATAGAATGAGAATTTCCTTCACGATCTAGTGAAACCGAACCTAGTATTTTGGGGAAAGATAGGAGTAGTATTTGTTGTACCTGATTTCATTAAATCGGGGAGGGATACCAGATGACGTCAACGCTGACCGATGAAGAGGAGATGGAGGTCGTCAGCTGAGCAGAAGCGACATCGCCTGAACCAAGAGAGAGAGAGAGGCTTGAGCTGGTTCTTGAGCAGATGACAGATTTCAGCGGCATCTCCTGCTGCCTGATGGAGCTCAACGGACAGAGAAGGAAGAGCCGAACGCCGGAGAAGCAGCGGCGAAGTACCCTCGCCGATTCTGGACAGCAGCGGCGGCGGCACCCGCCTCGGCTGAGGTCGGATCGAGAGGTGAAGGGGACGGCGACGCGGTAGCCGTGGAAGACCGGCGGCGGCGCTCCCAGACGACGTCCGCTGACCACCGGACGAGCAGCAGCAACTCCAGTCGGCGACGACTCCAGGCGAAGCAGCAGCAGTCGGCGGCGATTTCAGACGGGGACGCGGAGCAGCGGTGACCTGGTAATTGAAAGTTAGAGCTCGATCTGGGTTCCGCGGTCGGATTTGAGATGAAGGTCGGAGTTTGAAACCTCAGGGAAGAGTTAGGGCTCGACGTCGGAGGGGGATTTGAGAACCGGAGTTGGACGGCGCCGCTCCCAGCCGACGATGCTCGCCGGATTCCGAACGAAGGAGTAGCAGCGGTGTTCCAGATTTTAGGGCTCGATTTTGGGGCTCTGCGGGGAGGAGAGAGAACGGCGCCGGGGTTAGACTCGTCGCCGGTCGAAGCCAACCGAAGCAGATGACAGCTGAACGCCCGGAGGAGGCGCAGCCTGCCAGATTTAGCCGGAGAAGGTGAAGCCGATCAGAGTTTTGAGGATGCCGAGCGTAAGCTTTGAGGAAGAGTGATGAGCGGCTCCTTGAGTTGGGATTAGAGAGAGACAGCAGCAGAAGCTCGGCCGGCGCGGCTTCGCCGGAGAGGAAAAGAGAATTTGAGAAGAGAAGAAAAAGAGGGCAGCGGCGAGTTTGAGAAGAGAGAAAAATGAAGGACCGAGAATTTGAGAAGAGAAGAAAAAGAGATGGGCTTGATTTGGGCTCTTTCCTTTTAAATTTTTGGGCTTGTCATTTTATTTGGTTTGGGCCATTGCATTTATTTACTTTGGGCCTCTTTTATTAATTTAATTGGGCTGCTTCTTATTTTCTTGATGGGCCGATATTTAGGCTGAGTTTATTAAAGAATGAGCTGAATTTATTTCTTTTAAGTGAACTGAATTCATAGGCTCCTCCCTATTCATTTTCAGTTGGGCCGACTTTATAAAGAATGAGCTAGAGATATTTTATTGTGAGCCGAATTATTTTAAGCTGGGCTTGATTTTATTTTAATTGCTTGGGCTTTCACAAATAAATTCGAAATGGGCAAATCTTTAATTTAATTGGCTCTTCTCATTATTTTTATTGGGCTTGAATTAATTTAAATGGAATTTGGGCCTATTCATTTATTTTAATTGTGCCTTTATCTTTTAAAAGATTGGGCTTGTGTTTAAATGGTATTGGGCTTTGGCTATGGGCCGATTTTATTAAAGTCTTTGGACCGATTTTATTAAAGTCTTTGGGCCCTGATTTAAATTGAAACATTGGGCTTATGTTTTTTTTTTAAGAAATAGGCTACCTTATTATTTAACTGGGCTGCAGTTCAAAGAAAAATGAATACTTATTAATTTATTTAATTAGACTATTTATTTAGTTTAATTAATTTTTTTTCTCAAAAGATGATTTACATAATAATATTGTATTATTATTATGTGCATATTTTAAGTAAATTATTTATTATATGCTAAGCATGACATGAAATTGCATTTTTACTTGCAATAAAAGTATTTAATTGGTTTTAATTATAAATCCAATTATTAAAGAAAGACGAGTAAGAATATTGTTGGTGTTCTTAACTCAAGAGAAATGTTTTCAATTATTTATTAAATTTTGAAAAGCCCGATAATTTTTACGTTATCACACCTCGATTAAAGCCGAGTTAGTTCTTTATTTTCGATCGAGTACAAATGCGAGATCTATTTTACAATTAGAATATTCCGATGGGAAAGGAAGAATCACAGCTCTATTCGACCGCGTTGGACGGAAGTTAGTTAAATCTATTAACGAGGATAAATAGTAGGATGCCCCGAATATCGTTCGAAAATGTTAGTTCATGCATACAAGATTCATGCATAGTTAAATTACGCTTTCTCATTAATTGAGAATTTTCCTCGAATCAATGTCTTATTTTATATTCTCGTGATTAAGGTCAAGCGCGAGAGTAAGAACTATTCAAGGAGTCACAGTACCTTAGCAAAATTTTGCTATCAGGTGGGCAATTTCTTACGCGTAAATAAAATGCTATGCAAGTGTTATGCTTTAAAATGCAAATTGGATCTTCAAGTATGGTATGCTTTATTACGCTTAAATGAGTTAAGCTTTATTATGATGCACATTAAATGATTACGCTTATTTACGCTTGAATGCTTTACGCTGATAAGTTTATGCTTATGTTTGATGCTTGCGTCTGTTGGGGGAGGCCTCCCTCAACAGTACGATGCCGTGTCCGCTGAGGAGGGCCTTCCTCACGGCGCGATGCCCGTGTCCGTTGAGAGAGGCCTCTCTCGCGGCGCGATGCCAGTATGCCAGTATGCCAGTGTTACAGCGTCTATTGGGGGAGGCCTCCCTCAATAGTACGATGCCGTGACCGCTGAGGGAGGCCCCCTTCACGGAGCGATGCCCGTGTTCGTTGGGGAAGGCCTTCTCCACGACACGATGTTTGTTAATGAAGATTGATGATGAAGAATGCCCTTATGCTATTTATGAATTTGGAAATGTTTAATGAGCAAATGATATGAAAGAAACTTATGCCTCTTATGCGAAGTTGTGTTTTGTTGTTGATATTATGTTATATGCTTGGCACTGCCCACTAAGTACTCTTGTACTTAGCCCTTCGATGTTTATGTTTGTGCAGGTTGAGCTGTGATGGGCGATGAAGTGTTGTTGCTGAGTGGAGTTTTTGTCGAACCTAAAGTAGGCTCAGAAAGGATACATGTCTTCATACATGTATCTCAGTTATGCTTTCCGCTGTAAACACTGATTATTTCAGTTACGCCTTCCGTTGCAAACTCTGATAAAGTTTTACTCAAGCCTCTAACGATGCCTTTTTCCTTTTAAGGAATATAACGCGTATACAAGTTCTTTGAGTACCTTTTTATGCGACCTATGCCTTTTTCCCTTTTAAGGAATATTTCACGCGTATTCAAGTCCTTTGAGTATTCTTTTATGCGCCCCTTTCTCAACCCGCTTCTTAATTTCCCTTCCCCAGTCATGGTTTTCCCGGATTAATTATCCTTAATTAAGGCCGGTCGTGACATATTGGATCTTCTATTTTCTCAATGTTAGATGATTTGTTAAATTATGATGTCATCAAGTATACTTGGTGTGTCTTCGTGATACAGGGAAATATAAGATTTGTAACAAAATATCTTGTGTGCATTGCTAATTGATTTATACTTTAAAGGCATTTAGCAAATAATAAAGTTTGAGCGTATGTTTTCAAGTACAAAACAAAATGTCTTTCTTACTATCCTCCATCTTTAAAGTGATTGAAACGAAGGGTTCTTCTATTTTTAGGTCCAATACCATCCACCATTGGGAATCTATCAAATTTGATGGAGCTAGACCTCTCTTCCAACAAATTAAATGGTGAGTTTTCATTCTTTATCTGCAACTTGACATAATAACTTTTTTACAAACTTGATCGGATCTTTGGCCATTTTTGTTTGAACTAGTGTTTTTAAAATTTTACATTTGGTATGATAAGATATGCGATTTGTCTAATTCCTTTGCCAATGCATGCACAATATGAAATAAAACACGAATGATATTAATAATAAAAGAAAAAAAATAGAAAACACTTTTTTTCGAATTGCATGACTTAGCTAATTTGTGTCAAAAGATCTGAGTGCTTTACATCTCTATCTTTAAAGTGATTTATATGAAGGGTTATCCAATTTTTAGGTCCAATACCATCCACCATTGGAAATCTATCAAATTTGACGGAGCTAGACCTCTCTTCCAACAAATTAAATGGTGAGCTTCCATTCTCCATGTGCAACATGACTCCCTTCAAATTTTTATTTTCTCAAATAACAGTTTGGAAATCTTTGGACATATTTCATCTAAATGTAAAGGCCCCATTCCATCAAATATTTATGAGACGGTGTATTTTTGAGTCTAACAATTTGAGTGTTAATAAATTGCAAGGAAATTTGCCTATACGATTTGTCTAATTCCTTTGTCACTCCATGTGCAATATGAAATAGAAAAGGATGACTTATCTAATTTTGAATCTTTGATTTCTCAACTTGCTAGGTTGTTCTCATTTAATTAGCTCGTGCTTAATTAACTAAATACTTTAACAATAATTGGATTTGTTGTTTCCAGCCATATTGTAACTCTATTAATTTTAAGGATCAATGTTAGCCAATGCTATATTAATGTATTTCTTCATTGCCATGTTTCTTTATGTATCCAGATTGTCTCTAAAGCAATATATATCTACGTTGACTTCTCAAACTTCCAGGTCCAATACCATCCACCATTTGGAATCTATCAAATTTGGAGAATTTATTGCTCTCTTCCAACAAATTAAATGGTGAGCTTCCATTCTGCATCTGCAACTTGACATCCCTTCAGTTTCTTCTGCTCTCAAATAACAGTTTGGAAGGGACAATTCCACAATGCTTTCGAAACTTGAGCAAATCGTTGTTCATATTTCATTTAAATGCAAATAACTTTAGTGGCCCCATTCCATCAATATTTATCAAAGGTTGTAGTCTTCAGTCCATCAATTTGAGTGGTAATAAATTGCAAGGAAGATTACCTAAATCCTTAATCAATTGCAAAAGTCTGAAGGGTCTCGACGTTGGAAATAATAGAATACAAGACGAATTTCCGTTTTGGATGGAAGCTCTTCCTAAGCTTCGAGTACTCATATTGAAGTCCAACAAGTTTGATGGTAACATGTCGCTGCCTTCACGAAGCAACCTTCCATTTCAAAAGTTGCAAGTTTTAGATATATCTGACAATGAATTTGTGGGGTCTCTCCCTCAAACATATTTCAAGAACTTTAGAGCAATGATGGATGTGAAGGAAAATAAGACAGATCTATATCTTGATGATCAGACCTTTCTATATTTTCTGGAAATGAGAATCACCTTGAAAGGTCTGGATCAGTTATTGAATAGATTGTTGAAAACCTTTACAACCATTGACTTATCCTCCAACAATTTCTCTGGTAGTATTCCAGATTCCATAGGTAATCTTAATTCTTTGAGATACTTGAATTTGTCCCACAATAATCTCATGGGACACATACCTGCATCTCTTGGAAATATAAGTGTACTTGAATCATTGGACTTGTCATCGAACAAATTGGAGGGAGGTATTCCAAGTGAATTGACAAGCTTGACATTTCTTGCGAAATTAAACCTTTCAATGAATGATCTCGTGGGGCAAATACCACAATCTACTCAGTTTTCCACATTTGAGAATGATTCATATGTGGGAAACTTGAGATTGTGTGGATTTCCGTTGACGAGAAAATGCAACGAGGAGAATGGGCAGCGGATGCAGCCAGAAGAACAAGATGACGAAGATGATGATTATGGATTTATAGATGGATTTGGATGGAGAAGTGTGGTGATGGGATATGGAAGTGGAATCATAGTTGGAATTGGAATTGGTTGTTGGATTATTCGATTTGGAAGGCCAAGATGGTTGGTGGAATTCTTTTTTGGTGTTGGATATACATACAAGAAGAAGAAGAAGAAGACAAGGAAGAGAGCTACTCCAACACAGAGGAGAAGTTGATTCAAGACAAATATTTATTATGAGCTTTTCTTTCTTGCTTTTTTGTTCTTTTCCAGACATCAGATTGTTGTTTTATGATTGCTACTTGTGAGTTTGTGCTTTTGAGTTTATAAAATATTTTTTATGTTCAAAGTTTGCTAAGTTTTAATTTTATCTCATTTAAAATAGTTTTGTGATGGAGTCCCGTTATTAGATAAGCAGTTATTTTCATCTGGGCTTTTTGTCGAACACTTGGCGAACTGATTTTCGCTATTCTTCTCCACCGTCTTTTCTTCACTGGAAAATGGAGCTTTTACTTCGTCTACGGTGTCGTTTTTCTCGAAATCCGGAGTGTGTGAAATCCTAGAGTGATCTCCGACAATGATTATTAATTTTGATTGGTTGAGGTTGGTTATAGTGATAACTTGGATGCATTTTAGATCTTGGCATTCAAATAATTGAGATTGGATATATCATATAATCCACCCAACTTTGGATTGATAAACGATTGTAAGCCGATTTATCAATCACTTATCTTTAGGTTATTGGCATCTAGATATACGAATTTTCGGTCCATTTTGATTTTTCTCATGAATTTTGAAAATTCTCAAAAAATACACAAACTTTGACTCTTTTTGTTTTTTCCACGAACTTTGAGAATTATCAGAAGTTACACAAACTTTGGCTTCATTTTGTTTTTTCCCACGAAATATATTATTATAAAAATGATCCAATTTTTTTTTCTTTCAAAACGATGTCGTTTGATTACGAGTTCAAATTAAAAAAAAATCATGTCACTCATGAATAATTATCATTTATCATTAATTAAATCAATTAAGCTAGCTAGTTAAATACAAAATAATTATTTGGATCATTTTTTTAATAACAATATATTTCATGGGGAAAAAAAATGAGCCAAAGTTCATGTATTTTTTGACAATTCTCAAATTTCATGAAAAAAAAAATGAGTGGAAAAACCAAAATAAGCTCAAAGTTCGTGTATTTAGGCGTTAATAACTCTTTATCTTTTTCTTTTTGTATTTATTGTTACTTATGTGGTGGTTCTTGATTATTGACAAATGAAATATAATTATATATGTTTTAATTATTAAATTTGAAGTTAATTAATATGTTCAATAATATCCTAAATGTGGGAATTATCACTTTTAGCCATTTTTCATAAAAACATAAGTTATATAGCCCCTCCTTATGAAACATAAGTTAAACAACCCTTTTTAACTTAAAAGACTAGAGTGCCCTTTGATTTTTTATATTTTTATTTCATATTTGTATTTATTTAAATTTTACATTTTATAACACATTTTTTATATTTTTATTTTTACATTTTATATATTATTTTTATACACATTTCTTTTTTTCTTCATGTTTCTTCTTCACATTGCCGCCATCCGCCGGCGGCCCATTGCCATCCGCCCCTGCTGCCGCCAGCTCGCCGCAATCCACCCATGCTGCCGCCGGCCCGTCACCGTCCGTCCCCGCTGCCGCCGGCCCGTCGTCGTTCGCCCCCACTGTTTCCTCTAAAATTGGTCATGGCTGCCATGGCTGATTTTCGAGCTCTACCATGGCTGCCATGGCTGCCAAACCAATTAATCACGCCTCTCCCTCTCTCTCTAGCCTAGAATCATGTCCCAAATCTCTCCAAATCACATCTCTCTTTCTCTCTACCTTAGAATCACGTCTCAAGCTCCAACCCACACGTCCCAAGTTCTAATCGAAGCCGCATTGTTCAAACCCTCGCGTCCAGTACTTGATCGAGTACTCGATGGAGTACTCGATCGAGTACTCAATCGAGTACTCGATCGAGTGTTCCATCGAGTACTCGTCAGATTTTTTTTTCTCTTCTCTTTTTTTATTATTGTTTTTGGGAAGTTGGTGCTAAATATGTATTTTGCAATGTATAGGTCATTGCAATTTGCAATATTGGTGGATGTCATTGAGTATCTATACGCATAGTCAAGAATGACTAGAAGATTGAGTTATATAACTATACGTTTTGTTTGAAAACTAAACTATTTTGATATTAATTTGAATTGATTTGTGGTGGATTATAATATTTGATGATTGGATGATAATTTTATATGATTATCATATTTAATGGTGCGATCAAAATTAGCACAAGCGTATAATAGTTAATAATTACATGTAAAATAAGTGTATAATTAATTAATAATTACATGTTTTATAATGACAATACTTAAAAAAACAAACAATCTTTAATCTTAGTGAAAAAAATATATAACATATTTTATAATCACAATAATAAATGAAAAAAAAATCATCATTGTTTTTCAGTACTCGATGGTGTTGACCATCGAGTGGTGAAGAACAATCTTCAATTTTGTCACATGTGTCACATGTTGAAATGAAAAATATAATACCGATAATAATTCTCGTTGGTGATACAAACAAGCAACATGGACTTAAATCAAAATAATTGAAAGAAAACCATCATTGATCTTCACTACTCGATGGTTTACTCGATGACGTTCATCATCGAGTACTCCATCGTGTAGTGAAGAACAGTCTTTAATTTTGCTCATTTTCTCGAGATTTGTCATTATATGAAGCATTTCGCCGGTCTTAAATAACTTGTTTGTGCTAAATTCACTGAAAAATGAACATTTTCAGTGTACTTAGCTATTGCACTTGAATAATGATTGAAGTGTGTATATATACTACATAAGAGATAGTGTGGACTTTTATTTTAAAAATCAAAAGATGTGTCACATGTTGAAATGAAACATGTAATAACGATAATAATTATCATCGATTGTATTTTATAATAACCAAATACACTCCCGTTGATGTTACAAACAAAAAACGTGGATTGAAAGCATAATAATTGAAAGAAAATCATCATTATATTTCACTACTCGATGGTGTACTCGATTGTGAATACCATTGAGTACTCCATCGTGTTGTGAAGAACAATCTTCAATAACGTGATTGTGCAAAATTCAATGAAAAATGAATTGAAATGTAGTATATATACTACATAAGAGATAATGTGGACTTTTATTTTAAAAATCAAAATATGTGTCACATGCTCGATGGTGAACGCCATCGAGTACTCCATCGAGTAGTGAAGAACGATCTTCAATTTCGCTATTTCTCTCGTGAATTTTAATGATACGAAGCGTTCCCTCGCTCTTAACTAACACGTTTATGCTAAATATGGTGAAAAATATAAGTATTAAGTGTATTTTACTATTGCACGAGAGTAAATGATTGAAGTGTAGAATATCTACTTCATAAGACATAGTGTGGACTTTTATGTTCAAACTTAGGATACATGCCACGTGTTCATCGATTATCACACCCCATGTTATATAATATCCAAATATACTCCCGTTGACGTTATAAACAAGGAATGTGGGTTGAAATCACAATAATTGATAAAAAAATCACCATTGTTCTTCACTACTCGGTCGAGTACTCGATGGTGAACGCCATCGAGTACTCCATCGAGTAGTGAAGAACGATCTTCAATTTCGCTATTTCTCTCGTGAATTTTAATGATACGAAGCGTTCCCTCGCTCTTAACTAATGCGTTTATGCTAAATATGGTGAAAAATATAAGTATTAAGTGTATTTTACTATTGCACTAGAGTAAATGATTGAAGTGTAGAATATCTACTTCATAAGACATAGCGTGGACTTTTATGTTCAAACTTAGGATACATGCCACGTGTTCATCGATTATCACACCCCATGTTATATAATATCCAAATATACTCCCGTTGACGTTATAAACAAGGAATGTGGGTTGAAATCACAATAATTGATAAAAAAATCACCATTGTACTTCACTACTCGGTCGAGTACTCGATGGTGAACGCCATCGAGTACTCCATCGAGTAGTGAAGAACGATCTTCAATTTCGCTATTTCTCTCGTGAATTTTAATGATACGAAGCATTCCCTCGCTCTTAACTAACGCGTTTATGCTAAATATGGTGAAAAATATAAGTATTAAGTGTATTTTACTATTGCACTAGAGTAAATGATTGAAGTGTAGAATATCTACTTCATAAGACATAGTGTGAACTTTTATGTTCAAACTTAGGATACATGCCACGTGTTCATCGATTATCACACCCCATGTTATATAATATCCAAATATACTCCCGTTGACGTTATAAACAAGGAATGTGGGTTGAAATCACAATAATTGATAAAAAAAATCACCATTGTTCTTCACTACTCGGTCGAGTACTCGATGGTGAACGCCATCGAGTACTCCATCGAGTAGTGAAGAACGATCTTCAATTTCGCTATTTCTCTCGTGAATTTTAATGATACGAAGCATTCCCTCGCTCTTAACTAACGCGTTTATGCTAAATATGGCGAAAAATATAAGTATTAAGTGTATTTTACTATTGCACTAGAGTAAATGATTGAAGTGTAGAATATCTACTTCATAAGACATAGTGTGGACTTTTATGTTCAAACTTAGGATACATGCCACGTGTTCATCGATTATCACACCCCATGTTATATAATATCCAAATATACCCCCGTTGACGTTATAAACAAGGAATGTGGGTTGAAATCACAATAATTGATAAAAAAAAATCACCATTGTTCTTCACTACTCGGTCGAGTACTCGATGGTGAACGCCATCGAGTACTCCATCGAGTAATGAAGAACGATCTTCAATTTCGCTATTTCTCTCGTGAATTTTAATGATACGAAGCGTTCCCCCGCTCTTAACTAACGCGTTTATGCTAAATATGGTGAAAAATATAAGTATTAAGTGTATTTTACTATTGCACTAGAGTAAATGATTGAAGTGTAGAATATCTACTTCACTACTCGATGAAGTACTGGATGGAGAACGCCATCGAGTAGTCGGTCATCATGTACTCGATAGCACCATCGAGTAGTCGGTCTACTCGATGGACTACCGAGTATCGTATCGAATAATAATTTTTTTTCATTGTTTAGAGTACAAACGATGTAACATTTTATTTGTTAATTAATCCAAAAAATAATACAAAAAATATTATTATTTTTCATTACTCGGTGGTGTACTCGATGGAACCATCGAGTACTCAGTGTACTCGATGGCACCATCGAGTACACGATCGAGTACTCGGTGTACATCTTGCACAATTTTTAATTTTACTTATTTTCTCGAGATTTATAATCAAAATTATGTTGCATTTAATTATTAACGAATTATACACTTGTGCAAATTATAATCGAACCATCAAATATAATAATCAACTAAATTATTATCCAATCATCAAATATTATAGCCACACTCAAGTTAATGCATATAGTTACGCAATGAAATCCAACATTACAAATTGCAATAACCTACACATTACAAAACACATATTTAGCGAAGAAAAAAAGAGAAGAAAATAATTTCTGGCGAGTACTCGATGGAGTACTCGATCGTGTACTCGATGGAGTACTCGATCACGATCGATCGAGTACACGATCGAGTACTCCATCGTGTACTCGCGACAGACAACAACTGGGCGGCGGATTGCAGCAGCAGCGGCTGGGCTTTAAGCTCTAGTTCGGCGGTAGAGAATGGGGCTTCAGCGGCGGACAAGGGTCGGCGACGGGTTGGATGACAAGGGCTGAACTTTGAGCCCTAGTTTGGCAACGGAAAAGTGGGGCTTCGGCAGCGGCAGACGTTGACGGTGGCGTTTGTGCGTGAGCTGGGCTTCGACAACGACGGAGCAACAACACGAAGCATGGATGCGCTTCGACGTCGACGGGTCAGACGACGGAGTTGGGCGAGCAAATTTTTTTTCGGCGAGCTATGGCTGTAAATTACAATTTTGAGAAAGAGAGAGAGAGGAAGAGATTGGCTGGAAATCGCAGCGTGCTTGAAATCGCAGCGCGCGACGGCGGGCTTGGCTGGGCTTCGACGGCGACGGCGGAGTTGCGGCGGCGGCGGCGACGACGGGTGGTGAAGATGCTCACAGTCGCCGCCCCTTCTTCTTTTTCTTTGAAGATGAAAAACGTGAAATTCAAATTGAGAGAGAGAAGAGAGGATTGTAATTGTTTGTCTATTTTGTGAGAAAAAAATAAAAAATAAATAAGGGTATAATAGTACTTTCAGCAAAAAAGGGTTGTTTAACTTATGTTTCATAAGGAGGGGCTATATAACTTATGTTTCATAAAAAAGGGCTATAAAAAGATTTCCCTCATCCTAAATTGTAACACTTTTTTCAAGTCGATGGTAAATTATATATCGACTTTGACTAATTACTCTCTCCAAACCACAAGAAACAATGCAAATATATCTTCAAACAATTTTTTCAGTATGTGAAACTCTGTAGAAATAACTTTTTTAATACTTCATAAATTAAGACGATGTCGTTTTAATCCAAGATAAGTTGGAAGAGTTTTACAGTTAATATTTAATATTGTTTCTCCCAATTCTCTCCTTGGCCGCGTTTCTCCGCCGCCGTCTGGAGCATCGGTAAGCAAGCCGCCGCCGCCGCCGCCGCAGTGCGCATCATCCGTTCGGGCTAAATTGTTCCGCCATCACTTCTGCTCTTCCATTCGAGGTACTTCTCCTTCTTCATCTAAATTAGGTCGATTTACCTGCGACCACTTTCTGAAACAAATTATGTTGTTAATTTGCTGTAATTCATGGATGTAATTTGTCCCGTAAGACTTCTTCGGAAGAATTCGGTAGAATTTTCTGTAGTGAAGGCTGAATTTTTACTGAATTGATTTGGTTGTATGTGTTTATTGAATGTTCTGAAGGTTGGGTAAAATTATAATGCTAAATTTGATTTAAACTGATCAAGGAAGTAGAAAGGAGGGATTTTGGAAAGGTGAATTAGGAGAGTGAGTTGTGAAGATGGAAAACAGAGGTGATCCTGAGCAGCAGAAACAGAATAATGCATCATTTGTTGTGAAAATACCTTCATATGAAGAGGTGGTTGAGAGCTCCCAACCTAAGTCGCAATCTTTATTCAAGCCTTCCTCCTCCTTTTCGCAAGCTTTCAATTTTATCAAAAACACTGAATTTTACACCACCCCGCCGTCTGCACCAGTGGCTCAGTCCTCCAAAGATGCCCCTTCATCCTCTCAAGGATCTTATCCAAGGTCTCTATCTCCCTCTCTCTATATATAATTATGAGAATGCTTTTTTGGTTTAGAGTGGTTAATGTAGGATGTTGGTTGTGTTGTAGGCAAACCATTCAATCTGAAGCTCCTTCCACTTCAGTTTCATCAGCTGCTGCAAATCGGAATGCCATCATCGTTAGCCATAGACAGGTGAGTTTTTTTGTGCACTATAACCAATATGTTCAATCAATAATAATGCTTTGATACATAGGTGAAATAGCATGTGAAACTCATCGTTAATGTTTAATTTGTTATTTGTTATGTGGGCTCAACATGACTAAACATAACCTGGGGAGCCAGTTAAAAAGTGTAGATTAGCCACCAAAATTTTGATATAATGCATTTTTTAACCTCTATCGGCATAAAACTTGGTGACTTGTATTTGTTATTTTGTTCAAATTACATGTAGTTTGGCCTGTCATAAGCTGGCGATGCCTTCCAAATTCTGAGACTGTAAACTGTTGTGGCATTTTCATGCTCCATTGGGAATAGATAACTATGTTTTCCAGGTCCTGTAGGTTGATACTTGATAATATGATTTCTAAATTATCCCATGTTTGTCTTGTAATGCAGAAGGGCAACCCTTTGCTAAAGCATATAAGGAATGTTCGATGGGTTTTCGCTGATGTTGTTTGCGACTACTTGTTGGGCCAAAATGCTTGTGCGCTTTATTTGAGGTTTGAAGTCAAGTACAGTTTCATCGATGTTTATATGTTGGGAATCAAGTACATTTCCTATGGCATGGTTTGACAGCACTCTTATTCCGATGTAGCCACTATTATGATCATAGAAACATGTGTTTTGGCACAGGCTCTTGAGATAACAATATCTTGACACCATCATATTGAAATACACCTATTTGATCTAACTGAAATCTTGAGAAAGGACCTTTAACAACGCCTCTGTGCAACAATGAGGACCGTAAACCTAACTTGGCCACTTCCTTTTGCCTTGGGTTTATTTTTTATTTGCAAAATCTTGGTTAACTAGTACTTTTTGGCTTCCAAAGACCAGAATTTGAACGAAAGTAAATTTATAATTTGATACCCAGAAAGCAAGATATAATATCATTAACAAACTGAGAAAAAAAATGGCATTTTGTTATACTATGGTTATATATATGAAGGGTTTGATGTGGATGCTAAAAGCATCTTGATTATGTCCCTTTCTCTAACTGTTCTGAATATTAAGCACTTCCTAATTTTTCTTGTGGGAAATTGAACAAAATTCTATGAGAGAGACAGAGAGAGTATGTTTTATTGCTCAGAAAATGTTGTTGAGAAGTTACAAGGAAGCAATGTGTTTCATAGAAATGAAAATACCTGGAAGGTAAAATGTGACATGCTTAGCCTGTCAGGCATATTTGTATTACTTTGTTCGACTAATGTGACACATATTCCAGCTTTCAACATAGATTATTAATGTTTCATTATTCTAGGACTTAAAGCCAAGTCTGGTGATTTATGCTGCTCTAGATGATGAGAATGTCTTCCCTCGTCCATTTTCATTTTGCTGTTATGTGCATTTGACCAATGTTCAGAAAATTAAGAGGTTATATCCCTTATCAATGGATTTTGATACTTTTAGTCCTCATTGCATATTGTTAGAATCAAGCCTACATGTTAGCATATCTTTCCATTGTTCATTCAGTTAGTATAATCAGGATTTGTTCTCTTGTCTTGTTCAGTCTTCGCTATCATCTCCTACATCCAGATTATCTGTATTTTCGGATAAGGGAACTGCAGAAGAATTTCAAGCTTCGCGTCGTATTATGCCATGTTGATGTGGTAAGCCTCTGATATTATCTTATACAAATTTTGAACTAAATTTTCATATGGGGTATCTGATTTTCTCCCCTGTTGGTACCAGGAAGATGTTGTTAAGCCTCTACTTGAAGTCACAAAAACGGCACTACTCCATGACTGCACTCTTTTATGTGCTTGGAGGTATCTTTTCTGTGTCTGGTGCCTATGTTACAATTAAAATTATTACTTCATCAACGTTTATTTTTCGGAGTTGAAAAAGAATTGTCATTGAATAAATTGGTTTTTGAAACTCGAAAACTGCTAATGCCTGCCCCCTTCTTTTTACCCTTTCTTATGTATTTTTTTTCACGTTACCCGACTGGTTTTTTTCCTTTTCTTTATTTAGCTTGGAAGAGTGTGGTCGGTACCTGGAGACCATTAAAGTTTATGAAAATAAACCTGCCGATCTCATTCAGGGACAGATGGATATGGACTACATTTCACGGGTATGGCTCATTTCATTGATAGTTTATTAGCTTTCGTAGTTAGGAAGCTTATGACATTCGACAAACTATTTCCTGCTGATTAACATAATATAACCGATACTAATGTCCTGTTCTGTTATAGTTAAATCATGCACTCACATCAATCCGGCATGTTAACAAGACAGATGTTGTTACTCTTGGGTCTACATTTGGGGTAAGGCTCTGTTTTTTTATTATGCACTTGATTCTATTGGTTACTAATTTTGTTCTTTTGCACTGACTTCGAATTTTACCAAATTTAGTCTCTTTCCAATATCATGGACGCATCAATGGAAGATCTTGCCCGTTGCCCGGGCATAGGAGAAAGAAAGGTAGGTAATGCTTTTCTTGCGGTTCCTGCACAATGCTATCTCACTGAGGTAGAACGATGCAAAATATAGAGCTAAGTCGAAGATTAGGCTGATGCTGCAAATTCTAATTCTCTTCACCCGAAATTGGGTCCGAATCTGATCATAATCATAGTATTGCAGTTTTCTAGAGCATGTCTTTAGATAACACTTTTTTATTTACAGTTACTCATCATTTTTTTCCGATGACAGGTCAGACGCTTGTACGATACTTTCCATGAGCCATTCAAGCGCGCAGTTCCTAACCCTGCTGCGCCCGTTGCTGAAAATCCTATCGCATCTGTAAGTGAAAGAAACGAGGAAGTTAAGGAGAATCAAGAGACGAGCAAAGAGCATAAGAAAGAACAAGAGATCAGCGTAAGATCTGCCCTGAAGGCAGCGTTTGACAAGTACTCCGGCACCAGGGGAAGCAAGAGGAAGGCCGCGGTGCAGGCGGAAACGGAGGAGGATGCAGCCGACACCCGACGAGCCAACGACGGTGAAGAAGGTACGAGATGAGTCTTTTCACTCAGTTATGAGATGGAGTTACTATAGAAGCTTTTCTCAAGTTATCATAAATCACACCTGAAAAGAGGCTGAGGTTGTTTGTAATCTTTGCAAGAAAGGCTGATGTACTCCAAAAAAAAGGTAAAAATAATTATTCCTTGCAACATTGAAATGCATTGCAGTTAGGGCTGTAAACGAGTCAAGCTCCTAGATCTCGAGATGTTGATGATACTCAGCTCAGTAGCTGGTGGGCTCATTAAGTGAGTTAACTTGAAAATACGTTATTATTAATTTTGGGACAATTCGATCTTTTTATATTATACTGTTTTTTCTTAAAATTTGTGTCCATTTCCCTTCGGACACGAACTGGTGGACAGAGGGGGTAAGAATTTAGTATCAAAATGTAAAAAATGAAAAGAAAAAAATGTATCCAAATATCTGACAGAATAAATGTATATACTGCCATTAAATGTGTATCTCATTAAATGTGTGATCAGGAAGGGCAATTCTGACTGAGTGGAAAATTCAAAACCAGGCCTTTAAGAGAGAGAGAGAGAAAGAGATTGTTCAGAATCACATAAGTCATTTTTTGGACTTGGTAAAAAAACATTGGATTACATTTTTACTTAATGTCGACTAGTGACAACCAATGTAGGAACTAAGAAAAAGAGGAATAAGAACGTATTGGAAATTTTAGCATTTTTTTTTCTCATATTATATGATGGAAAATTGTGGGAAAATATTATCACACTAATTGGAGTGAAAAAAGATTGCCAGAAAAAAATAAAATGAGTCGTTATCAATTGGACGGAGAGAGTATTTTGGCGAAACGCATTTTGAAGGTTTTTGTATAAATGGTTTTTTTGTTTCGATAGGTTTTTTTTAGAGGATCAAAACTTTCATTTTATTAAATCCCTTTAGTTCTATATATCATCGCATTATTTCTATTAAAAGCGTCATAAGTTTTTCATCAATTACATTACACGTCATTCTTTTCTATTCATATGCATAAAATAAAATTAGAAATATACATTATATATTAATAAAATAGAACATAAACGTAATACAATAATGTCAATCGAGATAATTAAATTAAATCATGTTCTTCCACTCTTTAGAGGTTTTAATTAGATCTGACCCTTGTCTACTTTGTTGTGCTTCCAAAGGTTTTGTTTTGGTTTTTTTTTTTTTTTTTTGATATTGCAATAAATCTCAATTTATTTAGTTGATGGGAGTACGAACCCCCAATAAATACTTGTGGGGAAGAAAGTTAATTAAAAGTAAATAAATATAAGAGTAATATATGTGTACGGATCTAGGTTCATAACCACGATAGGTAAAATTTACCTACAAATTAAATTAACTAGTATATACTTTCACGAGATTTGTACTTTTACTTTTTATCTTTATAGTATATTTTAATATCACCAATATAATTGCTATGAATTAATACACGTACGTTTTAGCTTTTTCATTATTTTGTTGGTGTTCTATCAATATATAATCTCACTTTAAGTCCTCTTAAGATTTTCTTGTACAATTTCTTGAAATTGTTAGGACCATAACTTGCTTTAATTAAATTCAAAACTTTATAAAATATTTCATGTCTTGGAGCCTTCTTCGGGAAATTCTATAATAGCTTTAAGGGCTCGCTTGCTATGCAATATGGAATAATGTATGATATCTTTGAATGTGTTATTTATTAATTTACTATATATCAATATATATCATGTTTGTGATATTAATATCATGTGATACAGAATCAACAATATATGGATTGTAGATAACAAACTACATTAATTTATAAAGATGTTTGATTTTTTAAAGCAAACAACATATTAGGATGCTATAGGTATATATGTATCACCCTTATCATGTATAATAAATGAGCCCTAAATGATCTAGTATGCTGTGTCGTGTCGAAATTTTAATATTTTTTTAGGGTTTTGTACAAAAATTAACAAATAATTATTGACCATTTTGCTATTATGGACGGGAGAATTACATTTTATTATTTAAAAACATGTTTTGACGGGCTAAATCACGTTTATATATATAAAATCAGAAAAAAAAATACAAAATAGTACAACAATTTAATTACAATAATTCAAAAAATTGCCTACACGATGACAGGACTAGTGATCGAAGATTAATTATACAAGTTCAAATTATACCAACAAATTATGCTTTGAGTAGTCTTGAAAAAAAATTAAAAAAAGAGTTATTGTGATATTAAGTTGGGAGACATAACGAAACCAGCAACTTTCTCTAAATTGTTTTTGCTTGTAAGTTAGGAAACGATGCATAAATGCATTAATATTTGACAACTCATCTAAAACAAGGGGCTCCCCTCCATTAACTCGTACACATTCGTACTACAAAGTTGAAATCAATTTTTAGACCAACACTCAATTAATTACATTAGTCACCCCCCTTCACTCAATTAATTTAAGAATATTTCTTTTTTTTATTTACAAAAAAGGGTATGGGACGAACCCTAGTCTTCTCTTTCTCTTTTTTAATTCTTTGACAGAAAAATCAAATATGACGTTAGACTTGAATTTAAAATTATCGGCCTTAAACATTAACAACACTACTACTGAATCAACACACGCACGCAGACTTCTCTCTTAAGACAAGAGTTTTCACCGCTTGAATGTTCCCGAACAAATAAAAAGTCACCCCTCCATCAAACTCCAAATTATAAAACCAAACACACTAGCTACTAACTAACCAACCCCATCACCCCCCCCCCCCCAACATTAACAACAGTACTTCTGAATCAACACACGCACACAGACTTCTCTCTTAAGACAAGAGTTTTCACCGCTTGAATGTTCCCGAACAAATAAAAAGTCACCCCCTCCATCAAACTCCAAACTATAAAACCAAACACACTACTAACTAACCAACCCCATCACCCCCCACCCCCAAATGGAAACCCCCACAACCCTCCTCCTCCTCTTCCTCCCTCTCCTCCTCACACTCACCTTCCTCCTCAAGCGCAAGCACTCCACCACCTGCTACATGCTCAACTACGAGTGCTACAAACCCTCCGACCACCTCAAACTCGACACCGAGGCCTCGTGCCGCGTCGTCCTCCGCAACACGAACCTCGGGTGGGAGCAATACAAGTTCCTCCTCAAGACCATCGTCAGCTCCGGCCTCGGCGAGGAGACCCACAGCCCCGCCAACGTCGTCGCTGGCCGAGAAGCCGACCCGTCCCTCCCCGACTCCCTCCAAGAGCTCGACCACATCTTCTTCCAAACCCTAGACAACCTCTTCGCCAAATCCCGAGTCTCGCCGCGGGAGATCGACATCCTCGTCGTCAACGTCTCGCTGCTCTCGCCGGCTCCCTCTCTATCGTCTCGAATCATCAACCGCTACGGAATGCGCTCCGACGTCAAGGCCTTCAACCTCTCCGGCATGGGCTGCAGCGCCAGCCTCGTCGCCGTCGACCTCGTCCGTCAGCTCTTCAAGACGTATCGGAATAGGCTCGCCGTCGTCGTCAGCACCGAGTCCCTCGGCCCCAACTGGTACGACGACTCTCTCCTTAATTGACTGTAAATTCACAAACTATTAGTATATATATATTTTTTCATATTTTATAAAGTTGGTGAATAAATACATGAATTTTGATGATTTTTGAAAATATTACAAAATTAAGATTTCTATTAATTTTTTACAAAATTTTAGATGTGACATCACTTTGTATAGAAATACGTCTATTGGATTGGTCTAGTTAGAAAACTCGAACCGTTCTTAATCGAGAAAAAAAAAAGAAAAAAAAAAAAGAAGTCAAATTAGAGTAATTGTACCTAAATATATAAATTTTCGAAATAAATTAAATATTCAACCTCAAAAAATAAACAAACTTTCAATTGTACCGATTTTTCACATCAAATTTATGTCGTCGTTATTAGTTGAAGTGGCAAATTATTGTCATCGTTACTAGCTGAAGAGGCGTAGACACATCCAACTATGTCATTCAATCATTAATCGATTAAACTATATAGACATTTCATGCGTTCACCTTAACACTAAGTAATACTCCCTCCGTCCACTAATTCAAGGCCTTATTTCCTTTTTGGGACGTCCACCAACTCAAGGCCTATCCATTTTTAGTAAGTTTTTATTTATATTTAATTGGTGGGTCCCAAAACAATACACTTTTTCTCCACTCAACTAATAAACAATACATTAATTGTGGGTCCCTTTCTCCACTCAACTAATAAAAATACACTTTTTCTTAAAACCCGTGTTTTGCTACTTAGGTCATGAATTAGTGGACGGAGGGAGTAATTAATAATCGTGTGAAAAATAAGTATAAAAACCGTATAGTGTCATTTTATGCGTCCAACACGATATTAATTTAAAATCAATTAACAACTGTGTGAAAAATAAAAAATATTTTTTTTTGAAATCAATTAACAACTGTGTGAAAAATAAAAATTAATTTTTTTTTAAGTTCGTATATTTGGAGGCAGAATTCTTAGCTAAAAAAACCTTGGATCGATGGGCAGGTATCGCGGCGTCGATAAATCGATGATGCTGTCTAACTGCCTATTCCGGTCGGGCGGCTGCTCGATGCTTCTGACGAACCGGCCGGAATTCCGACACCGAGCCATCTTGAAACTCAACCATTTGGTAAGGACGCATTTCGGATCCAACGACGAAGCCTACAACTGCTGCATACAGGTTGAAGATGATCAAGGCTACGCCGGCTTTCGGCTCACGAAGAAGCTCACCAAAGCAGCGGCGCAGGTGTTTGTGATTAATCTCAGAGTTCTGCTGCCGAAGATCTTGCCGCCGTGGGAGATTATCAGATTCATTTTTGTCTATCTCCGGTGGGGTAAGAGGAAGAACAAGCTCATGGAAGCCCTCAGCGGCGGCGCCGGCGGCGGCCTCAATCTCAAGTCCGGCGTTGATCATTTCTGCATACACCCTGGGGGAAGGTAGGTGGAATTATATACATAATTTTTTGGGTGATTATTTTGATTATTAATTTGCGGAATAAGATCTTCCATTCCACAATTTATTATGTCTCACTAATTATTTATTAAAAAAAATAATAATAATACTTTATTCGTTCACGATAAGTATGGTGTGGATGGGAGGACACTGGTTTTATAAAACATTGAGATGTGTATAAAGTGTAGAAAAGTCCCACCAAATTGATTGGTTGGGTAATAAATACTCCCCCCATCTGCCAAAAGTATGACACAAATACTATATTGGGCGTCCGCAAAGATTATACCACTTTTCGTTTAAGGCAATGGTACTATCATCCATTTTTATATTTTATCCTTACAAATACTCTTTATTTACAAAAAGCCCACTCCAACTTCAATTTCAACCACACATCTCATAAAGTGGTGGGACCATTTCTCCACTACATTAAAATCATCACCAATTTTATTAAAATCTGTACCCATCAAAAATGTTATACTTTTGACGGACAGAGGGAGTAAATGATATGTTCTGTAAATAATGTGTGTGAATAAGATAAATTATAATTAAAGGTATATATACTGTATATGTCCTCAAATGAAACAGACGATAATGACAAAAACACCACCTTTATTTGTAGGAGTATTATTTAATAAACTTACTAATAATATGATGAAGTAAAAAATGTATATAATATATCTCTCATAATATGATATATATATATATAGTGGTCATTTTGTATATACCTAACACTAATAAATTCGGACCCATATATTAATCTAGGGTTCAAATTTTGTGGTAGCTATTTTTATATCTGCAGTCGAAGATAAGATGTGGTGGGGTTACAAATCCTCCTCACCTTACACACAAAATGAAACCGTACCGTACTATTTGGCTGGTTTTCTCAATAAATTCTTGTAGTCAAAAAATTGAAATCATCAAAAATCAATTCGACAATAGTTCGATTTGAAAAATTGACACTCATCCTTGCTTTCACTAAATTATTGCAAGAGTTCCCTATTTATTGCAAGAGTTCCCTATTTATCACCACGTGCCAATATATATATATCAATTAAAATTTTAAAGAATGAGATAATTTAGTCAATTTTTAAAATTTGACTAAATGTTCGACATCCTTATACGTTCACAATAATACTTGAGATTTAAGGTATTGAATTAGGTGTTTCACTTTCGATTTTATTTTTTATTTTATTTTTTCTTCAAAATTTTTTATATGCTTTAATTTGATTTTATAATAATTAATTAAGATTTATTTCACTCAATTATGATATATAATAATTTTTAATTATTTAATTTTATTTTTATTAGTTAATAATTTCTTATTAATAATGATAATATTTGTTTTATTTTAATTTTTGATATAATAGTTAAGTACATTCATATTATTATTATAACACATTTATTTTTACAAAAAAAATACTCCCTCCGTCCACCAAAAATATGTCATTTTACTTTCGGCACAGATTTTAATAAAATGTTAGTGGAGTTGGTAGTGGAGTAAGGATCCCACTTTAAATGTGAGTGGAATGGTGTGGACCCTACTACTAAAAATGGATGTGGCATATTTTTTGTGGACGGACGAAAAAGGAAATTGTGGCATATTTTTGGTGGACGGAGGGATACTCCCTTCGTCCACTCTAATAGGCTCACTTCTTTTAGGCATTAAGATTAAAAAAACTTACTTTTTAGGAGAAAAGTAGTGTGGTCCACATCAATATAATTAAGTACATTTTTTTTACTCAAAATGAAAATCGAGCTCATTCTATTGGGAAGTCTCAAGAAAAATGAGTCTATTACAGTAGGACAGAGGGAGTAATAAATAATAGCAAGCTCAATAATCTATTCAGCCCCCACCAAGCAATTTATTTTTTTAATTATTATAAAATCGTTGGATTATTGGTTTTTTGTGCAAATTTTCATCTAAAATTGTCTTCTAAACGAAAGCATCAAAATCGAATTATAAAAAAAGTATCTTCTAAAAAATATACCTTCTCCGTCCCGGCGAAGATGAGGCGTTTCTTTTGGACACGAGATTTAAAGAGTTAGTGTTTAGTGAACAAGTGAAATAAAAAAAGTACAATAAAAAAGAAAGTGAACGAAAAAATAGCTTTAATTTATTCCAAAAAGGGAACGACTAACTTTGTTGGACGTCTCGAAATGAATACGACTCAACTTCGTTGGGACAGAGGAAGTAGCTCTTATTTTCTGCGTCCGCCCCTAACAACACGACACCACCCTAAATTAGTCTTCTTAAAAAAAAACAGGGCTGTGATCGACGGGGTCGGGAAGAGCCTCGGGCTGAGCGAGTATGACCTCGAGCCGGCTCGGATGGCGCTCCACCGCTTCGGCAACACCTCGGCGGGCGGGCTGTGGTACGTGCTGGGTTACATGGAGGCGAAGAAGCGGCTGAGGAAGGGCGATCGCATCATGATGATCAGCTTCGGAGCTGGCTTCAAGTGCAACAACTGTTTGTGGGAAGTCCTCAAAGACTTGGGCGATGCGAATGTGTGGGAAGATTGCATCCATCGATACCCGCCGGCGAGCCTCGCCAACCCTTTCACCGAGAAATACGGATGGATCAACGATGAGCGTCTCAGCTTCGTTCGGATCGAGGATTGTGTGTTCTCGAGCAACGCTTGAATGATTTAAGCAAGTGTTTTGGTTGAGATATCATATGTATTTGATAAGAGGTTGCTAATTAAGTAAAGTGAAATGCATGTGTGTTGTTCAAATGTAGTAAAAAATAAATGATTGAGTTATACTTTTTTTTTTGATGAAATGAAAAATTAATTTTAAAGATCGTGTGACGGAGGACGACTTGAAAACCTGACATAGGAGGCGACGTCGGTGCGGCTAAAATATTAAACAAACATTTTCAAAAATAAATGATTGAGTTATCCTCTTCTTTTTCTTTCTAAATTTGTTGTTGCAAAGAAAAGAAATAGGGTTTAATGGTTAAGGGTACAAGTATTAATAGTATGATAATATTACTTCCTTCCTCCAATTGAAAATGGTTTCTATAAATGACAAAATTTAATCCATAAAAAATATAGGCTCTACTACTTTTAATTAACCACTCTACACATTCTTCTTATTTTACGTGTAATAAAGTAACCTGTAACTTTTAATGGGACAGATGGGGTAATTTTTTTTGGAGGTACAATACAACAATGTTACGTCACTACTCTACCATTAGACCAACACGTCCTTTCTCATAATCTAGAAATCATAGCTCTTTTTTATAGCAGTTAAATCTAGATGATATAAAAATTAATGATCTTGAATTCTACTTTCTAGAGGAGAAATTTTTATTTGATCCATCTTTTTAACGAAGCTAGCGTACGCTGTACGCATAATTAATGTTATTTATTTAATAAAATTAAAAATACAGATATAATATATATTGTATTTAATTTTTTAATTAACAATTTTGTCTATTTGATTCTACAACTATAGAGTATAGTAAACCCCTTTTAAAATTATACTCAATAGATTTATAAACTATGTAGACTAATAAAATTCTTATGTCTCATTGCACTCATTAAAATACTAAATATTTAGAAGTAAAAGAAAGAAAACAAATTATTAGCTTAATATATATGTATTTGTCGAAACTATTCTCTTACTTGGCTCTTTTACTGAACATTATTCTATTACTCTTTCTAAGATCTAATATACATTAATCCAAATACCATGTCTTTTATTAATACAAATAGTATTAATCCTTTAATATAGCATCGTTGAAATTTTCTATTAGAGTATTCCTAATCTACACTTATATAATATTTAATACAAATAACGTGTCTTGTATTAATACAAATAGTAGTATTAATCCTATAATATAGCATCGCCCAAATTTTCCATTAGATTACTCCTAATCTAAACTCATATATTAGATATATTAAATATATTTAGTGTAATATCTAATAAATTAATATACTCTTATAAATATATAATAATATGTAATTTATAAAAAATAATCTTAAAATAAAATATGTAGTGGGGATAAAATAGGCAATCTACATTTTGTGTCCAATGCATCCTATCACAAATACTCTTGTGCAACCGGTTGCACCGTGCAACTGGTTTCCAGAATGACACTACTTCATTCGGGAAATGACATTTGAACATTTCTGAATGACACTACTTCAACATACAAATGACACTTGAAGATCATAAACCAGTTGCACGGTGCAACCGATTGCACGGAAGAGTGCCTCTTTTGACATATCGTTGGACTGCATTAAATGGATTGCAACATATATATATCTGTAGCAAACACTAATTTATTTGGCTATCTCTAATTTGGAAAAATATGTCGTGCAGTAGTAAATGTGGTTAATTAATATGTATATATATATTGTAAAAAAAAAATACTACATATCATTTGATATTCTCAACTTGGGTTGGTGGACTTAATTAATGACAATATTCGATTAATTAACCACATTTACTACTGCACGACATATTTTTCCAAATTAGAGATAGCCAAATAAATTAGTGTTGGTCACAGATATATGTTGCAATCCATTTAATGCAGTCAAAGCGATATGTCTGAGTTAGTTAATTTAATGCAATTTTTATGAGGCGAGCTAATTGGACATAAATACTATTCAATGCACTTCAAGCAACGTGTGGTACTTTTTTTTTTTTTTTTGAATTAGAATTACATGAATTATCTAAATATAATCAAATAAACAACTTGTACGCAGGCGAGACCATTACATCACACAAAGGTGGGAAGATAACAGCACGCAAGCGGAACCACTACCCACACAAAAGTGGAAAAACTACACCGATCACAAACGGGATTGAACCAAAAGACCTCTTACAAAGGAGAGTCGTTGGGTGTCTCAACTTTGTCACTTGCAGCACCGTGTCGTATTAACTCAATACAACAATAAATTTAAAGGAAAATGCAGTCATTTATATAGCCTCATAATTTGATTTAAAGATAATTTAAGTCCAAATTACTAATTAAAATACATTATACAAGCATCATAAATTGTTTTGGTGACAATCTTCAATACTAAAATAGATTTCCGGCATCAAGAAGTCTTGGTTTTCTGTCGAGCACCTGGTGAGCGTGCACAGACATTAAAACATCTCCTTAATTCTTCGTGGATTTCTGTCGAACAAGTGGTGTGCACTAGAAATTCTGCTCCTACATCTCTTAGAGAAATCTTGAGGAAGAAAGGCGATGATATAGACTCGTTTACACAGGAAGAAACCAGCAGATGAAAATGGTTCGTCAAAATTTAGGAGTGAACAAAAATACCCATAATCTGAATATCTGATCTGAAATTGGAACAAATTGAAAATTAGAATTTGATTCAAATTTTTGGATGGGACGGATTAACTCTTCAAAAGTTATGGATCCTACCATTTTTTTTTATCAATTTACACATTTTCCTTAATTACCGTAGTCAAAAGTTTTGAAACAACAATAGTGAGACGGAGATAGTACTCCTTTTTTCTTAAGATCATACACAAGACAATTTAAGGATGCTCTTTAGAATCACACATTTTGGCTATTATTATTATTATTATTATTATTATTATTATTATTATTATTATTATTATTATTATTATTATTATTATTATTCCATCCGTCCCACCTTTTAGTATCCAATTGAGAGTGACACGAGTTTTAGTAAAGTGGTTGGGTGTATTATGAGTGAAATAAGGGTCACACCTTTTTTGTGAGTGTTAAAATAATTAAAGTGAAGTAAAAGTTTCACCTACCTTTACAAAAAATAGAAATAGATATCAAAATGTGGGACATCCAAAAATGAATATATGAATACTAAAAATTGGGACGAAGAGAGTATTATTATTATTATTAGTATCCAACCGTTGATTCAGAAAAGTAGGATCAAATTACTCTATTAAAAAAATAGTGTTAATAATGATAATTAATTGTATTATAAATGGAGAAAGAGACCCACCATATAATTGAAAGTTTCCAAAAATGGAAAAAGACTAATTTTTGTGAACGCTCTAAAATGATATAAAAAAAATTAATATTTTTTTTTGTAGGCGGAGCGAGTATATCTCTTAATTTTCAATTTTGATTGGTGTAAAACATATAACCAATTTAGATTATTTTTATTTATTATAGAATACTTCTTAGCTATAAAATTTTATATATAAAAATATTTTATAATTAGAAAAATAAAAGATGAAAAGCACAAAAATCTAGAAAATAAAAGAAAATATAATATAGAATAAAAAACATATAACAATAAATGCACTTCACATTTTCTTTTCTTTAGAATCATATTACAATATAACTCAAAGAGTAGGTTGAAACAAATAAACACATTCAAACCAATATATATCTATATGCAAAGAATTGGACACACAATTGTACATACATTTGCCATATAATCTTACCAGACAATGGCACCACCATCACTGTTGTTCTCAGGTCTTCTTTGACAGCAGTGGCTCCAGATGGCCGGCGTCGTCTCTCGAGGCGGAGATCTCCCGATTTCCCGACTCCAACTGAGACAGGGCTGCTTCTTCTGATCTCTGTTTCAGTAGTCGATTGAAGAGGCTTGATTTCTTCTCTAGCAATGGAGATTGGCTCATGGAAGAATCGGTTAAGCTCTGCACATGCTGTAGACATACTTGGACTGCATCGTGCACGCGAACGAAGAACCATTCTCGGCCTATTAGATCGACCACCTCGGCTCTTGTTAGAGTCAGCAGAACGTCTCGATTCGGATTGGAAACGGCTATCTGAAATATACAGGCAAAACATTTTATAAAATGGATGCATCTCAATGATCATGATATATGCTAAGGGAGCGTTTACTTTTGATGATTAGCTTTGATAAATAAAAATAGTAAGACGAATCCCTTAATTTGTATCCCATTGAAAATGTGGGATTGAAGAAATCTTAATCTTAAAGAAAAAAATACTCAATCATGCAAAGTAGACGCTCTCTAAGTTGAAGTCTTTGCTTACCTGGATGTTACGTGATCTGTATTCGTGGTACAAGTCTTTTAGAGCTTGAACAGCGCTAGAGTCTATGTAAGTGACAGCTGAAACAAAAGACCAACCGTAAATGGGGGCAAAATGATATATACTCGTTCTGAAAAACAAAACTTAAAAAATACCCACCTTTTACAAAATATACAAATTATACACATTTTAGAACTTTTTTTACCCTTATGACGAGGTCGAGTATGTCGAGTATTAGTGCATTTTAGGAGAGTGAGTTGTGAAGATTGAAAACAGAATAATGCATAATTTGTTGTGAAAATACCTTCATATGAAGGGGTGGTTGAAGAGGTGTTGTGAAAATACCTTCATTGTTGATGTGTAATTCGTTATGTGGACTCAATTAAAATGACTAAACATTATTACCTGGGGAGTTTAAGATAAAATTATGATTTGCACAAACAAGTAAAAAAAGTTTTGAGTTAAAATTGATTAGATAAGCTTCCTTCATTAATGGGCTAAAATTTCATAGTTTCATTATGCAATTGACTTGACTTAGAAAAAATGATTTTAGCTTTGAATAAAAGGGCATCTGTTAAGCTTCTTTCCTACCTTTTCGGAAAAGTAAAGGTGACATACCGAGTTTGCAACAAAAGGAGAAGCAGTCGGTGGGAAAAGGAGCGCAGCAAATCAGAGATGGAAAAGGGCGGAATCCGATGATAGCGGCTTTTCCAAGTGAATAATGCAGAATCAAAGAGAGAAAACAATGAACAAGTTGGATTCACATTCGGATTCGAAAAGAATGTTGAGATCGGACGGCTGAGAATGGAGGAGTAAAACGCGGGAGGTCACATCCTCAGAGTAGCTTTCTGCAAATGTTACTTTGTTATTGCAATTATTATTATTATTATACCAATTTTGCAAAAGCAGACTCATTCTATTCTTATTATTTTGCACCAAAATCCAGATTTTCACTTGCTTTAAAAAACCAAACATTTTCTATTCTTATTATTTTGCACCAAACTCCAGATTTTCACTTGCTTTTAATTACAAAAAAAATATTGATTTAAAAAATCAAACATTTTCACTTGCAGACTCTTCTTGCGGCGGTCAACATGATATGTATATAATTATTTGAATTCTTTCCAACAACCCCAATTTTATGTGATGAATGATTTCATACTCTTTAGCTAACTTTGGAGCATACCTCTATTTGGGTCGAGAAGTGAACGTCGTAGCTATTAACTGTCATTCGTATTTCTTATTATTCCATTTAATTAATATATAATCATTTACTGCCTAAAAGAAAATGTGATGAGTGATTTCATACCTTAGAATTATATACAAATATATTTTGATTTTTTGATAATATAATTTAAATAGATGCAATTTGTATACTGCAGTGGAAATACTAAAAATAAAATAATACACCATTTAAGAAAAACATTTCGTATTTTCCATAAACTAAAGAGTGGATTTTGAAAATAGCCACTTTAGAATTATAAATTTAAAAATTAGCCACTAAAATAATAAAAAAAAATTAAAAATTATCCGCAAATTCACAACCAGTCGAATTCACAAATAATATTAATTTTAAGATATTTAATTGTAGGGTTTTTTTAGTATATTAACTGATTAATCTATGAGGTAGATCCCGTTTTCGATGGAATGATCTTGGATGAGAATTTTTTTCTTTTTTTATATAAAAAAATTAGGTTTAATCGCATCCATTCAGATGCACAAAAAATCAAATTATATAGAAAGTTTGGTGTTTTGTAATTAAGAGACGCAATTTATTTTTTTCAAAGATAGGAGTACAGAGCCCAAAGTTTTTTTTAGAACAATAACTTTGGCCGTTTAGTAAATGTAGGACAAAATTTTTCGAATTTGTTATTGTAGAACAAATTTTCAAAATTCAGCATAAGTATGACATAGTGTACAATAAATACTGTGGAGAGTAATTCAGCCCTGACGGCAAACGGGGTATTCTCGCACTTTCTATTTATAAATTTTCATGATTAAAAGAGTAAGAATAATTCTTTATTCTCAATTTAAATAGAAGTTCTTATTTAAACTTCATATAGGGAGAGAGGCCGTGACAAATAAAATTTAAGTGTTGTACGATAAAAGTTGGAAAAATGGGAGAAAGAAATATATTGAGAGAGAAATATCTAGCCAGGTAGGGCAAATGGCAATGGAGTGAATGGACGATTTAAGTCCACGATCATCATCTGCCTTCCTCTTGTAGTATGTGTGACAACGACTGTCACACCCCAATTCTTGAAGGAATAAATATAATCGAGGTGTGAATAATTCATAGAAATAAACAAGGGAAATACCTCGTTAAAACCCAAAATAGGATAGAAAGTCGGGCTATGCCCCTTTGGATCACAAGTTTTGTTTCATGTTTCTGACAACCAACATTCATTAGCATAAAACTAGAATTTCAAATTTAAGCTCGACATGAAGTCATCTTAAGTTGAGAAAACAAAAGATGTATAAGAGTAATTGCTACAGCGGAAGTCTAACATATGAATTTTAACTCTAGCCTCAGCTCCGTCCCGTCAGCACCAGCCAGCCAACCTGAAAACATTTGAAAGTATTTTTGGGCTAAGTACTAATGTACTTAGTGGGCATGCATTTTCATAAACATTTCATATTTTCGTAAGAGCAGTTTATCCAATCATACTTGACATGACTTAGAAGGTTTTAAATTGAAAGAAGTACTTCTAAGCATGTTAAAACATTTTCTTTCATTTGTGCGCACATGTCACACTCCCTTTCTGTTACTCGCTGTGATCCCGGACCTTTTAGCCACCGACAGATCCATTTCTCCCATTGCACTTGCCCTGAGGACGTAACTCAGACAAGTTGAATTGACCTCGGGACGCTACCCAGGCAGGCCTTACATGATACATGCTCCGGAACACATCCAGCCAAGCACCCTTATAACGCCTCTTACATGAATTAGTGCCCGATGGAGATCAACCCACCGAAACAACTAACAAGTGTACACAATTCTCAAATAACGTGTTAGGCCATAAGAGAACCTCGATCAATCCATGAATTGCGAGCCTTAAACAGAGCAGAGTGCACATAAACATTTTATTGGATAAACAGTTTTCATTACATTAAATAAACAATTTGCATTTCATTGAAAACATTTAGAGCTTAATAACTCAATCATACTTTGTACATTTGGAAAGTAAGCCCACCTGGATAGGCAAAGCCTGAAGATCATACACATAAAAACCTGTCTTGGGAAAGCAGCGCTAATCCCCCTGGTCACAAAGCCTACAAGAAATTCTATCCTTAATAGGTCTCATGAAACTAATCTTAATGTATTTGTGGATGTACTAAACATACTTGATTCATCACGCCGGGTTTTCAAATTTAATAATAAAAATTGAAAACTAATTCTTGAGCTAAGGACACCAACAATATCCTTACTCGATTTTCTTTTAATAATTGAAATTATAATCAAAACCAATTAAATCATGAATGTCTTTATTGCATGATGCAAATGCAAACTTCATGTCATGCTTAATATATAAAAAGTAATCACTTAAAATATGCACATAATAATAATTAATATTAATATGAAATCATTCTTTAAAGAAATAAATAATTAAACTTTATCAGAGTCTAATTAGTAAATTTAAACCAAGTCATTTTTCTTAGTAAAAATGCAGCCCAATTTATTTAATAAGGCAGTCCACTTTGAATTAAAAAATAAAAGCCCAAGTGAGATAAAAAAATCAAAGCCCCAAACTCGTTACGCACATATACTAAATCTTTCATGAAGCATCCTTTAAAATAAACTTTGATACATAGAAAATAATTCAACAACTTGAGCACTTAAGGGGTTGTTTTGCAACAGACACCAAATCTGCCTCGGATCTCCAAATAAGGCTCCAAAAGACATTCTGGAAACTAGACATTTCAAGGATCATTCTCCAATTTGAATCGAATGAAAAACAGTTCAAACGAGCAAGATATGCCCTCTCAAAGATGGGTATTTAACAAACAAAAATATAAAAATTTCAGATTTCCAGATTACAACCAAGTCAGTGGGCTTTCTTTAAAAATTCATATCTCCCTTTACAAAACTCCACTGGGAACCCCAAGGGTCAATTCGGAAACTAGGGAGAGATCATAACACTCTCCAGTTGGATTTACTCCAAGAAAATTTATGGTTTAGAAGATATGACTGTCTAAAGTTCAGTGCACAAAAAGAGTTCAAGTTTGGCAGATTCAGAACATAAATCGGAAAAACCACTTTAGGCTTCACCAAAAATTCTAAAACTGAACAAGTAAGTTCCCAACATGTCAATGAATATTCAGTAGAAATATATTCTTGATAATCAAAGATTTAAGTCGGACTTTGAGACCTCAAAGTCGTAGGTTTGTAAAACCTACTGGATGGTACAAGGAATACGAACTAGATTTCAAGAATTTATACCGGTCGTTTCCCTTACTCAAAAATGGTGAGGCCGATGCCAAAAGAAAGATACGGGAGTCTAGAGTGACATACTCAAGTTTCAAAGGTTTTCACCGACTGAAACTTGACTTATGGCCTCCCAAAGATGGTTTACAAAAAATATATTCCAGATGGGCAGTGATGTTTAAAAATTCATAAATAAAACATGAGAGCTCTAAATATTCTTAAATTTTACCATAGTATAGAAAACATATTAAACACGATACAATTAATTTGGGAATTTTTGGGAACCGTTTGGATGGCTGGAATCGCCTTGCAATACACTGCCGGAGCAGTGTGCTTATGGCAGATTCACTGCCTTACCTCATGCACGGTTTTTCACCCAATAAACTCTACCAAAATAATCATCCAAAATCATAAAACATATCCTCACATAATATAGCACACATATGTGTAAAAATCCATGGTCTTAAAGCATTTTCTATTGAGAAAAACCAAAGAAAACTCACCCTCGAAGCACAATCTTCACTCTAACTTTACGCCCTAGGTTTCCCACGCTCTCCCTTACTTTGATACTACTCTTGGAGCTTAAAGGCTTCTATGAATTCCAACTTTGGTTGTGCAGAGAGAAGTAAGGATATAAGGGCATGACTAAAAGCTATTTTTTTTTTTTACAAAGCGTAGTGGTATGAAAACAAATTAGTGGTGGTAGGGAAAAAGATTAGTGGTAGGGAAAAGAAAATATTAGTGGTGGTAGGGAAAAAGATTAGTGGTAGGGAAAAGAAAATATTAGTGGTGGTAGGGAAAAAGATTAGTGTGGTGGAGAGCTAGGTGATTGAATAAAATAAAAAGTCTTCCGGGTTGTACTATGAAAACTGTAATAATCGTTCAGTGTTTGCTTAAATAAATAGCTCGTGTAGATGCTAAATGCTTAATATAAATAAATATGCAATGCATATAAATTTAATAACTAAATTTACAAATGTTTTTGTAAATCATTTTTGTTGGAATTAAAATAAATTCATTTTCTTTATATCCGGTGTGAATCATCCTGACTTCTAAGTTCAAAATAAATTCTAAATTTATCTTGGGTAAACGGGATATTACAACGACTTATACATAAATGCCAAATTATTTGCATAGGTATGGGTAACAAATCCTTACCAATTCAAGGACTGATACCACTTTTGCATCTCTCTCTTTTAATTCTAGGGAAAAGTAGCATATACCTCCCTATCATACACCCCCTAACACATTCAGGGGCGGAGCCAGACCCCTAAAGACAAGGGGGGCAAAATATGATTAAGAAAATTTAAAATAATTTCTATGAAAATTATTTAATAAAATCTATACCTATTATAAAAGAGCCTTGTTTTACAAAATTTAATTTGCCTATTATATCCTTCATATATGCTTAATTTAAGGTCAATTATATAATTTAATATATTATACATATAATATATCAATAAATATATTGTGGTTTATCTTTTATATTTTAATACTTATTTAAGTAGTAGTATCAATTTGGACTCTTCATCATATCAATTACTATTTTCATCATATAAGTTAATATTTTTTATTATATAATTTTAACAATTTAGAATTAAAATACAAAGGATTACATAATATACTTTTTGAGAAGTATAATTTTACAAGAATCTTTGGAATTAAAATTAATTATGTAAAGATGAAATCTATAAAATAAATATGACGACAAAATTAGGTGATGTTTAATTAATTAATTTTTTTAAATACTAAATTTAATTTTTTGTTTTAATTTTATGAGTTCTATAACATTATACTTTAAAAAAATTAACCAATAATTGGTTTAAAAGAAAAAATAAATTAAAATGATAAATATTGCTACAAAATGAAATAAAATATAAATTTACACTCATAAAAATTTATTCATTAAAATAATTCTTTTTTACGTGCAAACGCACGTCATCTCTGCTAGTATTTATAAATAGATATCTTATTTTAATGAATGAATGCAATAACAAAAATTTAAGATAAATTTTCATGATTAAAAGAGTAAGAATAATTCTTTATTCTCAATTTAAATCGAAGTTCTTATTTAAACTTCATATAGGGAGAGAGGCTGTGACAAATAAAATTTAAGTGATGTACGATAAAAGTTGGAAAAATGGGAGAAATAAATATATTGAGAGAGAAATATCTAGCTGGGTAGGGTAATTAAAGGTATGGACGATCTAAGTCCACGATCATCATCTGCCTTCCTCTTGTAGTATGTGTGACAACGACTTATACATAAATCCTCAACATACCACGTTTTTCATATCTCTCTTTTAATTCTACTACTTTCTATAAAAAGAAATACTACTAATTTTATAAACAATCAATTGAGATGTCACTACTGTTCAATTAAGCAACAACATGGATCATACCGAAAATTAATCATCATCTGCCTTCCTCTTGTAGTATGTGTGACAACAACTAATACATAAACGGTCATTAAATGCCACGTTTTTCATCTCTCTTTTAATTCTACTGTTTTCTATAAAAAGAAATCATAATTTTATAAACAATCAATTGAGATGTATACACATCACTACTGTTAAATTAAGCAACAACATGGATCATACCGAAAATTAATACTAAAATAAGAACAATTTTTAGCCTTTAGATTATCAAGATTTATGATTGATTCATCATTTTGTTAAATGAATTTAAGGTCATGTGTTCGAATCTCATAAAAAGTGAAAATTTTAATTTTTGAAATTCAAACACTTATACAGTGAATTCGAACATGTTTTACATAAAATTCAAACGTTTTCATTAGTTTGCATTTTATATTTTAAGAGGGGTTTATAGCTTAGCTCAAACCTATATACTAGCATATAGCAGTGAAGCTTTCAATAGAATATACTAGTATCTAAACTTATTCGTTGACCGTGAGTTGAGGTTATCTATTTTTTAAGGTTTTAAAGGATTTTTTTTAATGGCAAGAAGTGTATACATGTATTTTATTTTATTTAATACTCTTTACGTTCATAAAAAATAGTTTTAGTAAGAAACGACACAAGTTTTAATAAAAATTTTATTGTATTATGAATGGAAAAAATGTCTCACTTAAAAAATACTTCCTCCGTCCATGAAAGAACTTCCTATCTTTTCTTTTTGAGACGTCCACAAAAACACTTTCTACCTATTTTTTGACTATACCCCACCACTTATAATTACTTTTACTTTCACTTTTTCACAACTCTCAATATTAATTATAGTAATACCTTTTCACAACTTTCAATACACTCAACAACTTTTTCTCTATTTTTAATACACTCAATAATATTTTTCTTAAAACGCATGTCACTCCCTTCTAGGAAGTTCTTTCATGGTTTGAGGGAGTAGTATTTATAATAATAATTAATTATATTGTGAGTAGAAAATAAGGCCCATCAGGCACTATGTGATAGATATTTTTCAAAAATAGAAAGAGATTAATTTTTATGGACATTTTAAAATGACAAAAATGAACTATTTTTGTGGACGATGAGAGTATTAAATAAAAAATACATACAACTAAACACAAAATGAATGTTATTGAATAGAAAATGAATAAAATAAATAACGGTATATGCATTTTTACGATAATTAATACTCCCATCATGATGTGAAAAAAGGTAAGAGAAAAAGAAAGTGGCATTTTGCATAAAATACATATGATTGTCCAATTTTTTATATAAAATATCACATATTGTGTGGTGCATGACTGAAGTATGAGTCCCACTATAGTAAATTGTGCTATGGGTTTTGTACATTTTGTGGGGACATACTAAAATGACAAAATTAAAGAAACATTGATGGTGTACTGAAGGAAGGACTAAAAGAAATAACACTAGTTTAAATAAAAGAAACCCATGCTGGTTTTCTTATGAATCATGGTGAGCCTTGTGTAAGTAAGACTCAGTTATTTTACAATACGTGCGGATTGATATAATTAATTAATTCTAAATTGTTGAGGCTGCAGGGGGCGCTTCACAGCGGGGCATATCTGGGGGCGGAGGCAACATCTTCTCATTGGGGGCTTCCCCGTCCTTAACGATGAACGCCATCATCATTCCCCAACTGTGATGACGCTCGAAATGACAGTGCATGAACCACACTCCTGCGCGCGATAATATTAATGCAACTTTAATTACTTAATAAGCTATGAGACTCTTGCTTAACTTTAATTTATAAAGGAAAAGGAGATGGGAACTGAACCTGGATTGTTAGCCTTAAATCTGATAGCACTCCATCCATTTCTTGGAACGGCAACCATGTTCCCCAACGGCGGGTCAATGAGATTAAAGTTTGGCGGATCCGTGTTCGGGTCGAAGTTCCCGTATCCAGTTCCGACAACGTAGAAGCTGTGTCCATGTAAATGCATGGGATGATCGATTCCATCGCCATACCCATAGTCGGTGCCTTGAAGCACCATCTCGACTTCCGAGTTGTAGTCCAACATGTACACCGCCGTTCCGAAATGGGCGGGCGCCAAATTCTCCGGCTTATAACCTTGCGTGAAGTTGTATATTATTGGTGTCATCGCTGGGAAATCGGGCGTGAAAACTCCTCTGATCCCTTTGTAATAGGCCTCAAGAATATTTTGGGTTTTGGGCAACAACATGGTCACGTTGTTCATGCTGCCCAGCAGCCTGTAGGTGTACAGGCAAGAATTTGTGAGACAGGGCAACGTATTGACGGAGACAGTGACGAACATGTTGTGGGTGATGTTCATAGGAACTTTGATGGGGTAGTTGTCGTCGGCAAGGCTTCTGAGCCTGTTGCTGAAATGGGTGGAACTGGCCTCACGGAAATCGTCGAATTCAGGGAAAGACGGAAGCAGCAGTGATGAGGGCCGGGTGTAGTTACCGACGTACTCCACGATTACTGTGGTTGGGAGGTAAGTACGCCCCAAGGGGGCGCCGGCGTATACTCTGGCGGCCATGTAATAACGGCTGGGCGGCTGGTTGGCTTCCAGAAGGAAATCTATGGTCTGGCCGGGGATGATCGCGATGTGATCGGTGTTCAGCGGCTTCGTGTAGGCGCCGTCCATGCCCACCACCGTCACGTTGTGGTCCTTGATTTTGAAGAACGTAATGAAGTTCATCATTGCGTTAACCATTCTGATCAGGTAAGTCTTGCCCGGTTCCACACTCAACTTCAATGTATCTGCATTAATTGCATCAAACCAAATTAATTAGTAAAACTTTTACTCTCCATGTCCCCGTCAAGACGATACATTTGCTTTTCGGTACGAGATTTAAGAAGTTGTAGATTAGTGTTTTAAGTGTGTAATAATTAAGTGATAAAGTAGGAGAGAGAATGTAATAAATTGATAAAATAAGAAAGAGAAGATAATAAAGTGATAAAGTAGGAGATAGAAGATAATAAGAGAATACTTAATTAGTGTTAATGAAGAGTTTAAAATTTCTTATTTTTACGAAATATAGAAATGTATCAATCTTCGTTTGACTCCTACTTGTTTGGATTTTACCTTGTTTTGAGCAGGGATAGAGGTCGCCTGGTTGACCATTCACGAGGAAAGCATCAGACAATTGGGGAGCGGCTCCTGAGGCCATAAAATCCTCGTAAACTTGTTGCACATCATCATTCCACCACTCTCCTGCATGCAACATTTATTAATTATTCCGAATCTATAGAATTCCAACACAATTAATATTGGTCGAGAATTTTAATTATACCTAGTAAGATGGGAAATTCAGCATGAGGCTTAGGGAAAGGATAAGTGTGTGTCTTGGGCGGTAGAATGACGATGGCTCCATACACAGTAGCTCGAGCCCAATCGATGTGGGCGTGCCAAAACAAAGTGCCTTCTTCGTCGGAGAGCAGAACTCGTTGTCGAAAGCTTTTGCCGGGAGTAATAGGACACTGCGTCACAGCGTCGGCGCCATCTGTCCATGGATATCTCGGCATTTTTACTCCATGCCTGAAATCGATCGCCATATATATATGATGATATATGATGAGTTTGATGCAAATGCTTGAATTTGACGTACCAATGGATAGTAATATTTGCATCGGCACGATTAATAACATCGACTACCACCAATTCTCCCCTTCGAGCATATATAGTTGGCCCTGGGAACTGCCCGTTTACCGTTAGCATGCTTTTGGTGGTGCATAGCCTTGTGTGTGAAGTTCTTCTCACCTGCAAACTTACACTTCCAATTAGCTACCTTTTCTATAAATAAAAAAACAAAATCAATTAATATTATTAGAACATATATACTTCAAACTTATGATGAACTACAGCATGGACTGGAGCCATAATAATACCAAGGTAGCACAGCATGAAAACCTTGAGCTTCCTATAACAAAACATTTTTTCAGTGGTGTGCATTTATTTCCTTTTTCTTCTCTCCGTATTTATAATGTTGAATTCTATCTACTGAACATCTCCTCTCATTTATTTCTGAAATTAACCGTACGTGAGTATTTAATTCTTTCACGTGACGTGCATGACTTTTGCTTTCTATATTACTCCCTCCGTCCCGACTTTTGGTATCCAGTTGAGAACGTCATGTGTTTTAATAAAGTGATTGATGTGTTGTGAGTGGAATAAGGGTTCACATTTTATGTGAAAGTTAAAATAATTAAAGTGGAGTAAGGGCTTCACCTACTTTTACTAAAAATAGAAATGGATAACAAAATGTGGGACGGCCAAAAAAGGAAAGTTGGATACTAAAAGTTGGGACGAAGGGAGTATATTGGACATGATATAATTAGTAATTTGGAAATACTTGATCCAACTACAAGAAGAGATGGTTAAAAATTTGATCAAGTGCATGCAGAAGAGCTAGACATCTCATTACAAGACTCTTCTAGTTGTAATTATAAAAGTTACTCCCTCTTTTCTCCATCCACGAAAAAATTGTCGCTTCTATTTATAAATGTTTCACACGATTCTACTCACATTTAAAATAGAATCTTACTCATTTACTAATTTCATTCACATTTTATTAAAACGCGTATCATTCACAATGTCACGAGTTTTTGTAAATGGAATGATCGTAGTTTTTTTTACAATTAAATCTTTACTCATTGATTAGTTTTTCTAAGTAAAACACGTTTCATTCACATTATAATTAGTTTTTTCTTGATTTTAAGATGTCTTTGATTAGAAACATGGAAAAAGCAAAATAACAATGGAGAAGTAAGGAAGCCATTGATGACAAGCAGAGTAGGTTGTGTATTGGATCTAAATTTTTTTTGATATCATTAAGGAAGACAAGTTACAGTATATATATTCCTTCAAGGCAGTGGCGGAGCCAGGAATTAATTTGGGAGGGGGCTGAACTTACCGCCCCCGAGAAATTTTTTTTGGACATTCCGTATATTTAAGGCATTATTTTATTAAAAGACAAGCATAATAGTAATAATAAATAACAACATTTTCATAGATTATATAATTTAAATATATAACAAATTAGTTTCAATACATTACAAATTTTTTTGGGACATTTTGTATTTTTAAAGCATTTTTTATTAAAAGACGAGCATAATAGTAATTATAAAGAATAACATTTTCATATACTATATAATTTTAATATATTACAAATTAATTTCAATACATTACAAACTATTTTTTTTTTTGTCATTTCGTACAGTTTAGGCATTTTTTATTAATAGACAAGCATAATAACAATAATAACAAACAATATATTCATAAATTATATATTTTCAATAAATTACAAGCTAGAATCAATAATAATAAAAGACAAGCATAATAGTCATAATAATGTATAATATTTTTATAGATTATATAGTTTTAAATAACACAATTATCCTTAAATTAATTATAAATGGAAGAATATAACAAGCTAATCAACTTTTGTAAAACAAATTTCTTTTATAATATAAACATATATATATATATAGGGAGAGATTCAAATAAGAACCACTAATAAAATAAGAACGGAGAACCATTTTAAGCCATTCGATCATCAAGATCTACGGTGGATGCATCATCTTGGTGGATGGATGCAGGTGCTGGGTTCGAATCCTGAAGGGAGCAAAAAAATTATTTTTTTCGGATGCATTAAATTTAATAGCGGATGCATTAATTTGTATAGCAGATGCAGTAATTTTATTGGTTCTTATGTTCTCACGATAATTGTGGTTCTCACTAGGGAGAGGTTCAGGAAAGAACCATAAATAAAAGAAGACCGGAGAACCATTTTCAGCCATTCGATCATCAAGATCTACGGTGGATGCATCATCTTGTTGGATGAATGCAGATCATGGGTTCGAATCCTGAAGGGAGCATTTTTATTTTATTTTTTTGAGTGCATTAATTTTAACAGCGGATGCATTAATTTTTACAGTGAATGCATTAGATTTGATGGTTCTCCCGTTCTCACAAATAATGTAGTTCTCTCTAGAACCACACCCTATATATATATATATATATATATATATATATATATATATATAGGAATGGGATCATGTAGTATCCAATGCTTATAATAGATCCATAGGTCCAAATCTTGACCACACATTTATGACATGTGGCGCATCAAGATGGTGACACGTGGCAAGGAACTTCCAAGCATTTCAAGGCAAAATCTGGAGGGGTAAAATTGGAATGTAATTTTTGAAATTAAAAATTTAAAAAAAATATATATATTTTTTAAATTTTCTCAAAATAGATATATTTTAGATGCATAAAGTCTCACACGAAGATGCATAAAGTTTTCATATGAAATGCATAACTTTGAACAGAAAAATGCATTTGATTTTACAATTTTGTTATTTTCACCACCCCACCTCATACCACCCCCCAATACACCCCACACCACCCCCCAACCCTCCCCATTACCACCCCCCAAAAATAGGCATGTTTCACATGCATATAAAATCAAACAAAAATGCATAAAGTTTTCACATAAAAATGCATTAAATTATACAAAAAATGCATTTCATTTTAATAAATCTGGTAGTTTCGCCACCCCCACCCCTGCCCCACCCCCACCCCCTCTCCCCCCCCCCCAATTTTTTTTTTTTCAAAAACTGATTTTCTGATTGCTGACCCAACCCCACCCCCCCCCCCCCAAAAAAAAAAACTTATTTATAGTTAATGTTTTATGCATTTTCATGTAATAATATATGCATTTTATTATTCTTGATTATTGTTCGCTATTATTTTCACCACGCCGCAAGTATACGGTGTAGTTGCAATATAAGGGAAGCAAGGTCGTATTCCACAAGGATTGGTGAATTTAAACTTCTAAATACTATTAATAAGTTGTTTTCAATCTATTTAGACAACCAAAGATGAAGAGATATTGAGAACTAAAACAAAGCTAAATAAGCAAATAAATAAAATAACAACAAGATAAACTTAGTTAATAAATTGGGGAATGACTCGAAGGAAAGTTATCCTAGGGACTAGATTTCGATGGATCGTAATGAACTTCAATCTAAAGCAATATTAATCTTGATATGGCCTACTTATCTAGGGCGATCTCCCCACTAGTTTTAGCCCCCTCCCGGACGACTAAAACAGTAGATTACGGGTCATAATTGCCGTCCCCGGTCAATTTCTAACCTATAACTCCCAAGAGCACAAAAGATCAACAAGCCCTCACCCACCTCTCAACCTCCCGGTTTATTGAGATGATATGTATCAAACTCCTAATCTATTGTAATTATCCTCTCCCGATTCAAATCACAAATTAGAAATGCACAAAAGGTGGCCAACCAATCATACAAGAGATAAATCTAGGACTTGAAAAGATAACAATAAGCACAATCAAGATATATATTGAACAAAGAAATCAATCCATTACAAATCCATCTAATCTAATCCCTAAGATAAGAGATTTTAGCCAAGCATATTCATAATAAAAGCAAATCTCAAGTCATAAGAAAACATAAATAAAGATATAGAGAGATAGAGATTCATAGACAAATCCTATAATCTTGATCTTCAATCATGTAGTCTTGATGAGCTCCTTTCCAAGTCTTCCCCTTCTTTATTTGATTTTGGTGTTGTTTTTGTGTGTGGAAGAGAGAAAAAATGGTAGAGAATGGAGGCTAGGGTTTGGAATTGGAGAGAATTGGGGAAGATGGAGTGGGTGTGTGATGTTGGGGATGATGAATAATGTGAGGAAAAGGGGAAAAATGGGGGTTAAGGGCTGAAAAACGCGACTGGGGCCCACTTGGGGATGCTCCGCTCTTTTCCCGCGGTCACGGCCCGCGTCCGCGGCCTTCAAACGTGGGGAAGAGTCAGGGGACCCGCGGTCCCACCCCGCGGCCGCGGGTGGTGACCGCGGGTGTCTCCTGAGTCGGGGGCAGCTGACCCGCGGTCCCACCCCGCGGCCGCGGGTGGTGACCGCGGGCTACTGGGCGTATTGCGCAGGCCGCTCGTTTTGCTCCGTTCTCCCTCGTCCGGACTCGGATTTGGTCGCCGTTTGCGCTCACGGATTCCTCTCGAGACGTAATTCAATCTCATATCTTCAAAATCCTCCAATTAATCCTTGATGTTTCCTGAAATTACTCCAAAACTACACAAAGATATCAAATCTTCATAAAACTAAATATTCGGGCACAAACAAGCATTCACAAGCAAAACATGAAGGGAAATGACAACAAAACATGTGGAATTGAGGTACGAAAACCATGTTTGTCAACCCCCCCAAACTTAAAGTGTTGTTTGTCCCCAAACGACGAAGAGAAGAGAAATAAAAGTAAACAAACATGTAAGCATGAATTGGTGTCATTTCAAGGGCTTCAATAATTTTTCAAAAAATCTTTAAAAAGTGTATCACAAGTAGAAATGCATTCCAAGAAATCACAAGTGATGAAGAGTTCAATATTATGGCCTCCAAGCTTGAATCCTCACAAATGTGGATGTTTCAATGATGCACTCAACTCTCAAGTGTTTAGATTGGACGTGTTTGCACTCAAATTGAACCATGTATGCAATCTACCATAGGCTTGCCATTTATCCTAACTCTCTATACTTCAATGTGTTATAAATAATGATCAACAAGGGCTTTCATAAGGTTGTAATGAGGGCTCTTTGGTGAGGTGAGGTGTTTTTAGGCAAATGACTCATATCCCACAATCTAACAATCACAATGAACAAGTCAAATTCACCATTTCTCTTTTTTAATCAATCAAAAACCAATATCCCCACATTTCTTCTTTTCACCCTTAGTGATACTTATCATGATATGATTCAAAAGGCAAATCACTCCCCTTTATGCTCTTTTATTCACATTCATTTTTATTTTTTTTTCTTTTTTTTTTTCTTTTTCTTTTTAAGCTCAAAGGGAACTAGTGATTTTCACTCAATCAAAGCTTGATAAGCAATTTCAATCATTTCCCAAACATTTTTATCAAAGTAACCACTAACAATCTAAGTTCTACCCATCATTGGTTAATTCAAAGAAATGCTACAAGGCATAAAGAGGGTAAACTAGGATCATATGAGAATTTGGACACAATTTAAGTCAAGTGGCTAACAAGGATGGCCTTAAATCACTTCAATATTAACAACACATCTACTTTTATTTTCAAGAGAGGACTCATGGCAAGTTCTAGAGATCAACACACATGCTCAAATGATTTACACTCAAGAACAAAATGAGATTGTAAATGTATGACAATCAAGGGCTCAATTCTCACAAGCTCATTTTCGTTTTCAAGTTCTTGGAGGTACAACATTTAGCTCATTTGTCACAAGTTCAAACTCTACATGCAAAATCAACAAGTGAAACACAACAAATTCTTTTCAAAAACAACATTCATATCATAAGCCCAACACACATTTCATCCAACTCATGTTTTTCAACAATCAAGCTCAAAAATAAAAGACAAGGAAAAGCTCAAAAACATAGACAAAACTAATTATTGTAAAATAACTAAACTAAAGTAACTAAACAAGAAAAAAAATAAATAAATAAACAACGGATAAATGAGATAAGTAACCCGTCTTCACCCTCCCCCCAAACTTATTTCACACAAAGGAGAAATAAATTTGGACGAAGAAGAAGAAAATGGCTACTTGTCTCGTACTCACAAGGAAGGTGGAGGCTTAGGCGGTGGCCATTTCTCATCAAATTTGTATGCTCCATCCACCGCGACCCAAAAATATGGTGGCTTTGCAATTCTTGAGACATCACGGGCGTCATGGTAATCTCGTTCACCATCTAAAGTACCACAACACTCAAACAATTCCTTATTAGATAAATCAAAATGAAAATCAAAAGATGAAGATAAATAAAAGTGAAAGAAGCAAGCCTTCATAGAATCGCCCGTGTCGAGGTAAGGATCGACAAAATTTTTGACTTTGCTTTCTTTAAAGCTTGTGAAATCTTCATCTTTTTGGAATTGAAGAGGTTGTGTCGGAAAAGTTGGGCTCTCGACTTCAAGGGGTTTGGAGAATTGATCCTCATCTTCTTCATACTTTTCTTCAACTTCTTGAGGCTCTTCACTTAGCATTGGCATTGGTTCCTCATACAAGGTTCCATTTTGAAGGCTAATGGTCATACACAAATCATCAATTCGCTTTTGATTTTCCATAGTGGTAGCCAAAGACCTTCTTTGCTCTTCTAGCATAACCTCCGATTTTGCTAGACTTTTTTCTATCCAAGCTTGTGTAGCTATGAAGCATTGTAGAAGATCGTCTCTAACGTTCGGTTTCTCCTCTTGATAGTACCATTTTCCCCCTTGAAAGCCTTCTTGAGTGAAATAAGAATTTTCATAATTCCAACTATTGAAATGGTCTTCATACTCCGAAGGTGATTTCCACTCCATGGCATTGCACCCCATGTAATAATACCCACCATAAGAAGGTGTTGGTTGGAAGGCTTCTTGGATCAATGGTTGCCTACAATTTCTTTTGGCTTCTAAAACACGCAACTTAAGTTGCATCAACGCCAATTGTAGTTGGAGTTGCTCAACCAACTCATTCCTTCCATCATCCATTTTTGGTGCCGCTTTCACGGTTGTGGAGCAATTTTCTCTAACAAAAATAAATAAACATATAAATAAACAAACATAAAAACAATATCTAAATTAGATAAAAACAACTTTTCACAATATCAAAAGTAAAAACTCAACCAATCCCCGGCAACGGCGCCAAAAACTTGTTCGCTATTATTTTCACCACGCCGCAAGTATACGGTGTAGTTGCAATATAAGGGAAGCAAGGTCGTATTCCACAAGGATTGGTGAATTTAAACTTCTAAATACTATTAATAAGTTGTTTTCAATCTATTTAGACAACCAAAGATGAAGAGATATTGAGAACTAAAACAAAGCTAAATAAGCAAATAAATAAAATAACAACAAGATAAACTTAGTTAATAAATTGGGGAATGACTCGAAGGAAAGTTATCCTAGGGACTAGATTTCGATGGATCGTAATGAACTTCAATCTAAAGCAATATTAATCTTGATATGGCCTACTTATCTAGGGCGATCTCCCCACTAGTTTTAGCCCCCTCCCGGACGACTAAAACAGTAGATTACGGGTCATAATTGCCGTCCCCGGTCAATTTCTAACCTATAACTCCCAAGAGCACAAAAGATCAACAAGCCCTCACCCACCTCTCAACCTCCCGGTTTATTGAGATGATATGTATCAAACTCCTAATCTATTGTAATTATCCTCTCCCGATTCAAATCACAAATTAGAAATGCACAAAAGGTGGTCAACCAATCATACAAGAGATAAATCTAGGACTTGAAAAGATAACAATAAGCACAATCAAGATATATATTGAACAAAGAAATCAATCCATTACAAATCCATCTAATCTAATCCCTAAGATAAGAGATTTTAGCCATGCATATTCATAATAAAAGCAAATCTCAAGTCATAAGAAAACATAAATAAAGATATAGAGAGATAGAGATTCATAGACAAATCCTATAATCTTGATCTTCAATCATGTAGTCTTGATGAGCTCCTTTCCAAGTCTTCCCCTTCTTTATTTGATTTTGGTGTTGTTTTTGTGTGTGGAAGAGAGAAAAAATGGTAGAGAATGGAGGCTAGGGTTTGGAATTGGAGAGAATTGGGGAAGATGGAGTGGGTGTGTGATGTTGGGGATGATGAATAATGTGAGGAAAAGGGGAAAAATGGGGGTTAAGGGCTGAAAAACGCGACTGGGGCCCACTTGGGGATGCTCCGCTCTTTTCCCGCGGTCACGGCCCGCGTCCGCGGCCTTCAAACGTGGGGAAGAGTCAGGGGACCCGCGGTCCCACCCCGCGGCCGCGGGTGGTGACCGCGGGTGTCTCCTGAGTCGGGGGCAGCTGACCCGCGGTCCCACCCCGCGGCCGCGGGTGGTGACCGCGGGCTACTGGGCGTATTGCGCAGGCCGCTCGTTTTGCTCCGTTCTCCCTCGTCCGGACTCGGATTTGGTCGCCGTTTGCGCTCACGGATTCCTCTCGAGACGTACTTCAATCTCATATCTTCAAAATCCTCCAATTAATCCTTGATGTTTCCTGAAATTACTCCAAAACTACACAAAGATATCAAATCTTCATAAAACTAAATATTCGGGCACAAACAAGCATTCACAAGCAAAACATGAAGGGAAATGACAACAAAACATGTGGAATTGAGGTACGAAAACCATGTTTGTCAATTATGCATTCTTCTTTTTTATCTACACACATTTTATAATATTTTATTTTAGGGTATAGGGTTAGGGTTTAGTGTTTAGGTTTTTAGTGTTTAGGGTTTAGTTTTTAGGGTTTAGTGTGTAATGTTTTAGTGTTTAGGGTTTAGTTTTTAGGGTTTAGGGTATAGGGTTTAGTGTTTAGGATTTAGTGTTTAGGTTTTTAGTGTTTAGGATTTAGTGTTTTGGGTTTAGGGTTTAGGGTTTAGGGTTTAGTGTTTAGTGTTTAGTGTTTAGGGTTTAGGGTTTAGGGTTTAGTTTTTAGGGTTTAGTGTTTAGGGTTTAGTATGTAGTGTTTTAGTGTTTAGTATTTATTTTAGGGTTTGAGTTTTAGTATTTAGGGTTTAATGATGTTTAGATTTTACTGTTTTAGTGTTTAGGGTTTAGTTTTTAGGTTTTAGTGTGTAGTGTTTTAGTGTATATAGGTTTTAGTGTTTAGTATTTATTTTAGGGTTTTGGTTTTAGTGTTTAGGGTTTAATGATGTTTAGAGTTTAGTGTTTTAGTATTTAGGGTTTAGTTTTTAGGTTTTAGTGTGTAGTTTTTAGTGTATATAGGTTTTAGTGTTTAGTATTTATTTTAGGGTGTATTTGCAAAAATAATTATTTGTAGTTAATGTTTTATGCATTTTCATGTAATAATATATGCATATCAGTGTATGAAATTATGCATCCCCAAAAATTAAAAAAAAATTGAAAAATTTTTTTTTTTTGGGGGGGCGGGTGGGTGGTCGGTGGTTGGGGTGGGGGTGGGTCAGTGGTCGAAAATCAATTTTTGAAAAAATAAATAAAAATTTGGGAGAGGGGGGTGGGTGGTGGGTGGGGGGTGGGGGTGGGGCAGGGGTGGGTCAGCAATCAGAAAATCAGTTTTTGAAAAAAAAATTGGGGGGGGGGGGGGGGGAGGCGGGTGGGGTGGGGGGTGGGGCGTGGGTGGGGTGCGGTGGGGGTGGGGCAGGGGTGGGGTGGGGTTCAGGGGTGTGAGGGGGTGGGGTGGGGTGAAATCTTATGCATTTTTATATGAAACTTTATGCATTTTTATATGAACCTTCATGCATTTTCGTATTAAACTTTATGCATCTAAAATATATCTATTTTGAGAAAATCTAATTTTTTTTTAGTTATTAAATCCGAAAATTACATTTTAATTTTACGTCTCTCCAGATTTTGCCTTGAAATGCTTGGAAGCTTCTTGCCACGTGTCACCATTTTGATGCGCCACATGTCATAAATGTGTGGTCTAGATTTGGATCTACGGATCTATTATAAGCTTGGATACTACCGGAATATAATTGGAATATAATTTTTGGAATTAATAATTTAAAAAAAATTAAATTTTCACAAAATAAATATATTTTAGATGTATAAAATCTCACACGAAAATGCATAAAGTTTTCACATGATTTATTAAAATGAAATGCATTTTTTGTATAATTTAATGCATTTTTATGTAAAAACTTTATGCATTTTTGCTTGATTTTATATGCATGTGAAACATGCCTATTTTTGGGGGGGTGGTAATGGGGAGGGTTGGGGGGTGGTGTGGGGTGGGTTTGGGGGTGGTATAGGGTGGGGTGGTGAAAATACCAAAACTGTAAAAATCAAATGCATTTTTCTATTCAAAGTTATGCATTTCATGTGAAAACTTTATGCATTTTCGTGTAAGACTTTATGCATCTAAAATATATCTATTTTGTGAAAATCTAAAAAAATATATATTTTTTAATTTTTAATTTCGAAAATTAAATTCCAATTTTACCCCTCTCCAGATTTTACCTTGAAATGCTTGGAAGCTCCTTGCCACGTGTCACCATCTTGATGCGCCACATGTTATAAACTTTCTATTTCAGCAGATGCGCCACATGTTATAAATGTGTGGTCAAGAATGGGATCTAGGGATCTATTATAAGCTTGGATACTACAGGAACCCAACCCTATATATATATATTATTATAAAAAACTCAAAATTTGGGAGGGGGCTTCAGCCCCCCTGGCTACGCCCCTGCTTCAAGGAACATACTAGAACACCACCAACAACAAACCCTAAAAGCACTAATCCAACATGTATATAACAGCTACACTTGAACTTTATCCAACAATATCACGTGCTCTCTTCCATGCAAATAGCCTTGGACTTTAGCTTCTTCATGCTGAGATGTAACATGTTGAGTTGGCAAGTAATCTGACGTGGAGGTCACCTTAGACATTAACAGTCTTATCTCTATCTTAATAATAAATTCGATTTTAATTAACATATGGCTTGTCTATGTCACAATAATAAATAAATATTAATGTAATGAATAAAATATGGCAGAATTCCTAATACATTTTAAAATAAATATATACTCGATCAATCAAAACATAACCAACATAAAACATTTTATTATATTTAAAATAGTTGAATATTAATTATTATCTATTTTACAAATTGTATAGCTCTTAATTAAAATAGTCCATATATATATATGGGGCATGTGAACCGTGGGGACGCTACTTCTTTCCCAATTTTGGTGTCTTATGATCAATTTCTTTTAGTTTTTAATTATTTTTTGTTCAATTTCAATTATTTACGATTTGACCTATCAGTCAAGAGTTCATCTGACGGGTGGATGGCTAGATCATCTAGCCACTCGGGCAGTCAGATCGTTCTCTTTTTCAAATTTTTCTTACACATTTATGATTGATAGCTGTCAAATCGGTCAAATGTGTAAGACTTTCACAAAAAATAAAGCAAAACCACCAACATTAGACGTATTTAAAGAATACGGCATAAGAAACTTGTATTTATGAAAGATGACATTTTTTATACAATAGAGCATTTTAAATTTCCACTCTTACCTGATGTTGGAATATAAAAATAAACTTGATTTTTTTAAGTGAAGACATTTGTATTAGAAATATCTAGAATGAAGATATTTGTATTAGAAATATCTAGAATCAAGATATTTTAAGAAGAAAAAGAAAGAAAGAAAAATTAATATAGAGAATTCTAGAAAAAGTGACTAAGTGAAGATATTTTGTAATAGTAAAATAAGTATAAAAATCTAGATAAAAATCAAGAGAATTCTAGAATTCTCACTTGACTACTATATATATGTGGAGGTTGTATCAATTGTTTAGAATGAAGTGAATTGAAGAAAAATTGTGTTAGTAAACTACAATCCTTCCACTCAAATTTCTAAGCACACACACGTCCACAACCAATTTCTCTAAATTTCCTCCTACCAATTAAATAAATTCTCCATTATATATACTTATATTCCAACAAAGTGGTATCCGAGCCATAAAATCCTACCTGTGGAATGGCCAACCTACAATTGTTTCAAGTCCCCATGCTCAACAAGAGCAACTTCGACAATTGGAGCATCAAGATGAAGGCGCTATTGGGAGCCCACGACATTTGGGAGATTGTGGAGAACGGCTACGAAGAGCCGCAGGACGAGGCCACACTATCCCAACAAAAAAAAGATAGATTGCGAGAAACGAGAAAGAGAGACAAGAAGGCTCTCTGTCTCATTTATCAAGCACTAGGGGACGACGATTTCGAGAAGATCTCGAATGCGAGTACCGCCAAAGAAGCGTGGGAGAAGCTCCAGAACGCGTGCAAAGGAGCGGAGCAAGTAAAAAAGGTACGACTTCAAACTTTAAGAGGAGAGTTTGAGTCTTTACATATGAAAGAGCCTGAATCGATTTCGGATTATTTTTCAAGAGTATTGGCGGTGTCTAATCAAATGAAAAGAAATGGTAAAAAATTGGAGGATGTAAGAATTATGGAGAAAATATTACGATCACTAACCCCAAAGTTTGAGCACATTGTGGTAACGATTGAAGAAACTAAAAATTTGGAGGAGATGACAATCGATCTCTTGTTGGGGTCGTTGCAAGCATATGAGGAGAAGCAAAAGAAAAAGCAAGAGATTTCAGAGCAACTTTTAAAAATGCAAGTAAGCTCAAAAGATAAAGAAGAAGGTCCGAGCAATGGTCGTGAACAATTCGGGAGAGGACATGGCCAAGGACAAGATCGAGGCAGAGGCTGTGGACGTGGACGTGGACGAGGACGAAAGAAATGAGTTCACAAGTGGTCGAGGGAGGAGCAATCCGCAGTCGAGGTACGATAAATTTTCAATAAAATGTTATAATTGCCATAAATTTGGGCACTATGCTTTCGAGTGCAGAAGTGAAAAAGTAAGGATTGAAGAAAAGACCAATTATGCTGAAAATACAAGTCAAGAAATTGGTAGTGTGCTTCTGGCATATAAAGGAGAAGCTGGAAGACAAGATGACACGTGGTACCTCGACACCGGTGCACGCAACCACATGTGCGGAAAGAGAAGCATGTTCGTGGAGCTTGATGAGTCGGTAAGTGGCAACGTCTCCTTTAGTGATGAATCTAAAATTCAAGTTAAAGGAAAAGGAAAAATTTTAATTCGCTTGAAGAATGGAAATCATGAATTTATTTCCAACGTTTATTACGTGCCCAATATGAAAAATAATATCTTGAGTTTGGGACAACTCTTAGAGAAAGGTTATGATATTCACATGAGAGATTATAACCTTTCAATAAGAGATGGTAAAAATAATCTTATTGCTAAGGTGCCAATGTCTAAAAATAGAATGTTCTTATTAAATATTCGAAATGACATGGCAAAATGCCTGAAAGCGTGTTACCAAGATAAGTCTTGGTTGTGGCATCTTCGGTTTGGGCACTTGAATTTTGGTGGTTTGGAGTTGCTATCAAAGAAAGAGATGGTGAGAGGCCCACCATCCATCAAACATCCCGATCAACTCTGTGAAGGTTGTCTACTCGGGAAGCAGTTTAGAAAACCATTCCCAAAGGAGTCAAGCTCAAGAGCTCAAAAGCCACTGGAGTTGATTCATGCTGACGTGTGTGGGCCAATAAATCCAAGCTCCGTCGGTATAAATAATTATTTTCTGCTCTTCATTGATGATTTTTCTAGAAAAACGTGGGTATATTTCTTGAAGCAGAAGTCAGAGGTATTTGATGCATTCAAGAAATTCAAAGCTGTCGTCGAGAAGGAGGGCGGTCGACAAATCAAGGCCATGAGGTCTGATCGAGGGGAGAATTCACATCAAGGGAGTTTCTAGAATTTTGCGAAGCAAATGGAATTCGACGGCCCCTGACAGTTCCAAGATCCCCCCAACAAAATGGAGTGGCAGAAAGAAAAAATAGAACAATCATGGAGATGGCGAGGAGCATGCTAAAGACGAAGAATCTGCCTAAAGAGTTTTGGGCCGAAGCAGTAGCGTGCGCGGTGTACCTGTCTAACCGATCGCCGACAAGGAGCGTGTGGGGAATGACTCCACAAGAAGCCTGGATTGGGAGAAAGCCAGGAATTTCCCATCTAAAGGTATTTGGGAGCAAAGCCTACGTGCATGTACCAGTTGAGAGAAGGAAGAAGCTCGACGATAAAAGCGAAGCATTCATCTTTATCGGGTACGACTCTAACTCTAAAGGCTATAAGTTATATAATCCAAATACCAAGAAAACAGTGATAAGTCGAGATGTGGAGTTCGACGAAGAAGGAGTGTGGGATTTTAATCCCAGTGGTGACTTCACCTTCATCCCACAATTCGATGATGAAAGGACAGTCGAGCAAGTTGGAGAAGTCCAACAAGAGGTAGTGACTCCGCCAGCTTCACCTATACAAGTTACTGAAGACTCGCCACCATCTTTCTTAAATGAAAGAGCCACACCACGAGCAAGGAATTTGGATGAGATATATGAAGACACTGAAAGGTTAGAAGATCTCACCTTGTTTTGCCTATCTGCTGATTATGAACCTGAAGCAGCAAATAGTGAAAATTGGCGAGTTGCAATGGACGAAGAGATCAAAGCTATAAACAAGAATGATACGTGTGAGCTCGTGACACTACCGGAAAGGCACAAGGCCATTGGAGTCAAGTGGGTGCATAAGGTTAAGAAGAATTCCAAAGGTGAAGTTGAAAGATATAAAGCAAGGCACGTTGTGAAAGGATTTCGCCAAATTCAGAAGTTTGCTCGGAATGAAAAATCAAGTTTAAGGGGAAGTGTTGGAATATAAAAATAAACTTGATTTTTTAAGTGAAGATATTTGTATTAGAAATATCTAGAATCAAGATATTTTAAGAAGAAAAAGAAAGAAAGAAAGAAAAATATAGAGAATTCTAATAGTAAAATAAGTATAAAAATCTAGATAGAAATCAAGAGAATTCTAGAATTCTCACTTGACTACTATATATATGTGGAGGTTGTATCAATTGTTAAGAATGAAGTGAATTGAAGAAAAATTGTGTTAGTAAACTACAATCCTTCCACTCAAATTTCTAAGCACACACACGTCCACAACCAATTTCTCTAAATTTCCTCCTACCAATTAAATAAATTCTCCATTATATATACTTATATTCCAACACCTGACACTACCGCACGGCATTTTAAATTTTCATTCTTACCTAACACTACCACGGTACCACCTAGGGTTGTAAATAAACAGAGGTACTCGCAAGCTATTTAAGATTCGGCTTGAAAAAAAGCTCGTTAATTCGGAGCTCAATTCGATAGTATCGAGCAAAGCTCGAGTCTAACATTACTCGGCTCGTTGAGCTCGCGAACATGTTCGGATTCGATTGTTCGTGAACATGTTTGCGAGCCTGTTCACAAACCTTCAGTCGAGCCTTCAATCGAATTAGTGCACGAGCCTTAAACGATTCGAGCTTGATATGTGTGTTGTTTGTGGTGAATCACTCCATAGAATTGCACCATTTTTTTCGAATTTTTTATGAATATAGGATGGCTGTAGTTGATATGTGTGTTGTTTGGGTATAAACATTCGTGCCCTAGGAGACAGATAATGGATTTCTGTATAACAATTTCAATAAGGAATGTTTTTCTTATTTGCAACATCTGAGCGTGTAGTAGCTACACCTAATATACTCAACTCATAGATTGTAGTTAGTAGCTATACCTAACCTTCAATATGCGCACCAGTTTACAGAACCCCAACTTTTCGGATGTCAGAAATTCACATTTATTGCGACCTTGAAATAAATAAATCAAAAGATTAGAATCAACCTCATCTTCTATATATTATAGCAAAATAAATCTTATCCTACGTGGTATTGTATAATCACTCCATTCTAATTTTTCTCAATTTTCATTCATTTTTATTTATTTATACATTTCTAATCAATTTTTACATTATAGCAAAATAAATCATATCCTACGTGGCATCGTATAATCACCCCATTCTGATTTTTCTCAATTTTCATTAATTCTTATTTTTTTTATAAATTTTTAATCAATTTCCATATCTAAAAAAAGATTTATATTTGTATTTTATTTTATTATATAATATTAGAAGTCTATCACATCATACTCACAAATTAATATGTATATATATAATACGTTTATATATAGATGTATTCACTTAAATAATTAACTATATATATGTGATTGAATATGATTTCAAATTTGACGATGTTGTATAAGGTTTGAGACAAGATGATGCTCGTAACTCAATTTTTCGTCTTTCAAGTTTTAGAGATGATGCTCATAAGTAAGAGGCGAGATTACCAAGACTCAATTATGATCTTTCAAACTCTAGACGAGATGATGCTCACAAGTCAGTTATGGTGTTTTAAACTTCAGACAAGATAATGCTCAAAACTCAGTTATGGCATTTTAAGTTTCAGACAAGATAATGCTCAAAACTAAGTTGTGCTAGTGATAGATCATTTATCCACCGTGGGCAAGCGTGACGTGCCCATCACTGATGTGACAATTTTTAGGATTTGCGGTGGGGGCATTCGCAATGTGATCGGTATTCAGTGGCTTCGTGTAGGTGCCGTCCATGCCCACCACCGTCACGTTGTGGTTGTTGATTTTGAAGTGTGTCTTGGGCGGTAGAATGATGATGGCTCCATATATAAACAGTAGCTCGAGACCAATCGCTATGGGCGTGCCAAAATAAAGTGCCTTCTTCGTTGGAGAGCAGAATTCGTTGTCTAAACCTCTTGCCGGGACTAATCGGACACTGCGTCACATGGCTCGCGCCATCTGTCCATGGATATCTCGGCATTTTTACTCCATGCCTGAAATTAATCACAATTAGAGCACCCACACTGGGGGGCGCGGACGCTAGCCCGGGCCTGGCGCGGGCGTGCCCCCTGCAATACCGCGCCAGCTTCTCTTCTCCGCACCAAGTGCGGACGGCATTTTTGAAGGGCGCGTGCAATGCACAACCCTGTAAAACAATTTTACTAAAAATTAAAATGATATAAAATTGGAGGACCGATTAAAATAACAAAAAATATAAATTCTTCTGTTAGATTGCATGTATATGTGAGACGGGTCGGGTCAGATCAGGATAATTATTCTCCTGGGCGCGAGTTGTGGGTTTGGGCCGAATAATTCAAAGTAATTATTATTGTGATAAAACAGCGAGAAGACAGCTCAGGCACGTAGAAAAGGACTGAAAGTGATCCTAAGTACTCACAAAGTCACAAGACTGACCAACACTGTCCCGCTCCTTCAAGTATTAGATTTACATGTTTTTTTTCAAATCCAGAAAATCCACAATTCCCAATTTCAAAAAAAATTGACAGTCGTGTTGACATTGGTTGAGACCACCCCCCTTTAATTTTTTTTATCCCTACCAACTGGCCAACCCATAAAGGCACAAATTCAAATAAATTAAACAAGAGAGATCACACCTTCTGCATCTACACCAGTGAACTAGATTTGCTTGACAAACCAGAAATAAAATTTCTTAACGTAGAAATAATAAACAAACGGCGATAATCACAATGCAATCATAGTTGATCCTTTTCGGGAAAGTAAAGGTGGCATACCGAGTTTGCAACAAAAGTAGAAGCTGTCGGTGGGAAAAGGAACTGATAGCGGCTTTTCCAAGTGAATAATGCAGAATCAAAGAGAGAAAACAATGAACAAGTTGGATTCACATTCGGATTCGAAAAGAATGTTGAGATCGGACGGCTGAGAATGGAGGAGTAAAACGCGGGAGGTCACATCCTCAGACTAGCTTTCTGCAAATGTTACTTTGTTATTGCAATAACAAAAATAGATATCTTATTTTAATGAATGATTATTTTAATGAATGAATGCAATAACAAAAATTTAAGATAAATTTTCATGATTAAAAGAGTAAGAATAATTCTTTATTCTCAATTTAAATCGAAGTTCTTATTTAAACTTCATATAGGGAGAGAGGCCGTGACAAATAAAATTTAAGTGTTGTACGATAAAAGTTGGAAAAATGGGAGAAAGAAATATATTGAGAGAGAAATATCTAGCTGGGTAGGGTAATTAAAGGTATGGACGATCTAAGTCCACGATCATCATCTGCCTTCCTCTTGTAGTATGTGTGATAACGACTTATACATAAATCCTAATTACCAATTCAAGGACTGATAAAGACCTCAACATACCACGTTTTTCATATCTCTCTTTTAATTCTACTACTTTCTATAAAAAGAAATACTACTAATTTTATAAACAATCAATTGAGATGTCACTACTGTTCAATTAAGCAACAACATGGATCATACCGAAAATTAATCATCATCTGCCTTCCTCTTGTAGTATGTGTGACAACAACTAATACATAAACGGTCATTAAATGCCACGTTTTTCATATCTCTCTTTTAATTCTACTGTTTTCTATAAAAAGAAATCATAATTTTATAAACAACCAATTGAGATGTATACACATCACTACTGTTAAATTAAGCAACAACATGGATCATACCGAAAATTAATACTAAAATAAGAACAATTTTTAGCCTTTAGATTATCAAGATTTATGATTGATTCATCATTTTGTTAAATGAATTTAAGGTCATGTGTTCGAATCTCATAAAAAGTGAAAATTTTAATTTTTGAAATTCAAACACTTATACAGTGAATTCGAACATGTTTTACATAAAATTCAAACGTTTTCATTAGTTTGCATTTTATATTTTAAGAGGGGTTTATAGCTTAGCTCAAACCTATATACTAGCATATAGCAGTGAAGCTTTCAATAGAATATACTAGTATCTAAACTTATTCGTTGACCGTGAGTTGAGGTTATCTATTTTTTAAGGTTTTAAAGGATTTTTTTTAATGGCAAGAAGTGTATACATGTATTTTATTTTATTTAATACTCTTTACGTTCATAAAAAATAGTTTTAGTAAGAAACGACACAAGTTTTAATAAAAATTTTATTGTATTATGAATGGAAAAAATGTCTCACTTAAAAAATACTTCCTCCGTCCATGAAAGAACTTCCTATCTTTTCTTTTTGAGACGTCCACAAAAACACTTTCTACCTATTTTTTGACTATACCCCACCACTTATAATTACTCTTACTTTCGCTTTTTCACAACTCTCAATATTAATTATAGTAATACCTTTTCACAACTTTCAATAGACTCAACAACTTTTTCTCTATTTTTAATACACTCAATAATATTTTTCTTAAAACGCATGTCACTCCCTTCTAGGAAGTTCTTTCATGGTTTGAGGGAGTAGTATTTATAATAATAATTAATTATATTGTGAGTAGAAAATAAGGCCCATCAGGCACTATGTGATAGATATTTTTCAAAAATAGAAAGAGATTAATTTTTGTGGACATTTTAAAATGACAAAAATGAACTATTTTTGTGGACGATGAGAGTATTAAATAAAAAATACATACAACTAAACACAAAGTGAATGTTATTGAATAGAAAATGAATAAAATAAATAACGGTATATGCATTTTTACGATAATTAATACTCCCATCATGATGTGAAAAAAGGTAAGAGAAAAAGAAAGTGGCATTTTGCATAAAATACATATGATTGTCCAATTTTTTATATAAAATATCACATATTGTGTGGTGCATGACTGAAGTATGAGTCCCACTATAGTAAATTGTGCTATGGGTTTTGTACATTTTGTGGGGACATACTAAAATGACAAAATTAAAGAAACATTGATGGTGTACTGAAGGAAGGACTAAAAGAAATAACACTAGTTTAAATAAAAGAAACCCATGCTGGTTTTCTTATGAATCATGGTGAGCCTTGTGTAAGTAAGACTCAGTTATTTTACAATACGTGCGGATTGATATAATTAATTAATTCTAAATTGTTGAGGCTGCAGGGGGCGCTTCACAGCGGGGCATATCTGGGGGCGGAGGCAACATCTTCTCATTGGGGGCTTCCCCGTCCTTAACGATGAACGCCATCATCATTCCCCAACTGTGATGACACTCGAAATGACAGTGCATGAACCACACTCCTGCGCGCGATAATATTAATGCAACTTTAATTACTTAATAAGCTATGAGACTCTTGCTTAACTTTAATTTATAAAGGAAAATGAGATGGGAACTGAACCTGGATTGTTAGCCTTAAATCTGATAGCACTCCATCCATATTTTCTCCCATCAATTAAATAAAATTCTCCATTTATATATACTTATATTCCAACAAAGTGGTATCAGAGCCACAAGATTCTACTTGTGGTATGGCGAATTTACTATCGTTTCAAGTCTCCATGCTCAACAAGAGCAACTTCGACAATTGGAGCATCAAGATGAAGGCGCTATTGGGAGCCCACGACGTTTGGGAGATTGTGGAGAATGGCTACGAGGAGCCGCAGGACGAGACCGCACTATCCCAACAACAAAAGGATAGATTGCGAGACGCGAGAAAGAGAGACAAGAAGGCTCTCTGTCTCATTTATCAAGCGCTGGGGGATGACGATTTCGAGAAAATCTCAAACGCGAGCACCGCCAAAGAAGCGTGGGAGAAGCTCCAAAACGCGTGCAAAGGAGCGGAGCAAGTAAAAAAGGTACGGCTTCAAACTTTAAGAGGAGAGTTTGAGTCTTTACATATGAAAGAGTCCGAATCGATTTCGGATTATTTTTCAAGAGTCTTGGCGGTGTCTAATCAAATGAAAAGAAATGGTGAAAAATTGGAGGATGTTAGAATTATGGAGAAAATATTGCGCTCACTAACCCCAAAGTTTGAGCACATTGTGGTGACGATCGAAGAAATAAAAAATTTGGAGGAGATGACAATCGATCTCTTGTTGGGGTCGTTGCAAGCATATGAGGAGAAGCAAAAGAAGAAGCAAGAAATTTCAGAGCAACTTTTAAAGTTGCAAGTAAGCCCGAAAGAGAAAGAAGAAGGTCCGAGCAATGGCTATGGACATTCCGGGAGAGGACGTGGTCAAGGACAAGATCGAGGCAGAGGCCGTGGACGTGGACGTGGACGAGGACGAGGAGGCTTCGTCAACAGTGGTGAAAGAAATGAGTTTACAAGTGGTCGGGGGAGGAGCAACCCGCAGTCGAGGTACGATAAATCCTCAATAAAGTGTTATAATTGCCATAAATTTGGGCACTATGCTTCCGAGTGCAGAAGTGAAAAAGTAAGGATTGAAGAGAAGGCCAATTACGCTGAAAGTACAAATCAAGATATTGGTAGTGTGCTTCTGGCATATAAAGGAGAAGCTGGAAGACAAGATGACATGTGGTACCTCGACACTGGTGCTAGCAATCACATGTGCGGGAAGAGAAACATGTTCGTGGAGCTCGATGAATCAGTAAGTGGCAATGTCTCCTTTGGTGATGAATCTAAAGTTCCAGTTAAAGGAAAAGGGAAAATTTTAATTCGCTTGAAGAATGGAAATCATGAATTTATTTCCAACGTTTATTACGTGCCCAATATGAAGAATAATATATTGAGTTTGGGACAACTCTTAGAGAAAGGTTATGATATTCACATGAGAGATTATAACCTTTCAATAAGAGATGGCAAAAATAATCTTATTGCCAAGGTGCCAATGTCTGAAAATAGAATGTTCTTATTGAATATTCGAAATGACATGGCAAAATGCCTGAAAGCGTGTTACCAAGATAAGTCTTGGTTGTGGCATCTTCGGTTTGGGCACTTAAATTTTGGCGGTTTGGAGTTGCTGTCAAAGAAGGAGATGGTGAGAGGTTTACCATCCATCAAGCATCCCGATCAACTCTGCGAAGGTTGTCTACTCTGGAAGCAGTTCAGAAAGCCATTCCCAAAGGAGTCAAGCTCAAGAGCTCAAAAGCCACTGGAGTTGATTCATGCTGACGTGTGTGGGCCGATAAATCCAAGCTCCCTCGGTAAAAATAATTATTTTATGCTCTTCATTGATGATTTTTCTAGAAAAACGTGGGTATATTTCTTGAAGCAGAAGTCAGAAGTATTTGATGCATTCAAGAAATTCAAAACTGCCGTCGTGAAGGAGAGCGGACGACAAATCAAGGCCATGAGGTCCGATCGAGGCGGATAATTCACGTCAAGGGAGTTTCTAGAATTTTGCGAAGCAAATGGAATTCGGCGGCCCCTGACAGTTCCGAGATCCCCCCAACAAAATGGAGTGGCGGAAAGAAAAAACGGAACAATCATGGAGATGGCAAGGAGCATGCTAAAGACGAAAAATTTGCCTAATGAGTTCTGGGCAGAAGCAGTGGCGTGCGCGGTGTACCTATCCAACCGATCGCCGACAAGGAGCGTGTGGGGAATGACTCCACAAGAAGCCTGGAGCGGGAGAAAGCCAGGAATTTCCCACCTAAAGGTATTTGGAAGCAAAACCTACGTGCATGTACCAGATGAGAGAAGGAAGAAGCTCGACGATAAAAGCGAAGCATTCATCTTTATCGGGTACGACTCTAACTCTAAAGGCTATAAGTTATATAATCCAAATACCAAGAAAACAGTGATAAGTCGAGACGTGGAGTTCGACGAAGAAGGAGTCTGGGATTTCAGCTCCAACGGTGACTTCACCTACATCCCACAGTTAGAAGAACAAAGAGCAGAAGAGCAAGTTGGAGAAGTCCAACAAGAGCCAGTGACTCCACCAGCTTCACCAGTGCCAGTCACTGAAGACTCGCCACCATCTTTCTTAAATGAAAGAGCTACACCACGAGCAAGGAGTTTGGGCGAGATATATGATGATACTGAAAGGTTAGAAGATCTTACCTTATTTTGCCTGTTTGCTGATTGTGAGCCTGTTAGCTTTGAAGAAGCAGCAGATAGTGAAAATTGGCGAGTCGCGATGGATGAAGATATCAAGGCCATAAAGAAGAATGATACGTGGGAGCTCGTGACACTACCGAAAGGGCACAAGGCTATTGGAGTCAAGTGGGTGTATAAAGTTAAGAAGAATTCCAAGGGTGAAGTGGAAAGATATAAAGCGAGGCTCGTCGCAAAAGGATATAGCCAAAGAGCTAGAATTGATTATGATGAGGTATTTGCTCCCGTCGCTCGCTTAGAAACTATCAGACTAATACTCTCTCTTGCAGCCCAAAATAGATGGAAGATTTATCAAATGGATGTCAAGTCAGCCTTCTTGAATGGGTATATAGACAAAGAAGTTTATATCAAGCAACCAATGGGCTATGTGGTGAAAGGGCAAGAAGATAAAGTCTTGAAGTTAAAGAAGGCCCTATACGGACTAAAGCAAGCACCAAGGGCATGGAATAGCAGGATCGATAAATACTTGGAGGAGAATGGTTTCACCAAATGCCCTCACGAGCATGCTTTCTACGTGAAAGCCAATGGAGGAGATGTCTTAATTGTGTGCTTGTATGTAGATGATTTGATTTTCACAGGAAATAATCCAAAGATGATTGAGGAGTTCAAGAAGGCCATGTCAAAGGAGTTCGAGATGACAGACATTGGGCTGATGGCATACTACCTCGGCGTGGAAGTCAAGCAACTCGAAGATGGGATCTTCATCACACAAGAAGGTTACGCCAAGGAAATCCTCAAGAAGTTCAAGATGGAGGGCTGCAAAGCAATCAACACGCCAGTGGAATGCAGGATAAAATTATCCAAGAACGATGGAGGAGAAAAGGTGGACCCGACATTGTTCAAGAGCTTGGTTGAAAGTTTACGGTACTTAACTTGCACAAGGCCGGACATTCTTTATGCGACAGGACTCGTGAGTCGCTATATGGAGAATCCAACCAATACACATTTTAAGGCGGCAAAGAGAATTCTCCGCTACCTCAAAGGTACACTCAACTACGGCCTATATATTCTACTCAAGTACTAATCAATATAAGCTTGTCGGGTATAGTGATAGTGACTGGGCCGGAGTCAATGACGATCGCAAGAGTACAAGCAGATTCGTATTTTTCATGGGAGACACTGCATTCACCTGGATGTCAAAGAAGCAACCCATAGTCACGCTATCAACATGTGAAGCTGAATATGTGGCTGCCACATCCAGTGTTTGCCATGCAGTTTGGCTACGAAGTTTACTGGAAGAGCTTGGGTGGCCACAAAAGGAGCCAACAACTATTTGCGTGGATAATAAGTCAGCAATCGCGCTCTCAAAGAATCCGGTGTTTCATAATCGAAGTAAGCATATTGACACCCGCTTCCACTACATCAGAGAATGCATTGCAAAGAATGAAGTTCAAGTGGAATATGTGAAATCACAAGATCAAGTTGCAGACATCTTCACAAAGCCACTCAAGCATGAACATTTTATCAAGTTCAGAAGTTTGCTGGGAATGACAAATCAAGTTTAAGGGGGAGTGTTGGAAAAATAATAAACTTGATTTATGAAGATGATCAAGGCTACGCCGGCTTTCGGCTCACGAAGAAGCTCACCAAAGCAGCGGCGCAGGTGTTTGTGATTAATCTCAGAGTTCTGCTACCGAAGATCTTGCCGCCGTGGGAGATTATCAGATTCATTTTTGTCTATCTCCGGTGGGGTAAGAGGAAGAACAAGATCATGGAAGCCCTCGCCGGCGGCGGCCTCAATCTCAAGTCCGGCGTTGGTCATTTCTGCATACACCCTGGGGGCAGGTAGGTGGAATTATATACATAATTTTTTGGGTAAATATCACTTTAAACTCCAAACTATTTTCGCACAATCAATTATATCTTGAACTATTTATATTATTATTATTATAACACATTTATTTTTTACTCAAAATGAAAATCGAGCTCATTCTATTGGGAAGTCTCAAAAAGAAAAATTAGTATATTAGAATAGGACAGAGGGAGTAATAAATAATAGCGAGACTCAATAATCTATTCAGCCCCCGCCAAGCAATTTATTTTTTTTAATTATTATAAAATCGTTGGATTATTGGTTTTTTGTGCAAATTTTCATCTAAAATTGTCTTCTAAACGAAAGCATCAAAATCGAATTATAAAAAAATTATCTTCTAAAAATCTCGAACTCAAAATCTTAAAAATATATCCTCTCCGTCTCAGTGAAGATGAGGCATTTCTTTTGGACACGAGATTTAAAAAGTTAGTGTTTAGTGAACAAGTGAAATAAAAAAGTACAAGTGAATGAAAAAATAGCTTTAATTTATTCCAAAAAGGGAAACGACTCAACTTTGTTGGGACGTCTCGAAATGAATACGACTCAACTTCATCGGGACAGAGGAAGTAGCTCTTATTTTCTGCGTCCGCCCCTAACAACACGACACCCTAATTTAGTCTTCTTTAAAAAAACAGGGCTGTGATCGACGGGGTCGGGAAGAGCCTCGGGCTGAGCGAGTACGACCTCGAGCCGGCTCGGATGGCGCTCCACCGCTTCGGCAACACCTCGGCGGGCGGGCTTTGGTACGTGCTCGGGTACATGGAGGCGAAGAAGCGGCTGAGGAAGGGCGATCGCATCATGATGATCAGCTTCGGAGCTGGCTTCAAGTGCAACAACTGTTTGTGGGAAGTCCTCAGAGACTTGGGCGATGCGAATGTGTGGGAAGATTGCATCCATCGATACCCGCCGCCGAGCCTCGCCAACCCTTTCACCGAGAAATACGGATGGATCAATGATGAGCGTCTCAGCTTCGTTCGGATCGAGGATTGTGTGTTCTCGAGCAACGCTTGAATGATTTAAGCAAGTGTTTTGGTTGAGATATCATATGTATTTGATTAGAGCTGGTTGCTAATTAAGTAAAGTGAAATGCATGTGTGTTGTTCAAATGTAGTAAAAAATAAATGATTGAGTTATACTTTTTTTCTTGATGAAATGAAAAATTAATTTTAAAGATCGTGTGACGGGGGACGACTTGAAAACCTGACATAGGAGACGACGTCGGTGCGGCTAAAATATTAAACAAACATTTTAAAAAATAAATGATTGAGTTATCCTCTTCTTTTTCTTTCTAAATTTGTTGTTGCAAAGAAAATAAACAGGGTTTAATGGTTAAGGGTACAAGTATTAATAGTATGATAATATTACTTCCTTTCTCCAATTGAAAATGGTTTGTATTCCATTTGGGTTATTCCATTATAAGTGGTTTGTTTCTATAAATGACAAAATTTAATCCATAAAAGACATAGGCTCTACTACTTTTAATTAACCACCCTACACATTCTTCTTATTTTACGTGTAATAAAGTAACCCGTAACTTTTAATGGGACAGAGGGGGTAATTTTTTTTGGAGGTACAATACAACAGTATTACGTCACTACTCTACCATTAGACCAACACGTCCTTTCTCATAATCTAGAAATCGTAGCTCTTTTTTATAGCAGTTAAATCTAGATGATATAAAAATTAATGATCTAGATTGAATTCTACTTTCTAGAGGAGAAATTTTTATATGATCCATCTTTTTAACGAAACTAGCGTACGTTGTACGCATAATTAATGTTATTTATTTAATAAAATTTAAAATATAGATATAATATCTATTGTATTTAATTTTTTAATTAACAATTTTGTCTATTTGATTCTACAACTATAGAGTATAGTAAACCCCTTTTAAAATTATACTCAATAGATTTATAAACTATGTAGACTAATAAAATTCTTATGTCTCATTGCACTCAATAAAATACTAAATATTTAGAAGTAAAAGAAAGAAAACAAATTATTAGCTTAATATGTATGTATTTGTCGAAACTATTCTCTTACTTGGCTCTTTTACTGAACATTATTCTATTACTCTTTCTAAGATCTAATATACATTAATCCAAATAACATGTCTTTTATTAATACAAATAGCTAGTATTAATCCTTTAATATAGCATCGTTGAAATTTTCTATTAGAGTATTCCTAATCTACACTTATTTAATATTTAATACAAATAACGTGTCTTGTATTAATACAAATAGTAGTATTAATCCTATAATATAGCATAGCCCAAATTTTCAATTAGATTACTCCTAATCTAAGCTCATATTATATTAGATATATATTAAATATATTTAGTGTAATATCTAATAAATTAATATACTCTTATAAATATATAATAATATGTGATTTATAAAAAATAATCTTAAAATAAAATATGTAGTGGGGATAAAATAGGCAATCTACATTTTGTGTCCAATGCATCCTATCACAAATACTCATATGCAACTAGTTGCACCGTGCAACTAATTTCCAGAATGACACTACTTTATTCGGGAAATGACACTTGAACGTTTCTGAATGACACTACTATTTCAACATACAAAATGACACTTTAAGATTAGAAACCAGTTGAACTGTGCAACTGATTGCACCGGGGAGAGTGCCTCTTTTTCTATTAGTGTGTATACATATATTGTAAAAAAAATACTACATATCATTTGATATTCTCAACTTGGGTTGGTGGACTTAATTAATAACAATATTCGATTAATTAACCATATTTACTACTGCACGACATATTTTCCAAATTAGAGATGGCCAAATAAATTAATGTTGGTTACAGATATATGTTGCAATCCATTTAATGCAGTCAAGCGACATGTCTGAGTTAGTTAATTTAATGCAATTTTTATGAGGCGAGCTAATTGGACATAAATACTATTCAATGCACTTCAAGCAACGTGTGGTACTTTTTTTTTTTTTGAATTAGAATTACAGGAATTATCTAAATATAACCAAATAAGCAACTTGTACGCAGACGAGACCATTACATCACACAAAGGTGAAAAGATAACTGCACGCAAGCGGAATCACTACCCACACAAAAGTGGGAAAACTACACCGATCACAAACGGGATTGAACCAAAGACCTCTTACAAAGGAGAGTCGTTGGGTGTCTCAATTTTGCCACTTGCAGCATCGTGTCGTATTATTAACTCAATACAACAATAAATTTAAAGGAAAATACAGTCATTTATATAGCCTCATACTTTGATTTAAAGATAATTTAAGTCCAAATTACTAATTAAAATACATTAATACAAGCATCATAAATTGTTTTGGTGACAATCTTCAATACTAAAATAGATTTCCGGCATCAAGAAGTCTTGGTTCTCTGTCGAGCACCTGGTGAGCGTGCACAGACATTAAAACAGCTCCTTAATTCTTTGTGGATTTCTGTCGAACGAGTGGTGTGCACTAGAAATTCTGCTCCTACATCTCTTAGAGAAATCTTGAGGAAGAAAGGCGATGATATAGACTCGTTTAGACAGGAAAAAACCAGCAGATGAAAATGGTTCATCGAAATTTAGGGGTGAACAAAAATACCTGAAATCTGAATATCTAATCTGAAATTGTAACAAATTGAAAATTAGAATTTGATTCGAATTTTTGGATCGGACGGATTTTATTTTAGGCAAATTTCGAATTTTCGAATTTTATTTGACGCACTTACTTGGACATACACAATAAATGTACTTCTTTCATTTCACTTACCATTTTGGATTGTTCCATTATTATTGTCTCATTTCTATTAAAGGTAACAATTAACTGTTCAAAAGTTATGGATCCTACCATTTTTTATCAATTTATACATTATTCTTAATTACCGTGGTCAAAAGTTTTGAAACAACAATAGTGAGACGGAGGTAGTACTCCTTTTTTCTTAAGATCAATACACAAGACAATTTAAGGATGCTCTTTAGAATCACACATTTTGGCTATTCTTTAATTTCGATGATATTATTATTATTATTATTATTATTATTATTATTATTATTATTATTATTATTCCCTCCGTCCCAATTTTTAGTATCCAATTGAGAGTGACATGAGTTTTAGTAAAGTGGTTGGGTGTATTATGAGTGGAATAAGGGTCCCACTTTTTTTGTGAGAGTTAAAATAATTAAAGTGAAGTAAAAGTTTCACCTACCTTTACAAAAAATAGAAATGGATACCAAAATATGGGACATTCAAAAATGAATATATGAATACTAAAAATTGGGACGGAAGGAGTATTATTATTATTATTATTAGTATCCAACCGTTGATTCAGAAAAGTAGGACCAAATTATTCTATTAAAAAAAATAGTGTTAATAATGATAATTAATTGTATTTTAAATGGAGAAAGAAACCCACCATATAATTGAAAGTTTCCAAAAATGGAAAGAGACTAATTTTTGTGAACGCTCTAAAATGATATAAAAAAAACTAATATTTTTTTTTGTAGGCGGAGCGAGTATATCTCTTAATTTTCAATTTTGATTGATGTAAAACATATAACCAATTTAGATTATTTTTATTTATAGAATACTTTTTTAGCTATAAAATTTTATACATAAAAATATTTTATAATTAGAAAAATAAAAGATGAAAAGCACAAAAATCTAGAAAATAAAAGAAAATATAATATAGAATAAAAAACATATAATAATAAATGCACTTCACATTTTCTTTTTTTCAGAATCATATTACAATATAACTCAAAGAGTAGGTTGAAACAAATAAACACATTCAAACCAATATATATCTATATGCAAAGAATTGGACACACAATTTTACATACATTTGCCATACAATCTTACCAGACAATGGCACCACCATCACTGTTGTTCTCAGGTCTTCTTTGACAGCAGTGGCTCCAGATGGCCGGCGTCGTCTCTCGAGGCGGAGATCTCCCGATTTCCCGACTCCAACTGAGACAGGGCTGCTTCTTCTGATCTCTGTTTCAGCAGTCGATTGAAGAGGCTTGATTTCTTCTCTAGCAATGGAGATTGGCTCATGGAAGAATCGGTTAAGCTTTGCACATGCTGTAGACATACTTGGACTGCATCGTGCACGCGAACGAAGAACCATTCTCGGCCTATTAGATCGACCACCTCGGCTCTTGTTAGAGTCAGCAGAACGTCTCGATTCGGATTGGAAACGGCTATCTGAAATATGCAGGCAAAACATTTTATAAATGGATGCATCTCAATGATCATGATATATGCTAAGGGAGCGTTTACTTTTGATGATTAGCTTTGATAAATAAACATAGTAAGACGAATCCCTTAATTTATAATCCCATTGAAAATGTGGGATTGAAGAAATCTTAATCTTAAAGAAAAAAATACTCAATCATGCAAAGTAGACGCTCTAAGTTGAAGTCGTTGCTTACCTGGATGTTACGCGATCTGTATTCGTGGTACAAGTCTTTTAGAGCTTGAACAGCGCTAGAGTCTATGTAAGTGACAGCTGAAACAAAAGACCAACCGTAAATGGGGGCAAAATGATATATACTCGTTCTGAAAAACAAAACTTAAAAAATACCCACCTTTTACAAAATATACAAATTATACATGTTTTAGAATTTTTTTTACCCTTATGACGAGGTCGAGTACGTCAAATAATAGTGCATTTTATAAGAATGCTCAATCACTAATGCTCCATTGCTCGATTCACAATGGTCGAGCATGTTGAGTATTAATGTATTTACCACTAATACTCGACTTCCGAAAGTCGAGCATGTTGAGTATTAATGTATTTACAACAAAAACACTAGTGATCTACATATTCGACTCGTAGTGGCCGAGCATTAGTGCATTTACCACAAATACTCGATTTGCATTCGTTGAGCTTGAGCATGTCGAGCAAAGTTTACGATTTAAGTAAAAACAACTTGAAAATGGGTAAAAACAATCATTAACGCTAGTAAATGTCTGAATATAAACAAGAAAGATGTTGAAGATTTACTCACGAGCCATCTCAAGAATGACAAATGAATTCCTGCGACCTCAGGGCCTCGCCTTATAGGTCCATCAACTACAGTCTCGTATTCTCGGAGCCTAGAGAAGGGAAATAGGACAGCAGCACGGTTATGACAAAACACTAACATTATTTTTACAATTCTCGAGTCACCTGTCTTTGATGTAGCTTATATTGGCAAAATAGATTGGAGCATCAACGCGAACAATCACAATTCCGTTGTATGTATAAGCTTCAGGATACTGCTGCGTGTTTCTATATACAGTTGTGCCAGGTAAACGGCCCAAGACGGCTGCAAAAGAAATAATGTTTGGCTTCTCAATGAATTGCACCAATTATTTTTACAGCTAGTAGAACTTAGAAAAGAACCTTTGGCCTGATCATGTATGCATCAATGTTAACCTCTTTCACTTTTACATGGCTTACAAGTTTGTAGATCTCATATTTTCCACAAGCATCTCAAATATCCATCAGCTTATTACACAATTCATATAAAATTAGGGAAGCTAAATCTTAGTGGATAACATTATTTGCATGTCCTTTTTAGGCAGAAAGGATTATATAAGATATCAGTTCTAGAAAGACAGGTAGGGGATGACTCAGATTTCATCGTTTAAGGCCAGCAGAATAGAAGTTCGCACGAAAAATCATGAGGTCACACAAGAAAGAGCAGTCCGAATACTCAGTTTGGCTAAACTGCTAAACTCCAAAAAATGCGAGATGCGAAAAAAATTCAAAAACCCGAAAATCCAAAAATTAAAAAATCTGAAATATATAACCTAACCAATTAGACAATTATGATCAGATTAAAATCCTAAGTAACAATTCATTCATTACAATCAACCAAGAAAAATACTAAGTATAAATTATATATGTAATTTGAAATTCGGATTTTAAATATATCAGTTAGTGATCAGGAGGCATATATCCTAGGCACAGCTTCCTGAAACATATTTTCATTTAAAAGCATTTTGGGAACATTGGACGATTGATAAGCAATAAATCATGTGATGAAACATAAAGTGCCAAAGAACAGAATGGGAGACATATTATATATATAAATGACAATATTGAGGTACATAATTTAATTGTTTGGGCAAAGCAAATCCTTCTAAATTAGATCAAGACTTACCAATATGTGGATTAGCTGATTCATGGATGACAAATGCAAGTGAAACGCCAACCTAAGCACCAATACAGGGAAGCAATGAGAAAAGATAGCACATTGCAACTACTAAGATAGGCTCAATCAAAGATTGAGAAGCAAAGAAAACAGTAGGATTGACACGACTCTAATAGAATGCAATTCTAGATCAGATAAATGCATTGTTAGAACTCAATAAATTGTTAGCAGTAGTTTGAAAACTTGAGAACGACCTCTGAAACTATTAAAGGCAATCCACTTTGCTGAATTTCTGGGTCAAATTATGAAAAAACTTAGATGCAATAAGCATTATATATTTTCTACAAAATGACAAGAAAGCATTCATAAGAATAAGGAAAATAGTATAGCCAATTTAAACATCGAAGAGATGGTATATATGATTTGACGGGTACTGAACCAGAAAATTAGCTCAAATAAATAAGATTGCTAGATCTTCAATTTGAATCCATAAATTTATCACGGTTTACAATTTGATACTACGATAATGTGGTTTAAGCCAATATCCACAACTGTAGCTGAAAACTAAAATTGAATTATATACTAACATTGTAGGAGGAAAATATTTTATATATGGTGTTTATGTTGACATAGAAACAATTGTTTTAAATGAGAAGAGTCTAAGTGAATGTGTTGTTCATCTAGCAGGAAGCACACTTCTATTTGCTCAGATAAAATAGCTTTCCATTTGCCTTTTCTCTATCCTACTAATTCTTATAGAGTTCGGAATTGGCAAAATTAATTCATCCTACAAATTGTTTTCGTTTTAGATTTTATTTTCACCTACACTTTTATCCTAAAGTAAAGTTTAGAATATCTCAGTGAGGAATTCCAACATATGCAAAAGTTATTTTCATATACCATGTATACGAACACCTGTTCTCAATAATCTGGTCTCCTTTTTAAGATGATTGCTCTATAATTAAGAAAACAGAGGAAAAAAATAGAGATGAAAAATTACCAAAAATAGTAACCGGACAAAAAGTAAGATTACAGTTCAAATTATTCATAGAAAATCATCAATATAATCTATACTTACACCAAGAAGGACGCCGATCTCTATGCCAAGGAACAAGGTAAAGATGAATGTAATGGTCCAGAGGAGAAAGTCTCTTTTATCCACCCTCCATAAGAAAGTAGCTTCATCATAATCCACCTAAACCAGTGAAGTATAAAATTATAGATTGAGTGCCAAACTTAAGAAAGAAGTTCACAATAACTTCCACACATCTTATTTAACAGATTGAATTTCCCAACAATTGGTTATAACAATGGTGATAAAATGCCATGCTTTTGAGATGCAAAGTATACCAGATACTTCTGAGACAGGAAAACATGTAGGACTCATCTACTTTTGAAAGAACAACTCACCAGTCCAATAACAGCAGAAATGACAATGGCGGCTAGACCACACTGCAAAGAAACACAAAATGAAGGAGAAGACAGAATTATTAGCAACAGAATTTACTATGCTGAGAGTCAAATGTTAGCTCCATCTCCACAGATATCTCAATTTCAAACTACATATCCTTTTATGGGGGGTTTAAAGTTCCCAGTCATATCAAGACAGCTTAATGCCAGTAAAGATTTTTATGAGTCATAGAAAGAGAAGGGGCAGGCATAGTCTGCCAAGAACAAGTAAGCACTCCCACATACAACAAATTAACAATACTAAAGGAGAAGAAACAATTTCTTCAAATCAACCTGTGGTATGTATTCAAACAATGGAGTCAGGAATTGAAGCGCACATCCCATTATAATTCCCATAATTACTCCAGATAAGCCAGTTTTGGCTCCACTTTCATGATTCACAGCTGATCTGGAAAATGATCCTGCAGCGCATAATTGAGGAAAAGAATTTTCAGGAACCTATACCAATTGTGACATTTATTCTAACCTAGTACAAGTATTATTTGATTGTTTATAAGAGAAATTAAATTATTGATTCAGAGAACAGAAAACTCTACCAGTTGTAGGGTAAATAGAGAAGAAAGAACCAACAATGTTTGCCACACCAAGACCAAATAACTGTAAAAGACAAACGGTAAGCATATCTCCATACTGACATCACAAATGGATACATGACAATGCAATTCATTAGTAGGGCTAAGGTCAATGAAAACAGACCTCTTGATTGGAATCCAAGTCGTAACCATTCTTTGCTGCAAGTGCTTTAGCAATTCCTACAGACTCCTATAAATTAAAATTTGTACATTCAATATCTCCTTTCTGAAAGAGCGCATACTTCTAACAACATGAGAGAGTAGAAGATATAAGAGAAACTATAGTAGGAGAGAGTTATGATTAAAACTTCTCTTACCAAAATAGCCACGCCAGTAATGAGAATCGTTGTAGGAATCAAAGATTCAGCATACTCAAATTTCTTTGGGATGGAAAATTCTGGCAGGCCCTGTCGTATTTCACCTACCTAGAACAGCAGAGCCAAAAAAAAATACATATTAAATATATTTCACACAAGCTAAAGTTCATTGGAGGGATAATTTATGATAGTAAATGGCATTTGATTATTCTTTACAGCCCAACATCTTGGTAACTTGGTTAATTAAAGCAGTCCTCACCAAAGATATTGAAGATGGACTAAATACATGCACAAAAATGGTGCCCAAAACTACAGCTATAAGTGTGCTTGAATCATTGGACTTGTCATCGAACAAATTGAATGGAGGAATTACAAGGGGTATCTTTCTAGTCACCATTTAATATGATATATCGATATATCATATATACTAGAGAGTCCAATTTTAATTGTTATTAAATTTTAACATTTAATATGATATGTCGATATATCATATAGGAGTGTAGAAATTGTTTTTAACACCAAATTAAAAGCTGGGCCATGTGGTCTTAATTTCCACACGTCTACTTTTGCAGATGGTCACACACCACATACTATTCACACGCATATTCTTCACATATTTCTTTTTGGAGATGAAAATTACCTTTAAAGTGAAGAGACTGATACTTGCTCCAGTTATTTTAATCTTTGTTTCTTACTTTTTCTTCATTTTAATTGTTTCTCTCTTTCTCTTTTATCTTTTTGAATTAGGTCGACTTATATACTACCACTTTCTGAAACAAATTAATTTGTTAATTTGTTGTAATTCATTAGTTTAGTTTGCTCTGTGACACTTCTGTCGTGCTTAATTAGATATATTGTAATTACAATTCGGTAATAATTTATGTAGTAAAGGCTGATTTTTTCCTGAATTTAAGTTGGTTGTATTACTAGACCAAATATCCAAACAAATACAATTCAATATCTACACGCGGTTGATGAGATAGAATCTTTTGGTGCATCAGTTTTGCTGCTTGAACTAGGCCTCTTAACATAAATTATTCTGGTTGTGTCACATTGATTGAAACATCTACTATCGAATACATTTTTAGAAATGATGCTTTAATGCATTTCATGATTGATACAATTATAGTTCCGAAGGTTCAATATAAGTTATAATGTTAACTTTAATTTGGAAGGCAGAATTAGGAGAGTGGGGTGTGACGATGGAAAAAATGAATTTGTTTTTTCTAAATAATGAAAAAGTAAAAATAAAGAAGAATTAAAAATGATAAAAAAAAAATTGGAAAACAGTTCGTCTAATTTATATCTTCAAAGTTCGTATAGTCTCTCAAGTAATATCAAATATATTTAATAAATTATTCTCGAAATTGTCTCGATAATAAATGAATTTCACCCACATTTAATTTAGTCTATCGACTCTAGTGCCGGTCGCCTATGAAATTTTTAGATGGGCATGTGGTGACCATTAATACAATTAATATTATTGACTATCAGGCAATCATACACTTTAAAAAGTAATAAAAAATATATATTTCCCTTTCAATCAATTTCAGAGAATTATCTCATTCAAGAAAATAATACAAGGCGCAATTTTTCATAAGGGAAATATACAGTTGTTTTGCCATTATAATGATCAAAACGTCCATTAAATTAAAATTCAAGAGATTTAATTTGATGTGTGAAATTTTGAACCCATTTCAATTAAGCTAACATTATCTTCAACTTGAATAATATTGATTTTCCATTCAAATTAGTACGTACATTGAAATTAAATGATATGTTTAAATAAATAAATATTTTCGTATATAGAATTTTTTTTAATGAAAAGAGGGAAAACAAAATATTTTAAATTTAAAATTTTTCATAACCGATTTGTTTAAATTCCTTTTTGATGATTTTTATACTATATTAAAAAACTTGTAATTTAATTAAGATGCATATTGAACTTTTATCATGAATCAAATTTGACGATGTTTAGAAAAGAATTAAAAAACGAGAAAAAATTAATAGGAAGATAGAGAGAAAAATATTGAAAAAATTGGTGGAGAAGAAAGAGAAAAAAGGGAGGAAAAAATGTAGGGAAAATACTCACTTTTTATATAATGTATAATCAAATTATACCTAGATTTGATGCACTATGGTATCCAAATACAAAAAATTCATTTCAAGGTTTGAGAATTTCATATGAAATGTATTTCTCAAGAAAATAAAGTTAAAATTGATTAACGAAGCTTCCCTCATATTTCCACAAAAATGTGGAAAAATTGCATTCCAGTTGACTTAGACTTGACTTGTAAATAGACTCTGCTACAATTATTTTAGATTTGAATATAAATGTCAATTGGTAGGCTTTTTGTTTTCTCACAATTGGTAGGCTTTCGCCCCTCATATTGTTTTCTTGTGTTAGCCTTTCTGCTGCACAGAACATAACTCAAATCAAAAGTGATGAATATATACTTCTTGCCTTAAAATCCCACATCACTTCGGATCCTAACAATATTTTGAAAAATAAAGTTATACACTATTAATCAAATTATAAAATCACCACTCAATTATAATTAATTATAAATTAGTCTTGGACTTTACTTGATAATAATAAAGTTATACACTATTAATCAATTATAAAATGCTTGACTACAGTCAATTCCATACAACTCAAAATCTTATCACTCACGGATGGATGGATGGGAATAGATAAAAAATATGTGATGCACATTTGGTCTTTTGCTTAAATCCCTTTTTCAAATGGAAACAATTATATATCATTTTCAATCAATTTCTGAAAATTATAAATCTCCAAAAAATTTAATACAATTGACTAACCAATTATTGTTCTGCGATTATCGCGATACCGAACAATTAAATATTGCAAATTCAATTTATCCATGAAAATTGGAAAAAAAAAATATATGTGATACATATTTAGTCTTATGGTTAAGTCAAAGTCTAGTGCCCGTCCTGTAAGTAACAATTATATTTCCCTTTCAATCGATTTTTGAAAATTATCACGTCCAAAAAAATACTAATTGAAAGCAATTTTCCATATAGAAAATGTCATTGTGGGCCCCCAATAATTTGTTTATAATTAAGAAATTTAATTATTCATTTTTCATTCCATAGGTGTGAGAGATCCGATTACGAATCAGAATTCCCCCAACTCAAACAAGAGAGAGATATTGCACCACAAATCAAACATCTCAGCTTCAAAAGAGGTGGAATAATATTTTTTTTTAAATGCTGTGTAATATTTTCTCAAGCAAAGAAAAAAGAAAACAGACTCTAATATTTCCGTTACATGAAATTTCATGAGTTTTCTTCTTTGCCCCCAAATCACACTCCAATATTGAGAGCATAAAGAAGACTAGGTCAATTAATTTTAAGTCTAGACAAAATAATGACTTGCATTGACTTCCAAAAACTGTGGAAAATTTACATTCTGCAATTCTCAGTCTCCAAAACTCTAGGCTCACAAGAAGTGTTTTAGATTTGAATATAAATGGCATTTGTAGGCTTCTTGTTTTCTCACACAATTAGCACTCACAATATGGATACATTTTCCACCCTTCTTTTGCTTCTCATATTGTTTTCTTGTGTTAGCCTCTCTGCTGCACACAAGATAACTCAAATCAAAAGTGACGAATATATACTTCTTGCCTTCAAATCCCACATCACTTTGGATCCTTCCAATATTTTGAAAAATAATTGGACCAGTGGAACCTCGTTTTGCACGTGGATAGGAGTTACTTGTGATTCGCGTCGTAGCAGGGTGACTAAATTAGATATCTCGGCTATGGGACTCGGAGGAAGCATTCCACACGAAATTGGAAATCTTTCTTCACTCGTTTATCTAGATTTGAGTTGGAACTCTTTTCATGGTACTATTCCTCTATCCATTTTTTAATTTGTTGTTAATAGAATCTATTTTATGTATACACAAATTTGGATTATCACACTGCTTAAGGTATTAGACCTTGGTTTGAACAATTTGATAGGTATGTTCTTATCTCTATACTGAGAACTTAACTAGTTTGATGCCTTACTATTTCATTTCTATTGATAATCCAGAAATTGGTTGATAATGTCATTCGGTTTAAACGTAGATTTTGGGGTAAATGGCAAAGCTACGGCTCTTGCGTCTAATGATATTCTGCAGTTCCTCAGTAACATGATGTATATATAGCTAAGCAATTTATTTATTCTTTTCTCATTTTACTTTCAACTTTATTAATACTAATTCTTTATTCAGATTCTCAATCTAACAATAAAATCGGGCATACACCTAAATCTAGATTTGATATATTATAGTCTCCAAATATAAAAAACTAGTGAGTATTTTGATGTGGAATTATTTTAAATTGTAATTTAAATTAAGTTATAGTATTATTTTCCGTAATGCTATTATCTAAGCTGATTTGTGAGATTATATCGTCTGGAGTTTGTAAAATTTGGTCACAATACACTTAACAAAACCTTAACAAAATTCTTAAAATTTGTGCCGAAGCTATTTAGGTATATATTTTTTTTACGTACGGAGGGTGTATCTTATACCACAATACTTTATCAGGCCGGCTACCAAAAGACATTTGCTCGTATAACAACCTTCAAAGACTCAAACTACTTAGCCTGTCTGGGAACAAATTGGAGGGAGATATACCATTGAGTTTGGGTCAATGTACACAACTTGAGAGTATTGACTTGTCAGACAACAACTTTGGTGGAAATGTCCCTCGAGAATTTGGGAACATCACACAGCTCAAGGAATTACGCCTTAGTTGGAACAATTTGAAAGGTATGCTCTTGTCTTTATACTAATAATTTAACTTAAATATAAAAAATATTAATTTATTTAACTTATTTTTTAAAATAAAAATAAAATCTAGTTATTTTATTATATTCTCTACATTGTAGTTTTTTATAATTTTTTGTAACTTTTTTAGTTTTATTAAAAAATAAATTAAAAATAAAAGATGCAAAAAATATAACTACAATATAGATAATACAATAAAACTACTAAATTCTATTAAATTAATTGAAATTTTTTCTATTCAACTAAATTGTGGGTGACCAAAATGTGGCTACATAGATTTATTGAATCTAATAACCATTATAGGTTCAACAAGTTTTGAAAGATCACGTTAAGTTTCAAAATATCACAAGAGATACATACATACATTCATTTAATTTCATATAGTTGGACAATCTTAATTTACATTTCATAATTGATAAGATGTATGGATATTTTTATTTTCATTATTTGAATTTTTTTAGTCCCACCCTTGTAATGGGATATTAGCTCACGTAATAGTATTTATGAGGTCTTGAGATATCCTAAAATCTTACTTATGTTATTTTTATTTATCTAAGATAATCGTAAACAATAATTATCAACATACCTTTTGTTTATATCCACAACTTCCCCCATTGACGTTCACATTTTATTTATTCGAGTTTATTTCTCTTCGCCGACCGTCACCAAATTTTCTTTGGATTAAAATATTGGCCAACAATCACTTTAGTTCGTGTATAGCGATGCACAAGAAGGCGTATTAATTATATAATATTTATCCTCACTTTCATATAATTAGGAAAAGCTCACCACTAACTATTTTTCTCCAATATTTATGATTTTGGAGTTCATACTATTTGTAACATATCATTATACCTGATTCAAATCGAGTTATCATGACTTAACACAATTTCACATGGTATTCCCAAAGAGATTGATTATCTGAATAATTTAGAGATATTAGACATGAGTCATAACAATCTTAGTGGACCATTTCCAAGACAAATTTTGAACATCACAACTATACCTTGATGGCGCCTCTTTAAATGGTATGTCTGCACTACTCTTTAACCCAAAACATTAGTGAAAGAGTTTGGTATATCGTAACTAACCATGAAAATTGGAAAAAACATGTGATACACATTTAGTCTTATGCTTAAGTCAAAGTCTATTGTCCGTCGTGTAAGAGATGATTATATTTCCCTCTCAATCGATTTTTGAAAATTATTGCATCCAAGAAAAATAATTGAAAGCAATTTTCCATATAGAAGATGCCATTAATTTTTTTATAGTTAAGAAATTTAATTATTCATTTGTCATTCCATGAGCCTAAGAGACCCGATTACTTATTGCAAGATATAGCACCGAAAATCGAACATGCCAGCTTCAAAAGAGGTGAAATAATAATAAATTTTTAAAAAAGTTGCGTAATATATTTTCCCGATAAAAGAAAAAGGAAAACAGACTCTAATATTTTGAAAAATAATTGGAGCAGTGGAATCTCTTTTTCACATGAGACTTGAAGGCAGCATCCCACTTGAAAATGGAAATCTTTCTTCGCTCGTCTATACTAGGAATTTAACTAGTTTGATACCTTACTATTTCATTTCTATTGATAATTCAGAAATAAGTTGATAATGTCATTTGGTTTAAACGTAGATTTTTAAGAAAATGGCAAAACTACGGCTCTTGCCTCTAATGATATTTTTCGGTTCCTCAATAACGTGATGTATATATAGCTAAGCAATTTAATTATTCTTTTCTCATTTTACTTTCAACTTTATTAATATTGATTCTTTATTCAGATGTTCGATCTAACAATAAAACCGGGCATGCACCTAAATCTATATTTGATGTATTATGGTCTCCAAATATAAAAAGCTAGTGAGTATTTCGACGGAGAATTATTTTAAATTGTAATTTAAATTAAATTATAGTAGTATTATACACATAACAAGAACTTACCAAAATTCTTAAAATTCGTGCTGAAGCTATTAAGGCATATATATATTTTGCGTACGGAAGATGTATTTTATCGATAATACTTTATCAGGCTGCTTACCAAAAGACATTTGCTCGCATAACAACCTTCAAAGACTCAAACTACTTAGCCTGTGGTCGAACAAGTTGGAGGGAGATATACCATTGAGTTTGGGTCAATGTACACAACTTGAGAGTATTGACTTGTCATTCAACAACTTTGGTGGAAATGTCCCTCGAGAAATTGGGAACATCACGCAGCTTAAGGAATTACGCCTTGACGAGAACAATTTGAAAGGTATGGTCTTATCTTTTATACTAATAATTTAACTGATTATCTCGAAATCAATTGATGATATATAACGTCATTCAATTTCATGCTTTGTTTTCAAGCTTTGCATTGTTTTACAGTTCAATAAATCTATGCAACCACATTGTGGCCACCCACAATTTAGTTTAATAGGGAAAATTTCAATTTGTTTAATTACTGCTTTGACTCGGTTTACAGTTGAACAAAGGATTAACCTTAGCAATAAATTAACCGTATGCTTTGATTATATAAATGACTTTTTAATTTTATTTTAACAACTTATAACCCATTCGTAAATATCAGAGAGACCACTTAACTTAATTAATACTATTGCTCATGATTACTTTAGTAGACTCTAAACCGAATTGTTTACAACTTAGCCCATATCACAACATATATTGCTCATGCATTACTGTTGGTGGGCTCTTATTTATTATTATTATTTCTCTCTCTCTCTATTCTTGACACAGTTTGCATCGATCTAAATGGAATTGTTTACAATTTATCCCATATGATATATTCACTTTCATATAATTAGGAAAAACACATCACTAACTATTTTTCTAATACTTATGATTTAATTTGTAGTTCATACTATTTGTAACATATTATTACACCCGATTCAAAAATAGTTATCATGATTTGACACAATTTCACAGGTGGTATTCCAAAAGAGATTGGTAATCTTAATAATCTAGAGATATTAGACATGAGTTTCAATTACAATCTTGGTGGACCGATTCCAAGACAAATTTTGAACATCACAAGTCTCCGTCATCTAGGCCTTGGTGGCGCCTCTTTAAATGGTATGTCTGCACTACTCTTTAAGCCAAAACTTTAGTGAAAGAGTTTAGTATATCATAACTAACCATGAGAATTGGAAATAATATGTGATACACATTTAGTCTTATGCATAAGTCAAAGTCTATTGCCCGTTGTGTAAGAGATGATTATATTTCCTCAATCGATTTTTGAAAATTATTGCATCCAAGAAAAATAATTGAAAGCAATTTTCCATATAGAAGATGCATGTCATTGCAAGATATAGCACCGAAAATCGAACATATTTCCCCAATAATTTGTTTATAGTTAAGAAATTTAAGTATTCTTTTTTCATTACATGAGCCTGAGAGATCCGATTACTTATTGCAAGATATAGCACCGAAAATCGAACATACCAGCTTCAAAAGAGGTGAAATAATAATAATTTTTTTGGGAATTTATACTGAGAGGTATATATGTTCTTATCTCTATACTGAGAATTTAAATAGATTGATACCTTACTATTCATTTCTACTGATAATCCAGAAATTGGTTGATAATGTCATTCAGTTTAAACGTAGATTTTTGTGAAAATGGCAAAACTTCGGCTCTTGCCTCTAATGATATTTTTCAGTTCCTCAGTAACGTGATGTATATATAGCTAAGCAATTTAATTATTCTTTTCTCATTTTACTTTCAACTTCATTAATACTGATTCTTTATTCAGATGCTCAATCTAACAATAAAACCGGGCATGCACCTAAATCTAGATTTGATGTATTATAGTCTCCAAATATAAAAAGCTAGCGAGTATTTCGACTTGGAATTATTTTAAATTGTAATTTAAATTAAGTTATAGTATTATTTTTCGTATAATGCTATTATCTAAGCTTATTTGTGAGATTATATGGTCTGGAGTTTGTAAAGTTTGGTCACAATACACTTAACAAAATTCTTAAAATATGTGCCGAAGCTATTTAATTAGGTATATATTTTTGCATACGGAGGGTGTATTTTATACCATAATACTTTATCAGGCCGTCTACCAAAAGACATTTGCTCGCATAACAACCTTCAAAGACTCAAACTACTTAGCCTGTGGTCGAACAAATTGGAGGGAGATATACCGTTGAGTTTGGGTCAATGTACACAACTTGAGAGTATTTACTTGTCAGACAACAACTTTGGTGGAAATCAACTTGTACATTAATATTTTAGCAATAAACTGCATGCTTTGATAATAAAAAAATGACTTTTTAATTTTATTTTAACAACTGAAAACCAATTTGTAAATATCAGAGGGCCCATTTAATTAATTGATTCATTGCCAAGACTAAATTGAACAGAGTCAAAATTAAGTGGATTCGACAATTACCATTTAATGTTCACTTAATAATGTATTTGAACTAACAAAAACGAACCATTAAATATAGTGTTCTAATACTTATTATTTTTGTGGTCGTGTTATAATAATCAAATCAATTTATTTTACGACTTGGCAATTGTGGAGGCGATATTCCAAAAGAGATTGATTATGTATATCTTGGGAATAAGAAATTCCACAATGCTATGAAAACTTTAGCAAATCTTTGGCCATCTTTCGTTCAATTATAAATCAATTTAGTGGTAAAAAAATTGGACGGAACATTACATAAATTATCTGTCATCCATTTCCTAATTTGTTGGTTTTAGATACATTTGTTGAAAAGATATTTCAAATTATCTGCCAAAGTAAGATATGTGATTTGTCTAATTCCTTTGCCAGTGCATGCACAATATGAAATAGAACACGAATGATATTTAAAAAAAAAGAAAAAAAATAGAAAACACTTTTTTTTGAATTGTATGACTTAGCTAATTTGTGTCAAAAGATCTGAGTGCTTTACATCTCTTTCTTTAAAGTGATTTATATGAAGGGTTCTCCAATTTTTAGGTCCAATACCATCCACCATTGGGAATCTATCAAATTTGAGGAGCCTCTACCTCTCTTCCAACAAATTAAATGGTGAGCTTTCATTCTCCATGTGCAACATGACATCCCTTCAAATTCTTATTTTCTCAAATAACAGTTTGGAAATCTTTGGACATATTTCATCTAAATGCAAATCACTTTAGTGGCCCCATTCCATCAATATTTATGAGAGGGTGTATTTTTGAGTCTAACAATTTGAGTGTTAATAAATTGCAAGGAAATTTATCTCTACGTGTGTTCAATATAAATACGAGACAAAATTGTGAGAGACAACATTGATATGATTGTCAGTACACATGATAATAAGAGACAAAATTAATGTTATGGGAAAGTATAAAAAGAAATCTAACATTGTGAGCAGGGGCGGAGCCAGACTTTCGACTCAGGGGGGTCCAAATTTTTTTTTTTTCAAAAAAATAATAATTAAATAAAAAAAATTAAAAAATAAATAATAATAATTAATATAATTATAATGTTATTTAAATTATATAGCAAGTTAAAAAAAATAAACATAATTATTTTTTTAAAAAAAGTCCAATATAACAATTAGCAAGCATATTAATAACCAAGCACAAGTTATATTGTAAAGTCAATACCCAAAATCATCATTTGCAAGCTCTACAGAAACGGGGCAGAAAACTAGAAAAGTCTCAAATTATAGCATATATTTTCTTTAGAAAAGACATACCTTACCATTTAGCAACATTACCTTTGTTCTGTCACAATATACATAATACATCATACCATAAATATTGTCTGTAAATGCATTTGAATTATTATTATAGCAGATGAGATAACCACCACATTAATCGTCTAGCATCACTAAACTAGTACGATAATTTATTGTTTTATTTTTTGGAAGGACACTGGAATAAATTTATGTGAATAACCGATTAATTAACCGATTAAATTATAATTAATATATATTTATTATATATACTCTCATCCCAATTCTCATCTCAAATATGAAACTATATCATTCTGAATTCGCATATTAAAAGAAGGAAACAATTCCATTCTAATTAAAAGAATAAGCCCACTCAGCAGCCCATTTAGCAACTCTCTCTCTCTTCCAAAATAACCACCGACCACTGCCTCCTTGGACTCTCTTCTCTCTCTCAAATTAATATTTTTTATTTTTTTTAAATATATTTGTAAAATTACTAAAATACCCCTGGGATTTTTGGAAATTCCAGGGGGGTCCAGTGACCCCACTGCCCCCCCCCCCTGGCTCCGCCCCTGATTGTGAGAGATGATGCAGTCAATGCAGATGAGCAGTAACAATATCATTGGACTTTTTGGGGACAACTTTTATTCATGTAGGGCGTTTTTATTTTGCATAATTGATAAAATATATGATTGAGTATTTTTTTATCTTTACAAGTAGGATTGCTCCAATCCCACTCTTTTAATGGGATAAGAAAAAAGCAAAACTAGCTTAAATAATAAAAATAATCAAGAACTTTGGGATTTTCCAAAGTTCCAATCCATCAAAGTAAACAAAGGATTAGCCTTACTATTTGCCTTCAAAATAAACACATATACTTTTTAGCAAGGGATCTAGATTTCACAAGATATATTGCTCATGCATTACTGTGGCGGGCTCTTATTTATTATTATTATTATTATTATTATTATTATTATTATTATTATTATTATTATTATTACTATCTCTCTCTCTCTCTCTATTCTTGACCATATTTTCACTTTCATATAATTAGGAAATTTATCTCTACGTGTGTTCAATATAAATACGAGACAAAATTGTGAGAGACAACATTGATATGATTGTCAGTACACATGATAATACGAGACAAAATTAATGTTATGGGAAAGTATAAAAAGAAATCTAACATTGTGAGAGATGATGTAGTCAATGCAGATGAGCACTAACAATATCATTGGACTTTTTGGGGACAACTTTTATCCATATAGGGCGTTTTTATTTTGCATAATTGATCAAATGTATGATTGAGTATTTTTTATTTTTAAAAGCCACTCTTTTAATGGGATAAGAATAAAACAAAACTAGCTTAAATGATAAAAATAATCAAGAACTTTCGGATTTTCCAAAGTTCCAATCCATCAAAGTAAACAAAGGTCAATCCTTCAAAATAAACTCCCCCTAAATATCTTCAATTCTCTCAAAGAAGAGTTTGGAAGAAGCAATTCCACAAAATGGTTTGAAAACTTTAGCAAATCTGTGGCCATCTTTCACTTAAATAGAAATTAGTTTAGTGGCCTAAGCAATTCCATCAACATTTAGCAAGGGATGTAGACTTCACGAACCAAAAGTGATGAAATATGAATCTATACTTTTTGCCTTATCACAAGATATATTGCTCATGCATTACTGTGGCGGGCTCTTATTTATTATTATTATTATTATTATTATTATTATTATTATTATTATTATTATCTCTCTCTCTCTCTCTCTCTATTCTTGACCATATTTTCACTTTCATATAATTAGGAAAAGCACATCACTAACTATTTTTCTACTAATACTTATGATTTTGGAGGTCATACTATTTGTAACATATCTTTATGCCTGATTCAGATCGAGCTTTCATGATTTAACACAATTTCACACGTATTCCAAAAGAGAATGTTTATCTTAATAATTTAGAGATATTAGACATGAGTGGCAACAATCTTAGTGGACCATTTCCAAGACAAATTTTGAACATCACAAGTCTCCGTCAACTAGGCCTCAGCTACGCCTCTTTAAATGGTATGTCTGCACTACTCTTTAAGCCAAAACTTTAGTGAAAGAGTTTGGTATATCGTAACTAACCATGAGAATTGGAAATAATATGTGATACACATTTAGTCTTATGCTTAAGTCAAAGTCTATTGTCCGTCGTGTAAGAGATGATTATATTTCCCTCTCAATCGATTTTTGAAAATTATTGCATCCAAGAAAAATAATTGAAAGCACTTTTCCATATAGAAGATGCATGTCATTGGGCTCCCCAATAATTTGTTTATAGTTAAGAAATTTAATTATTCTTTTTTCATTCCATGAGCCTGAGAGATCCGATTACTTATTGCAAGATATAGCACCAAAAATAGAACATACCAGCTTCAAAAGAGGTGAAATAATGATAATTTTTTTAGGAATTTATACTGAGAGGTATATATGTTCTTATCTCTATACTGAGAATTAGACCTTCGCCATAACAATTTGAAAAGTATGGTCTTATCTTTATACTAATAATTTAACTGATTATCTCGAAATCAATTGTTGATAACGTCATTCAATTTCATGCTTTGTTTTTCAAGCTTTGCATTGTTTTACAGTTATATCCATCATAAAAGAAAATATGATTGGAGGCTTTTCCAAGGCTCAAAAAAGTTAATTTACCATTTTGTCATAATTATTATTTATTTTTCTCGTTTTGGGGTTTGAGATATAATATATACTGTCTCTGACCCATAAAAACATGCATAGTTTTCATTTATCGTCCGTCTCATGAAAACATGTATTGTCCATTTTATAGTAATAATTCTCCCACTAAACCTCACAATCAATGTGCACCCTTTCTCCACTCACATTATACTTTACAGGATTTCTTAAAACTTGTGTAATCCCAAATCTAATAACCATTATAGATTCAACAAGTTTTGAAAGATCACGTTGAGTACTCAAAATATCACAAGAGCTCGATGTGCTCCCTTTCTCCACTGACATTATACTTTACAGGATTTCTAAAACTCGTGTCATCCCAAATCTAATAGTCATCGATATTGCTCATGATTACTGTGGTGGGCTCTTATTTATTTATTTTTAATTATTAAATGGATTTGTTTACAGATTAGCCCATATGACATTATATATTCACTTTCATATAATTAGAAAAAGCACACCAGTAACTAATTTTCTAATACTAATTATGATTTTTGATTGGTTAGATTAACTATATATGACTATGCATTGAATAGGTTAGATATAAATTTTTGTACATTAATCTTTTAGCAATAAACCGTATGCTTTGATAAAAAAAAATGAGTTTTTAATTTTATTTTAACAACTAAAAACCAATATGTAAATATCAGAGGACCTACTTAATTGAACCATTGCCAAGACTAAATTGAACCGAGTCAAAATTATTTGGATTGAACAATTACAATTTAATAATCACCTAATAATGTATTCAAATTAACAACAACAAACCATTAAATATAGTGTTCTAATACTTATTATTTTTGTGGTCGTGTTATAATAATCAAATCAATTTTTTTATGACTTGGCAATTATGGAGGTGATATTCCAAAAGAGATCGATTATGTATATCTTGGGAACAAGAAATTCCACAATGCAATGAAAACTTTAGCAAATCTTTGGCCATCTTTCGTTCAATTATAAATCATTTTAGTATTAAAAAAATGAGATATATGGAACATTAGCAAATTCTTGTGAAGGTTTGCTACTAACTTTCAGGTACAATATTTTGTTCTCATATAACTAATTTATGCTTACTCTAACAGCAGTTAGATTTTCTGTTTCCAACCGTATTGGATTTTCTATTTTCTCAATGTTAACAAATGATTTGTTAAATTATGATGTCATCAAGTACACTTGGTGTGTCTTCGTGATACAGGGAAATATAAGATTTGTAACAAAATATCTTGCTTGCATTGCTAATTGATTTATACTTTAAAGGCATTTAGCAAATAATAAAGTTTCAGTGTATGTTTTCAAGTACAAAACAAAATGTCTTTCTTACTATACTCCATCTTTAAAGCGATTGAAATGAAGGGTTCTTTAATTTTTAGGTCCAATACCATCCACCATTTGGAATCTATCCAATTTGTGGTCGTTACGGCTCTCTTCCAGCAAATTAAATGGTGAGCTTCCATTCTCCATCTGCAACTTGATATAACTTCTTTACAAACTTGATCGGATCTTTGGCCATTTTTGTTTAAACTAGTCTTTTTAATATTTTACATTTGTTAAGATAAGATTTGTCTAATTCCTATGCCAATGCATGCACAATATGAAATAGAACACGAATGATATTTAAAAAAAAAAATAGAAAACACTTTTTTTCGAATTGTATGACTTAGCTAATTTGTGTCAAAAGATCTGAGTGCTTTACATCTCTATCTTTAAAGTGATTTATATGAAGGGTTATCCATTTTTTAGGTCCAATACCATCCACCATTGGGAATCTATCAAATTTGTACCGGCTACAACTCTCTTACAACAAATTAAATGGTGAGCTTCCATTCTCCATGTGCAACATGACATCCCTTCAAATTCTTATTTTCTCAAATAACAGTTTGGAAATCTTTGGACATATTTCATCTAAATGCAAATCACTTTAGTGGCCCCATTCCATCAATATTTATGAGAGGGTGTATTTTTTAGTCTAACAATTTGAGTGTTAATAAATTGCAAGGAAATTTGTCTATATGTGTGTTCATATAAGATATGCGATTCGTCTAATTCCTTTGTCACTCCATGTGCAATATGAAATAGATTTATATATAAACAAAAGTTGAGTAATATATTTTCTCGATAAAAAAGTTAGTGGTGGAGTAGTGTCCAAAAATGACATTGCACATTCTTACGGGCCGGAGGAAGTAGTCTCCAAAAATTCATTTGTGGCATGAGTTTTAATGAAATGTTAGATGAGTGTATTGGCAGATAAAAAAGTGATTGACTTTATTAAAAAATAAGAGTAAGAAATAAAAAGTTAGTGGTGGAGTAGTGTCCAAAAATGACAATGCACACTCTTACGGGCCGGAGGAAGTAGTCTCCAAAAATTCTAGGCTCACAAGAACAGATTTAGATTTGAATATAAAGGGCATTTGTAGGCTTCTAGTCTCCAAAATTCTAGGCTCAAAATAAAATGCTAGCATATTTTAAGCATGTATCTTGGGAATAAGAAATTCCACAATGCTATGAAAACTTCAGCAAATCTTTGGCCATCTTTGGTTCAATTATAAATCAGTTTAGTGGCAACAAAATTAGACGGAACATACATAAATTATCTATCATCCATTTCCTAATTTGTTGGTTTTAGATGCATTTGTTGAAAAGATATTTCAAATTATCTGTCAAGTAATTCTTGTGAAGGTTTGCTACTAACTTTCAGGTACAATACCATCCACCATTGAGAATGTAACAAAATATCTTATGTGCATTGCTAATTGATTTATACTTTAAAGGCATTTAGCAAATAATAAAGTTTCAGTGTATGTTTTCAAGTACAAAATAAAATGTGTTTCTTACTATGCTCCATCTTTAAAGTGATTGAAATGAAGGGTTCTTCAATGTTTAGGTCCAATACCATCCACCATTGGGAATCTATCAAATTTGATGGAGGTAGACCTCTCTTCCAACAAATTAAATGGTGAGCTTTCATTCTTTATATGCAACTTGACATAATAACTTTTTTACAAACATGATCGGATCTTTGGCCATTTTTGTTTAAACTAGTCTTTTTAATATTTTACATTTGTTAAGATAAGATATGCGATTTGTCTAATTCCTTTGCCAATGCATGTACAATATGAAATAGAACACGAATGATATTTAAAAAAAGAAAAAAAAATCCCAATTGCATGACATAAGCATATGAGACATGCGTGGGTGATATAAGAATAGTAGTTGTAATTTAATTTGTGTCAAAAGATCTGAGTGCTTTACATCTCTATCTTTAAATTGATTTTGATTTATATGAAGGGTGGTTCTCCAATTTTCTATCAAATCTGCAACTTGACATCCCTTCAATTTCTTATTCTCTCAAGTAACAGTTTGGAAGGGTCAATTTTTGTAACACGAGTTTTAATAAAATGTTAAATAAGTGTATTGGGAGTTGAAAAAATGATTGACTTTATTAAAAAATAAAAATAAGAAATAAAAAATTATTGGTGTAGTAATGTCCAAAAATGACAATGCACACTCTTATGTGCCGGAGTAAGTAGTCTCCAAAAATTCTAGGCTCACAAGAACAGTTTTAGATTTGAATATAAAGGGCATTTGTAGGCTTCTAGTCTCCAAAATTCTAGGCATATTTTAAATCAACTATTACTCTCTTTTTTATTAAAAAAAGATTAATAACAATTTTTCATTTTCCCAATAGTGATTCAAATCCCTAATCTATTAATTGGAAGTGGAGAACTTTACCAATTGAGTCACGCTTCGTTATGAAATTAACTATATACTTGTAACTTTGCATGACTATATATGACTTTGAATTGATTAGATATAAATTCTTGCACATTAATCTTTTTGCAATAAACCGTATGCTTTGATTAAAAAAAATGACATTTTAATTTTATTTTAACAACTTAATACCTATTTGTAAATATCAGAGGGCCCACAAAACTTAATTGATATTGGTGCTCATGATTAGACTCTAAACCGAATTATTGACCACTACTTAGCCCATATCACAAGATATATTGCTCATGATTACTACAGTGGGCTCTTATTTATTATTATTATTATTATTATTATTATTATTATTATTATTATTATTTCTCTCTCTTTTTCTATACTTGACTCGGTTTACATCGATCTAATTAAATGGAATTGTTTACAAATTAGCCCATATTACAATATATATTCACTTTCATATAATTAGAAAAAGCACACCACTAACTAATTTTCTAATAGTAATTGTGATTTTAGTTTGGTTAGATTAACTATATGTGACTCTGCATTGAATAGGCTAGATATAAATTCTTGTACATTAATCTTTTAGCAATAAACCGTATGATTTGAGAAAGAAAAAAAATGAGTTTTTAATATTATTTTAACAAGTGAAAACCAATTTGTAAATATCAGAGGGCCCACTTAATTGAAACCATTGCCAAGCCTAAATTGAACCGAGTCAAAATTATTTGGATTGAACAATTACCAGTTAATATTCACCTAATAATGTATTCAAATTAACAAAAACGAACCATAAAATATAGTGTTCTAATACTTATTATTTTTGTGGTCGTGTTATAATAATCAAATCAATTTATTACGACTTGGCAATTTTGGAGGTGATATTCCAAAAGAGATTGATTATGTATATCTTTGGGAATAAGAAATTCCACAATGCTATGAAAACTTTAGCAAATCTTTGGCCGCCTATCGTTCACTTATAAATCAATTTAGTGGTAAAAAAATTAGACGGAACATTACATAAATTATTTGTCATCCATTTCCTAATTTGTTGGTTTTAGATGCATTTGTTGAAAAGATATTTCAAATTATCTGTCAAAGTAAGATATGCGATTTGTCTAATTCCTTTGCCAATGCATGCACAGTATGAAATAGAACACGAATGATATTTAAAAAAAAAGAAAAAAAAAAGAAAACACTTTTTTTCGAATTGTATGATTTAGCTAATTTGTGTCAAAAGATCTGAGTGCTTTACATCTCTGTCTTTAACGCGATTGAAATGAAGGGTTCTTCAATTTTTAGGTCCAATACCATCCACCATTGGGAATCTATCAAATTTGGATTATTTGTGGCTTTCTTCCAACAAATTAAATGGTGAGCTTCCATTCTCCATGTGCAACATGACATCCCTTCAAATTCTTAATTTCTCAAATAACAGTTTGGAAATCTTTGGACATATTTCATCTAAATGCAAATCACTTTAGTGGCCCCATTCCATCAATATTTATGAGAGGGTGTATTTTTGAGTCTAACAATTTGAGTGTTAATAAATTGCAAGGAAATTTGTCTATACGTGTGTTCATATAAGATATGCGATTTGTCTAATTCCTTTGTCACTCCATGTGCAATATGAAATAGATTTATATAAAAAAAAAAGTTGAGTAATATATTTTCTCGATAAAAGAAAAAGGAAAACATACTCTAATATTTTGAAAAATAATTCGAGCAGTGTAATCTCTTTTTCACATGGATAATAGAGTGACTTATTTAGAACTCTAGCTGGGGTATGACTTGTGAGACTCGAAGGCAGCATCCCACTAGAAATTGGAAATCTGTCTTCACTTGTTTATCTTGATATAAATGGAAACTCTTTTCATGGTACTATTTCCTCTATCTATTTTTAATTTGTTGTTAATAGAATATATTTATTTATATGGTAATCCCATCAGCTCATGTGATATCCCGACTTTTCTATAAGAAATATAGAAGATCTTTACTTAGTTTATTGTTGATACACGTCCATTTTTAATAAATTATATTATTCGAAAGAAATTTTACAACTTAGACGTTCATGATTTTTTATTTAGAAATTAGTTGATAATGTCATTCAATTTCATGCTTTCACTACCTTGTTATGCCATTTTTTTTAATTATGCTTTATTGACTTGATTGGAATAATAATTTAGTTTTTGAAATAATTCAAAAATATGGAAAAGAATTTTGGGTTGTCTAAATTTTTTATAAAAACTATTTTTGATTGAATGATATTTTTATCTAAGAACCAATAGAATACATGTATTATTAAAGAAGACCCTTTCATAAAAAACTTAAGAAAATGGACATTTTTATCTATTAACACTTACTTTTATCCATCTAAACTAATCCGCAAAAATAAGTTTCTATAATATTTTTGATGAATTAATAGTAATTTGATTAGAAGTCAAATTTTGTGGCTCAATGATTTCACTTCGACGGATCTAATGGTAAAAACAGGACTGTAACTTTCAATATTTTTCAGAAAGAGGACTATGTGTTACGAAATTTGAAAATAAGGACTATATGTTACGAAATTTGAAAATGAGGGCTATTACTTTTATTTTTTACATTTACACTCGTATTTCGGGCCCTTATTTGATGTGTTAAATAGCCTCATTTTCAAACTCCGTAACATATAGTCCTCATTTTCAAATTCCGTAACATATAGTCTTCTTTCTGAAAAATATTGAAAGTTACGGTCCTATTTTTACCATTAGGTCGACTTCCACGCGGCATTGTCACATAGGTCAAATAATGACTTGCAATTTGAGTTGTCTTGTAAATTAATACTCCCTCCGTTCCATAAGAGTGTGCATCATTTTTTGTGGCATGAGTTTTAATGAAATGTTAGATGAGTGTATTGGCAGTTAAAAAAGTGATTGACTTTATTAAAAAATAAGAGTAAGAAATAAAAAGTTAGTGGTGGAGTAGTGTCCAAAAATGACAATGCACACTCTTACGGGCCGGAGGAAGTAGTCTCCAAAAATTCTAGGCTCACAAGAACAGATTTAGATTTGAATATAAAGGGCATTTGTAGGCTTCTAGTCTCCAAAATTCTAGGCTCAAAATAAAATGCTAGCATATTTTAAGCATGTATCTTGGGAATAAGAAATTCCACAATGCTATGAAAACTTCAGCAAATCTTTGGCCATCTTTGGTTCAATTATAAATCAGTTTAGTGGCAAAAAAATTAGACGGAACATACATAAATTATCTATCATCCATTTCCTAATTTGGTGGTTTTAGATGCATTTGTTGAAAAGATATTTCAAATTATTTGTCAAGTAATTCTTGTGAAGGTTTGCTACTAACTTTCAGGTACAATACCATCCACCATTGAGAATCTAACAAAATATCTTGTGTGCATTGCTAATTGATTTATACTTTAAAGGCATTTAGCAAATAATAAAGTTTCAGTGTATGTTTTCAAGTACAAAATAAAATGTGTTTCTTACTATGCTCCATCTTTAAAGTGATTGAAATGAAGGGTTCTTCAATGTTTAGGTCCAATACCATCCACCATTGGGAATTTATCAAATCTGCGGGATTTATATCTCTCTTCCAACAAATTAAATGGTGAGCTCCCATTCTCCATCTGCAACTTGACATAACTTCTTTACAAACTTGATCGGATCTTTGGCCATTTTTGTTTAAACTAGTCTTTTTAATATTTTACATTTGTTAAGATAAGATATGTGATTTGTTCTAATTCCTTTGCCAATGCATGTACAATATGACATAGCTAATTTAGTTTTCCCGGCTTGTTAAATGACATTAAGTATATGAGACATGCGTGGGTGATATAAGAATAGTAGTTGTAATTTAATTTGTGTCAAAAGATCTGAGTGCTTTACATCTCTATCTTTAAATTGATTTTGATTTATATGAAGGGTGCTCCAATTTTCTATCAAATCTGCAACTTGACATCCCTTCAATTTCTTATTCTCTCAAGTAACAGTTTGGAAGGGTCAATTCCGTTGTGGCTCAATGATTTGACTTCCACGCGGCATTGTCACATAAGTCAAATAATGATTTTTTGTAACACGAGTTTTAATAAAATGTTAAATAAGTTTATTGGGAGTTGAAAAAGTGATTAACTTTATTAAAAAAATAAAATAAGAAATAAAAAAATTAGTGATGTAGTAATGTCCAAAAATGGCAATGCACACTCTTATGTGCCGGAGTAAGTAGTCTCCAAAAATTCTAGGCTCACAAGAACAGTTTTAGATTTGAATATAAAGGGCATTTGTAGGCTTCTAGTCTCCAAAATTCTAGGCATATTTTAAATCAACTATTACTCTCTTTTTTATTAAAAAAAGATTAATAACGATTTTTCATTTTCCCAATAGTGATTCAAATCCCTAATCTATTAATTGGAAGTGGAGAACTTTACCAATTGAGTCACGCTTCGATATGAAATTAACTATATACTTGTAACTTTGCATGACTATATATGACTTTGAACTGATTAGATATAAATTCTTGCACATTAATCTTTTTGCAATAAACCGTATGCTTTGATTAAAAAAAAATAACATTTTAATTTTATTTTAACAACTTAATACCAATTTGTAAATATCAGAGGGCCCACAAAACTTAATTGATATTGGTGCTCATGATTACTTTGGTAGACTCTAAACCGAATTATTGACCACTACTTAGCCCATATCAATATTGCTCATGATTACTACGGTGGGCTCTTATTATTATTATTATTATTATTATTATTATTATTATTATTATTATTATTTCTCTCTCTTTTTCTATACTTGACTCGGTTTACATCGATCTAATTAAATGGAATTGTTTACAAATTAGCCCATATGACGATATATATCCACTTTCATATAATTAGAAAAAGCACACCACTAACTAATTTTCTAATAGTAATTATGATTTTAGATTGGTTAGATTAACTATATATGACTCTGCATTGAATAGGTTAGATATAAATTCTTGTACATTAATCTTTTAGCAATAAACCGTATGCTTTGATAAAAAAAATGACTTTTTAATTTTATTTTAACAATTGAAAACCAATTTGTATATATCAGAGGCCCCACTTAATTGAACCATTGCCAAGACTAAATTGAACCGAGTCAAAATTATTTGGATTGAACAATTACCATTTAATATTCACCTAATAATGTATTCAAATTGACAAAAACGAACCATTAAATATAGTGTTCTAATTATACTTATTATTTTTGTGGTGGTGTTATAATAATCAAATCAATTTTTTTACGACTTGGCAATCAAAGAGATTGATTATGTATATCTTGGGAATAAGAAATTACACAATGCTATGAAAACTTTAGCAAATCTTTGGCCATCTTTAGTTCAATTATAAATCAGTTTAGTGGTAAAAAATGAGATATATGGAACATTACATAAATTAACTGTCGTCCATTTCCTAATTTGTTGGTTTTAGATACATTTGTTGAAAAGATATTTCAAATTATCTGCCAAAGTAAATGGTGAGCTTCCACTCCATCTGCAACTTGACATCCCTTGCTATCTGCAACTTGGCAGAAACGCTTGCAAAACTTGATCAGATCTTTAGCTTATTTTGTTTTCTTAGCTTGCTGGCTTCTTCTCATATAACTAATTTATGCTTAGTTAGATAAATACTCTAACAGCAGTTGGATTTTCTGTTTCCAGCCATATTGGATCTTCTATTTTCTCAATGTTAACAGATGTTAAATTGTGATGTCATCAAGTATACTTGGTGTGCATGTCTTCGTGATACAGGGAAATATAAGATTTGTAACAAAATATCTTGTGTGCATTGCTAATTGATTTATACTTTAAAGGCATTTAGCAAATAATAAAGTTTCAGCGTATGTTTTCAAGTACAAAACAAAATGTCTTTCTTACTATCCTCCATCTTTAAAGTGATTGAAATGAAGGGTTCTTCAATTTTTAGGTCCAATACCATCCACCATTGGGAATCTATCCAATTTGCGAGTGCTAGATCTCTCTTCCAACAAATTAAATGGTGAGCTTCCATTCATCATCTGCAACATGATATAATAACTTTTTTACAAACTTGATTGGATCTTTGGCCATTTTGGTTTGAACTAGTCTTTTTAATATTTTACATTTGGTAAGATGAGATATGCAATTTGTCTAATTCCTTTGCCAATGCATGCACAATATGAATTAGAACACGAATGATATTAATAATAAAAGAAAAAAAATAGAAAACACTTTTTTTCGAATTGTATGACTTAGCTAATTTGTGTCAAAAAATCTGAGTGCTTTACATCTCTATCTTTAAAGTGATTTATATGAAGGGTTTTCCAATTTTCAGGTCCAATACCATCCACCATTGGAAATCTATCAAATTCTTATTTGGGGTATTTAAGCCTCTCTTCCAACAAATTAAATGGTGAGCTTCCATTCTCCGTGTGCAACATGACATCCCTTCAAATTCTTATTTTCTCAAATAACAGTTTGGAAATCTTTAGACATTTTTCATCTAAATGCAAATCACTTTAGTGGCCCCATTCCATCAATATTTATGAGAAGGTGTATTTTTGAGTCTAACAATTTGAGTGTTAATAAATTGCAACAAAATTTGCCTATACGTGTGTTCATATAAGATATGATATTTGTCTAATTCCTTTGTCACTCCATGTGCAATATGAAATAGAAAAGGATGACTTATCTAATTTTGAATCTTTGATTTCTCAACTTGCTAGGTTGTTCTCATTTAATTAACTCGTGCTTAATTAACCAAATACTTTAACAATAGTTGGATTTGTTGTTTCCAGCCATATTGTAACTCTATTAATTTTAAGGATCAATGTTAGCAAATGCTATATTAAATTGAGATGCCATTGAATATATGAGACATGCATGGGTGATATAAGAATAGAAGAGATAATTTAATTTCTATCAAAATACTTCACGTGCATAAAATGTATTTCTTCATTGCCATGTTTCTTTATGTATCCAGATTGTCTCTAAAGCAATATATATCTACGTTGACTTCTCAAACTTCCAGGTCCAATACCATCCACCATTGGGAATCTATCAAATTTATATTTATTACAACTCTCTTCCAACAAATTAAATGGTGAGCTTCCATTCTGCATCTGCAACTTGACATCCCTTCGGTTTCTTCTACTCTCAAATAACAGTTTGGAAGGGACAGTTCCACAATGCTTTCGAAACTTGAGCAAATCGTTGTCCATATTTCATTTAAATGCAAATAACTTTAGTGGCCCCATTCCATCAATATTTATCAAAGGGTGTAGTCTTCTCTCCATCAATTTGAGTGGTAATAAATTGCAAGGAAGATTACCTAAATCCTTAATCAATTGCAAAAGTCTGAAGGGTCTAGACGTTGGAAATAATAGAATACAAGATGAATTTCCGTTTTGGATGGAAGGTCTTCCTGACCTTAAAGTGCTCGTCTTGAAGTCTAACAAGTTTGATGGTAACATGTCGCTGCCTTCACGAAGTAACCTTCCATTTCAAAAGTTGCAAGTTTTAGATATATCTGACAATGAATTTGTGGGGTCTCTCCCTCAAACATATTTCAAGAACTTTAGAGGAATGATGGATGTGAAGGAAAATAAGACAGATCTAATTACAAGTAGTGATGATGCCTCTTTTCTAAGGTATGTGGAGATGAGAATCACCTTGAAAGGTTTGGATCTGTTATTGAAGAGACTGTTGAAAACCTTTACAACCATTGACTTATCCTCCAACAATTTCTCTGGTAGTATTCCAGATTCCATAGGTAATCTGAATTCTCTGAGATACTTGAATTTGTCCCACAATAATCTCATGGGACACATACCTGCATCTCTTGGAAATATAAGTGTGCTTGAATCATTGGACTTGTCATCGAACAAATTGGATGGAAGAATTCCAAGTGAATTGACGAGGTTGACATTTCTTGCGAAATTAAACCTGTCAATGAATAATCTAGTGGGGCAAATACCACAATCTACTCAGTTTTCCACATTTGAGAATGATTCATATGTGGGAAACTTGAGATTGTGTGGATTTCCGTTGACGAGAAAATGCAACGAGGAGAATGGGCAGCAGATGCAGCCAGAAGAAGAAGAAGAAGAAGAAGAGTATGGATTTATAGATGGATTTGGATGGAGAAGTGTGGTGATGGGATATGGATGTGGAATCATAGTTGGAATTGGAATTGGTTGTTGGATTATTCGATTTGGAAGGCCAAGATGGTTGGTGGAATTCTTTTTTGGTGTTGGATATACATACAAGAAGAACAAGAAGAAGACAAGGAAGAGAGCTACTCCAACACAGAGGAGAACTTGATTCAAGACAAATATATATTATGAGCTTTTCTTTCTTGCTTTTTTGTTCTTTTCCAGACATCAGATTGTTGTTTTATGATTGCTACTTGTGAGTTTGTGCTTTTGAGTTTATACAATGTTGTTTATGTTCAAATTTGCTAAGTTTAATTTTATCTCATTTAAAATAGTTTTGTGATGGAGTCTCGTTATTAGGCTTTTTTTTCATGTAGGCTTTTTGTCGCACACTTGGCGGACTGATTTTCGCTATTCTTCTCTAGTGATAACTTGGATGCATTTTAGATTGGATATATCATATAATCCACCCAACTTTGCATTGATAAACGATTGTAAGCCGATTTATCAATCACGTGTCCAATCATGCAAACCAAATATTTGATTAAAGTGAATTATTTTATCAATCATTTTGTTTTTTCCCACGAAATATATTGTTATAAAAATGATTCAAATAATTATTTAAATTTTTAACGACGTCGTTTTGATTGCGAGTTCAACTTAAAAAATATCATGTCACTCATGAATAATTATCGTCTATCATTAATTAAATCAATTAAGCTAGCTAGTTAAATATAAAAGAATTATTTGGATAATTTTTTAATAACAATATATTTCATGGGGAAAAAATGAGCCAAAGTTCATGTACTTTTTTTGACAATTCTCAAAGTTCATAAAAAAAATGAGTGGAAAATCCAAAATAAGCTCAAAGTTCGTGTATTTAGTTTAGGCGTTAATAACTCTTTATCTTTTTGTATTTATTGCTACTTATGTGGTCGTTCTTGATTTTGACAAATGACATATAATTATATACTCCCTCCGTTTTTTTTTAAGTGTCCTATTAAGATAAATTTATTGTTCCTTTTTAAGTGTCCTATTTCAAAATTTGAGAATAAAAAATGACAAAGTTCCTATTTTACCCCTTTTTAAATGTCCTATTTCAAAATTTGAGAATAAATTTATTACACTTTGAAAATAATAAATATGGGCACAAAAGTAATACTCCAACTTCCTTGATATATGTACTTTTTTTTTCATAGGACACTTAAAAAAACGGAGGGAGTATGTTTTAATTATTAAATTTGAAGTTAATTAATATGTTCAATAATATCCTAAATTGTAACACTTTTTTCAAGTTGATGGTAAATTATATTCCCTCCGTCCACTAATTTATGGCCTAGGAGGCAAAACACGGGTTTTAAGAAAAAATGTATTTTTATTAGTTGAGTGGAGAAATGGACCCACAATTTATTAAAGTCAATGCAATTAGGCCACAATTTATTAAAGGGATCCACAATTTTGATTAAAATATGAATATAAACTTACCCAAAATAGATAGGACATAAATTGGTGGACGAACCAAAAAGACAAGTAGGCCATAAATTAGTGGACGGACCAAAAAGGCAAGTTGATGGTAAATTATATATCGACTTTGACAAATTACTCTATCCAAACCAAACCACAAGAAACAATGCAAATATATCTTCAAACAATTTTTTCAGTATGTGAAACTATGTAGAAATGACTTTTTTAATACTTCATAGATTAAAACGATGTCGTTTTGATCCAAGATAAGTTGAAAGAGTTTTACAGTTCATATTTAATATTGTTTCTCCCAATTCTCTCCTTGGCCGCGTTTCTCCGCCGCCGTCTGGAGCATCGGTAAGCAAGCCGCCGCCGCCGCCGCCGCAGTGCGCATCATCCGTTCCGGCTAAATTGTTCCGCTATCACTTCTGCTCTTCCATTCGAGGTACTTCTCCTCCTTCATCTAAATTAGGTCGATTTATATGGGACCACTTTCTGAAACAAATTATGTTGTTAATTTGTTGTAATTCATGGATGTAATTTGTCCCGTAAGACTTCTTCGGAAGAATTCGGTAGAATTTCCTGTAGTGAAGGCTGAATTTTTACTGAATTGATTTGGTTGTATGTGTTTATTGAATGTTCTGAAGGTTGGGTAAAATTATAATGTAAAATTTGGAAGGGTGAATTAGGAGAGTGAGTTGTGAAGATGGAAAACAGAGGTGATCCTGAGCAGCAGAAACAGAATAATGCATCATTTGTTGTGAAAATACCTTCATATGAAGAGGTGGTTGAGAGCTCCCAACCTAAGTCGCAATCTTTATTCGAGCCTTCCTCCTCCTTTTCGCAAGCTTTCAATTTTATCAAAAACACTGAATTTTACACCACCCCGCCATCTGCACCGCTGGCTCAGTCCTCCAAAGATGCCCCTTCATCCTCTCAAGGATCTTATCCAAGGTCTCTATCTCCCTCTCTCTATATATAATTATGAGAATGCGTTTTGCTTTAGAGTGGTTAATGTAGGATGTTGGTTGTGTTGAAGGCAAACCATTCAATCTGAAGCTCCTTCCACTTCAGTTTCATCAGCTGGTGCAAATCGGAATGCCATCATCGTTAGCCATAGACAGGTGAGTTTTTTTGTGCACTATAACCAATATGTTCAATCAATAATAATGCTTTAGCATGTGAAACTCATCGTTAATGTTTAATTTGTTATTTGTTATGTGAGCTCAACATGACTAAACGTAACCTGGGGAGCCAGTTAAAAAGTGTAGATTAGCCACCAAAATTTTGATATAATGCATTTTTTAACCTCTATCGGCATAAAACTTGGTGACTTGTATTTGTTATTTTGTTCAAATTACATGTAGTTTGGCCTGTTATAAGCTGGCGATGCCTTCCAAATTCTGAGACTGTAAACTGTTGTGGCATTTTCATGCTCCATTGGGAATAGATAACTATGTTTTCCAGGTCCTGTAGGTTGATACTTGATAATATGATTTCTAAATTTTCCCATGTTTGTCTTGTAATGCAGAAGGGCAACCCTTTGCTAAAGCATATAAGGAATGTTCGATGGGTTTTCGCTGATGTTGTTTGCGACTACTTGTTGGGCCAAAATGCTTGTGCGCTTTATTTGAGGTTTGAAGTCAAGTACAATTTCATCGATGTTTATATGTTGGGAATCAAGTACATTTCCTATGGCATGGTTTGACAGCACTCTTATTCCGATGTAGCCACTATTATGATCATAGAAACATGTGTTTTGGCACAGGCTCTTGAGATAACAATATCTTGACACCATCATATTGAAATACACCTATTTGATCTAACTGAAATCTTGAGAAAGGACCTTTAACAACGCCTCTGTGCAACAATGAGGACCGTAAACCTAACTTGGCCACTTCCTTTTGCCTTGGGTTTATTTTTTATTTGCAAAATCTTGGTTAACTAGTACTTTTTGGCTTCCAAAGACCAGAATTTGAACGAAAGTAAATTTATAATTTGATACCCAGAAAGCAAGATATAATATCATTAACAAACTGAGAAAAAAAACGGCATTTTGTTATACTATGGTTATATATATGAAGGGTTTGATGTGGATGCTAAAAGCATCTTGATTATGTCCCTTTCTCTAACTGTTCTGAATATTAAGCACTTCCTAATTTTGCTTGTGGGAAATTGAACAAAATTCTATGAGAGAGAGAGAGTATGTTTTATTGCTCAGAAAAGGTTGTTGAGAAGTTACAAGGAAGCAATGTGTTTCATAGAAATGAAAATACCTGGAAGGCAAAATGTGACATGCTTAGCCTGTCAGGCATATTTGTATTACTTTGTTCTGCTAATGTGACACATATTCCAGCTTTCAACCTAGATTATTAATGTTTCATTATTCTAGGACTTAAAGCCAAGTCTGGTGATTTATGCTGCTCTAGATGATGAGAATGTCTTCCCTCATCCATTTTCATTTTGCTGTTATCTGCATTTGACCAATGTTCAGAAAATTAAGAGGTTATATCCCTTATCAATGGATTTTGATACTTTTAGTCCTCATTGCATATTGTTAGAATCAAGCCTACATGTTAGCATATCTTTCCATTGTTCATTCAGTTAGTATAGTGATCCTCTTATATAATCAGGATTTGTTCTCTTGTCTTGTTCAGTCTTCGCTATCATCTTCTACATCCAGATTATCTGTATTTTCGGATAAGGGAACTGCAAAAGAATTTCAAGCTTCGCGTCGTATTATGCCATGTTGATGTGGTAAGCCTCTGATATTATCTTATACAAATTTTGAACTAAATTTTCATATGGGGTCTCTGATTTTCTCCCCTGTTGGTACCAGGAAGATGTTGTTAAGCCTCTACTTGAAGTCACAAAAACGGCACTACTCCATGACTGCACTCTTTTATGTGCTTGGAGGTATCTTTTCTGTGTCTGGTGCCTATGTTACAATGAAAATTATTACTTCATCAACGTTTATTTTTCGGAGTTGAAAAAGAATTGTCATTGAATAAATTGGTTTTTGAAACTAGAAAACTGCTAAAGCCCTTGCCCCCTTCTTACCCTTTCTTATGTAATTTGTTTTACGTTACCCGACTGGTTTTTTGCCTTTTCTTTATTTAGCTTGGAAGAGTGTGGTCGGTACCTGGAGACCATTAAAGTTTATGAAAATAAACCTGCCGATCTTATTCAGGGACAGATGGATATGGACTACATTTCACGGGTATGGCTCATTTCAATGATAGTTTATTAGCTTTCGTAGTTAGGAAGCTTATGACATTCGACAAACTATTTCCTGCTGATTAACATAATATAACTGATACTAATGCCGTGTTCTGTTATAGTTAAACCATGCACTCACATCAATCCGGCATGTTAACAAGACAGATGTTGTTACTCTTGGGTCTACATTCGGGGTAAGGCTCTGTTTTTTTATTATGCACTTGATTCTATTGGTTACTAATTTTGTTCTTTTGCACTGACTTGGAATTTTACGAAATTTAGTCTCTTTCCAGTATCATGGACGCATCAATGGAAGATCTTGCCCGTTGCCCGGGCATAGGAGAGAGAAAGGTAGGTAATGTGTTTGTCGCGGTTCCTGCACAATGCTGGGTCCAAATCTGATACACAATCATAGTATTGCAGTTTCAGTTATCTAGAGCATGTCTTTAGATAATCATCATTTTTTTCTACGACAGGTCAGACGCTTGTACGATACTTTCCATGAGCCGTTCAAGCGCGCAGTTCCTAACCCTGCTGCGCCCGTTGCTGAAAATCCTATCGCGTCTGTAAGTGAAAGAAACGAGGAAGTTAAGGAGAATCAAGAGACGAGCAAAGAGCATAAGAAAGAAGAAGAGATCAGCGTAAGATCTGCCCTGAAGGCAGCGTTTGCCAAGTACTCCGGCACCAGGGGAAGCAAGAGGAAGGCCGCGGTGCAGGCGGAAACGGAGGAGGATGCAGCCGACACCCGACGAGCCAACGAAGGTGAAGAAGGTACGAGATGAGTCTTTTTACTCAGTTATGAGATGGAGTTACTATAGAAGCTTTTCTCAAGTTATCATAAATCACACCTGAAAAGAGGCTGAGGTTGTTTGTAATCTTTGCAAGAAAGGCTGATGTATTCCAAAAAAAGGTAAAAATAATTATTCCTTACAACATTGAAATGCATTGCAGTTAGGGCTGTAAACGAGTCGAGCTCCTAGATCTCGAGATGTTGATGATACTCAGCTCAGTAGCTGGTGAGCTCATTAAGTGAGTTAACTTGAAAATATGTTATTATTAATTTTGGGACAATTCGATCTTTTTATATTATACTGTAATGAGAATATATAATAATTCATCATTGAATTTATATAATAATTCATCATTGAATTTTTTCATTCTTTGAATATTTCATGTTGGTGATATTGTACGGTATACTCTCTCTGTCCACCAATACGTGTCCTAATTTGTCATTTTTATCCGTTCATTAATTCGTGTTTTACTTATTTTTAGTAATTATTTCCTTAATTACTACCTTATATTTCACACATATGCCATTGAGGGACCCGCCACTTTTAATCTTAAAAAATGTCATTAGTCAATTATACTTACTAACTCTGGATTTTCTTTTTCACTCAACAAATAAACAATACATTTTTTCTTAAAATTTGTGTCCATTTCCCTTGGGACGAATTTAGTATCAAAATGTAAAAAATGAAAAGAAAAAAATGTATCCAAATATCTGACAGAATAAATGTATATACTGCCATTAAATGTGTGATCAGGAAGGGCAATTCTGACTGAGTGGAAAATTCAAAACCAGGCCTTTAAGAGAGAGAGGGATTGTTCAGAATCACATAAGTCATTTTTTGGACTTGGTAAAAAAAAACATTGGATTACATTTTTACTTAATGTCGAGAAGTGACAACCAATGTAGGAACTAAGAAAAAGAGGAATAAGAACGTATTGGAAATTTTAGCATTTTTTTTATCTCATATTATATGATGGAAAATTGTGGGAAAATATTATCACACTAATTGGAGTGAAAAAAGATTGCCATAAAAAAATAAAATGAGTCGTTATCAATTGGACGGTGAGAGTATTTTGGCGAAACGCATTTTGAAGGTTTTTGTATAAATGGTTTTTTTGTTTCGATAGGTTTTTTTTAGAGGATCAAAACTTTCATTTTATTAAATCCCTTTAGTTCTATATATCATCGCGTTATTTCTATTAAAAGCGTCATAAGTTTTTCATCAATTACATTACACGTCATTCTTTTCTATTCATATGCCCTTATATCAATGTATGTATAAAATAAAATTAGAAATATACATTATATATTAATAAAATAGAACATAAACGTAATACAATAATGTCAATCGAGATAATTAAATTAAATCATGTTCTTCCACTTCCACTCTTTAGAGGTTTTAACGAGATCTGACCCTTGTCTACTTTGTTGTGCTTCCAAAGGTTTTTTTTTTTATATTGCAATAAATCTCAATTTAGTTAGTTGATGGGAGTACGAACCCCCAATAAATACTTGTGGGGAAGAAAGTTAAAAGTAAATAAATATAAGAGTAATATATGTGTACGGATCTAGGTTCATAACCACGATAGGTAAAATTTACCTACAAATTAACTAGTATATACTTCATGAGATTTGTACTTTTACTTTTTATCTTTATAGTATATTTTAGCTTTTTCATTATTTTGTTGGTGTTTTATTAATATATAATCTCACTTTAAGTCCTCTTAAGATTTTGTTGTACAATTTCTTGAAATTGTTAGGACCATAACGTGCTTTAATTAAATTCAAAACTTTATAAATAATTTCATGTCTTGGAGCCTTCTTCGGGAAATTCTAATAGCTTTAAGGGCTCGCTTGCTATGCAGTATGGAATAATGTATGATATCTTTGACTGTGATGTTTAATTATTAATTTATTATATATCAATATATATCTTGTTTGATGAGATATTAATATCATGTGATACAGAATCAACAATATATGGATTGTAGATAACAGACTACATTAATTTATAAAGATGTTTGATTTTTTAAAGCAAACAACATATTAGGATGAGCCCTAAATGATATAGTATGCCGTGTTGTGTCGAAAATTTAATATTTTTTTAGGGTTTTGTACAAAAATTAACAACTAATTATTGACCATTTTGCTATTATGGACGGGAGAATTACATTTTATTATTTAAACACATGGTTTGACAGGCTAAATCACATTTTTATATATAAAATCAGAAAGAAAAAAAAAATACAAAATAGTACAACAATTTAATTACAATAATTCAAAAAATTGCCTACACGATGACATGGACTAGTGATCAAAGATTAATTATACAAGTTCAGATTATACCAACAAATTATGCTTTGAGTAGCATGGGTGCATTTATATAGTCATTAAAAAAAATTAAAAAAGAGTTATTGTGATATTAAGTTGGGAGACATAACGAAACCAGCAACTTTCTCTAAATTGTTTTTGCTTGTAAGTTAGGAAACGATGCATAAATGCATTAATATTTGACAACTCATCTAAAACAAGGGGCTCCCCTCCATTAACTCGTACACATTCGTACTACAAAGTTGAAATCAATTTTTATACCAACACTCAATTAATTACATTAGTCACCCCCCTTCAGTCATTTTTATTTATTTATTTATTTTTGTAGGATTATTGTTAAATTATAGTCCAAATTTTGACTACATGGAGTCTTTTGACCAAAACTTAAAAGTATTATAAATATAATCTATATTTATCTCTGTTCACTTAATAGGTCGGGTCACAATTTTGGTTCAACTTAAGAGAGTTTTCGTTGGTTTTTCAGCATTTAAAGAAAAAAAAATCAATTGTTTGTAGGCATTTTATTGGTTTTGATGTCTGTTTCTTGAAGATCACACGTTAATTGGCCGAAAATTTTTACTTGTGTTGTGTGCGTGCCTTGGCCAAGTGTAACGTGGTTAATGCTTGAGGTCAAACGTCTCAATTTGAATCCATTGTCACATAATGTTTTAAAATATTTGTTTCTCCTGCTAGAAAAGATGAACTTGGACTATTAAATAAACAACATATACAAATACAATTTATAATATTTTAAGTTCACATTTTTTGAGCTATAATTTAAGAATAATTCTTTTTTTTTAATTGACAAAAACCGGTGTGGGCAAACCCTAAACTTCTCTTTCTCTTTTTTCTTTGACATAAAAATCAAATATTACGTTCGACTTGAATTTAAAATTATCGGCCTTAAACATTAACAAACACTACTACTGAATCAACACACACGCAAACTTCTCTCTTAAGACAAGAGTTTTCACCGCTTGAATGTTCCGAACAAATAAAAAATCACCCCTCCATCAAACTCCAAACTATAAAACCAAACACACTAACTAACCAACCCCATCACCGCCACCCCCCTCCCCCCCCCCCCCCCCAAACATTAACAACACTACTACTGAATCAACACACGCACGCAGACTTCTCTCTTAAGACAAGAGTTTTCACCGCTTGAATGTTCCCGAACAAATAAAAAGTCACCCCCTCCATCAAACTCCAAACTATAAAACCAAACACACTGCTAACTAACCAACCCCATCACCCCCCCCCCCCCAACATTAACAACACTACTAGTGAATCAACACACGCACGCAGACTTCTCTCTTAACACAAGAGTTTTCACCGCTCGAATGTTCCCGAACAAATAAAGAGTCACCCCCTCCATCAAACTCCAAACTATAAAACCAAACACACTACTAACTAACCAACCCCATCACCCCCCACCCCCAAATGGAAACCCCCACAACCCTCCTCCTCCTCCTCCTCTCTCTCCTCCTCACACTCACCTTCCTCCTCAAGCGCAAGCACTCCACCACCTGCTACATGCTCAACTACGAGTGCTACAAACCCTCCGACCACCTCAAACTCGACACCGAGGCCTCGTGCCGCGTCGTCCTCCGCAACACGAACCTCGGGTGGGAGCAATACAAGTTCCTCCTCAAAACCATCGTCAGCTCCGGCCTCGGCCACTTCCTTTTGCCTTGGGTTTATTTTTTATCTGCAAAATCTTGGTTAACTAGTACTTTTTGGCTTCCAAAGACCAGAATTTGAACGAAAGTAAATTTATAATTTGATACCCAGAAAGCAAGATATAATATCATTAACAAACTGAGAAAAAAAAAACGGCATTTTGTTATACTATGGTTATATATATGAAGGGTTTGATGGGGATGCTAAAAGCATCTTGATTATGTCCCTTTCTCTAACTGTTCTGAATATTAAGCACTTCCTAATTTTGCTTGTGGGAAATTGAACAAAATTCTATGAGAGAGAGAGAGAGTATGTTTTATTGCTCAGAAAATGTTGTTGAGAAGTTACAAGGAAGCAATGTGTTTCATAGAAATGAAAATACCTGGAAGGCAAAATGTGACATGCTTAGCCTGTCAGGCATATTTGTATTACTTTGTTCTGCTAATGTGACACATATTCCAGCTTTCAACCTAGATTATTAATGTTTCATTATTCTAGGACTTAAAGCCAAGTCTGGTGATTTATGCTGCTCTAGATGATGAGAATGTCTTCCCTCGTCCATTTTCATTTTGCTGTTATGTGCATTTGACCAATGTTCAGAAAATTAAGAGGTTATATCCCTTATCAATGGATTTTGATACTTTTAGTCCTCATTGCATATTGTTAGAATCAAGCCTACATGTTAGCATATCTTTCCATTGTTCATTCAGTTAGTATAGTGATCCTCTTATATAATCAGGATTTGTTCTCTTGTCTTGTTCAGTCTTCGCTATCATCTTCTACATCCAGATTATCTGTATTTTCGGATAAGGGAACTGCAAAAGAATTTCAAGCTTCGCGTCGTATTATGCCATGTTGATGTGGTAAGCCTCTGATATTATCTTATACAAATTTTGAACTAAATTTTCATATGGGGTCTCTGATTTTCTCCCCTGTGGGTACTAGGAAGATGTTGTTAAGCCTCTACTTGAAGTCACAAAAACGGCACTACTCCATGACTGCACTCTTTTATGTGCTTGGAGGTATCTTTTCTGTGTCTGGTGCCTATGTTACAATGAAAATTATTACTTCATCAACGTTTATTTTTCGGAGTTGAAAAAGAATTGTCATTGAATAAATTGGTTTTTGAAACTCGAAAACTGCTAATGCCCTTGCCCCTTTCTTTTTACCCTTTCTTATGTAATTTGTTTCACGTTACCCGACTGGTTTTTTTCCTTTTCTTTATTTAGCTTGGAAGAGTGTGGTCGGTACCTGGAGACCATTAAAGTTTATGAAAACAAACCTGCCGATCTCATTCAGGGACAGATGGATATGGACTACATTTCACGGGTATGGCTCATTTCATTGATAGTTTATTAGCTTTCGTAGTTAGGAAGCTTATGACATTCGACAAACTGTGTACTGCTGATTAACATAATATAACCGATACTAATGTCCTGTTCTGTTATAGTTAAACCATGCACTCACATCAATCCGGCATGTTAACAAGACAGATGTTGTTACTCTTGGATCTACATTCGGGGTAAGGCTCTGGTTTTTTAGTTATGCACTTGATTCTATTGGTTACTAATTTTGTTCTTTTGCACTGACTTCGATTTTTACCAAATTTAGTCTCTTTCCAGTATCATGGACGCATCAATGGAAGATCTTGCCCGTTGCCCGGGCATAGGAGAAAGAAAGGTAGGTAATGTGTTTGTTGCGGTTCCTGCACAATGCTGGGTCCAAATCTGATACACAATCATAGTATTGCAGTTTCAGTTATCTAGAGCATGTCTTTAGATAATCATCATTTTTTTCTACGACAGGTCAGACGCTTGTACGATACTTTCCATGAGCCGTTCAAGCGCGCAGTTCCTAACCCTGCTGCGCCTGTTGCTGAAAATCCTATCGCGTCTGTAAGTGAAAGAAACGAGGAAGTTAAGGAGAATCAAGAGACGAGCAGAGAGCATAAGAAAGAAGAAGAGATCAGCGTAAGATCTGCCCTGAAGGCAGCGTTTGCCAAGTACTCCGGCACCAGGGGAAGCAAGAGGAAGGCCGTGGTGCAGGCGGAAACGGAGGAGGATGCAGCCGACACCCGACGAGCCAACGACGGTGAAGAAGGTACGAGATGAGTCTTTTCACTCAGTTATGAGATGGAGTTACTATAGAAGCTTTTTTCGAGTTATCATAAATCACACCTGAAAAGAGGCCGTTTAGGTGGTTTGTAATCTTTGCAAGAAAGGCTAATGTATTCCAAAAAAAGGTAAAAATAATTATTCCTTACAACATTGAAATGCATTGCAGTTAGAGTTGTAAACGAGTCGAGCTCCTAGATCTCGAGATGTTGATGATACTCAGCTCAGTAGCTGGTGAGCTCATTAAATGAGTTAACTTGAAAATACGTGATTATTAATTTTGGGACAATTTGATCTTTTTATATTATAATTAGTAATGAGAATATATAATAATTCATCATTGAATTTTCTCATGCTTTGAATATTTCATGTTGGTGATATTGTACGTTATACTCCCTCCGTTCACCAATTCGTGTCCTAATTTGCCATTTTTGTATGTCCACCAATTCGTGTTTTTATTTTTAGTAACTATTTCCTTAATTACTACCCTTATATTTTACACTTATTTACACATATGCCATTGTGATACCCATCACTTTTAATCTTAAAAAATGTCATTAGTCAACTATACGTACTAATTGTGGGTTCCTTTCTTCATTCAACAAATAAATAATACATTTTTTTTAAAACCCGTGTGACCGTGTCACTTTCAGTCTTTCTCTTAGGACACGAATTGATGGACGGAGGGAGTAAGAATTTAGTATCAAAATGTGAAAAATGAAAAGAAAAAAATGTATCCAAATATCTGACAGAATAAATGTATATACTGCCATTAAATGTGTGATCAGGAAGGGCAATTCTGACTGAATGGAAAATTCAGAACCAGGCCTTTAAGAGAGAGAGAGATTGCTCAGAATCACATAAGTCGTTTTTTGGACTTGGTAAAAAAATAACTACAATATAGAGAATATGATAAAATAACTGAATTTTATTTTTCTTTTAAAAAATAAGTTAAATAAATTAAATTATTTTTTATTTAAGTAAATTGTGGGTGACCACAATATGGCTGTTTAGCATTACTCTTAATTTTTACTACTTAGTATGATGATTTCACGTACTCATTCATATTCTCCACAACAATTGACTGTATAAAAAGTAAAATTTCTTGCTTCCTTAATACTCCTTCCGTCTCATTGATAAATGGTTCATTACTATTCGACACGATTATTAAGAAGAAGAATTATTAAAGAATAAAAGTAATACTAGAAAGTAATATTGCTCACGAGTTTATATGAGAGAAGCTAGTTTCCTTTTTTAGAACAGACCATTATCAATGGGACAAACGAAAAAATAAAGTGAGTCATTATCAATTGCATGGAGGGAGTATATATTTTGGCGAAACACATTTTGAAGATTTTTGTATTAATATTTTTTTGTTTCGATAGGTTTTTTTAGATGATCAAAACTTTCATTTTATTAAGTCCCTTTATATCTACATATCGCGTTAGTTTTTAAAGGATCTATTGAAAACGTCATAAGTTTTTCATCAATTACATTACACATATTCTTTTCTATTCATATGCCCTTATATCAATGTATGTATAAAATAAAATTAGAAATATACATTATATATTAATAAAATAGAACATAACGTAATACAATAATGTCAATCGAGATAATTAAATTAAATCATGTTCCTCCACTCTTTAGAGGTTTTAACGAGATCTGACTCTTGTCTACTTTGTTGTGCTTCCAAAGGTTTTGTTTTGGTTTTTTTTTTTTTTTTTTTGATATTGCAATAAATCTCAATTTATTTAGTTGATGGGAGTACGAACCCCCAATAAATACTTGTGGGGAAAAAAGTTAAAAGTAAATAAATATAAGAGTAATATATATGTACGGATATAGGTTCATAACCACGATAGGTAAATTTTACCTACAAATTAACTAGTATATACTTCACGAGATTTGTACTTTTACTTTTTATCTTTATAGTATATTTTAATATCACCAATATAATTGCTATGAATTAATACACGTACGTTTTAGCTTTTTCATTATTTTGTTGGTGTTCTATCAATATATAAGTCCTCTTAAGATTTTCTTGTACAATTTCTTGAAATTGTTAGGACCATAACTTGCTTTAAATTCAAAACTTTATAAAATATTTCATGTCTTGGAGCCTTCTTTCTAATAGCTTTATAAGGGTTCGCTTGCTATGCATTATGGAATAATGTATGATATCTTTGACTGTGATGTTTATTAATTTATTATATAGGGTGCGGTTATAGTGAGAACCACAATTATCGTGAGAACATAAGAACCAATAAAATTACTGCATCTGCTATACAAATTAATGCATCCGCTATTAAATTTAATGCATCCGAAAAAAATAATTTTTTTGCTCCCTTCAGGATTCGAACCCAGCACCTGCATCCATCCACCAAGATGATGCATCCACCGTAGATCTTGATGATCGAATGGCTTAAAATGGTTCTCCGTTCTTATTTTATTAGTGGTTCTTATTTGAACCTCTCCCTATATATCAATATATATCATGTTTGATGAGATATTAATATCATGTGATACAGAATCAACAATATATGGATTGTAGATAACAGACAACATTAATTTATAAAGATGTTTGATTTTTTAAAGCAAATAACATATTAGGATGCTATAGGTATATGTATCACCCTTATCATGTATAATAAATGAGCCCTAAATGATATAGTATGCCGTGTCGTGTCGAAATTTTAGTATTTTTTTAGGGTTTTGTACAAAAATTAACAACTAATTATTGACCATTTTGCTATTATGGACGGGAGAATTACATTTTATTATTTAAAAACATGTTTTGACAGGCTAAATCACATTTTTATATATAAAATCAGAAGAAGAAAAAAATACAAAATAGTACAACAATTTAATTACAATAATTCAAAAAATTGCCTACACGATGACATGGACTAGTGATCAAAGATTAATTATACAAGTTCAAATTATACCAACAAATTATGCTTTGAGTAGCATGGGTGCATTTATATAGTCTTGAAAAATATTAAAAAAGAGTTATTGTGATATTAAGTTGGGAGACATAACGAAACCAGCAACTTTCTCTAAATTGTTTTTGCTTGTAAGTTAGGAAACGATGCATAAATGCATTAATATTTGACAACTCATCTAAAACAAGGGGCTCCCCTCCATTAACTCGTACACATTCGTACTACAAAGTTGAAATCAATTTTTATACCAACACTCAATTAATTACATTAGTCACCCCCCTTCACTCAATTAATTTAAGAATATTTCTTTTTTTTATTTACAAAAAAGGGTATGGGACGAACCCTAGTCTTCTCTTTCTCTTTTTTAATTCTTTGACAGAAAAATCAAATATGACGTTAGACTTGAATTTAAAATTATCGGCCTTAAACATTAACAATACTACTACTGAATCAACACACGCACGCAGACTTCTCTCTTAAGACAAGAGTTTTCACCGCTTGAATATTCCCGAACAAATAAAAAGTCACCCCTCCATCAAACTCCAAATTATAAAACCAAACACACTAGCTACTAACTAACCAACCCCATCACCCCCCCCCCCCAACATTAACAACAGTACTTCTGAATCAACACACGCACACAGACTTCTCTCTTAAGACAAGAGTTTTCACCGCTTGAATGTTCCCGAACAAATAAAAAGTCACCCCCTCCATCAAACTCCAAACTATAAAACCAAACACACTATATAACTAACCAACCCCATCACCCCCACCCCCCAATGGAAACCCCTACAACCCTCCTCCTCCTCTTCCTCCCTCTCCTCCTCACACTCACCTTCCTCCTCAAGCGCAAGCACTCCACCACCTGCTACATGCTCAACTACGAGTGCTACAAACCCTCCGACCACCTCAAACTCGACACCGAGGCCTCGTGCCGCGTCGTCCTCCGAAACACGAACCTCGGGTGGGAGCAATACAAGTTCCTCCTCAAGACCATCGTCAGCTCCGGCCTCGGCGAGGAGACCCACAGCCCCGCCAACGTCGTCGCCGGCCGAGAAGCCGACCCGTCCCTCCCCGACTCCCTCCAAGAGCTCGACCACATCTTCTTCCAAACCCTAGACAACCTCTTCGCCAAATCCCGAGTCTCGCCGCGGGAGATCGACATCCTCGTCGTCAACGTCTCGCTGCTCTCGCCGGCTCCCTCTCTATCGTCTCGAATCATCAACCGCTACGGAATGCGCTCCGACGTCAAGGCCTTCAACCTCTCCGGCATGGGCTGCAGCGCCAGCCTCGTCGCCGTCGACCTCGTCCGTCAGCTCTTCAACACGTATCGGAATAGGCTCGCCGTCGTCGTCAGCACCGAGTCCCTCGGCCCCAACTGGTACGACGACTGTCTCCTTAATTGACTGTAAATTCACAAACTATTAGTATATATATATTTTTTTTCATATTTTATAACGTTGGTGAATAATTAAATACATAAATTTTGATGATTTTTGAAAATATTACAAAATTAAGATTTTGATTAAATTTTTACAAAATTCTAGATGTGACATCCTGTGTATAGAAATACGTCTATTGGATTGGTCTAGTTTAGAAAACTCGAACCATGCTTAATCGGGAAAAATATAAAAAAGTCAAATTAGATTAATTGGTACCTAAAAACATAAATTTTCGCTGGTAATTCTAGTTTTTTGAAAATTTGAAAATAAATTAAATATTCTACCTCAAAAAATAAACAAACTTTCAATTGTACCGATTTTTCACATCAAATTTATGTCGCCGTTGTTAATTGAAGTGACAAATTAATGTCATCATGACTAGCTGAAGAGGCATAGACATCCATCTATGCCATTCAGTCATCAATCATTTAAAGTATATATGTATTTCAAGCCTCCACCTCAATATTAATTTGAGAACAATTAACAATCGTGTGAAAAATAAAAATAAAAACCATATAAATATTTCATGCGTCCACCACAATATTAATTTAAAATCAATAACAACTGTATAAAAAATAAAAAAATAATAAATAATAAAAATTGAAAGTTCGTATATTTGGAGGCAGAATTCTTAGCTAAAAGCCTTGGATGGATGGACAGGTATCGCGGCGTCGACAAATCGATGATGCTGTCGAACTGCCTATTCCGGTCGGGCGGCTGCTCGATGCTTCTGACGAACCGGCCGGAATTCCGACACCGAGCCATCTTGAAACTCAACCATTTGGTAAGGACGCATTTCGGATCCAACGACGAAGCCTACAACTGCTGCATACAGGTTGAAGATGATCAAGGCTACGCCGGCTTTCGGCTCACGAAGAAGCTCACCAAAGCAGCGGCGCAGGTGTTTGTGATTAATCTCAGAGTTCTGCTGCCGAAGATCTTGCCGCCGTGGGAGATTATCAGATTCATTTTTGTCTATCTCCGGTGGGGTAAGAGGAAGAACAAGCTCATGGAAGCCCTCGCCGGCGGCGGCCTTAATCTCAAGTCCGGCGTTGATCATTTCTGCATACACCCTGGGGGCAGGTAGGTGGAATTATATACATAATTTTTTGGGTGATTAATTATTTTGATTATTAATTTGCGGAATAAGATCTTCCATTCCACAATTTATTATGTCTCACTATTTTATAATTATTTATTATAATTACTACATTGGGCGTCCGCAAATATTATACCACTTTTCTTTTAAGGCAATGGTCCCACTATCCACTTTTATATTTTATCCTTACAAACTCTCTTTATTTACAAAAAAACTCACTCCAACTTCAATTTCAACCACACATCTCATAAAGTGGTGGGACCCGACCCTTTTTCCACTACATTAAAATCATCATCAATTTTATTAAAACTCGTGCCCACCAAAAGTGTTATACTTTTGGCAGAGGGAGTAAATGATATGTTCTGTAAATAATGTATGTGAATAAGATAAATTATAAAAGTATACCGTATATGTCCTCAAATGAAACAGACGATAATGACAAAAACACCACCTTTATTAGTAGGAGTATTATATAATAAACTTACTAATAATATGATGAAGTAAAAAATGTATATATCCCTCATGGGAGAAGATCCATAGAGAATGCTAAATATTTTGAGAATAGAGAATGCGTGAAAAAATAACGAATAAGTCTATAATTTCGATGAATAAAACAATGTAGCGTATGAATAAGATTTAATTTTGGCCTGGGTTTGAATCCTGGGAGGGGCGAGATTTTCACTATATTTACTGAATATATCTGTTCATTAATTATGTTGAATTGTTCGTAAACTTTATAGATTTATTCGTTATTCTTCATTTTGTATATACCTAACACTAATAAATTCGGACCCATATATTAATCTAGGGTTCAAATTTTGTGGTAGCTATTTTTATATCTGCAGTCGAAGATAAGATGTGGTGGGGTTACAAATCCTCCTCGCCTTACACACAAAATGAAACCGTACCGTACTATTTGGCTGGTTTTCTCAATAAATTCTTATAGTCAAAAAATTGAAATCATCAAAAATCAATTCGACAATAGTTCGATTTGAAAAATTGACACTCATCCTTGCTTTCACATGCCGTGACATTTATTGCAAGAGTTCCCTATTTATCACCACGTGCCAATATATATATATATATATATATATATATATATATATATATATATATATCAATTAAAATTTTAAGGAATGAGATAATTTAGTCAATTTTTTAAATTTGACTAAATGTTCGACATCCTTATACGTTCACAATAATACTTGAGATTTGAGGTATTGAATTAGGTGTTTCACCATCCTTCCGATTTTTTTTTTATATGCTTTCATTTGATTTTATAATAATTAATTAAGATTTATTTCATTCAATTATGATATATAATCATTTTTAATTATTTTATTTTTATTAGTTAATAATTTCTTATTAAGAATGATAATATTTGTTTTATTTTAATTTTTGATATAATAGATAAGTACATTTATTATTATTATTATTATTATTATTATTATTATAACACATTTATTTTTTACTCAAAATGAAAATCGAGCTCATTCTATTGGGAAGTCTCAAGAAAAATGAGTCTATTAGAGTAGGACAGAGGGAGTAATAAATAATAGCAAGCTCAATAATCTATTCAGCCCCCACCAAGTAATTTATTTTTTTAATTATTATAAAATCGTTAGATTATTGGTTTTTTGTGCAAATTTTTCATCTAAAATTGTCTTCTAAACGAAAGCAGCAAAATCGAATTATAAAAAAATTATCTTCTAAAAATTTCGAACTCAAAATCTTAAAAATATACTTTCTACGTCCCGGCGAAGATGAGGCATTTTTTTTTTTGGCACGAGATTTAAAGAGTTTGTGTTTAGTGAACAAGTAAAATAAAAAAAAGTACAATAAAAGAGAAAGTGAATGAAAAAATAGCTTTAACTTATTCCAAAGGGAAACGACTCAACTTTGTTGGATGTCTCGAAATGAATACGACTCAGCTTCGTCGGGACAGAGGAAGTAGCTCTTATTTTCTGCGTCCGCCCCTAACAACACGACACCCTAATTTAGTCTTCTAAAAAAAACAGGGCTGTGATCGACGGGGTCGGGAAGAGCCTCGGGCTGAGCGAGTACGACCTCGAGCCGGCTCGGATGGCGCTCCACCGCTTCGGCAACACCTCGGCGGGCGGGCTTTGGTACGTGCTGGGTTACATGGAGGCGAAGAAGCGGCTGAGGAAGGGCGATCGGATCATGATGATCAGCTTCGGAGCTGGCTTCAAGTGCAACAACTGTTTGTGGGAAGTCCTCAGAGACTTGGGCGATGCGAATGTGTGGGAAGATTGCATCCATCGATACCCGCCGCCGAGCCTCGCCAACCCTTTCACCGAGAAATACGGATGGATCAACGATGAGCGTCTCAGCTTCGTTCGGATCGAGGATTGTGTGTTCTCGAGCGACGCTTGAATGATTTAAGCAAGTGTTTTGGTTGAGATCATATGTATTTGAGAAGAGGTTGCTAATTAAGTAAAGTGAAATGCATGTGTGTTGTTCAAATGTAGTAAAAAATAAATGATTGAGTTATACTTTTTTTTTTGATGAAATGAAAAATTAATTTTAAAGATCGTGTGACGGGGGACGACTTGAAAACCTGACACAGGTGGCGACGTCGGTGCGGCTAAAATATTAAAAAAAACATTTTCAAAAATAAATGATTGAGTTATCCTCTTCTTTTTCTTTCTAAATTTGTTGTTGCAAAGAAAATAAATAGGGTTTAATGGTTAAGGGTACAAGTATTAATAGTATGATAATATTACTTCCTTCCTCCAATTGAAAATGGTTTGTATTCTATTTGGGTTATTCCATTATAAGTGGTTTGTTTCTATAAATGACAAAATTTAATTCATAAAAAATATAGGCTCTACTACTTTTAATTAACCACTCTACACATTCTTCTTATTTTACGTGTAATAAAGTAACCTGTAACTTTTAATGGGACATAATGGGTAATTTTTTTTGGAGGTACAATACAACAATATTACGTCACTACTCTACCATTAGACCAACACGTCCTTTCTCATAATCTAGAAACCGTAGCTCTTTTTTATAGCAGTTAAATCTAGATGATATAAAAATTAATGATCTAGATTGAATTCTACTTTCTAGAGGAGAAATTTTTATTTGATCCATCTTTTTAACGAAACTAGCGTACACTGTACGCATAATTAATGTTATTTATTTAATAAAATTAAAAATATAGATATAATATCTATTGTATTTAATTTTTTAATTAACAATTTTGTCTATTTGATTCTACAACTATAGAGAATAGTAAACCCCTTTTAAAATTATACTCAATAGATTTATAAACTATGTAGACTAATAAAATTCTTATGTCTCATTGCACTCAATAAAATACTAAATATTTAGAAGTAAAAGTAAGAAAACAAATTATTAGCTTAATATAATATGTATTTGTCGAAACTATTCTCTTACTTGGCTCTTTTACTGAACATTATTCTATTACTCTTTCATTAATAAGATCTAATATACATTAATCCAAATACCATGTCTTTTATTAATACAAATAGTATTAATCCATTAATATAGCATCGTTGAAATTTTTTATTAGAGTATTCCTAATCTACACTAATATAATATTTAATACAAATAACGTGTCTTGTATTAATACAAATAGTAGTATTAATCCTATAATATAGCATCGCCCAAATTTTCCATTAGATTACTCCTAATCTAAACTCATATTATATTAGATATATATTAAATATATTTAGTGTAATATCTAATAAATTAATATACTCTTATAAATATATAATAATATGTTATTTATAAAAAATAATCTTAAAATAAAATATGTAGTGGGGATAAAATAGGCAATCTACATTTTGTGTCCAATGCATCCTATCACAAATACTCCAGTTGCACCGTGCAACTTATTTCCAGAATAACACTACTTCATTCGGGAAATGACACTTGAACATTTTCGAATGACACTACTTCAACATACAAATGACATTTGAAGATTAGAAATCAGTTGCACGATGCAACCGATTGCACGGGAGAGTGCCTCTTTTTCTATTAGTGTGTATATATATATATTGTAAAAAAAGTACTACATATCATTTGATATTCTCAACTTGGGTTGGTGGACTTAATTAATGACAATATTCGATTAATTAACCACATTTACTACTGCACGACATTTTTTTTCCAAATTAGAGATAGCCAAATAAATTAGTGTTGGCTACAGATATATGTTGCAATCCATTTAATGCAGTCAAGCGATATGTCTGAGTTAGTTAATTTAATGCAATTTTTATGAGGCTAGCTAATTGGACATAAATACTATTTAATGCACCTCAAGCAACGTGTGGTACTTTTTTTTTTTTTTTTTGAATTAGAATTACAGGAATTATCTAAATATAATCAAATAAGCAACTTGTACGCAGGCGAGACCTAACTGCACGCAAGCAGAACCACTATTCACACAAAAGTGGGAAAACTACACCGATCACAAACGGGATTGAACCAAAGACCTCTTACAAAGGAGAGTCGTTGGGTGTCTCAACTTTGCCACTTGCAGCACCGTGTCGTATTAACTCAATACAACAATAAATTTAAAGGAAAATACAGTCATTTATACAGCCTCATAATTTGATTTAAAGATAATTTAAGTCCAAATTAATAATTAAAATACATTATACAAGCATCATAAATTGTTTTGGTGACAATCTTCAATACTAAAATAGATTTCCGGCATCAAGAAGTCTTGGTTTTCTGTCGAGCACCTGGTGAGCGTGCACAGACATTAAAACAGCTCCTTAATTCTTTGTGGATTTCTGTCGAACGAGTGGTGTGCACTAGAAATTCTGCTCCTACATCTCTTAGAGAAATCTTGAGGAAGAAAGGCGATGATATAGACTCGTTTATACAGGAAGAAAGCAGCAGATGAAAATGGTTCGTCAAAATTTAGGGGTGAACAAAAATACCCGAAATCTGAATATCTGATCTGAAATTGTAACAAATTGAAAATTAGAATTTGATTCGAATTTTTGGATCGGACGGATTTTATTTTAGGCAAATTTCGAATTTTCAGAATCGGATTAATATATTCGTACACAATGTAAACTTTATTTGACGCACTAACTTGGACATACACAATAAATGTACTTCTTTGATTTCACTTACCATTTTGGATTGTTCTATTAAAGGTAACAATTAACTCTTCAAAAGTTATGGATCCTACCATTTTGTTTTTATCAATTTACACATTATCTTTAATTACCGTGGTCAAAAGTTTTGAAACAACAATAGTGAGACGTATGTAGTACTCCTTTTTTCTTAAGATCAATACACAAGACAATTTTAGGATGCTCTTTAGAATCACACATTTTGGCTATTCTTTAATTTCGATGATATTATTAGTATCCAATTGAGAGTGACACGAGTTTTAGTAAAGTGGTTGGGTGTATTGTGAGTGGAATAAGATTCCCACATTTTTTGTGAGTGTTAAAATAATTAAAGTGAAGTAAAAGCTTCACCTACCTTTACAAAAAATAGAAATAGATACCAAAACGTGGGACATCCAAAAATGAATATATGAATACTAAAAATTGGGACGAATGGAGTATTATTATTATTATTATTATTATTATTATTATTATTATTATTATTATTATTATTATTATCCAACCGTTGATTCAGAAAAGTAGGACCAAACTACTCTGTTAAAAAAATAGTATTAATAATGATAATTAATTGTATTATAAATGGAGAAAGAGACCCACCATATAATTGAAAGTTTCCAAAAATGGAAAGATACTAATTTTTGTGAACGCTCTAAAATGATATAAAAAAAAAACTAGTACTCCCTCCGTCCCCAAAATAAGTTCCTCTTTGGGGACGGCACGGATTTTAAGGAAAATGGTAAAGTGTATTGATAGTGAAGAAAAATATGTTATAATTAGTATTGGGAGTGGTGAAAATGTGAAAAAGTGTTATAATTAGTATTGGGAGTGGTGAAAAAGTGAAAAGTAAGAATAAATAAAGTATTATTAGTGGTGGGGTAGTTGTCCAAAAATAGAAAGAAAGAAAGAGGAACTTATTTGAGGGACGTCCCAAAATGGAAAAAGATGAACTTATTTCAGGGACGGAGGGAGTAATATTTTTTTTGTAGGCGGAGCGAGTATATCTCTTAATTTTCAATTTTGATTGATGTAAAACATATAACCACTTTAGATTATTTTTATTTATAGAATACTTTTTTAGCTATAAAATTTTATACATAAAAATATTTTATAATTAGAAAAATAAAAGATGAAAAGCACAAAAATCTAGAAAATAAAAGAAAATACTATAATATAGAATAAAAAACATATAATAATAAATGCACTTGACATTTTCTTTTTTTTAGAATCATATTACAATATAACTCAAAGAGTAGGTTGAAATAAATAAACACATTCAAACCAATATATATCTATATGCAAAGAATTGGACACACAATTTTACATACATTTGCCATACAATCTTACCAGACAATGGCACCACCATCACAGTTGTTCTCAGGTCTTCTTTGACAGCAGTGGCTCCAGATGGCCGGCGTCGTCTCTCGAGGCGGAGATCTCCCGATTTCCCGACTCCAACTGAGACAGGGCTGCTTCTTCTGATCTCTGTTTCAGCAGTCGATTGAAGAGGCTTGATTTCTTCTCTAGCAATGGAGATTGGCTCATGGAAGAATCGGTTAAGCTTTGCACATGCTGTAGACATACTTGGACTGCATCGTGCACGCGAACGAAGAACCATTCTCGGCCTATTAGATCGACCACCTCGGCTCTTGTTAGAGTCAGCAGAACGTCTCGATTTGGATTGGAAACGGCTATCTGAAATATGCAGGCAAAACATTTTATAAATGGATGCATCTCAATGATCATGATATATGCTAAGGGAGCGTTTACTTTTGATGATTAGCTTTAATAAATAAACATAGTAAGACGAACCCTTTGATTTATATCCCATTGAAAATGTGGGATTGAATAAATCTTAATCTTAAAGAAAAAAATACTCAATCATGCAAAGTAGACGCTCTGTCGCTCTCTAAGTTGAAGTCTTTGCTTACCTGGATGTTACGTGATCTGTATTCGTGGTACAAGTCTTTTAGAGCTTGAACAGCGCTAGAGTCTATGTAAGTGACAGCTGAAACAAAAGACCAACCGTAAATGGGGGCAAAATGATATATACGCATTTCGGAAAACAAAACTTAAAAAATATCCACCTTTTACAAATTATACACATTTTAGAACTTTTTTTACCGTTATGACGAGGTCGAGTATGTCGAGTATTAGTGCATTTTATAGGAATGTTCGACCACTAATGCTCCATTGCCCGATCACAATGGTCGAGCATGTTGAGTATTAATGTATTTACAACAAATACACTAGTGCTCGACATATTCGACTCGTAGTGGCCGAGCATTAGTGCATTTACCACAAATACTCGATTTGCATTCGTTGAGCTTGAGCATGTCAAGCAAAGTTTACGATTTAAGTAAAAACAACTTGAAAATGGGTAAAAACAATCATTAACGCTAGTAAATGTCCGAAGATTTACTCACGAGCCATCTCAAGAATGACAAAATGAATTCCTGCGACCTCAGGGCCTCGCCTTATAGGTCCATCAACTACAGTCTCGTATTCTCGGAGCCTAGAGAAGGGAAATAGGACAGCAGCATGGTTATGACAGAACACTAACAAGGTAAAGCAGTTCAAGACAGATGACTAGATGAGGTCGATTTAACTTAATGAAGAAGAAGTTCTCGAGTCACCTGTCTTTGATGTAGCTTATATTGGCAAAATAGATTGGAGCATCAACACGAACAATCACAATTCCGTTGTACGTATAAGCTTCAGGATACTGCTGCGTGTTTCTATATACAGTTGTGCCAGGTAAACGGCCCAAGACGGCTGCAAAAGAAATAATGTTTGGCTTCTCAATGAATTGCACCCATTATGTTTACAGCTAGTAGAGCTTAGAAAAGAACCTTTGGCCTGATCATGTATGCATCAATGTTAACCTCTTTCACTTTACATGGCTTACAAGTTTGTAGATCTCATATTTTCCACAAGCATCTCAAATATCCAGCAGCTTATTACACAATTCATATAAAATTACGCAAGCTAAATCTTAGTGGATAACATTATTTGCATGTCCTTTTTAGGCAGAAAGGATTATATAAGATATCAGTTCTAGAAAGACAGGTAGGGGATGACTCAGATTTCATCGTTTAAGGCCAGCAGATGCAATAGAAGTCTGAACGAAAAATCATGAGGTCACACAAGAAAGAGCAGTTCGAATACTCAGTTTGGCTAAACTGCTAAACTCCAAAAAATGCGAGATGCGAAAAAAATTCAAAAACCCGAAAATCCAAAAATTAAAAAAAATTAAAAAAATCTGAAATATATAACCTAACCAATTAGACAATTATGATCAGATTAAAATCCTAAGTAACAATTCATTCATTACAATCAACCAAGAAAAATACTCCCTCCGTCCGCTAAAAGTGGGGCACAATTACTAAATCGGGCGTCCGCAAAGAGTGTACCACTTTCCTTTTAAGGAAATGGTCCCACCATCCACTTTAATATTTTAACCTTCCAAACACTTTTTATTTACAAAAAAACTCACTCCAAATTCAATCTCAATCACATATCTCATAAAGTGGTGGGCCCTTACTCCACTACATCAAAATCATCACAAATTTTATTAAATCTCGTGCCCACCTAAAGTGCCCCACTTTTGGCGGACGGAGGGAGTACTAAGTATAAATTATATATGTAATTTGAAATTCGGATTTTAAATATATCAGTTAGTGATCAGGAGGCATATATCCTAGGCACAGCTTCCTGAAACATATTTTCATTTAAAAGCATTTTGGGAACATTGGACGATTGATAAGCAATAAATCATGTGATGAAACATAAAGTGCCAAAGAACAGAATGGGAGACATATTATATATATAAATGACAATATTGAGGTACATAATTTAATTGTTTGGGCAAAGCAAATCCTTCTAAATTAGATCAAGACTTACCAATATGTGGATTAGCTGATTCATGGATGACAAATGCAAGTGAAACACCAACCTAAGCACCAATACAGGGAAGCAATGAGAAAAGATAGCACATTGCAACTACTAAGATAGGCTCAATCAAAGATTGAGAAGCAAAGAAAACAGTAGGATTGACACGACTCTAATAGAATGCAATTCTAGATCAGATAAATGCATTGTTAGAACTTAATAAATTGTTAGCAGTAGTTTGAAAACTTGAGAACGACCTTTGATACTATTAAAGGCAATCCACTTTGCTGAATTTCTGGGTCAAATTATGAAAAAACTTAGATGCAATAAGCATTATATATTTTCTACAAAATGACAAGAAAGCATTCATAAGAATAAGGAAAATAGTATAGCCAATTTAAACATCGAAGAGATGGCATATATGATTTGACGGGTACTGAACCAGAAAATCACTTCAACTAAATGAGATTGCTAGATCTTCACATTAAATCCATAAATTTATCACGGCTTACAATTTGGTACTACGATAATGTGGTTTAAGCCAATATCCACAACTGTAGCTGAAAACTAAAATTGAATTAGTAACATTGTAGGAGGAAAATATTTTATATATGGTGTTTATGTTGACATAGAAACAAAACAATTGTTTTAAATGAGAAGAGTCTAAGTAAATGTGTTGTTCATCTAGCAGGAAGCACACTTCTATTTCCTCAGATAAAATAGCTTTCCATTTGCCTTTTCTCTATCCTACTAATTCTTATAGAGTTCAGAATTGGCAAAATTAATTCATCCTACAAATTGTTTTCGTTTTAGATTCTATTTTCACCTACACTTTTATCCTAAAGTAAAGATTAGAATATCTCAGTGAGGAATTCCAACATATGCAAAAGTTATTTTCATATACCATGTATACGAACACCTGTTCTCAATAATCTGGTCTCCTTATTAAGATAATTGCTCTATAATTAAGAAAACAGAGGAAAAAAATAGAGATGAAAAATTACCAAAAATAGTAACCGGACAAAAAGTAAGATTACAGTTCAAATTATTCATAGAAAATCATCAATATAATCTATACTTACACCAAGAAGGACGCCGATCTCTATGCCAAGGAACAAGGTAAAGATGAATGTAATGGTCCAGAGGAGAAAGTCTCTTTTATCCACCCTCCATAAGAAAGTAGCTTCATCATAATCCACCTAAACCAGTGAAGTGTAAAATTATAGATTGAGTGCCAAACTTAAGAAAGAAGTTCACAATAACTTCCACACATCTTATTTAACAGATTGAATTTCCCAACAATTGGTTATAAGAATGGTGATAAAATGCCATGCTTTTTGAGATGCAAAGTATACCAGATACTTCTGAGACAGGAAAACATGTAGGACTCATCTACTTTTGAAAGAACAACTCACCAGTCCAATAACAGCAGAAATGACAATGGCGGCTAGACCACACTGCAAAGAAACACAAAATGAAGGAGAAGACAGAATTATTAGCAACAGAATTTACAATGCTGAGAGTCAAATGTTAGCTCCATCTCCACAGATATCTCAATTTCAAACTACATATCCTTTTATGGGGGTTTAAAGTTCCCAGTTATATCAAGACAGCTTAATGCCAGTAAAGATTTTTATGAGTCATAGAAAGAGAACGTAGAAATAAGTGTCAATGAAAGTCCAAAGCAAAATGAACGCGATAGTGAAAAGGGGCAGGCATAGTCTGCCAAGAACAAGTAAGCACTTCCACATACAACAAATTAACAATACTAAAGGAGAAGAAACAATTTCTTCAAATCAACCTGTGGTATGTATTCAAACAATGGAGTCAGGAATTGAAGCGCTGGTGGACGTCGCCAACCACCAAATAATTCCTGCGGAATTACCAAAATAAATTAGTATAATGGTAAGCAGGGTCGATCCCACAGAGAGCAGTTAAAATTCATTCAAATCCCTAAATCTATAAAATTGGTGATGCCACCACGCCTTAAATTTAAGAGGAATTAATTAAACTAAAAACGCAGAATTAAATCAAATAAAATAAGCTTGAAGTAAATCAATAAAAAGGGTAATTCGGCTCAAATAAATCCACTCTAATTCAACTCTGATCCTCGACGCAATAATTAATCAATCCCTACCAACCAACCAGTTATAGGATACCGTGAAACGCAACGGACGTACCCCAATTCCTACTTACTGTATCGATAAACAGCTGGAGACGCCAGACCTGCTTATTTCCCTTATTAAAATATAACCTAGCTGGAGACGCCAGACCTAGATTTAATATTCTAATAGCATTAAGATGAAGGAACCCAATTTATATCAATTATCCTAGATACGCTAGTAATAATTAATATACCAATTAATTCCTACTACGAACATGGTAGTTATATCACTAATTAGTCCAATTCCAACAATTACGGATTGGCAGGAACTAATTGACTGTAATCCAATTAAACTTAAGTTGATCAGACTTAAATAAAATCAGAATTATCTTTAAACCCTAGGAATTAATCAAAATCAATAGGAATCAATTTTATAACCAATTAGGTCTCACAGGTCATTAAATTAGAGTTTCATTATTCTCGCCGAATTAAAAGATTTAGCTACTCATAATTAAAACTAGAACAATAAAATAAATAAAAGCAAACATAAAAACAATCGAAATAAATTGCAAGTAAATTAAAGACACCACTTGAACCAATTCGAACAAACTCGTCTGCTCCAATTCGAAAACACTCCAGCCGCTATTCCAGAAACAAATGCAAGAATTTAAACTAAATTGAACTTTGAAAGCAAAGGATTAACAGAACATGGGAATCGAAAATTTGCATGAAAAATAAAGAAATTGCATGCATGGAAATATCAAAAAGCAAAAGTCAACTCTAGCTTTTGAAATCAAAAGTTGCGGCTACTGCATGTATATATGTGAATGTGTTTCCTAATTCTAATCAAAGTAAAACATATAACCTAATCCCTCTAAAAAACTTGCGGCTCCCTCACTTAAGCACATATATATATATATGGGATTAAAATCCCTAAGGTGTCCGCCTCCCCCTTGGACATGGGCTTCCGGCCCCATTTAAAAAATAAGCTATCAAAATAATTAAAATAAGAGTTTGGGCTTAATTAAATATAAATTAATTAATCCAAGCCCAATCTCTAATCTTCTCCAAAATCAATCAACTTCTTCCATAATTCTCGACTTTCACCGACTTCTTCCATCCACGAGCATCCATCTTCAATCCTTCTAATTCCTGCGCCAAAATATAACAAATTATGTAAAATCATATAAAATCATGGCAAAACACACACCAAACTAAGTAGCTAAAATACACACATCAAATCCCCTCACACTTAGATCATACTTGTCCTCAAGTATGAAATAAGAGAAGAATTAATGGTGAAATTCAGCCACTAGAAGCAACTCCCTTCCTTGACACGACACTAAAACTCTAAAATAAAGAACGAACAACGGACACAAAACCAAACGGAAAAGGAACAGAAAAGACAAGGACACTACAACGACAAACTCAACAGACAACTGCAGCCAAAGAATCATCAAACACTAGCAACAAAACCTACTGCCAAATCAAACCAAGAAACTCACAATCGATCTTTAACTCTCAAATCAAGAAGAGGAAATATCAAACAAGTGTTTTTATTGTCTATTCAGTCCAAATTAAGCAACAACAAATTCCTCTCAAGATTCACTCTTTTCTCAAAGATGTATTTGGAAATTCACACTCAAGAAGGAAGATCCAATCGGTCGTGATATGCCGTGGTCACATAGTAACTCAAAAAGGACTTTTCTCATTGGTTGTAATGGGGCTAAGGACTATCAATTATGTAGGCAAGATCCTAGGGGTCCTAAGCTCAAACATTGAAGATCAAGCATTGTGCATATTAAACTGAATCACATCCAAAAATACTAAGCATATGAAGAACCAACACTAACTCATCCTTGGGCAACAAGATCATCACAATCAACTGCATGCTCAACTAATTCAACTTGGTGCATTTTTCTTCTTCTTTTTTTTCGATTTCTTTTTTCTTTTTCTTTTTTTTTCTCTTTTTTTTTCAGCACCTTTCATTCACATCTTTCAAACAACATACAGAGATTTATTTCACCATTCAGCTCAATACAGAAAGAATTAGCCCATCCATCAACAACAGTCACTGACTTGGCCAAACAGATCGTCCCTCCACGGTTTAGAACAGTTTTCAGCATTGGTTCTGTTTGGGCAGACAGACGCAACTTCCTCCAGAATTCAAATAGGATGTAATTCAATTCAAACATGCACAATAGGGTCAAAGAGAGAGTCAAAAACAGGCCTTGGCTAATTGTTTTAGTGACTAATAACAAAGAACATGGTCAAGGCTGCAATGGGCTCACTAGGGGTGAATGCATAGGTAGGAAATCAAAAGCAAGCCAAAAGGGCTACCCTAGTGCCTTCTATCATGCATTACCAATGACGCACAACATATCATAACCTCATGAATAACAAACCACTCAAGAATAAAATAGTAGAGGGTGCTCTACTCTAATAAGCTCAATTCTCGCTTGTGTGTGGCTTTTTATTCATTGTTGCTCTTATTTGTCATTCCGAATATCATCCAACAAAACACAAAATTTTCAATCACCAATTCTTAAGTCTCAAGTGTCAAATCTTAAGTTCATCACACAATCCAATTCGGCAGCATGTTCATCACTAACATTTCAACAATCCTAAGGCTAACAGACTGCAAAACTCAACATAAAAACTGACTCAACGAAACACAAACTCAAAGACCGCCCCCCTCACACTTAGATTTTGCTTGCCCTCAAGCAAATAAAATAAAGCATAAGTAAGGGACAACGAAGACACACAACGAAACACAAAACACAAAGACAACACAAGAAACAAGCGAAACAAAACAAGAAAAGGAAGGAAGTCACCGTGTGCGTTGCCGCCGTAGCTCTTGTCAAATGGTGGCGCTCAAGTTCGCAATGCTCTCCTGTAGGGCTGCCACGTTCCCATTGATCTTTCTCTCTTTTTTTTTTAAAAAAAAAAAACTAAAACATAACAAAAATTAAAATTAAGGAAGGAAAACTAAGAATCTGAAAGAAAAACTGAACGAAACAAAAATAAAGGAAGAGAAAGGCAAAACAGGAAAATAAAAGGGAAAGAAAATCGGGTTGCCTCCCGATAAGCGCCATTATTTAAAGTCTTTGGCTAGACTATTGATGCAATCAGAATCTCGTCTGAGGTGACAATGGAATTTCTTCCACTGTTGTCATATGAGATGCATCGCAATATGGCTCCAACTTGTGATAGTTGACTACAAACGTCTTTGCCGTAGCCAAACTCTTAATCTCCACTGGTCCGCCTGGCCAAACAGACTGTATCTCAAAAGGACCTATCCATTGCCTTCCAAGCATGAATCGAACCTTTTCACCAACTTCAAATGTTCTCCAGAATCGATGCTTGTGATAAGCTATCGCTATTAGATCTGCATACCCCATGTTGGTATTATAGGCTTCCAAACGGAGCTCCTCCTCACACTTATCTTTTAAGTCGGGTGGTTCCACATTAAAATGCAGAGTTCTGTAACGTGGCTTCCGTCTGGGCAAACGAACCGTATGTCCAGAACCTGTGAATTTCGGGTCATCATGACAGAAACGGCGCCAATTTGGTGAACGTCGTATACCACCAAATAATTCCTGCAGATTCACTCAAGAAGGAAGATCCAATCGGTCGTGATATATCGTGGTCACATAGTAACTCAAAAAGGACTTTTCTCATTGGTTGTAATGGGGCTAAGGACCATTAATGATTTTTGGCAAGATCCTATGGGTCCTAAGCTCAAGCATTGAAAATCAAAGTGCGCACGTCTAATCCAAACCATCATCCACAATTCAAGTTCATGGAGAAAGAAAGAAAGCAACTGAACTCGGGGGAAAAAAACTCCAATAATAACAATGATACTACATACTCAACTCAAACTGGTGCAACATCTTTTTTCTCTTTTTTTTTCCTTTTCTTTTCTTTTTCTTTTTTTTTCAATTTTTTTTTTCTGCAGCACCTTTCTTTTTTTATATCCTCAATCAATCATACTTGTCCTCAAGTATGAAATAAGAGAAGAATTAATGGTGAAATTCAGCCCCTAGAAGCAACTCCTTTCCTTGACACGAAGACTCTAGAAACGAAAGAACGGAAAACAGACACAACGACACACGCAAAGAAAGGGAAAGTAAAAAGAAACGAGACAAGACACGACAAACCAAACAACTAGCCAAGCAACATCAAAGCATCAGAAGCGAAACAGTCTATCAAATCAAATCATGCAATTCACCATCACTTCCCAACTCTCGAACTAAGAACATGAATCTCCAAAGTGTGTTTTCATCATCAATCTAGTCCAAATGAGGTAACGATGAGTGCAACTCTCACGCTAATTCAATCTCTCCATAAGATAAGGTAATTCTCACACAACAAGAAACTCCAATTAGTCATGATATTTCGCAGTCACATTATGGCTCAAAAAAGTCTTTCTTCTTTGGTTGTAATGGGGCTTAAGGACTATCAATGATGTAGGCAAGATCCTAGGGGTCCTAAGCTCAAATATTGAAAATCAAATATCGTGCATGCTCGAATCAAATCACACCCAAAGAAATCTAAACATATGAAGAATAACCTCCAACTCAACCATGGGCAATAATCATCAAACAATTCAATGCATGTATACTAATTCAACCTTGGTGCAACCTTTATTTCCTCTCTTTTTTTTTTCTTTCTTTCTTTTTTTTCTGTTTTCTGTTTTCTTTTTCTGTTTTTTTTTTTTTTTTTTTTTTTTTTTTTTTTGCACCACTTCATTAAAACAATACAATCATGCAAGAGTACATCACAACATTCTGCCCAACTGTCAATCATCATCCTCTGTTCGGCCAAACAGACCCTCTGTCCTAGATTCAGAATGTAATTTCGGCTCAGGTTCTGTTTGGGCAAACAAGTATCCTTATGTACATTCCTCAAAAATTTCAATTAGGATGTAATTCAATTCTAACATGCACAATGGGACCAAAGAGAAGGTTCACAAAAAAAAAAGGCCTTGGCTATATATATATAGTGACTAATATGAACAATCACGGCAAGGCTCAAACATGGCTCACTAGGGGTTAGTGTACGGGTAGGAAATCAAAAGCAGGCCAAACGGCTACCCTAGTGCCTCTTATCATTCACCACATATGACACACTTGATATCACGACTTCATGGATAATCAAATCTCTCAAAACAAAGAATAGTAGAGAGTGCTCTACTCTATTAGGCTCAATACCTCACTTATGTGTAGTTTAGATTCACTCATCGCCCTTATTTTGTCATTCCAGACATCATTTAATCAAAACACACACTGTCAATCACAAGTTCTCATTCTTAAGTAGAAAAAGATCAAGTTATCACACATATTCAAATCTAACAGCATGCTCCACAACTGAACTTATCAATTACTTGGCCAGAAAACTCACAAAACTCAACAAAACTCAACAAAAACTGACTCAACAAGCAAAGACTCAAAGACGCCCCCCTCACACTTAAATTTTGCTTGCCCTCAAGCAAACAAAATAAAGTATAAGTAAGGGACAACGAGACACTCAACTAAACGAAAGACCAAGACAAAGACAACACAAAAACACACGAAACAAAATAAGAAAAGGAAGGAAGTCACCGTGTACGCTGCCGCCACATTTCCTGTCGAATGGTGGCGCTCAAATCTGTGATGCTCTGTTGTAGGGCTGCCACGTTCACGTAATCCACTGCTGCGTCACCTATTTTTTTTTTTTTTTTTTTAAGAAACTTTAACAAAAATTAAATCTAAAGAAAGGGAATTAAAACTGAAAGAAAAACTGAACGAAACGGAAATAAAGAAAAAGAAAAACAAAACGGGAGAAACAAAGGGAAAGAAAATCGGGTTGCCTCCCGATAAGCGCCATTATTTAAAGTCTTTGGCTAGACTATTGATGCAATCAGAATCTCGTCTGAGGTGACAATGGAATTTCTTCCACTGTTGTCATATGAGATGCATCGCAATATGGCTCCAACTTGTGATAGTTGACTACAAACGTCTTTGCCGTAGCCAAACTCTTAATCTCCACTGGTCCGCCTGGCCAAACAGACTGTATCTCAAAAGGACCTATCCATTGCCTTCCAAGCATGAATCGGACCTTTTCACCGACTTCAAATGTTCTCCAGAATCGGTGCTTGTGATAAGCTATCGCTATTAGATCTGCATACCCCATGTTGGTATTATAGGCTTCCAAACAGAGCTCCTCCTCACACTTATCTTTTAAGTCAGGTGGTTCTGATTTATGCTTAATTTACACTATTTTTTAGGGGTTTGTATGTGCGTGTTTTAGGATAATCTTCTGGAATTTGGTGCGTTTTATGGTGTATTCTATGCTTTGCAGGAGATTTAGGCTTACCAGATGAAAGAATGCAATTTTGGAGAATTTTGGATTAATTAGGCGTTTTCTAAGTGTTCTGGAATGCCAGAGCAGAGGAATCAAAAGCCAGTCCAGAGAAATCCGCGGAATATCAGAGAAGCGGAGCCGACATCTCCAGAGCAGAGAAATCACCGTTCCTCTGGCACCAGAGATATCAATGTCAGAGGCGTGTCAGAGGCGAGATCCATTTCTCTGGCGAAGTCAGAGAAGTCATATCCAGCAAAGTCACAACCCAGATCAGAGAAATCGTCAAGAACAGAGAAGTGCCAGAAGAGCCGAAGATCAGAGCAGAGAAGTCATTGCAGAGGGATCGAGTCCCCGCTGCCAGAGAAGTCAATACCTAAATTTCAGAGGAGTCACCGTTCCTCTGGAGAAGGCCAGAGCGGAACCCATTCCTCTGGCGAGGCCAGAGAGATCAACCATTCCTCTGGCGCAACCCGTTCCCCGAGAGACATCCATTCCTCTGGCGAGAATGGGCAGGCAGCGAGAGTGGGAGTGTTTCCAGAGCACGCATCCAGCTGGAAAGTTGCCTTATTTTTATACGATTCTATTACCTTTAGAATTCAATTACCTTTAGAAGTATACTTTGCATGGCAACTTTCCATGGTGATCCGAAGGAAATTTGAAGCCTATAAATAGGTCCTCTTTTGGCCTTTCAAAGGAGGACATCATCAGACGGCAGACACCCGAAAACCTTAGTATTCATACTTTAGTTTTTAGCTTTAGAATTTTATTGCTTTCTAGTTTTCAAGGCTTGGATCAAGATTGAAGATTCAAGTCGCTACTTCAGTTTTTATTTTAGTTTTTATACAATTCAGTTTTTATAATTGCATTCTATTTATTTATGTTTATGTTTTACTTTAGCATGTCTGGCTAGTTTCCTTTAACTGATTCTAGGGTTTGTAAATAGTTGATTGAATTTATGTGATTTATTTGTTAATACTTTTGTGCCTTCCAGTTTATGATTCATAATTCCTGGTACTTAATTCTTGTGAATTATCTGATCAATAGTTTGCATGTTTAGCTATTCGGTTTGAGACCTAGCGGAGATAACTGTTTAGCGGATTCAGGAATGTATGATATGATTTTAACCTTGAGACCTAGCGGAGATAGGTGGATCATAGGGAGCTATTCTTAGGAGCTATTGGGAGTTAGTATATTTTCTTGAGACCTAACGGAGATAGAGAATTTACTAATCTACGATCGTTGCTGCTCTAGCGAGAGTAATTGATTACTTAAGTGATCTCTCATCATAACTGGATTAAACTGGTACATAGGGTTAATAGATTTATTGCGTAGATTTAATTGATGAATTTACTACCCTAGGATCAGTTGTTTTTATATTTGATTTTTCCTACGATCTTTTAATTATTGTTATTTGAGTTTTAGTTTAAAGTTAATTAAACCTTCCTTCTTTCGTTTGCCTGAATATTATTAGAGTTTAATTAGGATTACTTAGAGTGATTTGTCATAATAGTCCCTGTGGATACGATACTCGGTTACTTAATTTGTGCTACAATTACACCGTGTTAGTTGCGGTAATTTGTTGCTAATAATTTAGTGATCAGGTTCCACATTAAAATGCAGAGTTCTATAACGTGGCTTCCGTTTGGGCAAACGAACCGTATGTCCAGAACCTGTGAGTTTTGAGTCAGCATGAAGAAATTTGATCTGTTTGGGCAAACAGAACGTATTTCCAGAATCTGCCAATTTCGAGTGAGCATGGAGAGACTTGGTAGATTCTTTGACTTCTTCATTGTTCATCCCACGAGCATCAAGACCAGTTGCTCTTTTGATCAAGGTCGGTTCCAACTTGTCCTGCATAGATTTAGTCTCAAGATGTTCTTGGACAGAAGGGTCAGTAATGTTAGTGGCACAAACAGTTTTAACAACAAGAGGATTTTTCATGGTATCATCAATATTGAAAGTGAACTTCTCTCCATGATAATCCAAACAAATAGTACCACTATAAACATCAATGAGTGCCCTAGTGGTCCTTAAGAAAGGACGGCCTAACAGAACACCAGCTGACTCTTTCGATTGCATACCACTCATCTTCACCACATAAAAGTCAGCAGGATAAACAAAATCATGCACCTTTACAAGAACACTCTCTAGAAGACCCTCAGGATGAACACGTGACCCATCAGCCAACTGAATCACCACCTTAGTAGCCACCAACTTCACACCAATTAGGTTATTATAAACAGCTAAGGGCATGACATTAATAGAAGCTCCTAGATCACACATAGCATGCTCAATCTTAGTATCACCGATGAAACATGGCAGAGAAAACATACCTGGATCCTTGCATTTGGGCGGCAACTCTTTTCGTATCACTGCTGACACGTTCTCGCCCATCACAATTTTTCCAGATTTTTTAGACTTTCCAGCGATGAAGTCCTTCAAAAACTTGCTCAGATGAGGGAGTTTGAGCGCTTGGAGGAATGGAAGATTAATCTCCAACTTCTCGAATATCTTCATGAAGTCATTGATCTCTTCCTCAGGCTTCTTCCTTGCTAACCTTCTAGGAAAGGGAACAGGTATCTCGATCTTGGGATCATGTAGGCTCGAAGGTTTATGAACCTTGGTCTGCTCACCCTCAACCAACTCGTGTTCTGCCTCTTTTCCTTTCTGCACAGCTGTGGAGTCACCCTTCTGTTTGGCCAAACATGACGTATCTGTATTCTGGGCAGCAGAATCGATTTTCTCTCCAGAATTTCCGGATTGTTGCAGTTGCGATTCGGCTCCAGAGTCCTTGCTCAAACCACTCCTTGTATTCTGGATTGTGGGCTCACTCAACTCCTTGCCACTCCTCAAAGTGATCATACTAACGTTCTCCATCGGATTCAATTGGACTTGAGATGGTAACTTGCCTTGATGGCCCTTGAGTTGATTCACGGACGTTGCAAGCTGAGACACTTGACGAGCCAACCCTTCGATCTGAACCCTTTGCTCTGCTTGAGACTGTTGAAGTTTTAGCACCGCTTCATTGGTTGTTTGCAAATTATTTTGCAACAATTGTTGTGAGCCAATCAACTCTCTCATCATCTCTTCAAGAGCTTTTCCTTGATTTTCTTGTGGAGGTGGTGGTGCTTGTTGGAATCCTCTTTGATGAGGCGGTCTATAGCTTTGTTGCTGCTGCTGCTGCACTTGATTGCTTTGGTCTCTCCAACGAAAATTAGGATGATCTCTCCACGGCGCATTGTAGTTGCTCGAGTAGGGGTCCTGTTTGGGCAAATGCGGCAGTGGATCAGAACAACTGTAAAAGTTGTGAGAAGAATTCACTTGGGCTTGAAGATCTTTGTCGCCCCCGGTGCATTGCAAGCTCGTGTGGCCAAAGCTACCACATGGCCTTTCTGTCGGTTGTCCAGCAGTTGCGACTTTTTCCACCACAGTACTTAGCATTCTCTCTAACTTCCCCATCCTTTCTTCGAACTTATTCTCAAAATCCGACGAACTAGCTTGAGCAGCTTTCTTGAGCAGTTGGATGCGCGGCTCCTCATACTCTCTCGTGGCCTCCACTAAGTGTTGAATTAACCGTTTGGCTTCGCTCACAGTATTTTGAGAAAATGCTCCTCCACTTGATGAATTCACCAGATTTTTGGTATCTACCGTCATCCCTTGATAGAAATACTGCAGCAGATCCCCCTCTGAAAACTTATGGTTTGGACAGCTATCCACCAACCTCCTGAATCGAGTCCAGTATGTGCTCAGTGACTCATCGTACTCCTGCTTCACTCCACTAATTTCCTTCTTTAGCGCATTCGTCTTGGTAGGAGGGAAAAAATGCTCCAGGAATAGCTTTTTCATCTCGACCCATGAAGTGATAGAATAGGGTGGAAGACTCGCGAACCAAGAGTTCGCCTCTGCTGTCATGGTGAAGGGAAAGGCAGCTAGTCTGAAGTGTTCCTCCGTAACTCCAGTGGGGCGTTTCTGGACTTTGCAAATTTTGATGAATTCGCTCAAGAAATTGTACGGATCTTCTCCCTTCTTGCCATAGTACTTTGGGATAACATTAAGCAGTCCAAGCTTTATCTCAATACCGGTAGCAGCTGCCGGCATTCGGATTGGAGTTGGGGGGTCATCAGCTTCGTGGCTGGAGAGATCACACAGTCTAGGATCGTCAGCCATGTCGCTCTCAGTACTTGCGACAAAAATCGAGTCGGTTCCTTCTTCACAGTCTGTGTCTGCCTCTGAATCAGGGTCTGTTTGGGCAAACGGATCCTCTGCAGCAATCTGAACTTCAGGTTCAGACTTGAAAAACGTTTCTGTCTGATCAGACGGAGCAATTTCCGAGCCTTCCAGACCTTGCAGCTTCCTCGCCGTGGCCTCCTTCCTCAATCTGTGTGCGGTTTTCTCGATCTCAAAATCGTAGAGGAGATTCGGCTTAGAAGATCTGCTCATAAACCAAAAAGAAAAAAAAAATAGATTAAAAGGGAAAAGAATTCAATTAACACCGCTCCCCGGCAACGGCGCCAATTTGGTGGACGTCGTATACCACCAAATAATTCCTGCGGAATTACCAAAATAAATTAGTATAATGGTAAGCAGGGTCGATCCCACAGAGAGCAGTTAAAATTCATTCAAATCCCTAAATCTATAAAATTGGTGATGCCACCACGCCTTAAATTTAAGAGGAATTAATTAAACTAAAAACGCAGAATTAAATCAAATAAAATAAGCTTGAAGTAAATCAATAAAAAGGGTAATTCGGCTCAAATAAATCCACTCTAATTCAACTCTGATCCTCGACGCAATAATTAATCAATCCCTACCAACCAACCAGTTATAGGATACCGTGAAACGCAACGGACGTACCCCAATTCCTACTTACTGTATCGATAAACAGCTGGAGACGCCAGACCTGCTTATTTCCCTTATTAAAATATAACCTAGCTGGAGACGCCAGACCTAGATTTAATATTCTAATAGCATTAAGATGAAGGAACCCAATTTATATCAATTATCCTAGATACGCTAGTAATAATTAATATACCAATTAATTCCTACTACGAACATGGTAGTTATATCACTAATTAGTCCAATTCCAACAATTACGGATTGGCAGGAACTAATTGACTGTAATCCAATTAAACTTAAGTTGATCAGACTTAAATAAAATCAGAATTATCTTTAAACCCTAGGAATTAATCAAAATCAATAGGAATCAATTTTATAACCAATTAGGTCTCACAGGTCATTAAATTAGAGTTTCATTATTCTCGCCGAATTAAAAGATTTAGCTACTCATAATTAAAACTAGAACAATAAAATAAATAAAAGCAAACATAAAAACAATCGAAATAAATTGCAAGTAAATTAAAGACACCACTTGAACCAATTCGAACAAACTCGTCTGCTCCAATTCGAAAACACTCCAGCCGCTATTCCAGAAACAAATGCAAGAATTTAAACTAAATTGAACTTTGAAAGCAAAGGATTAACAGAACATGGGAATCGAAAATTTGCATGAAAAATAAAGAAATTGCATGCATGGAAATATCAAAAAGCAAAAGTCAACTCTAGCTTTTGAAATCAAAAGTTGCGTCTACTGCATGTATATATGTGAATGTGTTTCCTAATTCTAATCAAAGTAAAACATATAACCTAATCCCTCTAAAAAACTTGCGGCTCCCTCACTTAAGCACATATATATATATATGGGATTAAAATCCCTAAGGTGTCCGCCTCCCCCTTGGACATGGGCTTCCGGCCCCATTTAAAAAATAAGCTATCAAAATAATTAAAATAAGAGTTTGGGCTTAGTTAAATATAAATTAATTAATCCAAGCCCAATCTCTAATCTTCTCCAAAATCAATCAACTTCTTCCATAATTCTCGACTTTCACCGACTTCTTCCATCCACGAGCATCCATCTTCAATCCTTCTAATTCCTGCGCCAAAATATAACAAATTATGTAAAATCATATAAAATCATGGCAAAACACACACCAAACTAAGTAGCTAAAATACACACATCAAGCGCACATCCCATTATAATTCCCATAATTACTCCAGATAAGCCAGTTTTGGCTCCACTTTCATGATTCACAGCTGATCTGGAAAATGATCCTGCAGCACATAATTGAGGAAAAGAATTTTCAGGAACCTATACCAATTGTGACATTTATTCTAACCTAGTACAAGTATTATTTGATAGTTTATAAGAGAAATTAAATTATTGATTCAGAGAACAGAAAACTCTACCAGTTGTCGGGTAAATAGAGAAGAAAGAACCAACAATGTTTGCCACACCAAGACCAAATAACTGTAAAAGACAAACGGTAAGCATATCTCCATACTGACATCACAAATGGGTACATGACAATGCAGGGCAATGCAATTCATTAGTAGGGCTAAGGTCAATGAAAACAGACCTCTTGATTGGAATCCAAGTCGTAACCATTCTTTGCTGCAAGTGCTTTAGCAATTCCCACAGACTCCTATAAATTAAAATTTGTACATTCAATATCTCCTTTCTGAAAGAGCGCATACTTCTAACAACATGAGAGAGTAGAAGATATAAGAGAAACTATAGTAGGAGAGAGTTATGATTAAAACTTCTCTTACCAAAATAGCCACGCCAGTAATGAGAATCGTTGTAGGAATCAAAGATTCAGCATACTCAAATTTCTTTGGGATGGAAAATTCTGGCAGGCCCTGTGGTATTTCACCTACCTAGAACAGCAGAGCCAAAAAAAATACATATTAAATATATTTCACACAAGCTAAAGTTCATTGGAGGGTAATTTATGATAGTAAATGGCATTTGATTATTCTTTACAGCCCAACATCTTGGTAACTTGGTTAATTAAAGCAGTCCTCACCAAAGATATTGAAGATGGACTAAATACATGCACAAAAATGGTGCCCAAAACTGCAGCTATAAGTGTGCTTGAATCATTGGACTTGTCATCGAACAAATTGAATGGAGGAATTACAAGGGGTATCTTTCTAGTCACCATTTAATATGATATATCGATATATCATATATACTAGGAGTCCAATTTTAATTGTTATTAAATTTTAACATTTAATATGATATGTCGATATATCATATAGGAGTGTAGAAATTGTTTTTAACACCAAATTAAAAGCTGGGCCATGTGGTCTTAATTTCCACACGTCTACTTTTGCAGATGGTCACACACCACATACTATTCAGACACTCATATTCTTCACATATTTCTTTTTGGAGATGAAAATTACCTTTAAAGTGAAGAGACTGATACTTGCTCCAGTTATTTTAATCTTTGTTTCTTACTTTTTCTTCATTTTAATTGTTTCTCTCTTTCTCTTTTATCCTTTTGAATATTTAGGTCGACTTATATACTACCACTTTCTGAAACAAATTAATTTGTTAATTTGTTGTAATTCATTAGTTTAGTTTGCTCTGTGAGACTTCTGTCGTGCTTAATTAGATATATTGTAATTACAATTCGGTAATAATTTATGTAGTAAAGGCTGAATTTTTCCTGAATTTAAGTTGGTTGTATTACTAGACCAAATATCCAAACAAATACAATTCAATATCTACACGCGGTTGATGAGATAGAATCTTTTGGTGCATCAGTTTTGCTGCTTGAACTAGGCCTCTTAACATAAATTATTCTGGTTGTGTCACATTGATTGAAACATCTACTATCGAATACATTTTTAGAAATGGTGCTTTATTGCATTTCATGATCGATACAATTATAGTTCCGAAGGTTCAATATAAGTTATAATGTTAACTTTAATTTAAACTGAAAGGGAAATAGAGAGACTTTGTGAGCTCAACAATAATGGAAGTTGAATAGAAAGGAGGGATTTGGAAGGCAGAATTAGGAGAGTGGGGTGTGACGATGGAAAAAATGAATTTGTTTTTTCTAAATAAAGAAAAAAATAAAAATAAAGAAGAATTAAAAATGATAAAAAAAAATTGGAAAACAGTTCGTCTAATTTATATCTTCAAAGTTCGTATAGTCTCTCAAGTAATATCAAATATATTTAATAAATTATTCTCGAAATTGTCTCGATAATAAATGAATTTCACCCACATTTAATTTAGTCTATCGACTCTAGTGCCGGTCGCCTATGAAATTTTTAGATGGGCATGTGGAGACCATTAATACAATTAATATTATTGACTATCACGCAATCATACACTTTAAAAAGTAATAAAAAATATATATTTCCCTTTCAATCAATTTCAGAGAATTATCTCATTCAAGAAAATAATACAAGGCGCAATTTTTCACAAGGGAAATATACAGTTGTTTTGCCATTATAATGATCAAAACGTCCATTAAATTAAAATTCAAGAGATTTAATTTGATGTGTGAAATTTTGAACCCATTTCAATTAAGCTAACATTATCTTCAACTTGAATAATATTGATTCTCCATTCAAATTAGTACGTACATTGAAATTAAATGATATGTTTAAATAAATAAATATTTTCGTATATAGAATTTTTTTTAATGAAAAGAGGGAAAACAAAATATTTTAAATTTAAAATTTTTCATAACCGATTTGTTTTAAATTCCTTTTTGATGATTTTTATACCATATTAAAAAACTTGTAACGAACTTAAATTTAATTAAGATGCATATTGAATTTTTATCATGAATCAAATTTGACGATGTTTAGAAAAGAATAAAAAACAAATAGAGAAAATTAATAGGAAGATACAGAGAAAAATATTGAAAAATTTGGTGGAGAAGAAAGAGAAAAAGGGAAGAAAAATGTAGGGAAAATACGTACTCACTTTTTATATATTGTTCTATAATCAAACCTATCATACACCTAAATCTAGATTTGATGCACTATGGTATCCAAATATTAAAAATTCATTTCAAGCTTTGAGAATTTCATATGAAATGTAGACGATGGTGACAAATAATGTATTTCTCAAGAAAATAAAGTTAAAATTGATTAGAGAAGCTTCCCTCATATTTCCACAAAAATGTGGAAAATTTGCATACCATTTGACTTAGACTTGACTTGTATATAGACTCTGCTACAATTATTTTAGATTTGAATATAAATGTCAATTGGTAGGCTTTTTGTTTTCTCACACAATTATCACTCACAATATGGATACATTTTCCCCATTTTCCCTTCTTTCGCTTCTCATATTGTTTACTTGTCTTAATCTTTCTACTGCGCAGAACATAACTCAAATCAAAAGTGATGAATCCATACTTCTTGCTTTGAAATCCCACATCACTTCAGATCCTTTCAATATGTTGAAAAATAATTGGAGCAGTGGAACCTCGTTTTGCACGTGGAGAGGAGTTACTTGTGATTCACGTCGTAGCAGGGTCACTAAATTAATTATCTCTAATATGGGACTCGAAGGAAGCATTCCACAGGAAATTGGAAATCTTTCTTCACTCGCTTATCTTGATATGAGTGGAAACTCTTTTCATGGTTGTATTCTTCTCTAACCATTTTTAAATTTGTAGTTAGTAGAATCTATTTATTTACATAGTAATCCTATCAGGCCGCCTACCAAAAGACATTTGCTCGCATAACAACCTTCAAAGACTCAAACTACTTAGCCTGAGGTGGAACAAATTGGAGGGAGATATACCATTGAGTTTGGGTCAATGTACACAACTTGAGAGTATTTACTTGTCAGACAACAACTTTGGTGGAAATGTCCCTAGAGAAATTGGGAACATCACACAGCTTAAGGAATTATACCTTGATCTGAACAATTTGAAAGGTATGCTCTTGTCTTTATACTAATAATTTAACTTAAATAGAAAAAATATTAATTTATTTAACTTATTTTTTAAAATAAAAATAAAATTTAGTTATTTTATTATTTTCTCTACATTTTAGTTTTTTTATAATTTTTTGTAACTTTTTTAGTTTTATTAAAAAATAATTAGGAAAAGCACACCACTAAGTAATTTTCTCCAATATATATTTATGATTTTGGAGTTCATACTATTTGTAACATATCATTATACCTGATTCAAATCGAGTTATCATGACTTAACACAATTTCACAGGTGGTATACCGAAAGAGATTGGTAATCTTAATAATCTAGAGATATTAAGGATGAGTGACAACAATCTTAGTGGACCATTTCCAAGACAAATTTTGAACATCACAAGTCTCCGTCAACTAGACCTCCGCAACGCCTCTTTAAATGGTATGTCTGCACTACTGTTTAAGCCAAAACTTTAGTGAAAGAGTTTGGTATATCGTAACTAACCATGAGAATTGGAAAAAATATGTGATACACATTTAGTCTTATGTTTAAGTCAAAGTCTATTGCCTGTCGTGTAAGCGTCTAAGCGATGATTATATTTCCCTCTCAATCGATTTTTGAAAATTATTGCATCCAAGACAAAAAATTGAAAGCAATTTTCCATATAGAAGATGCCATTAATTTTTTTTATAGTTAAGACATTTAATTATTCATTTGTCATTCCATGAGACTAAAGATCCGATTACTTATTGCAAGATATAGCACCAGAAATCGAACATACCAGCTTCAAAAGAGGTGAAATAATAATAATTTTTTTGGGAATTTATACTGAGAGGTATATATGTTCTTATCTCTATACTGAGAATTTAACTACTTGGATACCTTACTATTTCATTTCTATTGATAATCCAGAAATTGGTTGATAATGTCATTCGGTTCAAACGTAGATTTTTGGAAAAATGGCAAAACTACGGCTCTTGCCTCTAATGATATTTTTCGGTTCCTCGGTAATGTGATGTATATATAGCCAAGCAATTTAATTATTCTTTTCTCATTTTACTTTCAACTTTATTAATACTGATTCTTTATTCAGATGTTCAATCTAACAATAAAACCGGGCATGCACCTAAATCTAGATTTGATGTATTATAGTCTCCAAATATAAAAAGCTAGTGAGTATTTCGATGGGGAATTATTTTAAATTGTAATTTAAATTAAATTATAGTAGTATTATACACATAACAAAAACTTACCAAAATTCTTAAAATTCGTGCTGAAGCTATTAAGGCATATATATTTTGCGTACGGAAGATGTATTTTATCGATAATACATTATCAGGCTGCTTACCAAAAGACATTTGCTCGCATAACAACCTTCAAAAACTCAAACTACTTTACCTATCGGAGAACAAATTGAAGGGAGATATACCATTGAGTTTGGGTCAATGTAAACAACTTGAGAGTATTGACTTGTCAGACAACAACTTTGGTGGTAATGTCCCTCGAGAAATTGGGAACATCACACAGCTTAAGGACTTATACCTTAATGGGAACAATTTGAAAGGTATGCTCTTGTCTTTATACTAATAATTTAACTTAAATAGAAAAAATATTAATTTATTTAACTTATTTTTTAAAAGATCTGAGTGATTTATATGAAGGGTTCTCCAATTTTCAGGTCCAATACCATCCACCATTGGAAATCTATCAAATTTGGAAGATTTGTGGCTCTCTTCCAACAAATTAAATGGTGAGCTTCCATTCTCCATGTGCAACATGACATCCCTTCAAATTCTTATTTTCTCAAATAACAGTTTGGAAATCTTTGGACATATTTCATCTAAAATGCAAATCACTTTAGTGGCCCCATTCCATCAATATTTATGAGAGGGTGTATTTTTGAGTCTAACAATTTGAGTGTTAATAAATTGCAAGAAAATTTGCCTATACGTGTGTTCATATAAGATATGCGATTTGTCTAATTCCTTTGTCACTCCATGTGCAATATGAACTAGATTTATATATATAAAAAAAAAGGTTGAGTAATATATTTTCTCGATAAAAGAAAAAGGAAAACATACTCTAATATTTTGAAAAATAATTGGAGCAGTGTAATCTCTTTTTCACATGGATAATAGAGTGACTTATTTAGAACTCTAGCTGGGGTATGACTTGTGGGACTCGAAGGCAGCATCCCACTAGAGATTGGAAATCTGTCTTCACTTGTTTATCTTGATATGAATATGGAAACTCTTTTCATGGTACTATTTCCTCTATCTATTTTTTAATTTGTTGTTAATAGAATATATTTATTTATATGGTAATCCTATCAGCTTGTGTGATATCCCGACTTTTCTATATGAAATATAGAAGATCTTTACTTAGTTTATTATTGATACACGTCCATTTTTAATAAATTATATTATTCCAAAGAAATTTTACAACTTTGACGTTCATGATTTTTTTTTTAGAAATTAGTTGATAATGTCATTCAATTTCATGCTTTCACTACCTTGTTATGCCATTTTTATTTAATTATGCTTTATTGACTTGATTGGAATAATAATTTAGTTTTTGAAATAATTCAAAAATATGGAAAAGAATTTTGGGTTGTCTAAATTTTTTATAAAAACTATTTTTGATTGAATGATATTTTTATCTAAGAATCAATAGAATACATGTTTTTATTAAAGAAGACCCTTTCATAAAAAACATAAGAAAGTGGGCATTTTTATCTATTAACACTTAGTTTTATCCATCTAAACTAATCCTCAAAAATAAGTTTTTATAATATTTTTGATGAATTAATAGTTATTTGAGTAGAAGTCAAAATTTGTGGCTCAATGATTTGACTTCCACGCGGCATTGTCACATAAGTCAAATAATAACTTGCACGCATCATTAGTGGTGTAGTAGTGTCCAATAATAACAATGCACACAAGAACAGTTTTAGATTTGAATATAAAGGGCATTTGTAGGCTTCTAGTCTCCAAAATTCTAGGCATATTTTAAATCAACTATTACTCACTTTTTAATTAAAAAAAAGATTAATAACGATTTTTCATTTTCCCAATAGTGATTCAAATCCCTAATCTATTAATTGGAAGTGGAGAACTTTACCAATTGAGTCACGCTTCGTTATGAAATAAACTATATACTTATAACTTTGCATGACTATATATGACTTTGAATTGATTAGATATAAATTCTTGCACATTAATCTTTTTGCAATAAACCGTATGCTTTGATTTTAAAAAATGACATTTTAATTTTATTTTAACAATTTAATACCAATTTGTAAATATCGGAGGGCCCACAAAACTTAATTGATATTGCTCAATTCATAACTATATAAAACTTTGCGTGACTATATATAACTTTGAATTGATTATATATAAATTCTTGCACATTAATCTTTTTGCAATAAACCGTATGCTTTGATTAAAAAAAATGACATTTTAATTTTATTTTAACAACTTAATACCAATTTGTAAATATCAGAGGGCCCACAAAACTTAATTGATATTGCTCATGATTACTTTGGTAGACTCTAAACCGAATTATTGACCACTACTTAGCCCATATCACGAGATATATTGCTCATGATTACTACGGTGGGCTCTTATTATTATTATTATTATTATTATTATTATTATTATTATTATTATTATTATTTCTCTCTCTTTTTCTATACTTGACTCGGTTTACATCGATCTAATTAAATGGAATTGTTTACAAATTAGCCCATATGACAATATATATTCACTTTCATATAATTAGAAAAAGCACACCACTAACTAATTTTCTAATAGTAATTATGATTTTAGATTGGTTAGATTAACTATATATGACTTTGCATTGAATAGGTTAGATATAAATTCTTGTACATTAATCTTTTAGCAATAAACCGTATGATTTGATAAAAAAAAAATGACTTTTTAATTTTATTTTAACAACTGAAAACCAATTTGTAAATATCACATGCCCCACTTAATTGAACTATTGCCAAGACTAAATTGAACCGAGTCAAAATTATTTGGATTGAACAATTACCATTTAATATTCACCTAATAATGTATTCAAATTGACAAAAACGAACCATTAAATATAGTGTTCTAATTATACTTATTATTTTTGTGGTCGTGTTATAATAATCAAATCAATTCTTTTACGGCTTGGCAATCAAAGAGATTGATTATGTATATATCGGGAATAAGAAATTCCACAATGCTATGAAAACTTTAGGCCATCTTAAGTTCAATTATAAATCAGTTTAGTGGTAAAAAATGAGATATATGGAACATTACGTAAATTATCTGTCGTCCATTTCCTAATTTGTTGGTTTTAGATACATTTGTTGAAAAGATATTTCAAATTATCTGCCAAAGTAAATGGTGAGCTTCCACTCTATTTACAACTTGACATCCCTTGCTATCTGCAACTTGGCAGAAACGCTTGCAAAACTTGATCAGATCTTTAGCTTATTTTGTTTTCTTAGCTTGCTGGCTTCTTCTCATATAACTAATTTATGCTTAGTTAGATAAATACTCTAACAGCAATTGGATTTTCTGTTTCCAGCCATATTGGATCTTCTATTTTCTCAATGTTAACTAAATTATGATGTCATCAAGTATACTTGGTGTGTCTTCGTGATATAGGGAATATAAGATGGTAACAAAATATCTTGCGTGCATTGCTAATTGATTTATAATTTAAAGGCATTTAGCAAATAATAATGTTTCAGTTTATGTTTTCAAGTACAAAAGAAAATGTCTTTCTTATTGTGCTCCATCTTTAAAGTGATTGAAATGAATGGTTCTTCAATTTTTAGGTCCAATACCATCCACCATTGGGAATCTAACAAATTTGTCCTGGCTAGAACTCTCTTCCAACAATTTAAATGGTGAGCTTCCATTCTCCATCTTCAGCTTGACATAACATCTTTACAAACTTGATCGGATCTTTGGCCATTTTTGTATGACTTAGCTAATTTGTGTCAAAAGATCTGAGTGCTTTACATCTCTATCTTTAAAGTGATTTATATGAAGGGTTCTCCAATTTTCAGGTCCAATACCATCCACCATTGGGAATCTATCAAATTTGGAGTATTTGTGGCTCTCTTCCAACAAATTAAATGGTGAGCTTTCATTCTCCATGTGCAACATGACATCCTTTCAAATTCTTATTTTCTCAAATAACAGTTTGGAAATCTTTGGACATATTTCATCTAAATGCAAATCACTTTAGTGGCCCCATTCCATCAATATTTATGAGAGGGTGTATTTTTGAGTCTAACAATTTGAGTGTTAATAAATTGCAAGAAAATTTGCCTATACGTGTGTTCATATAAGATATGCGATTTGTCTAATTCCTTTGTCACTTCATGTGCAATATGAACTAGATTTATATAAAAAAAAAAGTTGAGTAATATATTTTCTCAATAAAAGAAAAAGGAAAACATACTCTAATATTTTGAAAAATAATTGAAGCAGTGTAATCTCTTTTTCACATGGATAATAGAGTGACTTATTTAGAACTCTAGCTGGGGTATGACTTGTGGGACTCGAAGGCAGCATCCCACTAGAGATTGGAAATCTGTCTTCACTTGTTTATCTTGATATGAATATGGAAACTCTTTTCATGGTACTATTTCCTCTATCTATTTTTTAATTTGTTGTTAATAGAATATATTTATTTATATGGTAATCCTATCAGCTTGTGTGATATCCCGACTTTTCTGTAAGAAATATAGAAGATCTTTACTTAGTTTATTATTGATACACGTCCATTTTTAATAAATTATAATATTCCAAAGAAATTTTACAACTTTGACGTTCATGATGTTTTTTTTTTTTTGAAATTAGTTGATAATGTCATTCAATTTCATGCTTTCACTACCTTGTTATGCCATTTTTTTTAATTATGCTTTATTGACTTGATTGGAATAATAATTTAGTTTTTGAAATAATTCAAAAATATGGAAAAGAATTTTGGGTTGTCTAAATTTTTTATAAAAACTATTTTTGATTGAATGATATTTTTATCTAAGAATCAATAGAATACATGTTTTTATTAAAGAAGACCCTTTCATAAAAAACATAAGAAAGCGGGCATTTTTATCTATTAACACTTAGTTTTATCCATCTAAACTAATCCTCAAAAATAAGTTTTTATAATATTTTTGATGAATTAATAGTTATTTGAGTAGAAGTCAAAATTTATGGCTCAATGATTTGACTTCCACGCGGCATTGTCACATAAGTCAAATAATAACTTGCAAATTGAGTTGTCTTGTAAATTAATACTTTATCCGTTCCATAAAAGTGTGCATCATTTTTTTTAGCACGAATTTTAATAAAATGTTAAATAAGTGTATTGGGAGTTGAAAAAGTGATTGACCTTATTAAAAAATAAAAATAAGAAATAAAAAATTAGTGGTGTAGTAGTGTCCAATAATGACAATGCACACTCTTATGTGCCGGAGTAAGCTAGTCTCCAAAAATTCTAGGCTCACAAGAACAGTTTTAGATTTGAATATAAAGGGCATTTGTAGGCTTCTAGTCTCCAAAATTCTAGGCATATTTTAAATCAACTATTACTCTCTTTTTAATTAAAAAAAAAAGATTAATAACGATTTTTCATTTTCCCAATAGTGATTCAAATCCCTAATCTATTAATTGGAAGTGGAGAACTTTACCAATTGAGTCACGCTTCGTTATGAAATTAACTATATACTTATAACTTTGCATGACTATATATGACTTTGAATTGATTAGATATAAATTCTTGCACATTAATCTTTTTGCAATAAACCGTTGTTCGCTAATATTTTCACCACGCCGCAAGTATACGGGTAGTTGTAATATATGGAAGCAAGGTCGTATCCCACAAGGATTAGTAGTTCAATCTAGTGATTATCCTAAGTCATTGTGCTATAGCTATTTAGACTAAACAATGGAGTAATTGGTTTGATTATCTACTAATTACTTAACAAGTTCAAAGACAAATAAAATCAAATAAGCAAAGTGGATTAATATGATGATTAAGATGATATAGGGACTAGACATCAATGGATTAGTAATGGACCTCAAATTAGCTCAACATTAGTCTTGATATTACCTATTATCTAGAGTGATCTCCCAACTAGTTCTAGCCCCCTCCCGGACGACTAAAACGGTAGATTACGGGTCATAGTTACCGTCCCCGGTTAACTTCTAACCTATAACTCCCAAAAGCACAACAAAGATCGATAAACTCTCACCCAACTCTCAACCTCTCGGTTTATTGAGTCAATATGTTTCAAACACCTAATCTATTGCAATTATCCTCTCCCGATTCAAATTACAAATTAGAAATGCATAAAGAGTGGCCAACACTTCATACAAGGAATAAAACTAGGGCTTGAAAAGATAATGAAGAAGGCATAATCAAAGACTAATAATGAGCATAATAATCAATTCATTACATCATCCATGAGCCTAATCCCCAAATTAATGAGGGATTTTATCCAAACATGTTCACAAACAACAAACCTAAATCAAAGAAATACATAAATGAAAGAGAGAGTAAGAAGTGACAAATCCTAATAATGAGCTTTCTTCAATCTTCTCTCCTCTTCAATGCCTTCAATCTTGGTAAAAAGATGTGGTAATGGAGGCTAGGGTTTGGTGTGGAGGAATTGGGGAAGATGAAAATGGGTGAGTATTGAATGTTGGGGAAGATGAAAGATGTGAGGAATGGGGGGAAAATGGGGTTTTAGGGCTCAAAATCACGTCTGGGGCCCACTTGGGGGAAGCCCCGCCCTTTTCCCGCGGTCACGGCCCGCGTCTGCGGCCTTCAAACGTGGGGGATGCTCAGGGGACCCGCGGTCCCGCCCCGCGGCCGCGGGTGTCTCCTGGAGCCGGGAACAGCTGACCCGCGGTCTCACCCCGCAGCCGCGGGTGGTGACCGCGGGGTACTGGGCGTTTTGCGCAGTCCGCTCGTTTTGCTTCGTTCTCCCTCGTCCGGACTCGGATTTGATCGCCGTTTGCGCTCACGGATTCCTATCGAGACGTAATTCAATCTCATATCTTCAAAATCCTCCAATTAATCCTTGATTTTTCCTGAAATTACTCCAAAACTACACCAAGATATCAAATCTTCATAAAACTAAATATTCGGGCACAAACAAGCATTCACAAGCAAAACATGAAGGGAAATGACAACAAAACATGTGGAATTGAGGTACGAAAACCATGTTTGTCAACCGTATGCTTTGATTTATAAAAATGACATTTTAATTTTATTTTAACAATTTAATACCAATTTGTAAATATCAGAGGGCCCACAAAACTTAATTGATATTGCTCAATTCATAACTATATATAACTTTGCATGACTATATATAACTTTGAATTGATTAGATATAAATTCTTGCACATTAATCTTTTTGCAATAAACCGTATGCTTTGATTAAAAAAAATGACATTTTAATTTTATTTTAACAACTTAATACCAATTTGTAAATATCAGAGGGCCCACAAAACTTAATTGATATTGCTCATGATTACTTTGGTAGACTCTAAACAGAATTATTGACCACTACTTAGCCCATATCACAAGATATATTGCTCATGATTACTACGGTGGGCTCTTATTATTATTATTATTATTATTATTATTATTATTATTATTATTATTATTATTATTATTATTATTATTATTATTATTTCTCTCTCTTTTTCTATACTTGAATCGGTTTACATCGATCTAATTAAATGGAATTGTTTACAAATTAGCCCATATAACAATATATATTCACTTTCATATAATTAGAAAAAGCACACCACTAACTAATTTTCTAATAGTAATTATGATTTTAGATTGGTTAGATTAACTATATATGACTCTGCATTGAATAGGTTAGATATATCTTTTAGCAATAAACCGTATGATTTGATAAAAAAAATGACTTTTTAATTTTATTTTAACAACTGAAAACCAATTTGTAAATATCACATGCCCCACTTAATTGAACTATTGCCAAGACTAAATTGAACCGAGACAAAATTATTTGGATTGAACAATTACCATTTAATATTCACCTAATAATGTATTAAAATTGACAAAAACGAACCATTAAATATAGTGTTCTAATTATACTTATTATTTTTGTGGTCGTGTTATAATAATCAAATCAATTCTTTTACGACTTGGCAATCAAAGAGATTGATTATGTATATCTTGGGAATAAGAAATTCCACAATGCTATGAAAACTTTAGGCCATCTTAAGTTCAATTATAAATCAGTTTAGTGGTAAAAAATGAGATATATGGAACATTACGTAAATTATCTGTCGTCCATTTCCTAATTTGTTGGTTTTAGATACATTTGTTGAAAAGATATTTCAAATTATCAGCCAAAGTAAATGGTGAGCTTCCACTCTATTTACAACTTGACATCCCTTGCTATCTGCAACTTGGCAGAAACGCTTGCAAAACTTGATCAGATCTTTAGCTTATTTTGTTTTCTTAGCTTGTTGGCTTCTTCTCATATAACTAATTTATGCTTAGTTAGATAAATACTCTAACAGCAATTGGATTTTCTGTTTCCAGCCATATTGGATCTTCTATTTTCTCAATGTTAACTAAATTATGATGTCATCAAGTATACTTGGTGTGTCTTCATGATATAGGGAATATAAGATGTGTAACAAAATATCTTGCGTGCATTGCTAATTGATTTATAATTTAAAGGCATTTAGCAAATAATAATGTTTCATTTTATGTTTTCAAGTACAAAAGAAAATGTCTTTCTTATTGTGCTCCATCTTTAAAGTGATTGAAATGAAGGGTTCTTCAATTTTTAGGTCCAATACCATCCACCATTGGGAATCTAACAAATTTGTCCTGGCTAGAACTCTCTTCCAACAATTTAAATGGTGAGCTTCCATTCTCCATCTTCAGCTTGACATAACATCTTTACAAACTTGATCGGATCTTTGGCCATTTTTGTATGACTTAGCTAATTTGTGTCAAAAGATCTGAGTGCTTTACATCTCTATCTTTAAAGTGATTTATATGAAGGGTTCTCCAATTTTCAGGTCCAATACCATCCACCATTGGGAATCTATCAAATTTGGAGTATTTGTGGCTCTCTTCCAACAAATTAAATGGTGAGCTTCCATTCTCCATGTGCAACATGACATCCTTTCAAATTCTTATTTTCTCAAATAACAGTTTGGAAATCTTTTGACATATTTCATCTAAATGCAAATCACTTTAGTGGCCCCATTCCATCAATATTTATGAGAGGGTGTATTTTTGAGTCTAACAATTTGAGTGTTAATAAATTGCAAGAAAATTTGCCTATACGTGTGTTCATATAAGATATGCGATTTGTCTAATTCCTTTGTCACTCCATGTGCAATATGAAATAGAAATGGATGACTTATCTAATTTTGAATCTTTGATTTCTCAACTTGCTAGGTTGTTCTCATTTAATTAGCTCGTGCTTAATTAACTAAATACTTTAACAATAGTTGGATTTGTTGTTTCCAGCCATATTGTAACTCTATTAATTTTAAGGATCAATGTTAGCAAATACTATATTAAATTAAGATGCCATTGAATATATGACACATGCATGGGTGATATAAGAATAGAAGAAGTAATTTAATTTCTATCAAAATACTTCACGTTGACTTCTCAAACTTCCAGGTCCAATACCATCCACCATCGGAAATTTACCAAATTTATATGCATTACAACTCTCTACCAACAAATTAAATGGTGAGCTTCCATTCTGCATCTGCAACTTGACATCCCTTCAGTTTCTTCTACTCTCAAATAACAGTTTGCAAGGGACAGTTCCACAATGCTTTCGAAACTTGAGCAAATCTAATTTGCTCATATTTCATTTAAATGCAAATAACTTTAGTGGCCCAATTCCATCAATATTTATCAAAGGGTGTAGTCTTCAGTCCATCAATTTGAGTGGTAATAAATTGCAAGGAAGATTACCTAAATCCTTAATCAATTGCAAAAGTCTGAGGGGGCTCGATGTTGGAAATAATAGAATACAAGACAAATTTCCGTTTTGGATGGAAGCTCTTCCTGAGCTTCGAGTGCTCGTCTTGAAGTCTAACAAGTTTGATGGTAACATGTCGTTGGCTTCACGAAGCAACCTTCCATTTCCTAAGTTGCAGGTTTTAGATATATCAGAGAACGAATTTGTGGGGTCTTTACCTCAAAAATATTTCAAGAATTTCAGAGCAACGATGGATGTGAAGGAAAATCAAACAGATGGTGATATTGACTATTTTTCAAATTATGTGGAGATGAGAATTACCTTGAAAGGTTTGGATCAGTTATTGAAGAGATTGTTGGAAGACTTTACAATCATTGACTTATCCTCCAATAAATTCTCTGGTACTATTCCACATTCCATAGGTAATATGAATTCTTTGAGATACTTGAATTTTTCCCACAATAATCTCATGGGACACATACCTGCATCTCTTGGAAATATAAGTGTACTTGAATCATTGGACTTATCATCGAACAAATTGGATGGTGGAATTCCAAGTGAATTGACGAGGTTGACCTTTCTTGCGAAATTAAACCTTTCAATGAATGATCTGGTGGGGCAAATCCCACAATCTACTCAGTTTTCCACATTTGAGAATGATTCATACGTAGGAAACATGGGATTGTGTGGATTTCCTTTAACAAGAAAATGCAACGATGAGAACAGGCATCGGATGCAGCCAGAAGAAGAAGATGACGAAGATGATGAGTATGGATTTATAGATGGATTTGGATGGAGAAGTGTGGTGATGGGATATGGAAGTGGAATCATAGTTGGAATTGGAATTGGTTGTTGGATTATTCGATTTGGAAGGCCAAGATGGTTGGTGGAATTCTTTTTTGGTGTTGGATATACATACAACAAGAACAAGAAGAAGAAGAAGAAGACAAGGAAGAGAGCTACTCCAACACAGAGGAGAAGTTGATTCAAGACAAGCATATATCATGAGCTTTTCTTTCTTGCTTTTTTGTTCTTTACCGGACTTTAGATTGTTGTTTTATGATTGCTACTTGTGAGTTTGTGCTTTTGAGTTTATACAATGTTGTTTATGTTCAAAGTTTGCTAAGTTTTAATTTTATCTCATTTAAAATAGTTTTGTGATGGAGTCTCGTTATTAGATAAGCCTTTTTTTTCATGTGGGCTTTTTGTCGAACACTTGGCGGACTGATTTTCGCTATTCTTCTCCACCGTCTTTACTTCACTGGAAAATGGAGCTTTTACTTGAATTTGTCTAACAATACTTGAGTTGATCAAGTTGACATTTTTAACAAAATTAAATATTTTGATGATTGAATTTTTCCTATATCTCAGTTTATCATTTATTCATGTCAAATAAGCATTAAGGACATTTCATCCCAATTTGTAGTAGTTTTAAGCATTAAGCATTAAGGACATTTTTGATCTTTGTATCATACTTTTTCTTAAGTTTAGTGTAAGAGCTTGTGCTTCAACTGTTTCTCTCTTTCTTTTTTTTATCTTTAGGTTATTGACATCTAGTTATACGAATTTTCGGTCCCTTTTGATTTTTCTCATGAATTTTGAAAATTCTCAAAAAATACACAAACTTTGACTCTTTTTGTTTTTTCCACGAACTTTGAGAATTATCAGAAGTTACACAAACTTTGGCTTCATTTTGTTTTTTCTCACGAAATATATTATTATAAAAATGATCAAAATAATTCTTTTATTTTTTATTTTTTTCAAAATGACATCGTTTTGATTACGAGTTCAAATTAAAAATAATCATGTCACTCATGAATAATTATCATCTATCATTAATTAAATCAATTAAGCTAGTTAGTTAAATATAAAAGAATTATATATTTGGATCATTTTTTAATAACAATATATTTCATGGAAAAAAAAAGTGAGTTTTTGTTCATGTATTTTTTGACAATTCTCAAAGTTCATGAAAAAAAAATGAGTGGAAAAACCAAAATAAGCTCAAAGTTCGTGTATTTAGGCGTCAATAACCCTTTATCTTTTTGTATGTATTGCTACTTATGTGGTCGTTCTTGATTATTGACAAATGATATATAATTATATATGTTTTAATTATTAAATTGGAAGTTAATTAATATGTTCAATAATATCCTAATTATATATGTTTTAATTATTAAATTGGAAGTTAATTATATATGTTTTAACACTTTTTTCAAGTTGATGGTAAATTATATATCGACTTTGACTAATTACTCTATCCAAACCACAAGAAACGTTTCTGCAAATATATCTTCAAACAATTTTTTCAGTATGTGAAACTCTGTAGAAATGACTTTTTTAATGTACTTCATAAATTAAGACGATGTCGTTTTGATCCAAGATAAGTTGGAAGAGTTTTACAGTTAATATTTAATATTGTTTCTCCCAATTCTCTCCTTGGCCGCGTTTCTCCGCCGCCGTCTGGAGCATCGGTAAGCAAGCCGCCGCCGCCGCCGCAGTGCGCATCATCCGTTCCGGCTAAATTGTTCCGCCATCACTTCTGCTCTTCCATTCGAGGTACTTCTCCTTCTTCATCTAAATTAGGTCGATTTATATGCGACCACTTTCTGAAACAAATTATGTTGTTAATTTGCTGTGATTCATGGATGTAATTTGTCCCGTAAGACTTCTTCGGAAGAATTCGGTAGAATTTTCTGTAGTGAAGGCTGAATTTTTACTGAATTGATTTGGTTGTATGTGTTTATTGAATGTTCTGAAGGTTGGGTAAAATTATAATGTTAAATTTGATTTAAACTGATGTAGAAAGGAGGGATTTTGGAAAGGTGAATTAGGAGAGTGAGTTGTGAAGATGGAAAACAGAGGTGATCCTGAGCAGCAGAAACAGAATAATGCATCATTTGTTGTGAAAATACCTTCATATGAAGAGGTGGTTGAGAGCTCCCAACCTAAGTCGCAATCTTTATTCAAGCCTTCCTCCTCCTTTTCGCAAGCTTTCAATTTTATCAAAAACACTGAATTTTACACCACCCCGCCATCTGTACCGGTGGCCCAGTCCTCCAAAGATGCCCCTTCATCCTCTCAAGGATCTTATCCAAGGTCTCTATCTCCCTCTCTCTATATATAATTATGAGAATGCTTTTTTGCTTCAGAGTGGTTAATGTAGGATGTTGGTTGTGTTGTAGGCAAACCATTCAATCTGAAGCTCCTTCCACTTCAGTTTCATCAGCTGGTGCAAATCGGAATGCCATCATCGTTAGCCATAGACAGGTGAGTTACTTTTTTTGTGCACTATAACCAATATGTTCAATCAATAATAATGCTTTGATACATAGGTGAAATAGCATGTGAAACTCATCGTTAATGTTTAATTTGTTATGTGGGCTCAACATGACTAAACGTAACCTGGGGAGCCAGTTAAAAAGTGTAGATTAGCCACCAAAATTTTGATATAATGCATTTTTTAACCTCTATCGGCATAAAACTTGGTGACTTGTATTTGTTATTTTGTTCAAATTACATGTAGTTTGGCCTGTTATAAGCTGGCGATGCCTTCCAAATTCTGAGACTGTAAACTGTTGTGGCATTTTCATGCTCCATTGGGAATAGATAACTATGTTTTCCAGGTCCTGTAGGTTGATACTTGATAATATGATTTCTAAATTATCCCATGTTTGTCTTGTAATGCAGAAGGGCAACCCTTTGCTAAAGCATATAAGGAATGTTCGATGGGTTTTCGCTGATGTTGTTTGCGACTACTTGTTGGGCCAAAATGCTTGTGCGCTTTATTTGAGGTTTGAAGTCAAGTACAGTTTCATCGATGTTTATATGTTGGGAATCAAGTACATTTCCTATGGCATGGTTTGACAGCACTCTTATTCCGATGTAGCCACTATTATGATCATAGAAACATGTGTTTTGGCACAGGCTCTTGAGATAACAATATCTTGACACCATCATATTGAAATACACCTATTTGATCTAACTGAAATCTTGAGAAAGGACCTTTAACAACGCCTCTGTGCAACAATGAGGACCGTAAACCTAACTTGGCCACTTCCTTTTGCCTTGGGTTTATTTTTTATTTGCAAAATCTTGGTTAACTAGTACTTTTTGGCTTCCAAAGACCAGAATTTGAACGAAAGTAAATTTATAATTTGATACCCAGAATGCAAGATATAATATCATTAACAAACTGAGAAAAAAAATGGCATTTTGTTATACTATGGTTATAAATATGAAGGGTTTGATGTGGATGCTAAAAGCATCTTGATTATGTCCCTTTCTCTAACTGTTCTGAATATTAAGCACTTCCTAATTTTGCTTGTGGGAAATTGAACAAAATTCTATGAGAGAGAGAGAGAGTATGTTTTATTGCTCAGAAAATGTTGTTGAGAAGTTACAAGGAAGCAATGTGTTTCATAGAAATGAAAATACCTGGAAGGCAAAATGTGACATGCTTAGCCTGTCAGGCATATTTGTATTACTTTGTTCTGCTAATGTAATGTGACACATATTCCAGCTTTCAACCTAGATTATTAATGTTTCATTATTCTAGGACTTAAAGCCAAGTCTGGTGATTTATGCTGCTCTAGATGATGAGAATGTCTTCCCTCGTCCATTTTCATTTTGCTGTTATGTGCATTTGACCAATGTTCAGAAAATTAAGAGGTTATATCCCTTATCAATGGATTTTGATACTTTTAGTCCTCATTGCATATTGTTAGAATCAAGCCTACATGTTTGCATATCTTTCCATTGTTCATTCAGTTAGTATAATCAGGATTTGTTCTCTTGTCTTGTTCAGTCTTCGCTATCATCTTCTACATCCAGATTATCTGTATTTTCGGATAAGGGAACTGCAAAAGAATTTCAAGCTTCGCGTCGTATTATGCCATGTTGATGTGGTAAGCCTCTGATATTATCTTATACAAATTTTGAACTAAATTTTCATATGGGGTATCTGATTTTCTCCCCGTTGGTACCAGGAAGATGTTGTTAAGCCTCTACTTGAAGTCACAAAAACAGCACTACTCCATGACTGCACTCTTTTATGTGCTTGGAGGTATCTTTTCTGTGTCTGGTGCCTATGTTACAATTAAAATTATTACTTCATCAACGTTTATTTTTCGGAGTTGAAAAAGAATTGTCATTGAATAAATTGGTTTTTGAAACTCGAAAACTGCTAATGCCTGCCCCCTTCTTTTAACCCTTTCTTGTGTAATTTTTTGTTTACGTTACCCGACTGGTTTTTTGCCTTTTCTTTATTTAGCTTGGAAGAGTGTGGTCGGTACCTGGAGACCATTAAAGTTTATGAAAATAAACCTGCCGATCTCATTCAGGGACAGATGGATATGGACTACATTTCACGGGTATGGCTCATTTCATTTATAGTTTATTAGCTTTCGTAGTTAGGAAGCTTATGACATTCGACAAACTATTTCCTGCTGATTAACATAATATAACCGATACTAATTTCCTGTTCTGTTATAGTTAAATCATGCACTCACATCAATCCGGCATGTTAACAAGACAGATGTTGTTACTCTTGGGTCTACATTCGGGGTAAGGCTCTGGTTTTTTAGTTATGCACTTGATTCTATTGGTTACTGATTTTGTTCTTGTGCACTGACTTCGAATTTTACCAAATTTAGTCTCTTTCCAATATCATGGACGCATCAATGGAAGATCTTGCCCGTTGCCCGGGCATAGGAGAAAGAAAGGTAGGTAATGTGTTTGTTGCGGTTCCTGCACAATGCTGGGTCCAAATCTGATACACAATCATAGTATTGCAGTTTCTGTTATCTAGAGCATGTCTTTAGATAATCATCATTTTTTTCTACGACAGGTCAGACGCTTGTACGATACTTTCCATGAGCCGTTCAAGCGCGCAGTTCCTAACCCTGCTGCGCCCGTTGCTGAAAATCCTATCGCGTCTGTAAGTGAAAGAAACGAGGAAGTTAAGGAGAATCAAGAGACGAGCAGAGAGCATAAGAAAGAAGAGATCAGCGTAAGATCTGCCCTGAAGGCAGCGTTTGCCAAGTACTCCGGCACCAGGGGAAGCAAGAGGAAGGCCGCGGTGCAGGCGGAAACGGAGGAGGATGCAGCCGACACCCGACGAACCAACGACGGTGAAGAAGGTACGAGATGAGTCTTTTTACTCAGTTATGAGATGGAGTTACTATAGAAGCTTTTCTCAAGTTATCATAAATCACACCTGAAAAGAGGCTGAGGTTGTTTGTAATCTTTGCAAGAAAGGCTGATGTATTCCAAAAAAAGGTAAAAATAATTATTCCTTACAACATTGAAATGAATTGCAGTTAGGGCTGTAAACGAGTCGAGCTCCTAGATCTCGAGATGTTGATCATACTCAGCTCAGTAGCTGGTGGGCTCATTAAGTGAGTTAACTTGAAAATACGTGATTATTAATTTTGGGACAATTCGATCTTTTTATATTATAATTAGTAATGAGAATATATAATAATTCATCATTGAATTTTCTCGTTCTTTGAATATTTCATGTTGGTGATATTGTACGTTATACTCCCTCCGTTCACCAATTCGTGTCCTAATTTGCCATTTTTGTCTGTCCACCAATTCGTGTTTTTATTTTTAGTAACTATTTCTTTAATTACTACTCTTATATTTTACACTTATTTACACATATGCCATTGTGATACCCATCACTTTTAATCTTAAAAAATGTCATTAGTCAACTATACGTACTAATTGTGGGTTCCTTTCTTCATTCAACAAATAAATAATACACTTTTTTTTAAAACCCGTGTGAGTATGACCGTGTCCCTTTTAGTCTTTCTCTTAGGACACGAATTGGTGGATGGAGGGAGTAAGAATTTAGTATCAAAATGTGAAAAATGAAAAGAAAAAAATGTATCCAAATATCTAACAGAATAAATGTATATACTGCCATTAAATGTGTGACTGAATGGAAAATTCAGAACCAGGCCTTTAAGAGAGAGAGAGATTGTTCAGAATCACATAAGTCGTTTTTTGGACTTGGTAAAAAACATTCGGATTATACTCCCTCCGTCCCATTGATCTTGTCCCGTATTCCTTTTTTGTTTGTCCCACCATCTTGTCCCATTTCTATAAATAACAGTCCTACTTTATCACTTTCTCTCTCCTACTTTATCATCTTCTCTCTCTTTCTCTCTCCTACTTTATCTGCACACTTAACACTACTAATACTCTTCTTAATAACTGTGCCGAAACCAAATGGGACAAGCCCAATGGGATGGAGGGAGTAGTATTTTTACTTAATGTCGAGAAGTGACAACCAATGTAGGAACTAAGAAAAAGAGGAATAAAAACGTATTGGAAATTTTAGCATTTTTTTATCTCATATTATAGGATGGAAAATTGTGGGAAAATATTATCACTAATTGGAGTGAAAAAAGATTGCTAAAAAAAATTATCCACCCTAAATACGAAAATATATATTTTTCATTATTTTTCGCCCTAAATACGAAAAATTGTCTACTTCGTTGTGCTTCCAAAGGTTTTTTTTTTTATTGCAATAAATCTCAATTTATTTAGTTGATGGGAGTACGAACCCCCAATAAATACTTGTGGGGAAGAAAGTTAAAAGTAAATAAATATAAGAGTAATATATGTGTACGGATCTAGGTTCATAACCACGATAGGTAAATTTTACCTACAAATTAACTAGTATATACTTCACGAGATTTGTACTTTTACTTTTTATCTTTATAGTATATTTTAATATCACCAATATAATTGCTATGAATTAATACACGTACGTTTTAGCTTTTTCATTATTTTGTTGGTGTTCTATCAATATATAATCTCACTTTAAGTCCTCTTAAGATTTTCTTGTATAATTTCTTGAAATTGTTAGGACCATAACTTGCTTTAAGTTCAAAACTTTATAAAATATTTCATGTCTTGGAGCCTTCTTCGGGAAATTCTAATAGCTTTAAGGGCTCGCTTGCTATGCAGTATGGAATAATGTATGATATCTTTAATTGACTGTGATGTTTATTAATTTATTATATATCAATATATATAATGTTTGAGATATTAATATCATGTGATACAGAATCAATAATATATAGATTGTAGATAACATACTACATTAATTTATAAAGATGTTTGATTTTTTAAAGCAAACAATATATTAGGAAGCTATAGGTATATGTATAACCCTTATCATGTATAATAAATGAGCCCTAAATGATATAGTATGTCGTGTCGTGTATGCGATAGTTTTTAAAATAATCAAAATTCTGACATTGAAATTAATTTTAATATTTTTTTTAGGGTTTTGTACAAAAATTAACAGCTATTATTGACCATTTTGCTATTATGGACAGGAGTATTACATTTTATTATTTAAAAATTAAAAAAATTGCCTACACGATGACAGGGACTAGTGATCAAATATTAATTATGCAAGTTCAAATTATACCAACAAATTATGCTTTGAGTAGCATGGGTGCATTTATATAGTCTTGAAAAAAATTAAAAAAGAGTTATTGTGATATTAAGTTGGGAGACATAACGAAACCAGCAACTTTCTCTAAATTGTTTTGCTTGTAACAAGTTAGGAAACGATGCATAAATGCATTAATATTTGACAACTCATCTAAAACAAGGGGCTCCCCTCCATTAACTCGTACACATTCGTACTACAAAGTTGAAATCAATTTTTAGACCAACACTCAATTAATTGCATTAGTCACCCCCCTTCAGTCAATCAATTTTTAGACCAACACTGAATTTTTACTGAATTGATTTGGTTGTATGTGTTTATTGAATGTTCTGAAGGTTGGGTAAAATTATAATGTTAAATTTGATTTAAACTGATGAAGGAAGTAGAAAGGAGGGATTTTGGAAAGGTGAATTAGGAGAGTGAGTTGTGAAGATGGAAAACAGAGGTGATTCTGAGCAGCAGAAACAGAATAATGCATCATTTGTTGTGAAAATACCTTCATATGAAGAGGTGGTTGAGAGCTCCCAACCTAAGTCGCAATCTTTATTCAAGCCTTCATCCTCTCAAGGATCTTATCCAAGGTTTCTATCTCCCTCTCTCTATATATAATTATGAGAATGCGTTTTGCTTTAGAGTGGTTAATGTAGGATGTTGGTTGTGTTGTAGGCAAACCATTCAATCTGAAGCTCCTTCCACTTCAGTTTCATCAGCTGGTGCAAATCGGAATGCCATCATCGTTAGCCATAGACAGGTGAGTTACTTTTTTGGTGCACTATAACCAATATGATCATCGCAAATGGAGTAGGTTGATGTGGAACTACATAAATTTGAAACGATGTTGTTTTGATCCACGAAAATTTAAAAATTTGATTAGAAATGTCAAAAATTTGTTTCTCCCAATTCTCTCCTCCGCCGCCGTCGCAGTTCGGCTCTTCCATTCGAGCTACTTCCCCTTCTTCATCTAAATTAGATCAACTTATATTCTACCACTCTTTGAAACAAATTAATTTGTTAATTTGCTGTAATTCGTTAATGTAATTTGTTTGTAAGATTTATTCGTAGCTGTCACTCAAAGCGATTAGAATTGGGTGGAAATTTTCAGTAGTAAAGGCTGAATTTTTACCGAAATGATTTAGTTGTATTATGTTGATTTCATAAAGGGCGATTCTATTCACAGCCCCCATTTTACTCCTTATAGCCTCTTTTTTGAAATACTAATAAAAATTAATTAGAAATTTACTATTTTATCCTATACTGTATAGCCCCTAAATTAAATTAAATTTTTAATTACTTCATCATCTCAAGTTATTTTTAACCACAATTTTTTAGATTTCTTTCATAGCCCGATTATGAGAGCCGCACATGTTGGAGTTTTTCTTGTAATTGGTCATAGTTAATCGGTCTTCCTCTTGGTCATGACTACTTCGATATGAAATTCAGAGCCGTTGGGGCCGCCTCCGCCGCGGCCATGTGTTGTGAGCGACGGCTAGATCGAAGGAGAATAGCAAAGAAGAATGAAGGGGCTATAAAATATATATTGCATATTTAGTTGTTGTCTTCTTCAAGTCTTCGAAAATCAAGAGGCTTCCAGTTTCAAGAATCGATTGTATATGCATTTCAAGAATTCTAGTTTCCTTTGGCTTTGGGGACATTCTATTCCCGGCCTACTAACTTCCTTTGATTTTAGGTATTTTACTAATGTCCCTATTTTTGATTGAGATATATAATATTACAGGAGTAATATGGGCGTTCATTGCTGATTTGACAAAGCTATGGAGTTGGTGAGTATACTTGCAACATGGTAATGTATTAGTCTCCATGGATAGTTGTATTTTTTGTGTTCATGGCGCATTGAAACTGTCTTTGTTTGTTTGTAAATCTATGACTTCTTTTTGACTTTCTGAATAATGCAACAGCCTTGATTATTTTCTCCAAAGCTTTATTGATGACTTTGTGGATGTCAGGGTATATGTATGATGATAAAATTGGCTCAATTTCCAAACATAATTAAAGGTACGTATGTGGATGAGCTCTATTAGGATATATGATTTTACCATCTTTATAACTTAGTTGTCATGGTGGTTATACTTCTTGCAGATCATGGTGGAAAAGAGGAGATTTCAGAAGGCGTTGCAGCTACTCTTGCTGCATTAGCAGCAGAGAAACCAAAACATGGTGAACTTGTGTTGTTGCTTCTGTAGCGGCCATAGTGGCTGCACAGTGCGCAAAGGTCGCTGAGAAGATGGGAGCCAAGATGAAGCAGCGTGATAAGCTAGCAATCAGCGGCACAATTGCCAGCGAGATAGTCACGCTAACGGCTGCTGCTGCAACATGCAACGAGGGACGAGGAGGCTCTGGGCGATGGCAGCAGCCCTGCCAGGGCCGGCCCTGACATTCTGGGGGCCCTAGGCGAAAGGAAAAAAAAAGGCCCCCTAGAAAATCAAACTTCATAATTTTATAGCAAATTTGAGATAGCCGCATATATAACTAACATTATTATAAAGTGCAATAAATCATAAATTAATGATCAAATAATTATAGAAATAAAGTAGATTTTTAATATTTTGGGAACAAAATTATCAATAACCTCTTCAAGAATACCCCATGTTTAAAGTATAAAATTGCTAATACATTTAACATTTTTTGAGATATAGTAGAATGCAAATATATACTATAATTTTATTGATTTTAATTTTCAAAAACTTCTTTCTACTAAAGTTACAATAACCAGTATAGTCTTTTTTTAGGGGACAATAACCACATTATAATCAACAATGTTCTATAAACAATAAAAATATTTAAAAAATAATCTAAAATTTTTAATAGGATTAATATTAGTGAACTTATATTTATTTTGGGGCCCCCTAAATTTAGGGGGCCCTAGGCCCTTGCCCCTTTGGCCCTATGCAAGGGCCGGCCCTGAGCCCTGCCGCTGCTGTTTTGCAGGAAATCTGAAAGTGGCGATGGCGGTGGCGGTGGATTTAGGAAGAAGGATGGGACGGTGTCTCTTTGGGTGCGTGCGTGCGTGCGTGTTCTAGATCGAGAGAGAGAGAGAGAGAGTGTGTTAGAGGGTGAGAAGGAGAGGTGCGTGAGTGGTTGAAGCGGGCGATTACTTTCACTGAAATAGGAGGAGGTGACTCTGGGCCGTGGTTTATTTAGGAAGAAGGGGATGGGGGTTATGTTGATTCATTGGGGCTATACCCAATTTTATTAGTTGAAAAAAGAATATACACTATTTAATTTAGAGGCTATGATTTAGAGAGTAAGTTTAGTAAATTTATAATTATTATTTTATACAGGGGGCTACGTGGAGTAAATGGGGGCTATCAATAGAATCACCCTTTCATAAAAATACCCAAAAAGAGGATTAGTGATGAGTTCAATTAAACTAATTACCTAATTAATACAGCGTATTAATTATTTCGAAAAGTTTTCATCTTTGGCGTGTTAATAATTTCGACGTCTAAACATATTTTTTGCTTTCTTCGAACTTTCTGATCATGAAAAGAGCTTTCTCTCAAATTGTTAAATTAATTATAGCTGTCTTCAAATTCTTCGATTGAATAACTCTATTATGACCTGTGATTGAATTCTGGAGGGGGTAAATTTTTTACCACATTTGTAAATTTTATTGATTTATTTATTCTCATTGGATTCCAATCTTATAGAAATAATATTTATCTTAACTTTAATACCTCAACAAAAATTCGATAATTACAAGAAAACTTTCACATAAGAGGATTTATTTACAATGTGATCCGAATGAATATATAATTTTGTGTAAATTCATGTTACACGAATTTTGATTACACGTAAATTTCATATAACCCGTGTAAATGTGTAAGAGCATATTAATAAAAAATGAGTATTATTTCAATATTTTTATTTACATGAATATGGACAGAATTTTCTTTTAAGGTTCATTTACTTTGATGGAAAATGGGAGAAAAAATTATATTTTTACCATTTACCTACTATTTAATTTTCACATATTTACTACAATAGAAATTTTTCTCCGGGTAGGGTGAAAATTTTCTCAGCTTTTTCACACTCATTTTTTCTCCAATATTGGGTAATGATATGAAAATATTTTTCAACATTGTCTGATCTTTTCATCTTTAGTAAACAAGTAAACATATATGATAGAAAAGAAAAAGAAAAAAAATAGTAATCCCTCCGTCCACGAAAGAAGTTCTTATCTTTTTTTTTTGGGACGTCCACAAAAAAACTTCCTACCTATTTTTTTTACTATACCCCACCACTTATAATTACTTATTTTTCACTTTTTCACAACTCTCAATATTAAATATAACACATTTTCACCACTCTCAATATACCCAACAACTTTTTTTCTACTCTCAATACACTCAACAATCTTTTTCTTAAAACATGTGACACTCCCTCCTAGGAAGTTCTTTCATAGACGGAGGAAGTAATATTTGGAAGTTATTTTCCAAATGTATGATTGAGCTAATGAGCTTAAATATTCGTGAAATATAAACTGTTTATCCAATAAAATATTTTTGTGCACTCTACCATGTTTAAGGCTCGTACAGTTAATCAATTGAGGTTCTCTTATGACCTAATACGTTGTTTGAGAATTGTGTACACTTGTTAGTTGACTCGGTGGGTTGATCTCCATCGGGCTCTAACCAGAGGCGTTATAAGGGTGCTCGACGGGATGTGTTCCGGAGCATAGAAATGATAGGCCTGTCTGGATTAATTTCCGAGGTTTATTATACTTGGCTGGGTTACGCCCTCAGTTCAAGTCAGCGGGAGACAGAGATCCGTCGGTGGCTAAAAGGTCCGGGATCACAGCGAGTAACAGAATGGAGTGTGCAAACGCGCGCAAAATAATTAAGTATATATATATGAAAATGTTTTAACATGCATAGAAGTTATTTCTCTTTAAAACCTTCTATGTCATGTCAGTAAGATTGGATAAACTGTTCTTCAGATTATGAAATGCTTTAAAAGTTGCAGCCCACTAAGTACATTAGTACTTAGCCCAAAAATACTTTCAAATATTTTCAGGTTAATAGCTGGTGATGACGGGGCAGAGCTGAGGCTAGAGTTCAACTCCTTATTTAGATTTCCGCTGCAGAACTAGCCAGTATTTGTCTTTTGTTCTTTAACTTAAGACCTATTATGTTGTGACTCTAAACAACATCGTTTGTTGAGCCTAGACTATTGACTCTCAAGTATTTCACTCTATGAATGTTGGTTATCTGAAGCATGACACTAAACTTGTGATCCTGAAGTTATTATATGTGTTGATGGATTCGTATCACTTGAATACCTGTCTTTCTCCATCCAAAGGGGCTAAGCCCGATTGTTATCCCTTTTATTCGGATTTCACAAGGTTTTTCCCTTGTTCATTTTAAATGATGAGTCGTACCCCAGTTATAGTTATTGTTCAAGAATTGGGGTGTTACAATTTTTATACTATATTAAAAAACTTGTAACGAACTTAAATTTAATTAAGATGCATATTGAATTTTTATCATGAATCAAATTTGACGATGTTTAGAAAATAATAAAAAAACAAATAGAGCAAATTAATAGGAAGATAGAGAGAAAAATGTTGAAAAATTTGGTGGAGAAGAAAGAGAAAAAGGGAGGAAAAAATGTAGGGAAAATACGTACTCACTTTTTATATATTGTTCTATAATCAAACCTATCATACACCTAAATCTAGATTTGATGCACTATGGTATCCAAATATTAAAAATTCATTTCAAGCTTTGAGAATTTCATATGAAACGTAGACGATGGTGACAAATAATGTATTTCTCAAGAAAATAAAGTTAAAATTGATTAGAGAAGCTTCCCTCATTTTTCCACAAAAATGTGGAAAATTTGCATTCCAGTTGACTTAGACTTGACTTGTAAATAGACTCTGCTACAATTATTTTAGATTTGAATATAAATGTCAATTGGTAGGCTTTTTGTTTTCTCACACAATTAGCACTCACAATATAATATGGATACATTTTCCCCATTTTCCCTTCTTTCTCTTCTCATATTGTTTACTTGTCTTAATCTTTCTACTGCGCAGAACATAACTCAAATCAAAAGTGATGAATCCATACTTCTTTCAGGGTGTTAGCAAACGGGTTGCAAAGAACAATCCGACCATTAAAAGGATGAGTTGTAGCAAATGGATGTATTATCCCCAGAAAAATGATACATATTGATTATTTTTTCATGATCAAATTTGATGACATTTAGAAAATAATTACAATATAAAAAGGTAAAAAGAAAAAATATTTAAAATTTTAATGGAAGAAGAGAGGAAAAAAATAGAGGGAGAAAACTCCTCTTTTATATACTATAGATGGGTTCATTGGTGGTTTTAACATCACTAGTACACTGTATTTAATTTCTACATGAATCTTCAATACGCAATTAAATCACCACTCAATTATAATTAATTACTCCCTCCGTCCCAAACGAAATGTCCTCCTTTCCTTTTTGGGCTGTCCCAAACGAAATGTCCCCTTTCCTTTTTGGGAAAAAATAAGGGATACTAAGTGCCTAATTAAGTTACTAATTGTGTCTTAATTCAAACCTTAATCTATTAGGCCTAAACTTATTTCAGCCCATTTCCACTCTCAGAAAACCCTCTCGACTGTGTTCTCCCACCGCCGCGCCCTCTTCTCTCTCACCGCCGCCCGGAGTTCTCTCACCGCCTCGCGCCGCCCGGAGTTCTCTCAGTGCCACGCCCGGAGTTCTCTCACCGCCTCGTCAAGGCGGAGGAACCTTCCTCTGAAAATATTGAGATAGCCACCGCAGCTCGGCCGGATTTCGTAGATGGCGGCGATAATCTCAGGGGAAGAAAAGCTAGGGCACGATTTGGGGCTTCTGGGTTTCTACAAGAGAAAGAGTAATTAGCAGCAGAGATAAACATTGAAAGAGAGAAAGAGAGAAAGGGTCGTGGCTCCGGGAACTTCTCCCTGAAACTGCATCGGATTTTGGATATAAGGAGTTTAGCAACATCGGTCGCCTCAGGCGACGCAGCGGGGACCGCCGGAATCTTCGTCGCTGACACTGCTCGAACAGATAGGTGGACTCCCCCCATTTTTCGATTATTGCTGAAGAAATAAGTGTCGAATCCCAGTCGAGTTCCCCTATGTTGAAATTAGTGCCCGAATCTAGTGAGAGCTGCGGTTGAGAGAGAGCTGCGGTGGAGACCTTTATGCCGGAGGTTTTGGGGTTGCTGCGTGAAGGGTTGTATACTGAAAGCAAGACTTTATGCTTGTATACATTGATTCCTTAGTTCACTGTGATTCTTCTATCTGAAATATTGTTATTGCATAATCCTATTATAGTCCAATTTATCTCATACTATAGATTATATGGTGTGTTGTAGATCACAGAAGATCATATAATTGGAAAACGTTGAGATATAAATTGAGTTCACAATCGAGGCAACTATGGACGAGTTGCTGGTTTAGATTGTAGCATAAATGGATAAATAGTTTGTCTTGGCTATTTATTTATGCTAGTACCTTCGTGTATTGAACAGGATCACAGTGAGATGAATTCTTATATTCTGACTAATTAAGAATCAAGATCTCGGTGACTTAAATAGTCTTAACCTTAGTTGGATTAGTCGGTGTGAATAATATATTGACTATTGCTTTGATTTATCATGGGTGAGAGTTCTCTTGAAGCTCAATATACTCGATACTTTGGGTGATAGCAATTATTATTTGACATGCGATTATATTGCAATAAGGATCCGTGTCCTGCTAATAACAGGATGATAATATCCTCTCGAGGAACTTAATAAGTTTATCGTATTAAACCCTGCAGGTGGAATTAGTTCCAATACGATAATAAGTTTAAGTGGTAGCACTCGAGATGTCGTTTATAATTAAACGACTAATTAATTAATTAATTGATCGTCAGAGGAATTAATTAATTAATGGATATTGGATATCTTAAACACGGGGATTAATTAAGTCTAATACTAGCCCCGACTCACCTAAAGAATAAAGAGGTAATTCAATATTAATTTTCTAGTGGAATAAATTAATATTTGTGTCTCGATTTTATTCTGGGCTGAATAGGAAAATCGAGCACTGGGAGGCCAAACTTTATTCAAGCTAGTAGATCCCCGCTTGGCCCAATAAAGGCTTAACTCCATATGGGGCGTCCGTCCATCTATTTCTCACTTAAGCCTTTGGGCTTTGTTTTAGTTTAATTAGATGATGGGCTTATTATTTAGGGTTTTAATACCCAGTATAAATAATAGGTACAGCCCTAATTCTAATTTACTTGTGACATTACGTGAGGTAAAAGAGAGAGAAATCTGTGAGAACACAGAAACTGAGGCGGCGCGTTTCCCTAGGAAAAGGAGAGGACTTGAAGATCGTTGCCACCCAACGTCAAGTCTTGCCGTGGGAACAAGTTGGAAGATCAACACTGGAGTCGATCATTGCCGGATTTGCAAGTAAGATTCTATCCTCTTGCTATAGGCACATGGTTTTTGTATGTATTCGTTTGATATCCGAAATGGGTCACGGGCACGTGAATCATATATCAAAATATGGTTCCTTCAATTGGTATCAGAGCCGTGGTTCCAGAATTTCGGCTCTGTCGGATAAACGAATAGTAAAACCATTAAGTTTTTTTTGTTTTTCCTGCTGTTGTTCTTCGTGGCTTGTTGATTCGTGGGATACGTCGGTTTGACGTTGTAATTGTTTTTCCACCACGAGAAAATCCGTGGTTAGATTAGTTTTTCGAATTGTATTCGTTTTCTGTTGTAATCTGTAATCTGGAAATTCAACACGGACAATGGTACTGTGCACGAAGAACGAAGATTGCTGGAGCTATCTGTCCAGATTCCGGCGAGCCTCTGCCCGAAGGAGAACGGATGCCGATCCAAACTTTCCGGGCGACCAGCGGGAGCCCGGCACCGGAATCAGGCTGTCGCTGCCGCGCCTCTGGTGGGTGCCGCCGTTTCTGACGCGCACAGACCGTCTGGAATCGCTCTCCTTCTGTTTTGGCTGAATTTCAGCCACTGCCAGATCCGCTCAACGGCGTCGAGGGTTGGGGTCGCTCCGGCAACCCCTACCTGCTCGACGACCGTGCAACGAGGGTAGATGGTAGGGCAGATGGCGGAGCCATGAGTCGCGGCGGTGGTGGCGACTGGCTTGACCGGCGGCGCAGATTGAGTTTTGATGGGGTGCAGGCGCGGGTCGGAGAGGAGGCTCACCGGAGCAGCCGCGATGGCTGACGACGGCGCCTGATTTCGGCGTGTGCTGGTGCTGCTCGACGTTTGTGCTGCGCGGCGGGGAAGAGGCTGTGCAGCGGCGCTCTGGCGGCGCGCAACCCTAGGCGGCGCTTGGTTCTCTGCAAGCCCTAGCAGATGAACAGTGTCTGCGTTTTGGGCTGCTGAACGGGCCTAGGCGACTGGACCGCGATTTTGGGCCGATTGCTTGGGCCTAAGATCAGGCCTGGGCGGTGTTCTCTTCATGGGCTGAGTTTGAGGGCTTCTATCAGCCCAAATTTCGAGCTCTTGGCTGTTTTTCAGCCTATTTTTTTTCTTTTCTATTGTTTTATTGTAATAGATTAGAAATGGGATTCCACGAATGGGCCGCGAAGAATTTTTCTTTATTGTTCTCAGCATGTCGTGGGATTTTATCACCGTTATGGTGTTTTGAGCATAATTTTATTTGCTTTATGTGATTTTAAATGCGCATAGAATATCATGCTAGGTTCAATCACGTTTTCACTAAGCACGTTTTAATTTCAAGCGAGCATGTTTTATTACATGTGTTCTAGAAATGCATGCTTAGGTTTTCCGTGTCAACGTGATTTAACCTGTAAACCTTTTGAAGTAAAAGACTAAGCGGATAATTCAATTTTTTAAATAAAATTGATATAGACCTCCACAGTTGGTTTGAGACAAAGTAAATTAATAATTGGTGTAAACGTCCACACGAACGTGGCTTGCACTCGTTATTAATTTGCAGCTTTTGTCGGTTAAACTTCTGAATTAAAAATAATTTAATCTTGTGAATAAGTGGGAGTTTTGCATGTAAACGTTCACACTATCGTGACTTGCATGTATTAATTTCTGCGTGTTATTCTTGAAAGGATTAAAATAAATTATTTTAACCTTGAGAATAGTGGGAGCTTCTCGTGTAAACGTCCACACGAACGTGGCTTGCACGAGTTAGTCTTTCATGGATTATTCTAGGAGGGGTTAAAATAAAAGATAGTCATAAAGTTGACTAAACTGTGGTCATAGCTTAGGCGTTTATTTCAAGTACAACTCCCCAACGGAGTCCCTTCTTGAAATTGCGTGGTCTAGTCAAGGTCCGTTTATTGGTCCCATTTTGTCATAAGGATAAGTTGGCAATGGAATGAGACCAAAGACTGGGTGTCTGGTCAACCGAAGAGCGCGTAAACGTCCACACGAACGTGGCTTGCGTGTAATTCGATTAGGCTAACGGAGGTTTCAATAATATTGTTTTATCAAAAGGTTACAATATTATTGCTACGAATCTTTATGCAATAACGTGTTTTCTAATGTGCGCTTGTTTGTTTATATTTCAGATATGACTGTTACCCCGCTTTTGAATGTTTTATCTGCTAAGCCGCTTACTGGTCCGAATTTTTCGGAATGGAAGCGCAATCTGGGATTTGTCCTAGACGCGGAGGAGTATAAGTTTGTGCTTACTACTCCTGCTCCCGCAAACCTTAATACTCGGTCTTCCGAAGAGCAAAGGGAGGCCCATAAGCGGTGGCATAGGGCGAATAATATGGCGAAAGCTTATATTATGACCACTATGTCTTCTGCGTTGCAGCTGCAACATCAGTCGTTGGAGACTGCGGCTGCAATTATGAGGAACCTCGAGGAGCTCTTTGGGGAATCGGACCGGTCAGTCCGTTTTGAACTCATGAGGAAACTCATGTCTTCAAAGATGACGGAAGGTTCGTCTGTGCGCGAGCACGTGCTTGGAATGATTAATCATTTCAATGAGCTGGACGTGCTCGGTGGAGGAATCGAGGATGCTACTAAGGTAGACATGGTTCTCCACACTCTGCCCAAATCCTACGAAAACTTCCGACTCAATGCCGTAATGGGCAAGAAAAAGTTCACTCTAAATGAACTGCTTAATGAGTTGGTTACGGCCGAGGGGGTCATGGGAAAGAGTCCACAGGCTTTGGCCACTGCCACAGGACCCAGTTTTCCACCGAAAGGTAGGAAGAAGAAAGGGCCCAATGGCAAGAAAGGCCAAGCAAAAGGTGGGAGCAAGAAGAAGCTAGGCCCGACCGGAGGCGTTGGCAAGCCAAAGGGGAAAGGGAAATGCTTCAAGTGTCAACAAGTAGGACATTGGAAGTCTGACTGTCCCATGATGAAGAAAGCTCAAGGTATTTCTATTGCTCTTGTAACAGAAACATATTCAGTTTCGAGATCTTCCCATCAATGGGTTGTTGACTCGGGTGCAACTGACCATGTTTGTTACACCTTGCAGGGGTTCCTGCGGACAAGGGAGCTTAGTGGAGGCGAGCTGGCACTCTCCATGGGAAATGAAGCAAGCTTACCTGTTGTTTCAATTGGAGATGTGAATTTATTTATTGATGGACATGTTTTAGTTTTGAGAGATGTACTCTATGTTCCGGGTTTTCGGAAAAACTTGATTTCTACCATTCAATTACGAAAGTATGGATATTCTGTTCTTTTAGAAGACAGTGCAGTATTCATCAAAGATGGTCAAGTTTTATTTAGAAGTGCAGCTGATTCTCTTTATACTTTTTCATGTCCATTCGATTATTCTTCATCTGCTTATACTTTGACTACAAACCAAAAGAAGAGAAAGGCTTCTTCTCAAGAGAACCGAACTCTTCTTTGGCACCTAAGATTGGGTCACATCAATCTAAGGAGGATCCAAAGACTGGTTTCTGATGGTATCTTGGAGTCTCTCCAAGTAGAACCAATCCCAGTCTGCGAATCCTGCATAGAGGGAAAGATGACGACTCGGCCTTTCAAGGCCAAGGGGTATAGGGCCAAAGAAGTGTTGGAACTGGTTCATTCTGACTTGTGTGGACCCATGTCCACTCAAGCTCGTGGAGGGTACGAGTATTTTGTCACTTTCATTGACGATTACTCAAGGTACGGATACATTTACTTGTTGCGCTACAAGTCTGAATGTTTTGACAAGTTTCAAACATTCAAGGCGGAAGTAGAGAAGCGACATGGTAAAAGTATCAAGTCATTGCGATCTGACCGCGGTGGCGAATACCTCAGTAACGAGTTTAGAGCATACTTGTTAGCATCTGGGATTACATCTCAGTTGACTACACCGGGTACACCCCAACAGAATGGTGTAGCAGAGAGAAGAAATAGGACCCTTCTATAAATGGTTCGTTCGATGATGAGTTTCGCTACTTTACCTATTTCGTTCTGGGGATATGCCTTAGAAACAGCTGGTTACATTCTTAACTTAGTGCCTTCTAAGTCGGTTGCAAAGACCCCGTCCGAGCTGTGGTCAGGGCGCAAGCCTTCTCTTAACCACATCCGGGTTTGGGGCAGTCCAGCACACGTGCTGAACAAGGATGCCGATAAGTTGAGCCCTAGAACTGAAGTAAAGCTGTTCATAGGATATCCTAGAGGAACGAAAGGGGGTTATTTTTATTGTCCTAAGGATCAGAAAGTCGTTATTAGTACTAACGCAAGATTCTTGGAAGAGGACTATGTAAATAACCACAAAAGTAGGAGCGAAATCGTCCTCGGTGAGGTCAAAGACATTGGCACGACAAGTCAACCAACTCAGCCAATTGTGCAAGATGTAGTACCACAGGTCTCATCAGAAAATGCACAAGCTGTCGATACTGAATCTGCAATAGTGCCACGTCGTAGTGAGAGGGCATCAAAGGGCAAACCGCCCAATCGATATGCGTTTGTCAATGAATCTACGGATTCAGTTGATGATGGGCTTGTCGAAGAAGATCCCTGGACTTACTCAGAAGCACTAGCAGATCCAGATGCTCTTGAATGGGAAGCATGTATGGTTTCTGAATATGAATCCATAACTGCCATGGATGTATACGAGAAATGTTTGCTACCTGTTGGTCGTGAGGCCATTGGTTGCAAATGGGTATACAAACGCAAGAGAGGACCGGACGGGAAGGTTACGGCCTTCAAAGCGAGACTAGTGGCGAAGGGTTATACTCAACGACCTGGTATCGATTATGAGGAAACTTTTTCGCCAGTAGCCATGCTTAAGTCTATTCGAGCTCTCTTGGCTATGGCTGCCCATATGAACCTAGAGGTGTGGCAAATGGATGTCAAGACCGCATTCTTGAATGGGTATCTTGAGGAAGATAGAGACATCTATATGCTACAACCAGAGGGGTTCATCGAGGAAGGTGAGGAGCATCTAGTGTGGAAGCTCAAGAAGTCCATTTATGGGCTTAAGCAAGCTTCACGATCCTGGAACAAACGTTTCGATGACGTGGTCAAAACTTATGGTTTTGAGCAGTGTGTCAACGATAGTTGCGTTTATAGGGTCTGTATCGATGGGAGTCTGGTATTCCTTATACTCTATGTGGACGACATACTTCTCATTAGCGATAATGTGAATGTATTGTCTGGCATTAAGGAGTGGTTATCCCAACAGTTTCAAATGAAGGATTTGGGAGAGGCAGCATATATTCTCGGAATAAAGATTGGTCGTGACCGATCTAAGAGAATGTTGAGTTTGTCTCAAACATCCTACATTGACACTGTTTTGGCGCGGTTCAGCATGCAGAATGCCAAGAAAGGTTTTCTACCTTTCAGACATGGTGTTCCGCTATCTAAGGCAATGTGTCCAACAACGCCTGAGGAGATAGCGAGCATGAAGATAATTCCCTATGCCTCGGCTGTGGGAAGTCTCATGTATGCGATGCAGTGTACCAGGCCTGATATCTGTTTTGCCGTTGGCATTGCAGCAAGATATCAGGCGAATCCAGGTCAAGCTCATTGGACTGCTGTAAAGCACATACTCAAGTACCTTAAACGGACTAAGGAGTATGCGCTAGTTTACCAGTCTGATAATTTGACACCGGTAGGGTATGTGGACGCCGATTATCAAGGTGATAAGGACAAGAGGCGATCTACTACTGGCTATGTGTTTAAGTTTGGGGGTGGAGCCATTGTGTGGAGAAGTGTAAAGCAGAAATGCAATTCACTATCCACCATGGAAGCTGAGTATGTAGCTGCTTGTGAAGCTGCTAAAGAGGCTGTATGGCTCAGGAACTTCCTAACTGAGATTGATGTGATTCCTAGTTTGCCGAAGTGCATCACAATTTATTGTGATAACGAGGCTGCTATTGCGAATAGCAAGGATTCAAGATGTCATCAATCCATGAAACACATTGATGGCAAGTATCATTACATTCGGTCTGTGGTCAAGCATGGTGATGTAGCTTTGATGCATATTGCGGGAGTTGATAATCTGGCTGATCCTTTCACGAAGAGTCTTCCTGGTGCGGTGTTCAACAAGCATGTTGAAGGCCTTGGAGTTCGTGGCCTCCCTATACTAAATTAAACTTTAGTATAAGTGGGAGATTTTGTAATAGCTAGAGGATATTATCAGTTTTTCAGTCACATTGTATACTAAAAGTTTGCTTTAGTATAAGTGGGAGAATTGAAGGGTTGTATACTGAAAGCAAGACTTTATGCTTGTATACATTGATTCCTTAGTTCACTGTGATTCTTCTATCTGAAATATTGTTATTGCATAATCCTATTATAGTCCAATTTATCTCATACTATAGATTATATGGTGTGTTGTAGATCACAGAAGATCATATAATTGGAAAACGTTGAGATATAAATTGAGTTCACAATCGAGGCAACTATGGACGAGTTGCTGGTTTAGATTGTAGCATAAATGGATAAATAGTTTGTCTTGGCTATTTATTTATGCTAGTACCTTCGTGTATTGAACAGGATCACAGTGAGATGAATTCTTATATTCTGACTAATTAAGAATCAAGATCTCGGTGACTTAAATAGTCTTAACCTTAGTTGGATTAGTCGGTGTGAATAATATATTGACTATTGCTTTGATTTATCATGGGTGAGAGTTCTCTTGAAGCTCAATATACTCGATACTTTGGGTGATAGCAATTATTATTTGACATGCGATTATATTGCAATAAGGATCCGTGTCCTGCTAATAACAGGATGATAATATCCTCTCGAGGAACTTAATAAGTTTATCGTATTAAACCCTGCAGGTGGAATTAGTTCCAATACGATAATAAGTTTAAGTGGTAGCACTCGAGATGTCGTTTATAATTAAACGACTAATTAATTAATTAATTGATCGTCAGAGGAATTAATTAATTAATGGATATTGGATATCTTAAACACGGGGATTAATTAAGTCTAATACTAGCCCCGACTCACCTAAAGAATAAAGAGGTAATTCAATATTAATTTTCTAGTGGAATAAATTAATATTTGTGTCTCGATTTTATTCTGGGCTGAATAGGAAAATCGAGCACTGGGAGGCCAAACTTTATTCAAGCTAGTAGATCCCCGCTTGGCCCAATAAAGGCTTAACTCCATATGGGGCGTCCGTCCATCTATTTCTCACTTAAGCCTTTGGGCTTTGTTTTAGTTTAATTAGATGATGGGCTTATTATTTAGGGTTTTAATACCCAGTATAAATAATAGGTACAGCCCTAATTCTAATTTACTTGTGACATTACGTGAGGTAAAAGAGAGAGAAATCTGTGAGAACACAGAAACTGAGGCGGCGCGTTTCCCTAGGAAAAGGAGAGGACTTGAAGATCGTTGCCACCCAACGTCAAGTCTTGCCGTGGGAACAAGTTGGAAGATCAACACTGGAGTCGATCATTGCCGGATTTGCAAGTAAGATTCTATCCTCTTGCTATAGGCACATGGTTTTTGTATGTATTCGTTTGATATCCGAAATGGGTCACGGGCACGTGAATCATATATCAAAATATGGTTCCTTCACTGCGGTGGAGATCTGGGACGCCATAAGCAGAGCCAGCCGGACATTTAATGCTTAATTTATTGAATTAAGCATTCACCGTTAAAAAACATTGCCCAAAGTTCTTGAATTTAATTCAATTCCAATATTAAAGATTAATTAGTGTTAGTTTTTAAATAATGCACCGCCACTTTTTTTTCCCCAACAGTTAACTTTCAACCTTAAATAATTAAATGCTTTATTGTAGGACCCACTAAATTTTTAATTTTACACAAGACCACTTAATACTCTAATTAACTTGCTCCTTAATAACCGTGCCCAAAAGAAGGAGGACATTTCCTTTGGGACGGAGGGAGTATAAATTAGTGTTTGACTTTACTTGATAATAATAAAGTTATACACTATTAATCAAATTATAAAATGCTTGACTACAGTCAATTCCATACAACTCAAAATCTTATCACTCACGGATGGATGGATGGGAATAGATAAAAAATATATGATGCACATTTGGTCTTTTGCTTGAATCCCATTTTCAAATGGAAACAATTATATATCCTTTTCAATCAATTTCTGAAAATTCTAAACCTCCAAAAAATTTAATACAATTGATTAACCAATTATTGTTCTGCGATTATCGCGATACCGAACCATTAAATATTGCAAATTTAATTTATCCATGAAAAATGGAAAAAAAATAAAAATATATGTGATACACATTTAGTCTTATGGTTAAGTCAAAGTCTAGTGCCCGTCGTGTAAGTAACAATTATATTTCCCTTTCAATCGATTTTTGAAAATTATCACATTCAAAAAAATACTAATTGAAAGCAATTTTCCATGTAGAAAATGTCATTGTGGGCTCCCCAATAATTTGTTTATAATTAAGAAATTTAATTATTAATTTTTCATTCCATAGGTGTGAGAGATCCGATTACAAATCACAATTCCCCCAACTCAAACAAGAGAGAGATATTGCACCACAAATCAAACATCTCAGCTTCAAAAGAGGTGGAATAATATTTTTTTTTAAATGAAGTGTAATATTTTCTCAAGAAAAGAAAAAAGAAAACAGACTCTAATATTTCCGTTACATGAAATTTCATGAGTTTTCTTCTTTGCCCCCAAATCACACTCCAATATTGAGAGCATAAAGAAGACTAGGTCAATTAATTTTGGGTCGAGACAAAATAATGACTTGCATTGACTTCCAAAAAATATGGAAAATTTACATTCTGCAATTCTCAGTCTCCAAAACTCTAGGCTCACAAGAACTGTTTTAGATTTGAATATAAATGGCATTTGTAGGCTTCTTGTTTTCTCACACAATTAGCACTCACAATATGGATACATTTTCCCCACTTTTCCTTCTTTTGCTTCTCATATTGTTTTCTTGTGTTAGCCTCTCTGCTGCACACAACATAACTCAAATCAGAAGTGATGAATATATACTTCTTGCCTTCAAATCCCACATCACTTTGGATCCTTCCAATATTTTGAAAAATAATTGGACCAGTGGAACCTCATTTTGCACGTGGATAGGAGTTACTTGTGATTCGCGTCGTAGCAGGGTGACTAAATTAGATATCTCTGATATCGGACTCGAAGGAAGCATTCCACACGAAATTGGAAATCTTTCTTCACTCGTTTATCTTGATATGAGTGGAAACTCTTTTCATGGTTGTATTCCTCTCTATCCATTTTTAAATTTGTAGAATCTATTTTATTTATATGGTAATTCTATCAGGTCGGCTACCAAAGGACATTTGCATTCACAATAACCTTCAAAGACTCAAACTACTTAACCTATCGAGGAACGAAATGGAAGGAGATATACCGTCAAGTTTGTACCAATGTCCACAACTCGAGAGTATTGACTTGTCAGACAACTACTTTGGTGGATATGTGCATACACAAATTTGGAATATCACACTGCTTAAGGTATTAGACCTTAGTTCCAACAATTTGAGAGGTATGTTCTTATCTCTATACTGAGAATTTAACTAGTTTGATGCCTTACTATTTCATTTCTATTGATAATCCAAAAATTGGTTGATAATGTCATTCGGTTTAAACGTAGATTTTGGGGTAAATGGCAAAGCTACGGCTCTTGCGTCTAATGATATTCTGCAGTTCCTCACTAACATGATGTAATATATAGCTAAGCAATTTATTTATTCTTTTCTCATTTTACTTTCAACTTTATTAATACGTACTAATTCTTTATTCAGATGCTCAATCTAACAATAAAATCGGGCATACACCTAAATCTAGATTTGAAATATTATAGTCTCCAAATATAAAAAACTAGTGAGTATTTTGACGTGGAATTATTTTAAATTGTAATTTAAATTAAGTTATAGTATTATTTTCCGTAATGCTATTATCTAAGCTGATTTGTGAGATTATATCGTCTGGAGTTTGTAAAATTTGGTCACAATACACTTAACAAAATTCTTAAAATTTGTGCCGAAGCTATTTAGGTACATATTTTTTTTGCGTACGGATGGTGTATTTTATACCATAATACTTTATCAGGCCGCCTACCAAAAGACATTTGCTCAAATAATAACCTTCAACGACTCAAACTACTTAACCTATGGGCGAACGAACTGGAGGGAGATATACCATTGAGTTTGGGTCAATGTACACAACTTGAGAGTATTGACTTGTCATCCAACAACTTTGGTGGAAATGTCCCTCGAGAAATTGGGAACATCACACAGCTTAAGGAATTACGCCTTGGGTGGAACAATTTGAAAGGTATGCTCTTGTCTTTATAGTAATAATTTAACTTGAATAGAAAAAATATTAATTTATTTAACTTATTTTTTAAAATAAAAATAAAATTTAGTTATTTTATTATATTCTCAACATTGTAGTTTTTTATAATTTTTTGTAACTTTTTTAGTTTTATTAAAAAATAAATTAAAAATAAAAGATGCAAGAAAAATAACTACAATATAGATAATACAATAAAACAACTAAATTCTATTAAATTAATTGAAATTTTTTCTATTCAACTAAATTATGGGTGACCAAAATGTGGATACATAGATTTATTGAATCTAATAACCATTATATAGGTTCAACAAGTTTTGAAAGATCACGTTAAGTACTCAAAATATCACAAGAGATACATACATACATTCATTTAATTTCATATAGTTGGACAATCTTAATTTACATTTCATAATTGATAAGATGTATGGATATTTTTATTTTCATTATTTGAATTTTTTTAGTCCCACCCTTGTAATGGGATATTAGCTCACGTAATAGTATTTATGAAGGTCTTGAGATATCCTAAAATCTTACTTATGTTATTTTTATTTATCTAAGATAATCGTAAACAATAATTTTGTTTATAACACAATTTCACAGGTGCTATTCCAAAAGAGATTGTCTATCTTAATAATTTAGAGATATTAGACATGAGTAGCAACAATCTTAGTGGACCATTTCCACGACAAATTTTGAACATCACAAGTCTCCGTCAACTATACCTCAGCAGCACCTCTTTAAATGGTATGTCTGCACTACTCTTCAAGCCAAAACTTTAGTGAAAGAGTTTGGTATATCATAACTAACCATGAGAATTGGAAATAATATGTGATACACATTTAGTCTTATGCTTAAGTCAAAATCTATTGCCCGTCGTGTAAGAGATGAATATTATATTTCCCTTTCAATCGATTTTTGAAAATCTTCACGTCCAAGGAAAATAATTGAAAGCAATTTTCCATATAGAAGATGTCATTGGGCTCTCCAATAATTTTTTTATAGTTACGAAATTTAATTATTCATGTCACTCCATGAGCCTAAGAGATCCAACTTATTGCAAGATATATCACCGGAAATCGAACAAATAAATTCAATTTGTTTAATTTATTTTTTAAAATAAAAATAGAATTTAGTTATTTAATTTATTGTATTCTCTACATTATAGTTATTTTTTTGTAATTTTTTTGCAACTTTTATTTTTAATTTATTTTTTAATAAAAATAAAAAGTTACAAAAAAAATATAAAAAAATAACTACAATGTAGAGAATACAATAAAATAACTAAATCTTATTTTTATTTTAAAAAATAAGTTAAATAAATTATTTTTTTTCTATTTAAGTGAATTGTGGGTGGCCACAATTTGGCTATTTAGCATGACACTTTACAGTTATATCCATCATATGAAAAAAGATGATTGGAATTTACCATTTTGTCATAATTATTACTCATTTTTCTCGTTTTGGGGTTTGAGAAGAAACGGATTTTGATGTCAAATCTAATAACCATTATAGGTTCAACAAGTTTTGAAAGATCACGTTAAGTACTCAAAATATCACAAGAGATACTTATATTCAATTAATTTCATATAGTTGGACAACGCTAATTTACATTTCATAATTGATAAGATGTATGAATATTTTTATTTTCATTATTTAAATATTTTCAGTCCCACCCTTGTAATGGGATATTAGCTCACATAATAGTATTCTTTTTCTGTGTATCTGTGTATGGAATTCGGATTATTCCAACTCCTTTTTCTGCATTTGCAACTATCCACAATGGATAGGGGAGCAGTTTGAAGTGGTATACCACTAATATACTTTATAATCAAACATAATTTTTTAACTTGACATTATTTCACAGATCATATTCCGAAAGAGATTGGTTATCTTAATTATTTAGAGGTATTAGACTTGAGCGACAACAATCTCAGTGGACGATTACCAAGACAACTTTGGAATGTCACGACTCTTCGTTAAATTATACATTGCCAACATCTCTTTAACAACTGGTACGTTGTTACTTTTTTGCTAAATTTTTTTATTGAGATATTTGGTCTGAGGCATTAACCACCTTTATTGTTATTTCTAATAAGCCAATTGTTAATCATATTTATCGTCACTTTTCTGTCCTATTTTCTGTTCTTTGAACATTGTATATTACTGCTTTGACTCGGTTTACAATTTACTGTTTAACATTAATATGATTGTCTGTGAACAAAGGATTAACCTTAGCAATAAATTAACCGTATGCTTTGATTAAATAAATGACTTTTTAATTTGATTTTAACAACTTATAACCAATTCGTAAATATCAGAGAGACCACTTAACTTAATTAATACTATTGCTCATGCATTACTGTTGGTGGGCTCAATTTCACAGGTGGACTTTATTATTATTATTATTATTATTATTATTATCTCTTTCTCTCTCTCTTTATTATTATTATTATTATTATTATTATTATTATTATTATTATTATTATTATTATTATTATTATTATTATCTCTTTCTCTCTCTCTCTCTCTATTATTGACTCAATTTGCATCGATCTAAATGGAATTGTTTACAATTTATCCCATATGATCTATTCACTTTCATATAATTAGGAAAAGCACTTCACTAACTATTTTTCTAATACTTATGATTTAATTTGCAGTTCATACTATTTGTAACATATTATTACACCCGATTCAAATCGAGTTATCATGATTTGACACAATTTCTCAGGTGGTATTCCGAAAGAGATTGGTAATCTTAATAATTTAGAGACATTAGACATGAGTTACAACAATCTTAGTGGACCATTTCCAAGACAAATTTTGAACATCACAAGTCTCCGTCAACTAAACCTCAACGAGGCCTCTTTAAATGGTATGTCTGCACTACTCTTTAAGCCAAAACTTTATAAGTGAAAGAGTTTGGTATATCGTACGAAACTAACCATGGGGATTGGAAAAATATACGTGATACACATTTAGTTTTATACTTTTATGCTTAAGTCAAAGTCTATTGCCCCTCGTGTATGACTTAGCTAATTTGTGTCAAAAGATACTAGTGCTTTACATCTCTATCTTTAAAGTGATTTATATGAAGGGTTATCCAATTTTTAGGTCCAATACCATCCACCATTGAGAATCTATCAAATTTGGAGTATTTGTGGCTCTCTTCCAACAAATTAAATGGTGAGCTTCCATTCTCCATGTGCAACATGACATCCCTTCAAATTCTTATTTTCTCAAATAACAGTTTGGAAATCTTTGGACATATTTCATCTAAATGCAAATCACTTTAGTGGCCCCATTCCATCAATATTTATGAGAGGGTGTATGTTTTAGTCTAACAATTTGAGTGTTAATAAATTGCAAGGAAATTTGTCTATACGTGTGTTCATATAAGATATGCGATTTGTCTAATTCCTTTGTCACTCCATGTGCAATATGAAATAGATTTATATAAAAAAAAAGTTGCGTAATATATTTTCTCGATAAAAGAAAAAGGAAACATACTCTAATATTTTGAAAAATAATTGGAGCAGTGTAATCTCTTTTTCACATGGATAATAGAGTGACTTATTTAGAACTCTAGCTGGGGTATGACTTGTGAGACTCGAAGGCAACATCCCACTAGAAATTGTAAATCTGTCTTCACTTGTTTATCTTGATATAAATGGAAACTCTTTTCATGGTACTATTTCCTCTATCTATTTTTAATTTGTTGTTAATAGAATATATTTATTTATATGGTAATCCTATCAGCTCGTGTGATATCCCGACTTTTCTATAAGAAATATAGAAGATCTTTACTTAGTTTATTATTGATGCACGTCCATTTTTAATAAATTATATTATTCCAAAGAAATTTTACAACTTTGACTTTCATGATTTTTTATTTAGAAATTAGTTGATAACGTCATTCAATTTCATGCTTTCACTACCTTGTTATGCCATTTTTTTTAATTATGCTTTATTGACTTGATTGGAATAATAATTTAGTTTTTGAAATAATTCAATAATATGGAAAAGAACTTTGGGTTGTCTAATTTTTTTATAAAAACTATTTTTGATTGAATGATATTTTTATCTAAGAACCAATAGAATACATGTATTATTAAAGAAGACCTTTTCATAAAAAACATAAGAAAATGGGCATTTTTATCTATTAACACTTACTTTTATCCATCGAAACTAATCATCAAAAATAAGTTTTTATAATATTTTTGATGAATTAATAGTTATTTGAGTAGAAGTCAAAATTTGTGGCTCAATGATTTGACTTCCACGCGGCATTGTCACATAAGTCAAATAATGACTTGCAAATTGAGTTGTCTTGTAAATTAACACTTTATCCGTTCCATAAAAGTGTGCATCATTTTTTGTAGCACGAGTTTTAATAAAATATTAAATAAGTGTATTGGGAGTTGAAAAAGTAATTGACTTTATTAAAAAATAAAAGTAAGAAATAAAAAATTAGTGGTGTAGTAGTGTCCAAAAATGACAATGCACACTCTTATGTGCCGGAGTAAGTAGTCTCCAAAAATTTTAGGCTCACAAGAACAGTTTTAGATTTGAATATAAAGGGCATTTGTAGGCTTCAAGTCTCCAAAATTCTAGGCATATTTTAAATCAACTATTACTCTCTTTTTTATTTAAAAAAAGATTAATGACGATTTTTCATTTTCCCATTAGTGATTCAAATCCCTAATCTATTAATTGGAAGTGGAGAACTTTACCAATTGAGTCACGCTTCGTTATGAAATTAACTATATACTTATAACTTTGCATGACTATATATGACTTTGAATTGATTAGATATAAATTCTTGCACATTAATCTTTTTGCAATAAACCATATGCTTTGATTAAAAAAAATGACATTTCGATTTATTTTAACAACTTAATACCAATTTGTAAATATCAGAAGGCCCATAAAACTTAATTAATATTACTTTGGTAGACTCTAAACCGAATTATTGACAAGATATATTGCTCATGATTACTACGGTGGGCTCTTATTATTATTATTATTATTATTATTATTATTATTATTATTATTATTATTATTATTATTATTATTATTATTATTATTATTATTATTATTATTATTATTATTATTATTATTATTATTATTATTATTATTATTATTATTATTTCTCTCTCTTTTTCTATACTTGACTCGGTTTACATCGATCTAATTAAATGCAATCAAAGAGATTGATTATGTATATCTTGGGAATAAGAAATTCCACAATGCTATGAAAACTTTATCAAATTTTTGGCAATCTTTCATTCAATTACAAATCAGTTTAGTGGTTAAAAATGAGATGGAACATTACATAAATTTGTTGAAAAGATATTTCAAACTATCTGTCAAGTAATTCTTGTGAAGATTTGCTACTATTGAGAATCTATCAAATCTATGGAACCTAGACCTCTCTTCCAATGAATTAAATGGTGAACTTCCACTCCATTTACAACTTGACATCCCTTGCTATCTGCAACTTGGAAGAAACGCTTGCAAAACTTGATCAGATCTTTAGCTTAATTTGTTTTCTTAGCTTGCTGGCTTCTTCTCATATAACTAATTTATGCTTAGTTAGATAAATACTCTAACAGTAGTTGGATTTTCTGTTTCCAGCCATATTGGATCTTCTATTTTCTCAATGTTAACAAATGATTTGTTAAATTATGATGTCATCAAGTATACTTGGTGTGCATGTCTTCGTGATACATGGAAATATAAGATTTGTAACAAAATATCTTGTGTATGTTGCTAATTGATTTATACTTTAGAGGCATTTAGCAAATAATAAAGTTTCAGCGTATGTTTTCATGTACAAAACAAAATGTCTTTCTTACTATCCTCCATCTTTAAAGCGATTGAAATGAAGGGTTCTTCAATTTTTAGGTCCAATACCATCCACCATTGGGAATCTATCAAATCTGTCGGACCTAGACCTCTCTTCCAACAAATTAAATGGTGAGCTTTCATTCTTTATATGCAACTTGACATAATAACTTTTTTACAAACATGATCGGATCTTTGGCCATTTTTGTTTGAACTAGTCTTGTAACGACCCAACTTCCCAAACAAAAGAAATAAGAAAATAATGTGATATGAACAGATCAATTATGAAGATTTACCCAAAAGATTAGGTATCTGTGTTTTGAAGAGATTAATAAAATAAAGATAAAATAGAATAAATGAATGAGCATTGAGTGACATAATCGATTAACAACATTCAACTTTCCAGGAGCGCAAAAGTTTAGTTTCGTGACTCTGATCATAATCAACGATGGCCTCATTAATTGAAATACGAATTAAGGGTCTAAGCTCAACGAGATAATATTTTACCATATAATAGAAGTTCTTAGTTTAGGAGATTGAAAGACAAGATAGCAAGCTAGTCGTTTAGCGGAAGCAAAAGACAACGTGGAACCCTAGCCTCAGCTCCGTCCGCACCAACCGATCAACCTGAAAATATTTGAAAATAATTTGGGCTGAGTACTAGTGTACTCAGTGAACAGGAGTTTGCAAGATATTTTATGAAATAATTAAATAGAGCAGTTTATCCAATATCATAATCATAACTTAGAAGGTTTTTTAAAAAAATAGAAATCCTCTTCTAAGCATGACAAAACATTTTTCTCATTAAGTGGCGCGCCATGTGACGTTCGATTGTTACTCGCTGCTTATGATCCCGGGAATTAACCACCGACGGATCGCTTACCGCCGCTTAAGTGAACCCGGGACGCTACCCAGACGGAACACATCATCATTTGTGCTTTGGAACGTGTCCAGGAGCACCCTTATAACGCCTGCTTAGCTTTGTTAGTGCCCAAATGGCGATCAACCCATTGAGCAACTAACCTTGTGTACACAATCCTCATCTAACGTGTTAGGTCAAATGAGAATCTCGATCGATGCTTATGCGAGCATTAAACAATACAGAACGCACATAAAAACATTTATATTGGATAAACAAGTAACTTTCATGAAATATCAGAGCTTATATAACTCAAGATACATTTGTACAATAAAGCCCACCTGGATAGGCAAAGCCTGAAGATCATACACATATAAACTTGTCTTGGGAAAGCAGCGCTAACCCACTTGGCCACAAAGCCTACAAGAAATTATATTCTTAATAGGTATCGAGGTATCATTCTAATTTCTAAGTAAATGGAATCGCTAACTATTGATACACTTTGCCCGATTTAATAATCTCTTTGAATGAATCCATAATCTTTTAATATATAAAATAAGTTTAAAACTTATAAAATAATTAATAATTTAAAATAAATTATAAAACATTAATCTTGGGAGAAAAATTAATAATTCTTATTAAAACATTTTCAGCAAAATAATAGTTCAAGCCCAAGAAGATAATTTAAAAACTTGTTATAAAATAAAGCAGCCCAAAGTAATTAAAGTGAAGCCTAAATGCTTAAATGTACCTGAGCCCATTGACAATTTAAATCAAACTAGGCCCAATCCATTCTTTCAAATTCCCTTAATGAAAACCTACACCTACACACATCACACACACATACAACCCACGCACACCAGCTCACTCCCTCTCTCTCAGCCGCTCACCCCACCCTTTCTGCGCCCTCCTGCCGCCGCCACCGGACGGCAGCGCCGTCCCCGGAGGCCGGCGGCTCCGCCTCCTTCCTCTATCCTGTCCGACCGCAACGCCACCCCGCCGTCCCTGTATCGACAGAGGCGCGCCGAGCCGCCTCCCCTTCCAGTACTGCCGCCGCTGCCCTCTTTCCCTTTCCTCACCTCTAGTCTCCCTCTCACTCTCCCCCACCGCACCCAACAGCGGCGTCCACCCTTCTCCGGCGACCCTCGCCGCCAGCCACCACCCGCTCCTACCCGGCGTCACCTTCACCCTCCTCTCTCCCTCGTTTGGTCAACAGCAGCAGTCCTTCAGCAGCCCAGCTGCGGTCAAGGCCACCGCGCCGCCGCCGAACGGCGGCTTTCGCCTCCCTTCTCTTCCCCTTCTTCTTATCTCCCTTTCACCCCTCACTTCTCGCCGTCCTCCATCACCTCTCTCTCGCGCTTTCGGCAGCGGACGGCCAAGGAGGGCCGTCGCTGCTGCTGCTGCTCCGTTCACTCTGCGTCAGCGGCACCATGCCCCGACTCCATCTGCCTTGGCCGCGAGCGGCCGGCGGGATGCTGCCACGCATGCAGCGCCGGCAGTCGCAGCCTTGACAGCCCGGCGTCGAGCTCGAACAGCCCCACTCCTCCCTCTCATCGATTCCTCGACTCTCACTCACTCACCAGAGGAACAAAGAAATTGAATGAAAAGGAAATTGAATGGGAGAGAGGAAATTTTCTTCATAAATCGGAGTGTGTGGATGGGAAAAGTTTGTGGGTGTGGCTGAAGGTGATGTGGATGAAGGAAAGCCAAAGCTTTTGAGAAAAATAAAATAAAATCGCCACTGTAGAATTCTTGGGGAAAAAAGAAAATGTATCAATTCTCGTTGCCCGACTCAACTTCTCACACTTTCCCATACTGACATTCAAATTTTGGGCCACTACTGATCTTACAAATCTTGAGGTGAAAGCCCATAAAATTATTCTGTTAAAAAGAGGTTGTTGGGCTTGAGGTTCATCAAATAAATAAATAGATAGATATAAATGAAAAATACTAGTAAGAACCTTTCTACTATATTTTAGTATTGGGCTCAAGACCTTTGATTGATAAAAAAAATTAATAGTAATGAACTTAAATACGTAAAATCTCTTTGAAATAATATCACCTTATTAACCCGGGCGTGTATCAATAATATACTAATTAAAGGTCTTCTACATTTCTTATGGGAAAAATCGAGATATCACAAGTCTTTTTAATATTTTACATTTGGTAAGATTAGATATGCAATGTGTCTAATTCCTTTGCCAATGCATGCACAATATGAAATAGAACACGAATGATATTAATAAAAAAAAAATAGAAAACACTTTTTTTCGAATTGTATGACTTAGCTAATTTGTGTCAAAAGATCTGAGTGCTTTACATCTCTATCTTTAAAGTGATTTATATGAAGCGTTGTCCAATTTTTAGGTCCAATACCATCCACCATTGGGAATCTATCAAATTTGGAAGAGTTGTGGCTCTCTTCCAACAAATTAAATGGTGAGCTTCCATTCTCCATGTGCAACATGACATCCCTTCAAATTCTTATTTTCTCAAATAACAGTTTGGAAATCTTTGGACATATTTCATCTAAATGCAAATCACTTTAGTGGCCCCATTCCATCAATATTTATGAGAGGGTGTATGTTTTAGTCTTAACAATTTGAGTGTTAATAAATTGCAAGGAAATTTGTCTATACGTGTGTTCATATAAGATATGCGATTTGTCTAATTCCTTTGTCACTCCATGTGCAATATGAAATAGATTTATATAAAAAAAAAGTTGCGTAATATATTTTCTCGATAAAAGAAAAAGGAAAACATACTCTAATATTTTGAAAAATAATTGGAGCAGTGTAATCTCTTTTTCACATGGATAATAGAGTGACTTATTTAGAACTCTAGCTGGGGTATGACTTGTGAGACTCGAAGGCAGCATCCCACTAGAAATTGTAAATCTGTCTTCACTTGTTTATCTTGATATAAATGGAAACTCTTTTCATGGTACTATTTCCTCTATCTATTTTTAATTTGTTGTTAATAGAATATATTTATTTATATGGTAATCCTATCAGCTCGTGTGATATCCCGACTTTTCTATAAGAAATATAGAAGATCTTTACTTAGTTTATTATTGGGAATCTATCCAATTTGTCGTTGCTATGGCTATCTTCCAACAAATTAAATGGTGAGCTTCCATTCTCCATCTGCAACTTGATATAACTTCTTTACAAACTTGATCGGATCTTTGGCCATTTTTGTTTAAACTAGTCTTTCTAATATTTTACATTTGTTAAGATAAGATTTGTCTAATTCCTTTGCCAATGCATGCACAATATGAAATAGAACACGAATGATATGTAAAAAAAAAAAGAAAAAAAATAGAAAACACTTTTTTTCGAATTGTATGACTTAGCTAATTTGTGTCAAAAGATCTTAGTGCTTTACATCTCTATCTTTAAAGTGATTTATATGAAGGGTTATCCAATTTTTAGGTCCAATACCATCCACCATTGGGAATCTATCAAATTTGTACCGGCTAGTCCTCGCTTCCAACAAATTAAATGGTGAGCTTCCATTCTCCATGTGCAACATGACATCCCTTCAAATTCTTATTTTCTCAAATAACAGTTTGGAAATCTTTGGACATATTTCATCTAAATGCAAATCACTTTAGTGGCCGCATTCCATCAATATTTATGAGAGGGTGTATTTTTTAGTCTAACAATTTGAGTGTTAATAAATCGCAAGAAAATTTGCCTATACATGTGTTCATACTAATAACGATTTTTCATTTTTTCCAATAGTGATTCAAATCACTAATCTATTAATTGGAAGTGGAGAACTTTAACAATTGAGTCACGCTTCGTTATGAAATTAATTATATACTTATAACTTTGCATGACTATATATGACTTTGAATTGATTAGATATAAGTTCTTGCACTAATCTATTATTATTATTATTATTATTATTATTATTATTATTATTATTATTATTATTATTATTATTATTATTATTATTATTATTATTATTATTATTATTATTATTATTATTATTATTATTATTATTCCTCTCTCTTTTTCTATACTTGACTCGGTTTACATCGATCTAATTAAATGGAATTGTTTACAAATTAGCCCATATGACAATATATATTCACTTTCATATAATTAGAAAAAGCACACCACTAACTAATTTTCTAATAGTAATTATGATTTTAGATTGGTTAGATTAACTATATATGACTCTGCATTGAATAGGTTAGATATAAATTCTTGTACATTAATCTTTTAGCAATAAACCGTATGATTTGATAAAAAAAATGACTTTTTAATTTTATTTTAACAACTGAAAACCAATTTGTAAATATCAGAGGCCCCACTTAATTGAACCATTGCCAAGACTAAATTGAACAGAGTCAAAATTATTTGGATTGAACAATTACCATTTAATATTCACCTAATAATGTATTCAAACTGACAAAAACGAACCATTAAATATAGTGTTCTAATTATACTTATTATTTTTGTGGTCGATTCTTTTACGACTTGGCAATCAAAGAGATTGATTATGTATATATCTTGGGAATAAGAAATTCCACAATGCTATGAAAACTTTAGCAAATCTGTGGCCATCTTTAGTTCAATTACATAAAGTATCTGTCGTCCATTTCCTAATTTGTTGGTTTTAGATACATTTGTTGAAAAGATATTTCAAATTATCTGCCAAAGTAAATGGTGAGCTTCCACTCCATCTACAACTTGACATCCCTTGCTATCTGCAACTTGGCAGAAACGCTTGCAAAACTTGATCAGATCTTTAGCTTATTTTGTTTTCTTAGCTTGCTGGCTTCTTCTCATATAACTAATTATGATGTCATCAAGTATACTTGGTGTGCATGTCTTCGTGATACAGGGAAATATAAGATTTGTAACAAAATATCTTGTGTGCATTGAAAATTGATTTATACTTTAGAGGCATTTAGCAAATAATAAAGTTTCAGCGTATGTTTTCATGTACAAAACAAAATGTCTTTCTTACTATCCTCCATCTTTAAAGCGATTGAAATGAAGGGTTCTTCAATTTTTAGGTCCAATATCATCCACCATTGGGAATCTATCAAATTTGACGAGGCTAGACCTCTCTTCCAACAAATTAAATGGTGAGCTTCCATTCATCATCTGCAACTTGATATAATAACTTTTTTACAAACTTGATCGGATCTTTGGCCATTTTTGTTTGAACTAGTCTTTTTAATATTTTACATTTGTTAAGATAAGATATGCAATTTGTCTAATGCCTTTGCCAATGCATGCACAATATGAAATAGAACACGAATGATATTAATAATAAAAGAAAAAAAATAGAAAACACTTTTTTTCGAATTGTATGACTTAGCTAATTTGTGTCAAAAGATCTGAGTGCTTTACATCTCTATCTTTAAAGTGATTTATATGAAGCGTTGTCCAATTTTTAGGTCCAATACCATCCACCATTGGGAATCTATCAAATTTGGAAGAGTTGTGGCTCTCTTCCAACAAATTAAATGGTGAGCTTCCATTCTCCATGTGCAACATGACATCCCTTCAAATTCTTATTTTCTCAAATAATAGTTTGGAAATCTTTGGACATATTTCATCTAAATGCAAATCACTTTAGTGGCTCCATTCCATCAATATTTATGAGAGGGTGTATTTTTTATCTAACAATTTGAGTGTTAATAAATTGCAAGGAAATTAGCCTATACGTGTGTTTATATAAGATATGCGATTTTTCTAATTCCTTTGTCACTCCATGTGCAATATGAAATAGAGTTAAAGGATGACTTATCTAATTTTGAATCTTTGATTTCTCAACTTGCTAGGTTGTTCTCATTTAATTAACTCGTGCTTAATTAACTAAATACTTTAACAATAGTTGGATTTATTGTTTCCAGCCATATTGTAACTCTATTTATTTTAAGGATAATTGTTAGCAAATACTATATTAAATTGATGCCATTGAATATATGAGACATGTGATATAAGAATAGAAGAGCTAATTTAATTTCTATCAAAATACTTCACATGCATAAAATGTATTTCTTCATTGCCATGTTTCTTTATGTATCCATATTGTCTCTAAAGCAATATATATCTACGTTGACTTCTCAAACTTTCAGGTCCAATACCATCCACCATTGAAAATCTATCAAATCTGGGTACTTTATCGCTCTCTTCCAACAAATTAAATGGTGAGCTTCCATCCTCCATTTGCAACTTGACATCCCTTCAAATTCTTATTTTCTCAAATAACAGTTTGAAAATCTTTGGACATATTTCATCTAAATGCAAATCACTTTAGTGGCCCCATTCCATCAAATATTTATGAGAGGGTGTATTTTTTAGTCTAACGATTTGAGTGTTAATAAATTGCAAGGAAATTTGCCTATACGATTTGTCTAATTCCTTTGTCACTCCATGTGCAATATGAAATAGAAAAGGATGACTTATCTAATTTTGAATCTTTGATTTCTCAACTTGCTAGGTTGTTCTCATTTAATTAGCTCGTGCTTAATTAACTAAATACTTTAACAATAGTTGGATTTGTTGTTTCCAGCCATATTGTAACTCCATTAATTTTAAGGATCAATGTTAGCGAATGCTATATTAAATTAAGATGCCATTGAATATATGAGACATGCATGGGTGATATAAGAATAGAAGAGGTAATTTAATTTCTATCAAAATAATTCATGTGCATAAAATGTATTTCTTCATTGCCATGTTTTTTTATGTATCCAAATTGTCTCTAAAGCAATATTTATGTTGACTTCTCAAACATCCAGGTCCAATACCATCCACAATTGGGAATCTATCAAATTTGAAGTATTTATTGCTCCCTTCCAACAAATTAAATGGTGAGCTTCCATTCTCCATCTGCAACTTGACTTCCCTTCAGTTTCTTCTACTCTCAAATAACAGTTTGGAAGGGACAGTTCGACAATGCTTTCGAAACATGAGCAAATCGTTGACCATATTTCATTTAAATGCAAATAACTTTAGTGGCCCCATTCCATCAATATTTATCAAAGGGTGTAGTCTTCAGGCCATCAATTTGAGTGGTAATAAATTGCAAGGAAGATTACCTAAATCCTTAATCAATTGCAAAAGTCTGAGGGGCCTCGATGTTGGAAATAATAGAATACGAGACAAATTTCCGTTTTGGATGGAAGCTCTTCCTGAGCTTCGAGTGCTCGTCTTGAAGTCTAACAAGTTTGATGGTAACATGTCGTTGGCTTCACGAAGCAACCTTCCATTTCTTAAGTTGCAAGTTTTAGATATATCAGAGAACGAATTTGTGGGGTCTTTACCTCAAAAATATTTCAAGAATTTCAGAGCAATGATGGATGTGAAGGAAAATAAAACAGATGGTGATATTGACTATTTTTGCCTATTAACACTATTGTTTTTGTGGTCGTGTTATAATAATCGAATCAATTTTTTTTACGACTTGGCAATTATGGAGGTTATATTCCAAAAGAGATTGATTATGTATATCTTGGGAATAAGAAATTCCACAATGCTATGAAAACTTTAGCAAATCTTTGGCCATCTTTGGTTCTTACTATGCACCATCTTTAAAGCGATTGAAATGAAGTACTCTTCAATTTTTAGGTCCAATACCATCCGTCATTGGGAATCTATCCAATTTGCGAGCGCTAGATCTCTCTTCCAACAAATTAAATGGTGAGCTTCCATTCACCATCTACAACTTGATATAACTTCTTTACAAACTTGATCGGATCTTTGGCCATTTTTATTTAAACTAGTCTTTTTAATATTTTACATTTGTTAAGATAAGATATGCGATTTGTCTAATTCCTTTGCCAATGCATGCACAATATGAAATAGAACACGAATGATATGTTAAAAAAAAATAGAAAACACTTTTTTTCGAATTGTATGACTTAGCTAATTTGTGTCAAAAGATCCGAGTGTTTTACATCTCTATCTTTAAAGTGATTTATATGAAGGGTTCTCCAATTTTCAGGTCCAATACTATCCACCATTGTGAATCTATCAAATTTGAGGTATTTAAGGCTCTCTTCCAACAAATTAAATGGTGAGCTTCCATTCTCCATGTGCAACATGACATCCCTTCAAATTCTTATTTTCTCAAATAACAGTTTGGAAATCTTTGGACATATTTCATCTAAATGCAAATCACTCTACTGGCCGCATTCCATCAATATTTATGAGAGGGGGTATTTTTGAGTCTAACAATTTGAGTGTTAATAAATTGCAAGGAAATTTGCCTATACGATTTGTCTAATTCCTTTGTCACTCCATGTGAATATGAAATAGAAAAGGATGACTTATCTAATTTTGAATCTTTGATTTCTCAACTTGCTAGGTTGTTCTCATTTAATTAGCTCGTGCTTAATTAACTAAATACTTTAACAATAATTGGATTTGTTGTTTCCAGCCATATTGTAACTCTATTAATTTTAAGGATCAATGTTAACCAATGCCATATTAAATTAAGATGCCATTGAATATATGAGACATGTATTTCTTCATTGCCATGTTTCTTTATGTATCCAGATTGTTGACTTCTCAAACTTTCAGGTCCAATACCATCCACCATTGGGAATCTATCAAATTTATATGAATTACTACTCTCTTCCAACAAATTAAATGGTGAGCTTCCATTCTGCATCTGCAACTTGACATCCCTTCAGTTTCTTCTACTCTCAAATAACAGTTTGGAAGGGACAGTTCCACAATGCTTTCGAAACTTGAGCAAATGGTTGTCCATATTTCATTTAAATGCAAATAACTTTAGTGGCCCCATTCCATCAATATTTATCAAAGGGTGTAGTCTTCAGTCCATCAATTTGAGTGGTAATAAATTGCAAGGAAGATTACCTAAATCCTTAATCAATTGCAAAAGTCTGAGGGGCCTCGATGTTGGAAATAATAGAATACGAGACAAATTTCCGTTTTGGATGGAAGCTCTTCCTGAGCTTCGAGTGCTCGTCTTGAAGTCTAACAAGTTTGATGGTAACATGTCGTTGGCTTCACGAAGCAACCTTCCATTTCCTAAGTTGCAAGTTTTAGATATATCAGAGAACGAATTTGTGGGGTCTTTACCTCAAAAATATTTCAAGAATTTCAGAGCAATGATGGATGTGAAGGAAAATAAAACAGATGGTGATATTGACTATTTTTCATATTACGTGGAGATGACAATCACCTTGAAAGGTTTGGATCAGTTATTGAAGAGATTGTTGGAAGACTTTACAATCATTGACTTATCCTCCAACAATTTCTCTGGTAGTATTCCAGATTCCATAGGTAATCTTAATTCTTTGAGATACTTGAATTTGTCGCACAATAATCTCATGGGACACATACCTGCATCTCTTGGAAATATAAGTGTACTTGAATCATTGGACTTGTCATCGAACAAATTGGATGGAGGAATTCCAAATGAATTGACGAGGTTGACATTTCTTGCGAAATTAAACCTTTCAATGAATGATCTGGTGGGGCAAATACCACAATCTACTCAGTTTTCCACATTTGAGAATGATTCATATGTGGGAAACTTGAGATTGTGTGGATTTCCGTTGACGAGAAAATGCAACGAGGAGAATGGGCAGCGGATGCGGCCAAAAGAAGAAGATGACAAAGATGAAGAGTATGGATTTATAGATGGATTTGGATGGAGAAGTGTGGTGATGGGATATGGAAGTGGAATCATTGTTGGAATTGGAATTGGTTGTTGGATTATTCGATTTGGAAGGCCAAGATGGTTGGTGGAATTCTTTTTTGGTGTTGGATATACATACAACAAGAAGAAGAAGAAGAAGAAGACAAGGAAGAGAGCTACTCCAACACAGAGGAGAAGTTGATTCAAGACAAATATATATTATGAGCTTTTCTTTCTTGCTTTTTTGTTCTTTTCCAGACATCAGATTGTTGTTTTATGATTGCTACTTGTGAGTTTGTGCTTTTGAGTTTATACAATGTTGTTTATGTTCAAAGTTTGCTAAGTTTTAATTTTATCTCATTTAAAATAGTTTTGTGACGGAGTCCCGTTATTAGATAAGCATTTATTTTCATCTGGGCTTTTTGTATTTATTGCTACTTATGTGGTCGTTCTTCATCATCAAATAAAAAATGATATATAACTAGTCGGTAACCTGTCGAAAATCGACGGGAATAAATGAAAATATATAAATATTTGTAATTATTCAATACATTTTTTATTTGATGATTTTTTTTTTACTAAAATAAAGCATTAAATAAATCTGTTTTAAAGTAAAAGATGTTAACTAAATATATTTTTACTAATGTTTAGTCAAACAATTCTCTCAATTCAGAAGGTAATTGTAAGAAAATAATTTTAGACACTTCCACCAATCCAATCTGATTATGATGATTTTAGAAATTTTCGATGCTTAAAGGTCAACTTCTGTCTCCCCCTCCAAAAAAAGAAGAAGAAGCAAATTCCAAAGTCCCAAGCCGAAACATGATAGAGTAAAAGATGAAATATATCCATCCTCATATAACACATTATTATAATGCGATTATATATAAAAGAAAAGAAAAACCTAAGAAACCCTGGAAAGCACAAAAGAAGCAGACTAAGGGCCAAGCCTCATTAAAACTCTTTTACGGAAAACCCGGTAGGAAAAATCGTAGAAGGAAAAAAGAGTACTCGTCTAAAACGAAAACGAAAAGGAAAGGAAAGAGGAACGGGAAGGTCAGTTTCAAGAACTCCGGCCTAACCATCGTCCCCAAACCGACCCGGCTCAACCATCCTCATATAACATATTTTACCTATGAACATGAAAAAATATGATGGGATTTATTGCACATTTCTTCCCTCCAAGCACAAGCAGCACACACATATCGAATCAACCTAGTAAAATATAAGAAAAAAAATATTTTAAATAATATCGTTAATAACTTAAAACTTTTAAAGTTTGAATAAAATATTAAATTTGCAATTACCTCATAATCTATCGAAAATTTCATCATACACAACATTAGTTGTTGTGTCTTGCGTATGACCACTCTCATCACATACTAAAATCTTTAGACCTCTTTTTCTAGTGACTCTTGAGATTGCCACGTAGAGTTGTCAATGACTAAAAACTGGTTTCGGTAGGTATAATCCTACATTTGAAAGAGATTGTCCATGGCTTTTATTTATTGTCATAGCAAAACAAACACTCACAGGAAATGTATAAATAAATAAGAATGAATGAGAATTGAGAAAAATTAGAATGGAGTGATTATACAATGCCAAGGAAATTGTCTTCTCTGAAACCAAATTGAAAATTTAGCGAAATCTGATGGACTCATAATCATTCTAGCTATGAGAAACTTCTTGCCCACATTTTTTCCTGAAATGAGTTTGCCTTCAATTACGCGTTCCCCAAGTTGAGTTATCAGCCTAGTGACATTGCAAAGCTCATTAGATGGATCAATATTTCTCAGAAGCATTATTATGCATCATTCTTTCAATTTAATTTCATGACTCGGTAATCCTGAACACTTGATTGTGTTGAGATATTCAACCGAGAATACCTGTTCATCAAGGTCCACTTGTACATCTTCTTTGCAAATACTGTCTGAACTTAGGTAATTAAACCATTTCCTTGCTAGACATCAGAAACATGACGTAATCATTGATTGTATCAACCATATCATTGGTGGGGGCCAAGATAGCTCTATTCTTAAACATTTCTGGATCAAATGCATTATTCATGACGTCATTGTATGTGTTTTCCACTATAGCTGCAATATTAAATGTTCACAAAATCAATCAAGATAAGCCATTTAACCTTACTCTGCCGTCTTGTAAAGTATGTAATCCATAGAAAAACGATCTATTACTACATTAGTTTTAATTAGCCTAATATAATTGACAAATGTCGTCGTATTCTATCAAGGTATTTGGATTTAGAATAAATTAATAAATTTTTGTTATTATCGCTGAACTTAATTTACTAAGTCGCCTTTATATAACATCTACTAAGGAATGAGGACTAATTCGAACAATGCAAGATAAAATTATTAAGATAAATACATAGATACAAATATTTAGTAATTTTTATATTTTAATATTTTTTATTTGAATTAAAATAATATTAATAAATTATCATGGTAATATAATTTTTTTAAAATATATATTTAGATTAAGATTAAAATACATAAGAAATTAATTTATCTAAGAATTTGAGATTTATTTAAGAATTTGAGTCTATCTATAATAAAGATGATAGGTTGAAGTAAATAAAATAAGAGCTCAAACGTGACTGCATGAGGCCGAAATTAGATATATATGATTGGGATATAATTAATGCATAAGAAATTAGATATAGAAATTTGTTGATGATAGGTTCGAAATTAGATATATAGAAATTTGTTGATTAAAAATTTAGAAAAAATAAGAATGAATGGGAATTGAGGAAAATTAGAATAGTGTGATTCTATTACGCCACGTAGGATAGAGCTTATTTTACTTTTATATATATATATATATAGAAGATTATATATGTTTTAATTATTAAATTTGAAGTTAATTAATATGCTCAATAATATCCTAAATTGTAACACTTTTTTCAAGTTGATGGTAAATTATATCGACTTTGACTAATTACTCTATCCAAACCACAAGAAACAATGCAAATATATCTTCAAACAATTTTTTCAGTATGTGAAACTCTGTAGAAATGACTTTTTTAATACTTCATAGATTAAGACGATGTCGTTTTGATCCAAGATAAGTTGGAAGAGTTTTACAGTTAATATTTAATATTGTTTCTCCCAATTCTCTCCTTGGCCGCGTTTCTCCGCCGCCGTCTGGAGCATCGGTAAGCAAGCCGCCGCCGCCGCCGCCGCCGCCGCCGCCGCAGTGCGCATCATCCGTTCCGGCTAAATTGTTCCGCCATCACTTCTGCTCTTCCATTCGAGGTACTTCTCCTTCTTCATCTAAATTAGGTCGATTTATATGCGACCACTTTCTGAAACAAATTATGTTGTTAATTTGCTGTAATTCATGGATGTAATTCGTCCCGTAAGACTTCTTCGAAAGAATTCGGTAGAATTTTCTGTAGTGAAGGCTGAATTTTTACTGAATTGATTTGGTTGTATGTGTTTATTGAATGTTCTGAAGGTTGGGTAAAATTTTAATGTTAAATTTGATTTAAACTGATGAAGGAAGTAGAAATGAGGGAATTTGGAAGGGTGAATTAGGAGAGTGAGTTGTGAAGATGGAAAACAGAGGTGATCCTGAGCAGCAGAAACAGAATAATGCATCATTTGTTGTGAAAATACCTTCATATGAAGAGGTGGTTGAGAGCTCCCAACCTAAGTCGCAATCTTTATTCAAGCCTTCCTCCTCCTTTTCACAAGCTTTCAATTTTATCAAAAACACTGAATTTTACACCACCCCGCCATCTGTACCGGTGGCTCAGTCCTCCAAAGATGCCCCTTCATCCTCTCAAGGATCTTATCCAAGGTCTCTATCTCCCTCTCTCTATATATAATTATGAGAATGCTTTTTTGCTTTAGAGTGGTTAATGTAGGATGTTGGTTGTGTAGTAGGCAAACCATTCAATCTGAAGCTCCTTCCACTTCAGTTTCATCAGCTGGTGCAAATCGGAATGCCATCATCGTTAGCCATAGACAGGTGAGTTACTTTTTTTGTGCACTATAACCAATATGTTCAATCAATAATAATGCTTTCAGCTTTGATACATAGGTGAAATAGCATGTGAAACTCATCGTTAATGTTTAATTTGTTATGTGGGCTCCTGGGGAGCCAGTTAAAAAGTGTAGATTAGCCACCAAAATTTTATATAATGCATTTTTTACTGTAAGCTGTTGTGGCATTTCCATGCTCCATTGGGAATAGATAACTATGTAATCTAAAGTCCTGTAGGTTGATTCTTGATAATATGATTTCTAAATTATCCCATGTTTGTCTTGTAATGCAGAAGGGCAACCCTTTGCTAAAGCATATAAGGAATGTTCGATGGGTTTTCGCTGATGTTGTTTGCGACTACTTGTTGGGCCAAAATGCTTGTGCGCTTTATTTGAGGTTTGAAGTCAAGTACAGTTTCATCGATGTTTATATGTTGGGAATCAAGTACATTTCCTATGGCATGGTTTGACAGCACTCTTATTCCAATGTACCCACTATTATGATCATAGAAACATGTGTTTTTGGCACAGGCTCTTGAGATAACAATATCTTGACACCATCATATTGAAATGCACCTATTTGATATACCTGAAATCTCGAGAAAGGACCTTTAACAACGCCTCTGTGCAACAATGAGGACCATAAACCTAACTTGGCCACTTCCTTTTGCCTTGGGTTTATTTTTTATCTGCAAAATCTTGGTTAACTAGTACTTTTTGGCTTCCAAAGACCAAAACTTGAACGAGAGTAAGTTTATAATTTGATACCCAGAAGCAAGATTTAATTTCATTAACAAACTGAGAAAATAAACTGCATTTTGTTATACTATGGTTATATATATGAGGGGTTTGATGTGGATGCTAAAAGCATACTTGATTATGTCCCTTTCTCTAACTGTTCTGATATTTAAGTACTTTCTACTTTTTACTTGTGGGAAATTGGACAAAATTCTATTAGAGAGAGAGAGAGAGAGAGAACATGTTTTATTGCTCAGAAAATGATTTTGAGAAGCTAAAAGGAAGCAATGTGTTTCATAGAAAACTATGGTGGGAAACAATCTGCAACCAACTATTATTAGCTGACATTGGCTCCAACTGGAAGGCAAAATGCAACATGCTTAGCCTGTCAGGCATTCTCTGTATTACTATGTTCTGATAATGTGACATATTCCAGCTTTCAACCTAGATTATTAAAGTTAATTATTCTAGGACTTAGGCCAAGTCTGGTGATTTATGCTGCTCTAGGTGATGAGAATGTCTCCCCTCGTGCATTTTCATTATGCTGTTATGGGCATTTGTCCCTTTAAAGTCATATCCAATTTTCAGAAAATTAAGAGGTTATCTCCCTTATCAATGGATTTTGATACTCTTAGTCCTCATTGCATATTGTTAGAATCATGCCCTCTTATATAATCAGGATTTGTTCTCTTGTCTTGTTCAGTCTTCGCTATCATCTTCTACATCCAGATTATCTGTATTTTCGGATAAGGGAACTGCAAAAGAATTTCAAGCTTCGCGTCGTATTATGCCATGTTGATGTGGTAAGCCTCTGATATTATCTTATACAAATTTTGAACTAAATTTTTGTATGGGGTCTCTGATTTTCTCCCCTGTGGGTACCAGGAAGATGTTGTTAAGCCTCTACTTGAAGTCACAAAAACGGCACTACTCCATGACTGCACTCTTTTATGTGCTTGGAGGTATCTTTTCTGTGTCTGGTGCCTATGTTACAATGAAAATTATTAGCTCGTCAAAATTTATTTTTCAGAGTTGAAAAGAATGTGTCATTGAAGAAATTGGTTTTTGAAACTAGAAAACTGCTAATGCCCTTGCCACCTTCTTACCCTTTCTTATGTAATTTTTTTTACGTTACCCGACTGGTTTTTTGCCTTTTCTTTATTTAGCTTGGAAGAGTGTGGTCGGTACCTGGAGACCATTAAAGTTTATGAAAATAAACCTGCCGATCTTATTCAGGGACAGATGGATATGGACTACATTTCACGGGTATGGCTCATTTCATTGATAGTTTATTAGCTTTCGTAGTTAGGAAGCTTATGACATTCGACAAACTATTTCCTGCTGATTAACATAATATAACCGATACTAATGTCCTGTTCTGTTATAGTTAAATCATGCACTCACATCAATCAGGCATGTTAACAAGACAGATGTTGTTACTCTTGGGTCTACATTCGGGGTAAGGCTCTGGTTTTTTAGTTATGCACTTGATTCTATTGGTTACTGATTTTGTTCTTGTGCACTGACTTCGAATTTTACCAAATTTAGTCTATTTCCAGTATCATGGACGCATCAATGGAAGATCTTGCTCGTTGCCCGGGCATAGGAGAAAGAAAGGTAGGTAATGTGTTTGTTGCGGTTCCTGCACAATGCTGGGTCCAAATCTGATACACAATCATAGTATTGCAGTTTCAGTTATCTAGAGCATGTCTTTAGATAATCATCATTTTTTTCTACGACAGGTCAGACGCTTGTACGATACTTTCCATGAGCCGTTCAAGCGCGCAGTTCCTAACCCTGCTGCGCCCGTTGCTGAAAATCCTATCGCGTCTGTAAGTGAAAGAAACGAGGAAGTTAAGGAGAATCAAGAGACGAGCAGAGAGCATAAGAGAGAAGAAGAGATCAGCGTAAGATCTGCCCTGAAGGCAGCGTTTGCCAAGTACTCCGGCACCAGGGGAAGCAAGAGGAAGGCAGCAGTGCAGGCGGAAACGGAGGAGGATGCAGCCGACACCCGACGAGCCAATGACGGTGAAGAAGGTACGAGATGAGTCTTTTCACTCAGTTAAGAGATGGAGTTACTATAGAAGCTTTTTTCAAGTTGTCATAAATCACACCTGAAAAGAGGTCGTTTAGGTTGTTTGTAATCTTTGCAAGAAAGGCTAATGTATTCCAAAAAAAGGTAAAAATAATTATTCCTTACAACATTGAAATGCATTGCAGTTAGGGCTGTAAACGAGTCGAGCTCCTAGATCTCGAGATGTTGATGATACTCAGCTCAGTAGCTGGTGAGCTCATTAAGTGAGTTAACTTGAAAATACGTGATTATTAATTTTGGGACAATTTGATCTTTTTATATTATAATTAGCGTTTTATATTATAATTAGTAATGAGAATATATAATAGTTCATCATTGAATTTTCTCATTCTTTGAATATTTCATGTTGGTGATATTGTACGTTATACTCCCTCCGTTCACCAATTCGTGTCCTAATTTGTCATTTTTGTCTGTCCACCAATTCGTATTTTTTTTAGTAACTATTTCTTTAATTACTACCCTTATATTTTACACTTATTTACACATATGCCATTGTGATACCCATCACTTTTAATCTTAAAAAATGTCATTAGTCAACTATACTTACTAATTGTGGGTTCCTTTCTTCATTCAACAAATAAATAATACACTTTTTTTTAAAACCCATGTGACTGTGTTCCTTTCAGTCTTTCTCTTAGGACACGAATTGATGGACGGAGGGAGTAAGAATTTAGTATCAAAATGTGAAAAATGAAAAGAAAAAAATGTATCCAAATATCTGAGTCTGACAGAATAAATGTATATACTGCCATTAAATGTGTGATCAGGAAGGGCAATTCTGATTGAATGGAAAATTCAGAACCAGACCTTTAAGAGAGAGAGAGAGAGATTGTTCAAAATCACATAAGTCGTTTTTTGGACTTGGTAAAAAACATTGGATTATACTCCCTCCGGCCCATATACATAGGCTGATTGAGATTTTCACAAAGATTAAGAAAAATCATTGGAAATGAAAATATATAAGTAAACTTCCTAATATGTCCATATTTATTATTCAATGATATATTAAAGTTAGAGTAAATTAAAGAATTAAATAGGAATATAATAGTAAATGAATAAAAAAACATTACTTTTTATAGAAATAGGCCTATATAAATGGGACATCCGAAAAAGGAAAACAAGCCTATATATATGGGACGGAGGGAGTATTTTTACTTAGTGTCGAGAAGTGACAACCAATGTAGGAACTAAGAAAAAGAGGAATAAGAACGTATTGGAAATTTTAGCATTTTTTATCTCATATTATAGGATGGAAAATTGTGGGAAAATATTATCACTAATTGGAGTGAAAAAAGATTGCTAAAAAAATTTATCCACCCTAAATACGAAAATATATATTTTTCATCATTTTTCGCCCTAAAAAAAGGGAGAAGTAAGACTGTAAGAGTATATAATTTGAGTGATAGGTCAAAATATATTCTGACAATTTGGTTTACTGTTTTCTTACGGGAGAGGAAATTAAATGTGTGATTACGTGTGTATGAGAGAGAGAGAGAGATGTGTTTGTGTGAGAGAGAGAGGATCAACCATTAAAAGAAATCTTGTTATTTGAAACAATGATATCAAATTACTAAATTTATTCTTGTTTAATTTTTCAATAAATCTATGCAGGAAAATCTTGATTTATTTATTTTATTTTTTTAAATAAAAATAGAATTTAGTTATTTTTATTATATTCTCTACAACATTGTACTTTTTTTTTTTTAATTTTTATGCATTTTTTTTTTTGCTGTTATGGGCATTTGTCCCTTTAAAGTCATATCCAATTTTCAGAAAATTAAGAGGTTATCTCCCGTAAGACTTCTTCGGAAGAATTCGGTTAATGAAATTTATGAGTTTCTTTTCTTATATAAATAGATTCAATTAATATTGTATTGACCAAATAAATTAAACACGAGTTAACTTTATAGTTGGGATATGTGTTAAGTTAATGACTGTTCTGATATTTAAGCAGTTTTTACTTTTTGCTTGTGGGAAATTGGACAAAATTCTATTAATGTTAATTATTCTAGGACTTAGGCCAAATTAATGTAATAATTCACATCAATTACTCAATATAATCCTGAATTTAAAAATGTAATCCAAAGTTGACGTTAAACAGAATCTCTATACAGCCACGCATGTGTATATAAATGTGCACACACACGTTAAAAAGGCTAGCTATAAGCAAGAAGCAGTAGCAGTATAGCTGAAATTAAGAGTGATTTAGATCAGAATTAAATAAGTAGTATCCAATTTTTTGGATACGGAAATTAAGAAAGTAGTATTTTGTGTGTAGGTGAAAAAGTAAATAAAGGGTAAAATTTTGACAAATAGGGAAATGTCTCAAGATAAGTGGGACGTCCAAAAAGAAAAGTGTCTCAAGACAGGTGAGATGGAGGGAGTAGTTTCTTTCTTGATTATGTACTCAATATAATCCTGAATTTAAAAATGTAAATATTCAATTTATACAAAGTGTAATGATAATTATAGTTATTAAATAAATTTAAAAAATTATTCGATAATAAAAATTTTCAGTAAACATATGTTATTCATCATAATAAATAAAAGGGTTAATGCCGTGAAAAATCATGAACTTTAGTGCGATTTCAAAACTTTCCATGAACTATTTTTTTTTTATCAAATTTTCCATGAACTTAAGGGATTGATCAATTTTGCCATGATTTTCAAAAATCCCCAAATTGAGTGCTGACATGGCCTTTTTAAGTGACTTGAAAAGTGACATGGCGTCACCGGCGGTGAATCAAAACGACATCGTTTTGAGCCCAAAACTTTCTCTCTCTATCTCTCTCTCTCTCTGTGTGTTAGTGGTCGAGCTCGCCGAAAGAAGGTTTTCTGTCTCCGTGGGCTCTTCTAACCACCTGGTAATGCGGAGGGGGGCGGCGGATCTGCGAGGTGGTGGGGGAGGGCGATGGAGAGAGGGGTGGTGTGAGGTCGGCGGCGCGAGATCTGGGGAAGAAGAAGATTTTTTGAGGGAGAAGAAGTTGATGGCGGCGATGGATGTTTGGAGAACAAGAAGAACGAGGGACAGAGGTGACTGGCGCGACGGCGTCAGGGGCGCCGGATCTGGTGCGGGTGCCGGAGGCGGTGGTGAGGGAGGCAGCGGATCTGCAGGGTGGTGGTGGTAAAGGCAGCGTAGGGGCAGCGGATCTGGTTTGTGGTGGACGGCGGCGGTGGAGGTCTGGAGAGAAGAAGAATTTCTGGAATGATGCGAGGTCTGCGGTGGACGGCGGCGGTGGAGGTCTGCGGTGGACGGATCTGGTGTGGTGGTGGTAAAGGCCGCGAATTGGAGTAGCGGAAAGGGCGGCGACTGGCGCGGCGGCGGATCTGCAGTTAGGGAGGCGGCGGCCAGAGCAGAGCAGCGAGGCGGCCAGAGCAGAGCAGCGAGGCAAGCAGAGCAGAGAAAAATATTCGATTTTCTATTTTTTTTCCAAGTAGGCGCCACATCAGCTCAGTATTACCACGTAGGCGTCATGTCAGCTTGGTAATGCCACGTAGGCGCTACCCTAAGACCGGAAATCACCGGAGATAAAAATCGTGGAAAAATTGTTCAGGCGTTTAAGTTCATAGAAAATTTGATAAAAAAAATAGTTCATGGAAAGTTTTGAAATCGCACCAAAGTTCATGGTTTTTCACGGCATTAACCCTAAATAAAAAGCTATAAATTTTGAATGAAGAGAAATAAAATAAAACATTTTAAATTTTCATAACTTATTCATTTTAAATTCTTTTTTGATGATTTTTGTACAAAATTAAATTTATGATACATATTGATTATTTTTTCATGATCAAATTTGATGACATTTAGAAAATAATTACAATATAAAAAGGTAAAAAGAAAAAATATTTAAAATTTTAATGGAAGAAGAGAGGAAAAAAATAGAGGGAGAAAACTCCTCTTTTATATATTATAGATGGATTCATTGGTGGTTTTAACATCACTAGTACACTGTATTTAATTTCTACACGAATCTTCAATACGCAATTAAATCACCACTCAATTATAATTAATTATAAATTAATCTTGGACTTTACTTGATAAAATTATACACTATTAATCAAATTATAAAATGCTTGACTACAGTCAATTCCATACAACTCAAAATCTTATCACTCACGGATGGATGGATGGGAACAGATAAAAAATATGTGATACACATTAAGTCTTATGGTTAAGTCAAAGTCTATGTCCGTTGTGTAAGAGACAATTATATTTCCCTTTCAATCGATTTTTTGAAAATTATCACGTCCAAAAAAATACAAATTGAAAGCAATTTTCCATATAGAAAATTTCATTGTGGGCTCCCCAATAATTTGTTTATAATTAAGAAATTTAATTATTAATTTTTCATTCCATAGGTGTGAGAGATCCGATTACGAATCACAATTACCCCAACTCAAACAAGAGAGAGATATTGCACCACAAATCAAACATCTCAAGAAAAGAAAAAAGAAAACACTCTAATATTTCCGTTACATGAAATTTCATGAGTTTTCTTCTTTGCCCCCAAATCACACTCCAATATTGAGAGCATAAAGAAGACTAGGTCAATTAATTTTGGGTCGAGACAAAATAATGACTTGCATTGACTTCCAAAAAATGTGGAAAATTTACATTCTGCAATTCTCAGTCTCCAAAACTCTAGGCTCACAAGAAGTGTTTTAGATTTGAATATAAATGGCATTTGTAGGCTTCTTGTTTTCTCACACAATTAGCACTCACAATATGGATACATTTTCCACCCTTCTTTTGCTTCTCATATTGTTTTCTTGTGTTAGCCTCTCTGCTGCACACAACATAACTCAAATCAAAAGTGATGAATATATACTTCTTGCCTTAAAATCCCACATCACTTCAGATCCTCGCAATATTTTGAAAAATAATTGGACCAGTGGAACCTCGTTTTGCACGTGGAGAGGAGTTACTTGTGATTCACGTCGTAGCAGGGTTACTAAATTAAATATCTCTGATATGGGACTCGAAGGAAGCATTCCACAGGAAATTGGAAATCTTTCTTCACTCGCTTATCTTGATATGAGTGGAAACTCTTTTCATGGTTGTATTCCTCTATCCATATTTTAATTTGTTGTTAGTAGAATCTATTTTATTTATATGCTAATCCTATCAGGTCAACTACCAAAGGACATTTGCACGCACAATAACCTTCAAAGACTCAAACTACTTCACATGTCGTTTAACAAATTGGAAGGAGATATACCATCGAGTTTGTACCAATGTCCACAACTTGAGAGTATTCGCTTGTCAGACAACGACTTCAGTGGACTTGTGCCTGCACAAATTTGGAATATCACACTGCTTAAGGAATTAGACCTTAGTTACAACAATTTGAGAGGTGTGTTCTTATCTCTATACCGAGAATTTAACTAGTTTGATCCCTTACTATTTCATTTCTATTGATAATCTAGAAATTGGTTGACAATGTCATTCGGTTTAAACGTAGATTTTGGGGTAAATGGCAAAGCTACGGCTCTTGCGTCTAATGATATTCTGCAGTTCCTCAGTAACATGATGTATATATAGCTAAGCAATTTATTTATTCTTTTCTCATTTTACTTTCAACTTTATTAATACTAATTCTTTATTCAGATGCTCAATCTAACAATAAAATCGGGCATACACCTAAATCTAGATTTGATATATTATAGTCTCCAAATATAAAAAACTAGTGAGTATTTCGACATGGAATTATTTTAAATTGTAATTTAAATTAACTTATAGTATTATTTTTCATATAATGCTATTATCTAAGCTGATTTGTGAGATTATATCGTCTTGAGTTTGTAAAATTTGGTCACAATACACTTAACAAAAACTTAACAAAATTCTTAAAATTTGTGCCGAAGCTATTTAGGTATATATATATATATTTTTTGCGTACGGAGGGTGTATTTTATACCATAATACTTTATCAGGCCGCCTACCAAAAGACATTTGCTCGCATAACAACCTTCAAAGACTCAAACTACTTAGCCTGCAGCGGAACAAATTGGAGGGAGATATACCATTGAGTTTGGGTCAATGTACACAACTTGAGAGTATTGACTTGTCAAGGAACAACTTTGGTGGAAATGTCCCTCGAGAAATTGGGAACATCACACAGCTTAAGGAATTATACCTTGGTGGGAATAGTTTGAAAGGTATGCTCTTGTCTTTATACTAATAATTTAACTTAAATAGAAAAAATATTAATTTATTTAACTTATTTTTTAAAATAAAAATAAAATTTAGTTATTTTATTATATTCTCTACATTGTAGTTTTTTAAAATTTTTTGTAACTTTTTTAGTTTTATTAAAAAATAAATTAAAAATAAAAGATGCAAAAAAAATAACTACAATATAGATAATACAATAAAACAACTAAATTCTATTAAATTAATTGAATTTTTTTCTATTCAACTAAATTGTGGGTGACCAAAATATGGCTACATAGATTTATTGAATCTAATAACCATTATAGGTTCAACAAGTTTTGGAAGATCACGTTAAGTACTCAAAATATCACAAGAGATACATACATACATTCATTTAATTTCATATAGTTGGACAATGTTAATTTACATTTCATAATTGATAAGATGTGTGGATATTTTTATTTTCATTATTTGAATTTTTTTAGTCCCACCCTTGTAATGGGATATTAGCTCACGTAATAGTATTTATGAAGGTCTTGAGATATCCTAAAATCTTACTTATGTTATTTTTATTTATCTAAGATAATCGTAAACAATAATTATCAACACACCTTTTGTTTATATCCACAACTTCCCCCATTGACGTTCACATTTTATTTCTTCGAGTTTATTTCTCTTCGCCGACCGTCACCAAATTTTCTTTGGATTAAAATATTGGCCAACAATCACTTTAGTTCGTGTATAGCACGAGAAGGCGTACGTACTAATTATATAATATTTATCCTCACTTTCATATAATTAGAAAAGCACACCACTAACTATTTTTCTAATACTTATGATTTGGAGTTCATACTATTTGTAACATATCTTTATGCCTGATTCAGATCGAGCTTTCATGAATATTTAACACAATTTCACAGGTGGTATTCCGAAAGAGATTGGTAATCTTAATAATCTAGAGATATTAGACATAAGTGCCAACAATCTTAGTGGACAATTTCCAAGACAAATTTTGAACATCACAAGTCTCCGTGAACTAGACCTCAGCTACGCCTCTTTAAATGGTATGTCTGCACTACTCTTTAAGCCAAAACTTTAGTGAAAGAGTTTGGTATATTGTAACTAACCATGAGAATTGGAAAAAATATGTGACACACATTTAGTCTTATGCTTAAGTCAAAGTCTATTGCCCGTCGTGTAAGAGATGATTATATTTCCCTCTCAATCGATTTTTGAAAATTATTGCATCCAATAAAAATAATTGAAAGCAATTTTCCATATAGAAGATGCCATTAATTTTTTTATAGTTAAGAAATTTAATTATTCATTTGACATTCCATGAGCCTAAGAGATCCGATTACTTATTGCAAGATATAGCACCGGAAATCGAACATACCAACTTCAAAAGAGGTGAAATAATAATAATTTTTTTGGGATTATCTCTATACTGAGAATTTAACTACTTTGATACCTTACTATTTCATTTCTATTGATAATCCAGAAATTGGTTGATAATGTCATTCGGTTTAAACGTAGATTTTTGGGAAAATGGCAAAACTACGGCTCTTGCCTCTAATGATATTTTTCGGTTCCTCGGTAACGTGATGTATATATAGCTAACCAATTTAATTATTCTTTTCTCATTTTACTTTCAACTTTTTTAATACTGATTCTTTATTCAGAAGCTATTAAGGCATATATATTTTGCGTACGGAAGATGTATTTTATCGATAATACTTTATCAGGCTGCTTACCAAAAGACATTTGCTCACATAACAACCTTCAAAGACTCAAACTACTTAGCCTGTGGTGGAACAAATTGGAGGGAGATATACCATTGAGTTTGGGTCAATGTACACAACTTGAGAGTATTGACTTGTCATCCAACAACTTTGGTGGAAATGTCCCTCGAGAAATTGGGAACATCACACAGCTTAAGGAATTACGCCTTAGTTGGAACAATTTGAAAGGTATGCTCTTGTCTTTATACTAATAATTTAACTGCTAATCTCCAAATCAATTGATGATATATAACGTCATTCAATTTCATGCTTTGTTTTTCAAGCTTTGCATTGTTTTACAGTTCAATAAATCTATGCAACCACATTGTGGCCACCCACAATTTAGTTTAATAGGGAAAATTTCAATTTGTTTAATTTATTTTTTAAAATAAAAATATAATTTAGTTATTTAATTTATTGTATTCTCTACATTATAGTTATTTTTTTGTAATTTTTTTGCAACTTTTATTTTTAATTTATTTTTTAATAAAAATAAAAAGTTACAAAAAAAATTATAAAAAAATAACTACAATGTAGAGAATACAATAAAATAACTAAATCTTATTTTTATTTTAAAAAATTAGTTAAATAAATTAATTTTTTTTAAGTGAATTGTGGGTGGCCACAATTTGGCTATTTAGCATTACTCTTTACATTATATCCATCATATGAAAAAAGATGATTAGAATTTACCATTTTGTCATAATTATTACTCATTTTTCTCGTTTTGGGGTTTGAGAAGAAACGGATTTTGATGTCAAATCAAATAACCATTATAGGTTCAACAAGTTTTGAAAGATCACGTTAAGTACTCAAAATATCACAAGAGATACATATATTCACTTAATTTCATATAGTTGGACAACGCTAATTTACATTTCATAATTGATCGTATGAATATTTTTGTTTTCATTATTTGAATTTTTTCAGTCCCACCCTTGTAATGGGATATTAGCTCACATAATAGTATTTATCAAGGTCTTGAGATATCCTAAAATTTTACTTATATTCTTTTTTTTTTTTGCATGGAATTCGGATTATTCCAACTCCTTTTTATTTATTTAATTTATTTAACTTATTTTTTAAAATAAATATAAAATTTAGTTATTTTATTATATTCTCTACATTGTAGTTTTTTATAATTTTTTGTAACTTTTTTAGTTTTATTAAAAATAAATTAAAAATAAAAGATGCAAAAAAAATAACTACAATATAGATAGTACAATAAAACGACAAAATTCTATTAAATTAATTGAATTTTTTTTTATTCAATTAAATTGTGGGTGACCGAAATGTGACTGCATAGATTTATTGAATCTAATAACCATTATAGGTTCAACAAGTTTTGAAAGATCACATTAAGTACTCAAAATATCACAAGAGATACATACATACATTCATTTAATTTCATATAGTTGGACAATGTTAATTTACATTTCATAATTGATAAGATGTATGGATATTTTTATTTTCATTATTTGAATTTTTTTATTAGTCCCACCCTTGTAATGGGATTTTAGCTCACGTAATAGTATTTATGAAGGTCCTGAGATATCCTAAAATCTTGCTTATGTTATTTTTATTTATCTAAGATAATCGTAAACAATAATTATCAACACACCTTTTGTTTATATCCACAACTTCCCCCATTGACGTTCACATTTTATTTCTTCGAGTTTATTTCTCTTCGCCGACCGTCACCAAATTTTCTTTGGATTAAAATATTGGCCAACAATCACTTTAGTTCGTGTATCGCGATGCACGAGAAGGCGTACTAATTAGGAAAAGCACACCACTAACTAATTTTCTCCAATATTTATGATTTTGGAGTTCATACTATTTGTAACATATCATTATACCTGATTCAAATCGAGTTATCATGACTTAACACAATCTAGAGATGTTAGACGTGAGTTTCAACAATCTTAGTGGACCATTTCCATGAGCCTAAGAGACCCGATTACTTATTGCAAGATATAGCACCGAAAATCGAACATACCAGCTTCAAAAGAGGTGAAATAATAATAATAATGTTTTTGGGAATTTATACTGAGAGGTATATATGTTCTTATCTCTATACTGAGAATTTAACTACTTTGATACCTTACTATTTCATTTCTATTGATAATCCAGAAATTGGTTGACAATGTCATTCAGTTTAAACGTAGATTTTTGGGAAAATGGCAAAACTACGGCTCTTGCCTCTAATGATATTTTTCGGTTCCTCGGTAACGTGATGTATATATAGCTAAAAAATTTAATTATTCTTTTCTCATTTTACTTTCAACTTTATTAATACTGATTCTTTATTCAGATGTTCAATCTAACAATAAAATCGGGCATGCACCTAAATCTAGATTTGATGTATTGTAGTCTCCAAATATAAAAAGCTAGTGAGTATTTCGACGGGGAATTATTTTAAATTAAATTATAGTAGTATTATACACATAATAAAAACTTAACAAAATTCTTAAAATCTGTGCCGAAGCTATTTAAGGTATTTATATTTTTTGCATACGGAAGGTGTATTTTATTTCATAATACTTTATCAGGCCGCTTACCAAAAGACATTTGCTCGCATAACAACCTTCAAAGACTCAAACTACTTAGCTTGTGGGCGAACAAATTGGAGGGAGATATACCATTGAGTTTGGGTCAATGTACACAACTTGAGAGTATTGACTTGTCAGACAACAACTTTGGTGGAAATGTCCCTCGAGAAATCGGGAACATCACACAGCTTAAGGAATTACACCTTGATGGAAACAATTTGAAAGGTATGGTCTTATCTTTATACTAATAATTTAACTGATAATCTCGAAATCAATTGATGATATATAACATTGTTTTACAGTTCAATAAATTTATGCAACCACATTGTGGCCACCCACAATTTAGTTTAATAGGAAAATTTTCAATTTGTTTAATTTATTTTTTAAAATAAAAATAGGATTTAGTTATTTTATTGTATTCTCTACATTATAGTTATTTTTTTGCAATTTTTTTTGCAATTTTTATTTTTTATTTATTTTTTAATAAAAATAAAAAGTTACAAAAAAATTATAAAAAAATAACTACAATGTAGAGAATACAATAAAATAATTAAATCTTATTTTTATTTTAAAAAATAAGTTAAATAAATTAATTTTTTTCTATTTAAGTGAATTATGGGTGGCCACAATTTGGCTATTTAGCATTACTCTTTACCGTTATATCCATCATATGAAAAAAGATGATTGGAATTTACCATTTTGTCATAATTATTACTCATTTTTCTCGTTTTGGGGTTTGAGAAGAAACGGATTTTGATGTCAAATCTAATGACCATTATAGGTTCAACAAGTTTTGAAAGATCACGTTAAGTACTCAAAATATCACAAGAGATACATATATTCACTTAATTTCATATAGTTGGACAACGCTAATTTACATTTCATAATTGATAAGATGCATGAATATTTTTATTTTCATTATTTGAATTTTTTCAGTCCCACCCTTGTAATGGGATATTAGCTCACATAATAGTATTCTTTTTCTGTGTATCTGTGTATGGAATTCGGATTATTCCAACTCCTTTTTCTGCATTTGCAACTATCCACAATGGATAGGGGAGCAGTTTGAAGTGGTATACCACTAATATACTTTATAATCAAACATAATTTTTTAACTTGACATTATTTCACAGGTGATATTCCGAAAGAGATTGGTTATCTTAATTATTTAGAGTTATTGAGCATGAGCGACAACAATCTCAGTGGACGATTACCAAGACAACTTTGGAATGTCACGACTCTTCGTCAATTATACATTGCCAACATCTCTTTAACTGGTATGTCATTACTCTTTCTGCTAATTTTTTTTATTGAGGCATTAACCACCTTTATTGTTATTTCTAATAAGCCAATTGTTAATCATATTTATCGTTTTCTGTCCTATTTTCTGTTCTTCATTGTATATTAGTGCTTTGACTTGGTTTACAATTTACAGTTTAACATTAATATGATTGTCAGTGAACAAAGGATTAACCTTAATAAATTAACCGTATGCTTTGATTAAATAAATGACTTTTTAATTTTATTTTAACAACTTATAACCAATTCGTAAATATCAGAGAGACCACTTAACTTAATTAATACTATTGCTCATGATTACTTTAGTAGACTCTAAACCGAATTGTTTACAACTTAGCCCATATCACATGATATCAATTTGCATCGATCTAAATGGAATTGTTTACAATTTATCCCATATGATATATTCACTTTCATATAATTAGGAAAAGCACTTCACTAACTATTTTTCTAATACTTATGATTTAATTTGCAGTTCATACTATTTGTAACATATTATTACACCCGATTCAAATCGAGTTATCATGGTTTGACACAATTTCACAGGTGGTATTCCGAAAGAGATTGTTTATCTTAATAATTTAGAGATTTTAGACATGAGTGGCAACAATCTTAGTGGACCATTTCCAAGACAAATCTTGAACATCACAAGTCTCCGTCAACTAAACCTTGGTGGCGCCTCTTTAAATGGTATGTCTGCACTACTCTTTAAGCCAAAACTTTAGTGAAAGAGTTTGGTATATCGTAACTAACCATGAGAATTGGAAAAAATACGTGATACACATTTAGTTTTATGCGATGAATATTATATTTCCCTCTCAATCGATTTTTGAAAATTATTGCATCCAAGAAAAATAATTGAAAGCAATTTTCCATATAGAAGATGCATGTCATTGGGCTCCCCAATAATTTGTTTATAGTTAAGAAATTTAATTATTATTTTTTCATTACATGAGCCTGAGAGATCCGATTACTTATTGCAAGATATAGCACCGAAAATCGAACATACCAGCTTCAAAAGAGGTGAAATAATAATAATTATTTTGGGAATTTATACCGAGAGGTATATATGTTCTTGTCTCTATACTGATAATTTAAATAGATTGATACCTTAGTATTTCTGTAATGCCCCGCTCTTTTAAATATATATTAGATTAAACATGTGCATTAGTTATAAAATTCTTTTAATTATTTATTGTGACTATTTTATTCAGATAATATTATTTCAGCAAAAGTCTGTATAAGAGATACAGAGCTGCGATTTAATATTCAATCATGAATCAAACCAATAATTAAATTATTGGTTTAGCTACACGTTTGAGACCTTGTATTACCAGTTGATTGATTTAATCAATAGTATTAGAAATTTTAGATTTATAACCGATTTCATAAATCGTGTTATTTAAATCGAATTGTTAGAATTATAACTTGAGCTTATGTGAATAATAATTTTATTATTTCACGCTATATGTGTTTAGTATTAAGTCGCGAATTAATTTCGACTTTCACGTATTAAATCTCAAGATTGAGAATTTAATTTATATAAATACGACGAGTATTTATTAAACGAGAATTGGAGAATTATTACAGAAACAAGTACGAACTATGAGAAATTAGATCACGATAAATAGTCGAATCACTACACTATTACACCAACCCCTCCAACATATATCATTATCACAACTATTCATCTTCAAAAACTGCATTTTTCCGCAGTTAATCCCATCCAAATAGTCAAGATTTCAGCAAGAGAAAATCATGCAAATATCCACAATTTTCACAGCTGCAATATCTTCCATGCAATCCATCACACCCAAAAAGCCCCAATTTCAGGAGAAGATGATCACGCCGAGAGCAAAGTTTTCAAAGATGGCAGGAGAAGATGATCACGCCGAGACCAAAGTGTTCAAAAATGGCAGCAATATTTCTTCAACATTTGCTGCCACCAACCACCTCAACCTCTCTATAAATTGAGGTGAGTTCTGCAGAAGGAAGAAGTGCAGAAGTGCGAGAGGTGTGAGGTAAAACAAGAGAAAATTTTAAATTTCTTACTTGCAAGAGCTCAAGTGAGCTCCTTTCGCCGGGCCGTTTATTCGCCGACAGGCCACTAGGCTCTGAACCGAGAACGTGTACTCGTTCCTCCATCTTCAGGCTACCAAACCCAACAATCGAAAGGCCAAAGCCTTCTCTATATTTTCCTGACCAAAGGCCGCAATATCCTTCGGAGGCCAACGTCGAATTCCCGACTTAGCCACCGGCCAACTTACGGCTTTCGTTTCTCACTATCCTTACGACGAAAAAGGATTGAGAAAACACCGTTGTGTAGCCTGATCTACCTCGCACGAGGAAGACTAAGTCGTAGACCTTCGCGGCTAAACACCATCGCGGAACGACGACCAGAAAACCCCCGACGAACAACTTCCATTAGTGCTCACTTGGACAAGGGTAAGTTGACGCCCTTATTTCGATGCATTCCCGTTTCTATTATATTATGGGAAATTTATGGGGTATATATGGGAGTGTGGTAAATATTTGTACAAAGTTTCATGTTATTTGAACTTCGTTTACCACCCTTTTAAAATTTGAGAAGTCTACTGCCCGTATCTGTTGAAACTGTCGTGAGGCAGATGATTAGGTTAATTATTTCAGTAACCATATGTTGATATTTAGCTCTCAAATTTTTATTGTATGAAGATATATGTGTTAGCTATCTTCATATAAAATTTGAGGTTATTCCGGTAACGTTTGCTATTTTTTCAAAAATCTGGACTTTCAGTTGGCAGAAACTGCCGAATCTGGTAGGCGATGGGAAAATCGCTATATCTCTTAAACTACTTGGAGTTTTTCAACATACTTTTTTTTTCAATTAAACTAGACTCAAAGAGGTTTCTATTGATATAAAATTCGACTCCATACGAGTTCGGAGTAAAAGCAGTTTATTAGTTGAAGTTGAATCTATACAGTTTTGTTGAGATGGAAATGATTCAAAATAATTCCTATTAAGGATTTTAAAGTTTTATTGTTGATAAAATATCACTTTTAGATTATAAATGAGCTATTGATGTGTATATATATATATTGGTGATTGGCATTATTAAATGGGGAAAAGGAAAACGTTTTATGTTTATAGAATTATTCTTTATTTATAATAGATAAATAAATGAATAATATAAAATGGAATTTCTTACATCCTCAAAGGTACATGAAATATTTTGATAAAGGAAGAGCGATTGTATATGAGTTAGATATAGTCGTTTAAGGAAATATGGGTAGTTAGAGAAATGAGTGAATAATGATTCACTGCATTTGTTGTTATCTTTTCTATTATTCACTCGAACACATGTTTTCGTGTTATCAAAGGTTCAAATAAACAAAAGCGTCTGAGTAACCTATCGCGCTAAGGAAAGAGAATCATTGTCTTAAGTAGCAAAACACTGCAATCAGGTGGGCATTACTTTCATATATATCAAATGAGTTTAAATGTTACGTTCAAGCAAGTTATTTCATGATAAAATCTTTGAGTTAAAGTTATTTCAAGTATTGTCTTGCCATAAAATGTTTAAATTTTAGTATGATATCTATCTGCTTTGGCTTTGCCAATGATGCAATCGAATTCGGGTCCTGAGCAGTTGATAGCTATCCTGCCAGGGCTAGTGTACACCAGTGACCGTGAGTCATCTAGCGGGTTGGCCGGTCAAGTGACCGTGAGAGGTGGCCACCTCTCCGGCACACAGTTCCAGATATGATAGATTACAAGAGAACTTAGTCTGCAGACGAACTTTAAGAATCACAAATGAACTTAGTAAGCTTGGGCCTTTTTAGCGAAAAACTCCCTTGCTGTACTGTTTATGATGGCATGACAATTTACAGTTTTGAAGCATGTATTTTTATACCTAGGCATACGTGCCCACTGAGTGCTTTTGTACTCAGCCCTGCATATGTTTTCTAAATGTGCAGGTTGAGCTGATGTGATGATGGTGCTGCAATGAGCGGAGTCTCCAGGGTTGTTAATAAATAGTTAACCTGTCTAGAATATGTCTTCATACATATGTCTAGCTACTTTCCGCTGCAAGATGTTGTTGATGTTATAGTATGTTATGTCATACTTTGAGTCTTAAGAGAATGGTTTCATATGATGTATAACTTGATTAATGATATTAATTAAGTTTTATGCTGTCTTTCATAGACTATTTTCAATTGAGTATTCATGAATAAAAATGACGAGTTTTATTAAGATGAGTAAGTTTTACGGCTATAAATGACGCCCCTTTTCTTCCCCTTCTTCTTTAACCCCATCCCTAGTCGTAGATCACTCGGCTTAACTATCCTTAGTTAGGGCGGGCTGTGACAAAGTGGTATCAGAGCGAAGGAAAGCTCTGAATTATAAGTCTTGAGATTAGTCTAGAATGAGTCACTAGACTAATAGTTATTAACAACCGTGAGCTCAGCGCACCATCACACCAGACTCAACGAGGTATGTAAAATTTCAAAGTTTATTTGACATTTAATTTTGAAGAGCATGATGTTGAGGTTATATGATGAGTTATGATGTTACACTTTGAAGGTGCATAGTTTGAGTTTGAGGATGACAACATGATTAATAATGAGTTATTATGTTGTAAGAGCATATGTTGACGTTACATGATGAATCATGAGAGCGTTTATATCATATGATGTTATATGATTGAGGATGCATAATTATGAGTTATGATGTGATGTATTTGAGATGTTTTGTGATGAGAATTGTTTGAGCAGTTGTGATAAGTCACGATGATTTAGATGAAGGAATCTAATGTCATTGTTAAGAGAGATTTTTTTTACTAAGTAGAAGGATGAAATGAGAACTTAGAGCTAAAGCTTGAGAGAATTAGCAATTGCTTTAAGTACTTGTTGGTTTGAGTTATGAGTTTGAGTTATGAGCTTGAGTATAATAGCATGATTAATGATGAGTTATTAGCATGTTGCAATGAGATATTGTACGATATGTTGAGTTGTTTTGTGACGCGAGTTTTGCTCACGCAACCTTAATGGTACTTGAGGAGGTATCATGAGCCATAGTCTTTGGAGATGGCTTTGAGAGAAAATTGTTGAGTTGTCTTACTGAGTCACGATGATTTAGATTAAGGGATCTAATATCATTGTTTAGAGAGATTCCCTACTGAGTAAAGATGGGACGAGATGAGAATTTAGATGTTTTGAGCTTGAGTTTTAAGATAACAGTACTACTTAGTAGGAGTTTTGCTAAGTTATGTTTTGTTTATTTCTGTTGCTAGAGCCAAGGAAGGCTAGGGTTGAAAGGATGAGAAGTAGCCGAGGAGGGCTAGAGTTGATGAGAATGAGAAGAGAAGCCGATGTAGGCTAGAGCTAAGGATGATCTTGAGAGTATGAGCAGTACACCCTTGTTTTTGATTAGTTTCAATTATATTGCGATGTATATAACTTACTTAGGAGATATTGATACTTGAGCTTTTGACATGCTGATAGATAAGCATGCGAATATAGTACCCTACTGATGTTAAATAGATGGATGTTCCTAGTGTGCTAAAGTAGCAACTAGATGAGTTAACTGGTAACAATTACCGTAGGAAGTCCAAACCGAGACATAGCACCATTAATGGTGTCGGTTTAGAAGGGACATTACGATAGATACTATGGTTTTTGTAGGGTTTATATAACCCCTTTATGTAAGTCCTCTAAAAAGAGGCATTCTACTGATGGATATATTAGGTTGACCAGAGTGGTCTTTTTGTTAGCATTTCGTGAGTGCTTATTGCCTTACAGATGAATGTTAAGGTGACCGTGAAGGTTTCCTTAAAGTTGAGTTAGTAAATTGAACTTGAGTTTCGAGGATGCTTAGAGCGTTGGTCGAGTTGAGTTTTCCTTTTGTGATTTCAAAAATGCCTCAAAGATATCATCAAGAGTGTGATGTGAAGGATAGGCGGGATAATACTCCGCCACCACCACCGCAACATGAGAGGAGAGTCGAAAAATATTGAACTTTCGAAACAAGAGTCTAGAACATAGGACCCTGAGTTTAAGCTTTTAGCTTACTAGTATCAACTTAAGTTTTGTTATGTATAGTATTATGAGGGTTTAGAAGACACAGAATTTCCAAGTTCGGGATAGTATATCCCGTGTGACTGGGGAGTGATTATGTTGGACCTGGCCAGTCCGCATGATCCAAATCTCAGTAGACGTGTTTTGGGTTTATAAACCCATGTGTTTCAACTTTCGGTTGAAAAGCCAGATGGGTTCTTACTCTAGGTCATTTTTGTTCGACCTGGTAGTTACTTCCTTCTACCCTCTGGTCATTCATTTGAGTCTCTTGAAACAATTTGTTTTGATGTCATTCTAGGGTTGAACTCTTATAACTTTTGAGTTATCCTAGTAGATTCTCTTGATGTATAAGACTAGTGAGAGGCACGTCAGAGGACTTTAACACCCGAGCAACTGGTAAACTACACCTGAGAACAATTCAAGGCTACTCTTGAGAAATATGTACCGAGGAGTACAGTAAGCAGCGAGAGACTTATTATCGAAGTTTGATTCAAGGAAAGAAATCGATTGTAGAGTATAATTGAGAACTCTGTGAGCTATCACGTTCGCTCATCAGAAGATGGATACTGATGAAGAGATGTTTGAGTTTTAAGTGCTGGTTTAAGGCAGGACTTTAAGGTAGTATGGGCAAGATATTGGATGCACCAGTTAGAATCCTGTTTAATACAGGAGCCTTGTATTCTTTAAGTGTTTGAAGCATGTTACCTTCAAACTCGAACCAAAACGAGCTAGTCCCAAGTTGAGAGTAATCACTCCTGTAGGAAGAGCTACTACAATTTCTCACATGATTTTTAAATTAGAATTTGAGTTAGGACCACTAAAGATGAAAACAAGAACCTTGCACTTAATGCCTATGTGGAACGTAGACATTATTCTAAGGATGGAGTAAATTGAGTATATGATGTCAATTGATGATTTTGATATGAGTTAGTTTAATAAAATTAGGGATATGTGTATCTATGCTCTAATTTGTAAATTGATGGGTTATATGTGAGATTAATTGGCTAAGATTGATAGATCTATGAATGGATTAAAGTATCATGTGTGTTTATTAAATTTCAAAGAGTTTACTTTAATAAAAATCAGGACTTTTTGCCTATGTGTTATTTAAGTGATTTTGGCTTAAGATATATGTATTTGAGCATGATATTAGTGTATAATTATGTTTGAGTAAGTCTTTTGTTGGCTAAGAAATTTTTGACTTAGTTTAGTTTGTATGAGTTTTTGAGTTTTCATATTTTGAGAAGTCGATGATTGATAAAATGAGGTCTAATTGCTTTATGACCATTATGTGAAAGTTTGTCATGTTTTATTAAGAGTTTTATGATGATATATGAAGTTTCATTAGAGTTTAGTTTACATGATAAAAGGGAATCTATATGTGTATAATGATTTATATGATGAATGAGATCATGTTTGAGTATTTGAGTAATTTTGAGCACGAAAATGAGAAGAGAATTTTAATGATGCGTTCGTTGAAATGTTTTACTTGAGATTTGAGGTTATGATGTAAGAAGAGAGTCAAGATTGAGTATGATGAGTATTATAATGTGCTTGAATGTTTTCAAGTGCTATATGTGTTTAAAATGAACTTTGATTGGTTTTCCTTGAAGGGATGTTGAGTTGAGCATTTAGGAGTTTGAGATGAGATTTTGGTGAATTTCGTAGGCCTACGGACCTACTGTTATCGACGGTTTTTAGATGTCTAATAGCTTTGAAAATTTTATAGCAAATCCCTACATGAGTCTTAAGCACACCGGTAAAATTTCAAGTCATTTGGACTTCGTTTACTATTTTTATAAAATACAAAACCTAAACTGCACATTACTACCGAGAATTTCAGAGAACAGAAGAAAGAGTCATTCATTTCAGTAGCTTCCTGTGTGATCTAGATTTCAAAATTTTTATGGTATTAACCTTATAGTGTTAGCTAGATATCCACCAAAGTTGAGCCCAGTTTGACAACGTTTACTATTTTTTCAAAAATCCAAGTTTTCGATTGCTCAAAACTACCGAATATGGTAGACTGTAGTAAAACAGTCATATCTCCTACAATACTTGGAGTTTTTGACTCTACTTTTTTTTTATATGAAACTAGACTCGAAGATCTTTCTTTTGGTATGAGTCTCGAGTCCAGGAGGTGTCGGAGTCAGAACAGGTTAGATTTTGAAGTTGAGTCAATGTAAAAACAAAGCATGTTTTGATAATGTTTGATTGTGTTTTTCTTATGGGCCTTAGGTGATTGTGTTGTCTATGTGTTTGAATGAGATTAGACGAGCCTTATATGAGAGACAAATCGAGACTTGGAACCATGATTTTCTTGAAACCTATCCTTGAACTTAAGGATTTGAGATGAGTGGAGAGTTTATATAGAGTTGAGTAAGGAGATAGAATATGAGATAGAGCATAAGTTTCCTTTCATGTCTCTGATAATCATAAGTTTTGATGTCGAGTCTAGAATAGTATCTCTAGACTTCTAAGAATGTCAGTAACCCTCAGCTCGCCGTCACACTGCCGCAACAAAGGTACGATAATAGTTTCAAAAATATACATATATGTATTTCAGATGTTATGAAAGTTTTTCAAGAAAATGTGCGCCTTATGTTTACGATGCTATGTGAATGCTTTTTGTCGTGTTTGGGACTACCCGAACCCATAACGACTCAATGAATGTATTTCGTGTTTGGGACAACCCGAGCCCTTAACGAATCAATGTATGTATGTATGTATGGTCGAGTTAGATTCCTTGAATCTTTCCGGCATAAGCAAAGTTTTCATGAAAGGGACATTAAATGTCCATATATGTTAAGGTTTCAAAAGAAACAGGAGTATGTATGTATGAAAGAATGAGAAAGCTTTATGTTGTCGTTTTAGGCTAGCTGCCTATACGATTAGAATGATGGGTCCTCTTACAAACCGTTTGAGTACCACCCAAGAATGCTTTGAGAATGTTAATCGTGATAGCACCACTTGATCGATTTAAGTAAAGACTGGTAAGATAGAAATGTTTAACATAAAGATGTTACAACATAGAGGCAATGCCTTAAGACTAAGGATTCATTTGAACTATTTCAATAGCGGTGAGATTAATTTTTTTTTTACATAAGAACTTATGTTGCTTGTGATTATGATGTTAGTCGTGATAGCTTGGCTAGAACAACATAGAATGGACTTTCATGGTATCAATAACTTATGATGAAATACTTATTAGTAAATGCTTTAAGTTAGAAGTTGACTTAAAGCTTTATAAGAGATAAGAAGTTGACATGATTGGGGGCGAAGCTCCCATTTGACTGAGTGATTCATTGTGCTGGGTCTGGTCAGCCCATATAACTAAGATCTCGGTGATTGTCAATTAGGATTTTGACCTTGAGTAGGGCGTCATCCCAATGTATAGACTCACACTATGTAGTTGTCACAATAAGATCTTATTTACCACGATAAGCACAGTAATGACTAGAATGACTTAGTTTGCTGTCAGTTCTCGAAGTACTAGAAGGTGATATTCTCACAGTTAGAAAGATACACTAAGCATCAACCTATCTTTTGACCGATAGTCGGTAGAAACAAAGCAACTTCTGGAATCCCAAGTGGAGAACCAGGGCAGATAACTAGTATGATAGAGTTTTCAACAAAATGTCAGGACGTGCTCCAAATGTGGTGAAGGAAAGAAAATGGAATGAAGAAAACAACAGAAAATTCGAGAATAGAAAAAAGAACTTTAGAATAAGACTTAAGATCCAACCCAACCTCAAAGCCAACAACCTCACACTAGAAGGGTGATTGTTTCGGCTAAAGTGTCAAAAGCTCCATCAATAGGAATGTTCAAAGGAAGCAAGTATTTGTTTTAAACTTCAGAGAACTTGAGCACTATGTCTCATTAGCCCCAAAGTTGAATTACTCGACTTATGACTTAGAACTCGTTGTGGTTGTGCACGTGTTGGAAATTTGGAGATACTATCTGTACGAAGTTAAGTGTGAGGTCCTTATAGCTGACAAGAATTTGAAGTGCTTTTTCGAGCAAAGAGATTTCAATGTAAGACAACAGAGACGATTCGAATTAGTGAAGAATTATGATGGTACCATCAATTGGAAATTAAGATAAGATGTTTCACCACTAAATATGAAGTACTGATTGGTGATTGCCTTATTCGGTTTAGTAATTGTTCACCATCCGGAGACAATATCAAGCTGTGTAGTTGCATCAAGAGTTAAGTGTGAATTGCAAGAAAGGATTATGAAAGCACGAAATGAAAATGGATATTGGTGAGAAAATGTGTCTCGCCTCAAGAATAAGAAAAACGAAAGGATTCACGAAAGTCAGGAATAGTGCACTAATGGTTAGTGGAGGAGTGTGGATGTATACACTGAATATTAAGTCCCGCAGTTAAGAAAGTATGTGATTAAGAAAGATGAGATAGTCCAATTAAGCTCAAGGCTTAAGTTATGAAGAGAAATCAGTTTAGTGACTAGATTGTAAGGTTCAAGTGTTACGAGGCAATAATATTGTTCTCGTCATGTAGTGGAACCATCACAGGATGGAAAAGGCTACAAAAGAGATGAATGAAACGAATGACTAGTATCACAAGCTAGAATACCAGGTATGCAAATTTCGGGACGAAATTTATTTTAAGGGGGGTAGTATGTAATGCCCCGCTCTTTTAAATATATATTAGATTAAACATGTGCATTAGTTATAAAATTCTTTTAATTATTTATTGTGACTATTTTATTCAGATAATATTATTTCAGCAAAAGTCTGTATAAGAGATACAGAGCTGCGATTTAATATTCAATCATGAATCAAACCAATAATTAAATTATTGGTTTAGCTACACGTTTGAGACCTTGCATTACCAGTTGATTGATTTAATCAATAGTATTAGAAATTTTAGATTTATAACCGATTTCATAAATCGTGTTATTTAAATCGAATTGTTAGAATTATAACTTGAGCTTATGTGAATAATAATTTTATTATTTCACGCTATATGTGTTTAGTATTAAGTCGCGAATTAATTTCGACTTTCACGTATTAAATCTCAAGATTGAGAATTTAATTTATATAAATACGACGAGTATTTATTAAACGAGAATTGGAGAATTATTACAGAAACAAGTACGAACTATGAGAAATTAGATCACGATAAATAGTCGAATCACTACACTATTACACCAACCCCTCCAACATATATCATTATCACAACTATTCATCTTCAAAAACTGCATTTTTCCGCAGTTAATCCCATCCAAATAGTCAAGATTTCAGCAAGAGAAAATCATGCAAATATCCACAATTTTCACAGCTGCAATATCTTCCATGCAATCCATCACACCCAAAAAGCCCCAATTTCAGGAGAAGATGATCACGCCGAGAGCAAAGTTTTCAAAGATGGCAGGAGAAGATGATCACGCCGAGACCAAAGTGTTCAAAAATGGCAGCAATATTTCTTCAACATTTGCTGCCACCAACCACCTCAACCTCTCTATAAATTGAGGTGAGTTCTGCAGAAGGAAGAAGTGCAGAAGTGCGAGAGGTGTGAGGTAAAACAAGAGAAAATTTTAAATTTCTTACTTGCAAGAGCTCAAGTGAGCTCCCTTCGCCGGGCCGTTTATTCGCCGACAGGCCACTAGGCTCTGAACCGAGAACGTGTACTCGTTCCTCCATCTTCAGGCTACCAAACCCAACAATCGAAAGGCCAAAGCCTTCTCTATATTTTCCTGACCAAAGGCCGCAATATCCTTCGGAGGCCAACGTCGAATTCCCGACTTAGCCACCGGCCAACTTACGGCTTTCGTTTCTCACTATCCTTACGACGAAAAAGGATTGAGAAAACACCGTTGTGTAGCCTGATCTACCTCGCACGAGGAAGACTAAGTCGTAGACCTTCGCGGCTAAACACCATCGCGGAACGACGACCAGAAAACCCCCGACGAACAACTTCCATTAGTGCTCACTTGGACAAGGGTAAGTTGACGCCCTTATTTCGATACATTCCCGTTTCTATTATATTATGGGAAATTTATGGGGTATATATGGGAGTGTGGTAAATATTTGTACAAAGTTTCATGTTATTTGAACTTCGTTTACCACCCTTTTAAAATTTGAGAAGTCTACTGCCCGTATCTGTTGAAACTGTCGTGAGGCAGATGATTAGGTTAATTATTTCAGTAACCATATGTTGATATTTAGCTCTCAAATTTTTATTGTATGAAGATATATGTGTTAGCTATCTTCATATAAAATTTGAGGTTATTCCGGTAACGTTTGCTATTTTTTCAAAAATCTGGACTTTCAGTTGGCAGAAACTGCCGAATCTGGTAGGCGATGGGAAAATCGCTATATCTCTTAAACTACTTGGAGTTTTTCAACATACTTTTTTTTTCAATTAAACTAGACTCAAAGAGGTTTCTATTGATATAAAATTCGACTCCATACGAGTTCGGAGTAAAAGCAGTTTATTAGTTGAAGTTGAATCTATACAGTTTTGTTGAGATGGAAATGATTCAAAATAATTCCTATTAAGGATTTTAAAGTTTTATTGTTGATAAAATATCACTTTTAGATTATAAATGAGCTATTGATGTGTATATATATATATTGGTGATTGGCATTATTAAATGGGGAAAAGGAAAACGTTTTATGTTTATAGAATTATTCTTTATTTATAATAGATAAATAAATGAATAATATAAAATGGAATTTCTTACATCCTCAAAGGTACATGAAATATTTTGATAAAGGAAGAGCGATTGTATATGAGTTAGATATAGTCGTTTAAGGAAATATGGGTAGTTAGAGAAATGAGTGAATAATGATTCACTGCATTTGTTGTTATCTTTTCTATTATTCACTCGAACACATGTTTTCGTGTTATCAAAGGTTCAAATAAACAAAAGCGTCTGAGTAACCTATCGCGCTAAGGAAAGAGAATCATTGTCTTAAGTAGCAAAACACTGCAATCAGGTGGGCATTACTTTCATATATATCAAATGAGTTTAAATGTTACGTTCAAGCAAGTTATTTCATGATAAAATCTTTGAGTTAAAGTTATTTCAAGTATTGTCTTGCCATAAAATGTTTAAATTTTAGTATGATATCTATCTGCTTTGGCTTTGCCAATGATGCAATCGAATTCGGGTCCTGAGCAGTTGATAGCTATCCTGCCAGGGCTAGTGTACACCAGTGACCGTGAGTCATCTAGCGGGTTGGCCGGTCAAGTGACCGTGAGAGGTGGCCACCTCTCCGGCACACAGTTCCAGATATGATAGATTACAAGAGAACTTAGTCTGCAGACGAACTTTAAGAATCACAAATGAACTTAGTAAGCTTGGGCCTTTTTAGCGAAAAACTCCCTTGCTGTACTGTTTATGATGGCATGACAATTTACAGTTTTGAAGCATGTATTTTTATACCTAGGCATACGTGCCCACTGAGTGCTTTTGTACTCAGCCCTGCATATGTTTTCTAAATGTGCAGGTTGAGCTGATGTGATGATGGTGCTGCAATGAGCGGAGTCTCCAGGGTTGTTAATAAATAGTTAACCTGTCTAGAATATGTCTTCATACATATGTCTAGCTACTTTCCGCTGCAAGATGTTGTTGATGTTATAGTATGTTATGTCATACTTTGAGTCTTAAGAGAATGGTTTCATATGATGTATAACTTGATTAATGATATTAATTAAGTTTTATGCTGTCTTTCATAGACTATTTTCAATTGAGTATTCATGAATAAAAATGACGAGTTTTATTAAGATGAGTAAGTTTTACGGCTATAAATGACGCCCCTTTTCTTCCCCTTCTTCTTTAACCCCATCCCTAGTCGTAGATCACTCGGCTTAACTATCCTTAGTTAGGGCGGGCTGTGACAATTTCATTTCTACTGATAATCCAGAAATTGGTTGATAATGTCATTCAGTTTAAATGTAGATTTTTGTGAAAATGGCAAAACTTCGGCTCTTGCCTCTAATGATATTTTACGGTTCCTCAGTAACGTGATGTATATATAGCTAAGAAATTAAATTATTCTTTTCTCATTTAACTTTCAACTTTATTAATACTGATTCTTTATTCAAATGCTCAATCTAACAACAAAACTGGGCATACACCTAAATCTAGATTTGATGTATTATAGTCTCCAAATATAAAAAGCTAGTGAGTATTTCGACTTGGAATTATTTTAAATGGTAATTTAAATTAAGTTATAGTATTATTTTTCGTATAATGCTATTATCTAAGCTGATTTGTGAGATTATATGGTCTGGAGTTTGTAAAATTTGGTCACAATACACTTAACAAAATTCTTAAAATCTGTGCCGAAGCTATTTAGGTATATATTTTTGCATACAGAGGGTGTATTTTATACTATAATACTTTATCAGGCCGCCTACCAAAAGACATTTGCTCGCATAACAACCTTCAAAGACTCAAACTACTTAGCCTGTGGTCGAACAAATTGGAGGGAGATATACCGTAGAGTTTGGGTCAATGTACACAACTTGAGAGTATTTACTTGACAGACAACAACTTTGGTGGAAATCAACTTGTACATTAATCTTTTAGCAATAAATTGCATGCTTTGATAAAAAAAATGACTTTTTAATTTTATTTTAACAACTGAAAACCAATTTATAAATATAAGAGGGCCCATTTAATCGATTCATTGCCAAGACTAAATTGAACCGAGTAAAAATTAAGTGGATTCGACAATTACCATTTAATATTCACTTAATAATGTATTCAAACTAACAAAAACGAACCATTAAATATAGTGTTCTAATACTTATTATTTTTGTGGTCGTGTTATAATAATCAAATCAATTTATTTTACGACTTGGCAATTGTGGAGGTGATATTCCAAAAGAGATTGATTATGTATATCTTGGGAATAAGAAATTCCACAATGCTATGAAAAGTTTAGCAAATCTTTGGCCATCTTTCGTTCAATTATAAATCAGTTTAGTGGTAAAAAAATTGGACGGAACATTACATAAATTATATGTCGTCCATTTCCTAATTTGTTGGTTTTAGATACATTTGTTGAAAAGATATTTCAAATTATCTGCCAAAGTAAGATATGCGATTTGTCTAATTCCTTTGCCAATGCATGCACAATATGAAATAGAACACGAATGATATTTAAAAAAAAACAAGAAAAAAAATAGAAAACACTTTTTTTCGAATTGTATGACTTAGCTAATTTGTGTCAAAAGATATGAGTGCTTTACATCTCTATCTTTAAAGTGATTTATATGAAGGGTTATCCAATTTTCAGGTCCAATACCATCCACCATTGGGAATCTATCAAATTTGTGGGTACTAGACCTCTCTTCCAACAAATTAAATGGTGAGCTTCCATTCTCCATGTGCAACATGACATCCCTTCAAATTCTTATTTTCTCAAATAACAGTTTGGAAATCTTTGGACATATTTCATCTAAATGCAAATCACTTTAGTGGCCCCATTCCATCAATATTTATGAGAGGGTGTATTTTTTAGTCTAACAATTTGAGTGTAAATAAATTGCAAGGAAATTTGTCTATACGTGTGTTCATATAAGATATGCGATTTGTCTAATTCCTTTGTCACTCCATGTGCAATATGAAATAGATTTATATAAAAAAAAGTTGAGTAATATATTTTCTCGATAAAAGAAAAAGGAAAACATACTCTAATATTCACTAGAAATTGGAAATATGAGTGGAAACTCTTTTCATGGTACTATTTCCTCTATCTATTTTTTAATTTGTTGTTAATAGAATATATTTATTTATATGGTAATCCTATCAGCTCGTGAGATATCCCGACTTTTCTATAAGAAATATAGAAGATCTTTACTTAGTTTATTATTGATACACGTCCATTTTCAATAAATTATATTATTCCAAAGAAATTTTACACCTTTGACGTTCATGATTTTTTTTTTTTTTTTAGAAATTAGTTGATAATATCATTCAATTTCATGCTTTCACTACCTTGTTATGCCATTTTTTTTAATTATGCTTTATTGACTTGATTGGAATAATAATTTAGTTTTTGAAATAATTCAAAAATATGGAAAAGAATTTTGGGTTGTCTAAATTTTTTATAAAAACTATTTTTGATTGAATGATATTTTTATCTAAGAATCAATAGAATACATGTTTTTACTAAAGAAGACCCTTTCATAAAAAACTTAAGAAAGTGGGCATTTTTATCTATTAACACTTACTTTTATCCATCTAAACTAATCCTCAAAAATAAGTTTTTATAATATTTTTGATGAATTAATAGTTACTCCCTCCGTTCCATGAAGCATGACACAGTTCTTTTCGGCATGAGAATTAAGAAATTGGTATTTTGTGTGTTACGTGTGGTGGGTGAAAAAGTGAAAATGTGAATAAAAGGGTAAATTTGTTTGCCATTTTTAGAAACGTGTCATGTTTCGTGGGATAGACCAAAAAAGAAACTGTGTCATGCTTCGTGGGATGGATGGAGTATTTGAGTAGAAGTCAAATTTTGTGGCTCAATGATTTGACTTCCGCGCGGTATTGTCACATAAGTCAATTAATGACTTGCAAATTGAGTTGTAGTAAATAAAAGTGTGCATCATTTTTTGTAGCACGAGTTTTAATAAAATGTTAAATAAGAGTATTGGGAGTTGAAAAAGTGATTGACTTTATTAAAAAATAAGAGTAAGAAATAAAAAATTAATGGTGTAGTAGTGTCCAAAAATGACAATGCACACTCTTATGGGCCGGAGTAAGTAGTCTCCAAAATTCTAGGCATATTTTAAATCAACTATTACTCTCTTTTTTATTAAAAAAAAGATTAACGATTTTTCATTTTTGCCAATAGTGATTCAAATCTCTAATCTATTAATTGGAAGTGGAGAACTTTACCAATTGAATCACGCTTCGTTATGAAATTAACTATATATAACTTTGCATGACTATATATGACTTTGAATTGATTAGATATAAATTCTTGCACATTAATCTTTTTGCAATAAACCGTATGCTTTGATTAAAAAAAATGACATTTTAATTTTATTTTAACAATTTAATACCAATTTGCAAATATCAGGGAGCCCACAAAACTGAATTGATATTGCTCAATTCATAACTATATGTAACTTTGCATGACTATATATGACTTTGAATTGAATAGATATAAATTCTTGCACATTAATCTTTTTGCAATAAACCGTATGCATGCTTTGATTAAAAAAAAATGACATTTTAATTTTATTTTAACAACTTAATACCAATTTGTAAATATCAGAGGGCCCACAAAACTTAATTGATATTGCTCATGATTACCGACTCTAAACCGAATTATTGACCACTACTTAGCCCACATCACAAGATATATTGCTCATGATTACTACGGTGGGCTCTTATTATTATTATTATTATTATTATTATTATTATTATTATTATTATTATTATTTCTCTCTCTTTTTCTATACTTGACTCGGTTTACATCGATCTAATTAAATGGAATTGTTTACAAATTAGCCCATATGACAATATATATTCACTTTCATATAATTAGAAAAAGCACGCCACTAACTAATTTTCTAATAGTAATTATGATTTTAGATTGGTAGATTAACTATATATGACTCTGCATTGAATAGGTTAGATATAAATTCTTGTACATTAATCTTTTAGCAATAAACCGTATGATTTGATAAAAAAAATGACTTTTTAATTTTATTTTAACAACTGAAAACCAACTTGTAAATATCAAAGGCCCCACTTAATTGAACCATTGCCAAGACTAAATTGAACAGAGTCAAAATTATTTGGATTGAACAATTACCATTTAATATTCACCTAATAATGTATTCAAACTGACAAAAACGAACCATTAAATATAGTGTTCTAATTATACTTATTATTTTTGTGGTCATGTTATAATAATCAAATCAATTCTTTTACGACTTGGCAATCAAAGAGATTGATTATGTATATCTTGGGAATAAGAAATTCCACAATGCTATGAAAACTTTAGGCCATCTTATAAATCAGTTTAGTGGTAAAAAAATGATATATATGGAACATTACATAAATTATCTGTCGTCCATTTCCTAAAAATGTTAACAAACGCTATATTAAATTAACTCGTGATTAATTAACTAAATACTTTAACAATAGTTGGATTTGTTGTTTCCAGCCATATTGTAACTCCAAAAGTTATTGTCCTAATTTCCAAATCAATCTAAGTTACTGTCATAAAAAACCCTCGAACTCTATTGTAACTCCATTAATTTTAAGGATCAATGTTAGCGAATGCTATATTAAATTAAGATGCCATTGAATATATGAGACATGCATGGGTGATATAAGAATAGAAGAGCTAATTTAATTTCTATCAAAATACTTCACGTGCATAAAATGTATTTCTTCATTGCCATGTTTCTTTAAGTATCCAGATTGTCTCTAAAGCAATATATATCTACATTGACTTCTCAAACTTCCAGGTCCAATACCATCCACCATTGGGAATCTAAGAAATTTGGGTAATTTATTGCTCTCTTCCAACAAATTAAATGGTGAGCTTCCATTCTCCTTCTGCAACTTGACATCCCTTGGGGTTCTTCTGCTCTCAAATAACAGTTTGGAAGGGACAGTTCCACAATGCTTTCGAAACTTGAGCAAATCATTGTCCATATTTCATTTAAATGCAAATAACTTTAGTGGCCCCATTCCATCAATATTTATCAAAGGGTGTAGACTTCAGTCCATCAATTTGAGTGGTAATAAATTGCAAGGAAGAATACCTAAATCCTTAATCAATTGCAAAAGTCTGAAGAGCCTCGATGTTGGAAATAATAGAATACGAGATGAATTTCCGTTTTGGATGGAAGGTCTTCCTAAGCTTCGAGTGCTCGTCTTGAAGTCTAACAAGTTTGATGGTAACATGTCGTTGGCTTCACGAATCAATAGAATACATGTTTTTATTAAAGAAGACCCTTTCATAAAAAATTTAAGAAAGTGGACATTTTTATCTATTAACACTTACTTTTATCCATCTAAACTAATCCTCAAAAATAAGTTTTTATAATATTTTTGATGAATTAATAGTTATTTGAGTAGAAGTCAAAATTTGTGGCTTAATGATTTGACTTCCACGCGGCATTGTCACATAAGTCAAATAATGACTTGCAAATTGAGTTGTCTTGTAAATTAATACTTTATCCGTTCCATAAAAGTGTGCATCATTTTTGTAGCACGAGTTTTAATAAAATGTCAAATAAGTGCATTGGGAGTTGAAAAAGTGATTGACTTTATTAAAAAATAAGAGTAAGAAATAAAAAATAATAAAGTTTCAGCGTATGTTTTCAAGTACGAAACAAAATGTCTTTCTTACTATGCTCCATCTTTAAAGCGATTGAAACGAAGGGTTCTTCAATTTTTAGGTCCAATACCATCCACCATTAGGAATCTATCCAATTTGCGGTTGCTACAACTCTCTTCCAACAAATTAAATGGTGAGCTTCCATTCTCCATGTGCAACATGACATCCCTTCAAATTCTTATTTTCTCAAATAACAGTTTGGAAATCTTTGGACATATTTCATCTAAATGCAAATCACTTTAGTGGCCCCATTACATCAATATTTATGAGAGGGTGTATTTTTGAGTCTAACAATTTGAGTGTTAATAAATTGCAAGGAAATTTGCCTGTACGTGTGTGTTCATATAAGATATGCGATTTGTCTAATTCCTTTGTCACTCCATCTGCAATATGAAATAGATTTATATAAAAAAAAAAGTTGCGAAAAAGGAAAACATACTCTAATATTTTGAAAAATAATTGGAGAAGTGTAATCTCTTTTTCACATGGATAATAGAGTGACTTAATTAGAACTCTAGATGGGGTATGACTTGTGAGACTCACAAATTGGAAATAATGAGTGGAAACTCTTTTCATGGTACTATTTCCTCTATCTATTTTTAATTTGTTGTTAATAGAATATATTTATTTATATGGTAATCCTATCAGCTCGTGTGATATCCCGACTTTTCTATAAGAAATATAGAAGATCTTTACTTAGTTTATTATTGATACACGTCCATTTTTAATAAATTATATTATTCCAAAGAAATTTTACAACTTTGACGTTCATGATTTTTTTTTAGAAATTAGTTGATAATGTCATTCAATTTCATTTCTCAAAGCAATATTTATGTTGACTTCTCAAACATCCAGGTCCAATACCATACACCATTGGGAATCTATCAAATTTGAAGTATTTATTGCTCTCTTCCAACAAATTAAATGGTGAGCTTCCATTCTCCATCTGCAACTTGACTTCCCTTCAGTTTCTTCTACTCTCAAATAACAGTTTGGAAGGGACAGTTCGACAATGCTTTCGAAACATGAGCAAATCGTTGTCCATATTTCATTTAAATGCAAATAACTTTAGTGGCCCCATTCCATCAATATTTATCAAAGGGTGTAGTCTTGAGTCCATCAATTTGAGTGGTAATAAATTGCAAGGAAGATTACCTAAATCCTTAATCAATTGCAAAAGTCTGAGGGGCCTCGATGTTGGAAATAATAGAATACGAGACAAATTTCCGTTTTGGATGGAAGGTCTTCCTGAGCTTCGAGTGCTCGTCTTGAAGTCTAACAAGTTTGATGGTAACATGTCGCTACCTTCACGAAGCAACCTTCCATTTCCCAAGTTGCAAGTATTAGATATATCAGAGAACGAATTTGTGGGCTCTCTACCTCAAAGATATTTCAAGAGTTTTAGAGCAATGATGGATGTAAAGGAAAATCAAACAGATGGATATTATGATGAATTTCAAGGATTTTTGGAGATGAGAATCACTTTGAAAGGTCTCGATCAGTTACTGACGAGATTGTTGGAAGCCTTTACAACCATTGACTTATCCTCCAACAATTTCTCTGGTAGTATTCCAGATTCCATAGGTAATCTTAATTCTTTGAGATACTTGAATTTGTCCCACAATAATCTCATGGGACACATACCTGCATCTCTTGGAAATATAAGTGTGCTTGAATCATTGGACTTGTCATCGAACAAATTGGATGGAAGAATTCCAAGTGAATTGACGAGGTTGACATTTCTTGCCAAATTAAACCTTTCAATGAATGATCTCGTGGGACAAATACCACGATCTAATCAGTTTTCCACATTTGAGAATGATTCATACGTGGGAAACTTGAGATTGTGTGGAGTTCCGTTGACGAGAAAATGCAACGAGGAGAATGAGCAGCAGATGCAGCCAGAAGAAGAAGAAGATGAGTATGGATTTATAGATGGATTTGGATGGAGAAGTGTGGTGATGGGATATGGAAGTGGAATCATAGTTGGAATTGGAATTGGTTGTTGGATTATTCGATTTGGAAGGCCAAGATGGTTGGTGGAATTCTTTTTTGGTGTTGGATATACATACAACAAGAACAAGAAGAAGAAGAAGACAAGGAAGAGAGCTACTCCAACACAGAGGAGAAGTTGATTCAAGACAAATATATATTATGAGCTTTTCTTTCTTGCTTTTTTGTTCTTTTCCAGACATCAGATTGTTGTTTTATGATTGCTACTTGTGAGTTTGTGCTTTTGAGTTTATACAATGTTGTTTATGTTCAAAGTTTGCTAAGTTTTAATTTTATCTCATTTAAAATAGTTTTGTGATGGAGTCCCATTATTAGATAAGCAGTTATTTTCATCTGGGCTTTTTGTCGAACACTTGGCGAACTGATTTTCGCTATTCTTCTCCACCGTCTTTACTTCACTGGAAAATGGAGCTTTTACTTCGTCTACGGTGTCGTTTTTCTCGAAATCCGGAGTGTGTGAAATCCTAGACTGATCTCCGACAATGGTTTACATGATTATTAATTTTGATTGGTTGAGGTTGGTTATAGTGATAACTTGGATGCATTTTAGATCTTGGCATTCAAATAATTGAGATTGGATATATCATATAATCCACCAAACTTTGGATTGATAAACGATTGTAAGCCGATTTATCAATCACGTGTCCAATCATGCAAACCAAATATTTGATTAAAGTGAATTATTTTATCAATCATGTGTTACCACTCAAACCAAACGCCTCCTTAGATTCTTGAATTTGACTAACAATACTTGAATTCCCTTCGTCTCTTGGAAATATGAGCATTCTTGAGTCACTTGACTCGTCATCAAATAGATTGGATGGGGAATGAGTTGATCAGGTTGACATTTTTTTACGAAATTAGATCTTTTGATGTTTGAATTTGACCTATATCTCATTTTATCATCGCAAATTATTGCATGCGGTTAACCGCATAGTTAACCCATGTATTCACGTATATGTTGAAGTTTTTGAAAGAAGATAGACAAAATGATGAACTTGTGCAGCGGGAATGCCTTATTTATCTCCAAGGTCATGTCTTCGAACCTCCTTGCCCCACTTTTGCGGTTTTTAGCGATTTTTTTTTTCCTTTTATCACTTTTGCGGTTTTTAGCGATTTTTTTTCCTTTTATTTATTTTTTTACGTTTTTTTCTAGTTTTGTTTCCATTTTTTTATGTTTTTTTTTTCCTTTTCCTGTTTTCTTCATTTTTTTTTATTTTTTGCATTTATATATATATATATATATATATCTATATATATATATATATATATATATTCTTTTCAGTATTTTTTGTTCTTTTTACGGTTTTTCTTTTGTATTTTTAAAAATTTTACTATTTTTCTTTTGCATTTTTTTTATATTTTGCCTTTTTTTTTATCCTTCATGGTATTTTTTTTTGTTTTTCGATTGTTTTTCTTTTACATTTTTTTTATATCTTTTTTGTGAAAAATATAATACTTTTGAAATATTACATTCTTCGTAACAATAATTACTCCCTCCGTCCCAAACGAAATGTCCTCCTTCTTTTGGGCACGCTTATTAAGGATGCATTATCTACCTAATCTAGTAGAATATTAAGGAAATTTCAATTTCTACTAGATTAGGTAGCATATAAGATTCAATGACATTTCATGGCATTATTTCAATTTCTACTAGATTAGGTAGATAATGCATCCTTAATAACCGTGCCCAAAAGAAGGAGGACATTTCGTTTGGGACGGAGGGAGTACTTTTTTTTATGACAATAATACTTGAGCAAATAACTAAAAGTATAAGTTCTTGTGAGTAAAATAACAATTATTGTGAACAAATGTTTCAAAATTATTACATTTATTTATGATAATAGTTACTTTTATTTATTAGAACTTGTACTTTCAATTATTTGGTTAAGTAATTATTATAGTCGAAAAAGTAATTATTGATATGAATAAAAGTAGTGCTTATTTTTATTCATTAGAACTTATATTTTTAGTTATTTAGTCAAGTAAAAATTGTCCTAAGAAAAAGTAACCATTGATATGATAAAAGGTAATGTTTTAACAATATTACATTTCTTCACAATAATGTTTATTTTTGTTCATAAGAACTTTTACTTTTAGTTATTTTCTCAAGTAATTATTGATGTGAAGAAAATTAATGGTATTTTCACTCGCTATAACTTTTATTCTTAGCTATTTGGTCAAGTAATTACTATCGTAATAAAAAGTAATTTTTTTAAATCAAATAAAAAGTTATTATTGTTACAATGAAATGTAATGTTTCTAAATTATTACATTTGTTCACAATAATTGTTATTTGACCAAATAGTTAAAAATAAAAGTATTAACGAATGAAAATAACATTACTTTTCTTCACATCAATAACTACTTTCACTTACAAAAACATTTACTTGCTAACATTACATTACATCATGTCAATAGTTACTTTTCATTACGACAAAATATTGAATGATATGAAATACTTATATTGACATAAGTATATATTTGTTCTAACAAATGTATAGGTTAGGCTTTATAAATGTAAATATTACTATTAAGGTTTAGTATTCAAGGTTTATGGTTTAGTATTCAAGGTTTAAGGTTTAGTATTCAGTGTTTAGGGTTCAGTCTTCAGGATTTAGGTTGTAGAAAAATATTGAATGATAAGAAATACTTATATTGACATAAGTATACATTTGTACATACAAATGTATATGTTAGGCTTTATAAAAGTAAACATTACCATTAGGGTTTAGTATTCAAGATTTAGGGTTTAGTATTCATTATTTAGGGGTTTAGTCTTCATTATTTAGGATTTAATTATTATTCAGTGTTTAGGGTTTAGTATTCATTATTTAGGTTTAGTATTCAGTGTTTAGGGCTTAGTATTCATTATTTAGGGTTTAGTATTCGATGTTTCGAGTTTGCATCTTTTATTTTAAATTTATTTTTTAATAAAAATAAAAAAGTTACAATTATTAAAAAATAACTAAAATGTAGATAATACAATAAAATAACTAAATCCTATTTTTATTTTTAAAAATAAATTAAATGATATATAATTATATATGTTTTAATTATTAAATTTGAAGTTAATTAATATGTTCAATAATATCCTAAATTGTAACACTTTTTTCAAGTTGATGGTAAATTATGTATCGACTTTGACTAATTACTCTATCCAAACCAAACCACAAGAAACAATTTTAATACTTCATAAATTAAGACGATGTCGTTTTGATCCAAGATAAGTTGGAAGAGGTTTACAGTTGATATTTAATTGTTTCTCCCAATTCTCTCCTTGGCCGCGTTTCTCCGCCGCCGTCTGGAGCATCGGTAAGCAAGCCGCCGCCGCCGCCGCCGCCGCCGCAGTGCGCATCATCCGTTCCGGCTAAATTGTTCCGCCATCACTTCTGCTCTTCCATTCGACGTACTTCTCCTTCTTCATCTAAATTAGGTCGATTTATATGCGACCATTTTCTGAAACAAATTATGTTGTTAATTTGCTGTAATTCATGGATGTAATTTGTCCCGTAAGACTTCTTCGGAAGAATTCGGTAGAATTTTCTGTAGTGAAGGCTGAATTTTTACTGAATTGATTTGGTTGTATGTGTTTATTGAATGTTCTGAAGGTTGGGTAAAATTATAATGTTAAATTTGATTTAAACTGATCAAGGAAGTAGAAAGGAGGGATTTTGGAAAGGTGAATTAGGAGAGTGAGCTGTGAAGATGGAAAACAGAGGTGATCCTGAGCAGCAGAAACAGAATAATGCATCATTTGTTGTGAAAATACCTTCATATGAAGAGGTGGTTGAGAGCTCCCAACCTAAGTCGCAATCTTTATTCAAGCCTTCCTCCTCCTTTTCGCAAGCTTTCAATTTTATCAAAAACACTGAATTTTACACCACCCCGCCGTCTGCACCAGTGGCTCAGTCCTCCAAAGATGCCCCTTCATCCTCTCAAGGATCTTATCCAAGGTCTCTATCTCCCTCTCTCTATATATAATTATGAGAATGCTTTTTTGGTTTAGAGTGGTTAATGTAGGATGTTGGTTGTGTTGAAGGCAAACCATTCAATCTGAAGCTCCTTCCACTTCAGTTTCACCAGCTGGTGCAAATCGGAATGCCATCATCGTTAGCCATAGACAGGTGAGTTTTTTTGTGCACTATAACCAATATGTTCAATCAATAATAATGCTTTGATACATAGGTGAAATAGCATGTGAAACTCATCGTTAATGTTTAATTTGTTATATGTTATGTGGGCTCAACATGACTAAACGTAACCTGGGGAGCCAGTTAAAAAGTGTAGATTAGCCACCAAAATTTTGATAAATGGCATTTTCATGCTCCATTGGGAATAGATAACTATGTTTTCCAGGTCCTGTAGGTTGATACTTGATAATATGATTTCTAAATTTTCCCATGTTTGTCTTGTAATGCAGAAGGGCAACCCTTTGCTAAAGCATATAAGGAATGTTCGATGGGTTTTCGCTGATGTTGTTTGCGACTACTTGTTGGGCCAAAATACTTGTGCGCTTTATTTGAGGTTTGAAGTCAAGTACAGTTTCATCGATGTTTATATGTTGGGAATCAAGTACATTTCCTATGGCATGTTTTGACAGCACTCTTATTCCGATGTAGCCACTATTATGATCATAGAAACATGTGTTTTGGCACAGGCTCTTGAGATAACAATATCTTGACACCATCATATTGAAATACACCTATTTGATCTAACTGAAATCTTGAGAAAGGACCTTTAACAACGCCTCTGTGCAACAATGAGGACCGTAAACCTAACTTGGCCACTTCCTTTTGCCTTGGGTTTATTTTTTATTTGCAAAATCTTGGTTAACTAGTACTTTTTGGCTTCCAAAGACCAGAATTTGAACGAAAGTAAATTTATAATTTGATACCCAGAAAGCAAGATATAATATCATTAACAAACTGAGAAAAAAAACGGCATTTTGTTATACTATGGTTATATATATGAAGGGTTTGATGTGGATGCTAAAAGCATACTTGATTATGTCCCTTTCTCTAACTGTTCTGATATTTAAGCACTTTCTACTTCACATCCCTTCAATTTCTTATTCTCTCAAGTAACAGTTTGAGTGTTAATAAATTGCAAGGAAATTTGTCTATACGTGTGTTCATATAAGATATGCGATTTGTCTAATTCCTTAGTATCTCAAAAAAATATTGGCGTAAGAAAAATAGCCCAATATTGGCTAACTGTGAAATTACTTAGAAGTACCACAAGAAACAATGCAAATATATCTTCAAACGACTTTTTCTGTACGTGAAAGGTTAGTAAATATATTACATAAATATATTATAAATTTGAACTTAAATATACAAAACGAAGTGGGTCATACAAGCTAGATTCAGGCCCAAAAAAATTTCAAAGCAAAAAATCATATAGCCCAATTTTTAGTCTATTCTATGCTAGTGCCGGTCATCATGAGGAGACCAATAATATAACTTCCAATTAATATTAAACACAGCCCCCAATTTTATCACTAATGCCCCTTAATTAAAATAATAATAAAATAATTATGATTATACTATTATACCCTTCTAGATCTTTGTTAATTTGTTGTAATTCATTAGTTTAGTTTGCTCTGTGAGACTTCTGTCGTGCTTAATTAGATATATTGTAATTACAATTCGGTAATAATTTATGTAGTAAAGGCTGAATTTTTCCTGAATTTAAGTTGGTTGTATTACTAGACCAAATATCCAAACAAATACAATTCAATATCTACACGCAGTTGATGAGATAGAATCTTTTGGTGCATCAGTTTTGCTGCTTGAACTAGGCCTCTTAACATAAATTATTCTGGTTGTGTCACATTGATTGAAACATCTACTATCGAATACATTTTTAGAAATGATGCTTTAAAGCATTTCATGATTGATATAATTATAGTTCCGAACTAAGGTTCAATTTAAGTTATAATGTTAACTTTAATTTAAACTGATAGGGAAATAGAGAGACTTTGTGAGCTCAACAATTAGGGATGGCAGTGGATCTTGGACCCGGTCCAGATCCGTGGATCCAGATCCGAACGGATCTGGATCTCAATTTTTTGGACCCGACGGATCTGGATCTGAATCTGGATCTCAGTTTTGAAAACGGATCTGGATCTGGATCTTGAAATTTTAGATCCGGATTCGGCCCAGATCCGACCCGTGGATCCGTTTTATTCCATATATATTTTTTTATATTTTATATTTATATAAAATGCGATTTTATAAAAGAGGAAAGAAAAACCTAGAACCCTTGAAGGCACAAGAAGCCAACAAAGGGCCGAGCCTCATTAAAACCTTTTTACGGAAAACCCAGAGGGAAAAACCGTAAAAAGGGAAAAGAGTACCCGTCTACGAACGGAAACAAAAAAGGGGGACGAGCGGAAGGGAAAGTTTCCGGAACTCCGGCCTAACCATCGTCCCCAAACCAACCCGGTTCGCACCCCAACAAGAACAAAAATAAAACAGGCTAAAGGTCAGAGAGACGCCATCGCCCAAAACCAAACAAAGGAAGCTAAGCGGCCGGTTAGACGCCGTCGCCGTTAGCAAGACCGAACCCAAAAACCAAACTAAAACAAAGGAAAAAGCACACGGCCGGTTAAATGCCGTCGCCGTGAACTTCCCGAAAGCACAAAACATCACCAAGAAGATCGGCCAAGCGGAACCCCAAAGCTCCTTGCCGTCCGAACCAACAATACGCCCGCCAAGTGCTCGACAGAAGGCTGGAGCAAAACCAGTAGCCATCCAACCGCAGCCAGCAGCAGAACCCTCTAACGCGGCAACCAAACTCATCCTACCCAGCCAACGGACCAGCACGGCCGGTGAGCCGCCGTCGCCGTGTGTCCTCAGAGGGCAGGGTCGCGCACAGCGCAGGGCAGCGCGCAGAGAAGCTTCATCCAAAAACCGCCACGACCGAAAGCCTCTCCACGCGCCAGCAGCCTCCCCCAGGTGTTCGACAAAACGCCAAACACACCAGCTCCCAACAACAACCTCTTCTCCAAGGAGACAACCAACCATCCAACCCAAAAACTAAATACGACGAGTGTGACTGTGCGACGACATGTCCAGCCGCACCGCCTCCTTAATTTCCTCTATCTCATGAGGCCACCAGCCTTCCCGGCGATCCGAATGAGCCATGATGTCCGCAGCCGCATTCCCTTCCCTATAATTGTGCGTAACAATGAACGTAAAATCCTCAAGGCGCAAGAGAGTATCCATCCAATAATTCCTAAATCTCCAAGGCACATCCATGCATCTTTTCTGTAGCAAATTCACCACGTAGGAGGAGTCGGCCTCAAGCCATAAGCGGCGCCAACCACGATTATGAGCGATGGCGATGGCAGTGATAACCCCGAGAAGCTCAGCCTCGAAGGCGAAGCCAGTTCCGCCCTTAATATGAAAGCAACCACAAACGTCAGCTTTGTGATCACGAAAGACCCCACCAGCAGAAATAAGGCCCGGCGCTCCCGGGGCAGAGCCATCCGTGTTGACTTTGATCCAATCAATGTCAGGCGGCCACCAATAAACAGAGATGTAATTTGGGGGGGGGAGCGGGTCTAGACTTCACTCCAAGATCACGAAGAGTAAGATAATCACTCCAAATATTATTCATAAACCCGAGTTTCTTAATGCAATCCATCTCCTTATAAACCACCTTAATGAACTTCATAACCGCAACCGCGCTAAACGTTTGATCTTCAAAGATAACATTGTTGCGACTCGTCCAGATTATCCAAATAAGGCTGATAACACCAATCTTCCAGAGCTTTTGTAAGAGGGAACTGAACGTGATATTCCAAGCAAAAGAAAGGAAGGAATAAATATCCAGAGAATCCATAAGCTCGATTTTCCCAAACCAATTAAGAAAGGTCTGCCAAATGGGCGCCACCATCCGACATTGCCAGAAAATGTGATCTATAGACTCAGCAGCATTCCAACAGAGCGGACAGACATTAGGAGTCGTCAAACCTTGACGTCTCAAGCAATCCATCGTAGGCAGTCTCCCGTGGATAAGACGCCAGCAAACCAAGGAGCGGCGCACCGGAATGACAGGATCCCAAATCCACGACCCCCAAGAAACCCTAGGATAGTGGCGGTTAATATGAGCAAAGGCGATAGACGAGGTGACGTTACCATGTATCGAAGGTTTCCAGAAGCGAGCGTCCTTTTCACTGCTCATTGGAAGATGCAGGATGTCACAAACAATCTCAGGGAAATTCGAAACAAAATTCTCTGAGAAATGCCAAGAGCCCTCGAAGAAATAATCAGAGACCGTGTAAGTAAGCCTCTCGAGCAGATAGCCGGGGATACCCAACTTATCGCACAGTCTATAACCAAGCCAGTTGTCAATCCAGAACAAAGTGGATCGACCATCACCAATAGCCGTGTAAGAATTATCCACGAGGTCAATCACCTCCTGTTTTAACCCAATCCAGATGGACGAACTAGCCATATTTTTCTTCGCATAACCGTAAGAAGAAAGATATCTTGAAGCAATAATGTTGGAAGCAAGAGTGCCTCCATTGATCACCTTCCACGCCATCTTCATGAGGTAACTTCTGTTCATCAAAGAGAAGGACCGAATGCTAAGGCCGCCCTCCTCAAAACTAGCGCAGCAACGGTCCCATTTAACAGCACAAGAGGCCTTCTTCTCCGTATCTCCTGTCCAAATAAAATTTCTGCACTTCCTATCCAACTCGTGGAGCAAAGACTTCGGCCAGCGAAACACCATCATGGTATGAATAATCGAACTCTGGATCACGGATTTAACAAGGCACATCCGACCTGCCATCGAGAGGTTCAGACCAGCCCAGCGGGAGAACTTTTGCACAATTTTATCCTTTATCCCCATAAAATGCGCCGCACGAGGACGTCCCACAAAAAGAGGGGCGCTCAAGTAAGTGACCTGATCCCCACCTTGAGTGAACCCCAGAACGCTATTGATGCCTCTCTTCATGGGGGTTGTAACTCCCTGCGCAAAGTAAATACGCGACTTCTCAATACTACAAATTTGACCCGATAAACTGGCATAGTAATCAAGGATATGTTTAATTTTCTTGGCATTGCGAACCGAGGCTCGACAAAAAAGTAAGATGTCATCCGCATAAAGCAAGTGAGTCGGGAAATCCATGCTCCTGCTATAACTCATCGGAATAAGATGGCGCGAAGTCACACAATTTAAGAAAATGTGGCTGAGCAAATCTTTCGCGATCCCAAAGAGAATAGGAGAAAGAGGATCTCCTTGACGAACTCCTCTTGTACAAGCAAAATAACCGCTGATACGCCCATTATAAAGAATAGAGAATCTTGCAGAGCGGAAAATAATATCAATCCAAGAAATGAAGATGTCCTGGTAACCCAACACGCGGAGCATCTTCAAAATGAAATCCCAGCTCATAGTGTCGAACGCCTTCTTGATATCAATTTTACAGGCCATGTTAGATTTCCGGTTCGTGCGATTCATACAGTTGAAGCCCTCAGAACCTAACATGATACAATCGTGGATAGAACGCCCACCAATAAACCCAAATTGATTAGGAGAAACAGTTACCGAAGCCACTTTATTTAAACGAACCGCCAAAATCTTGGAGATGATCTTGAAAAAGAAGTTCGAGAGAATTATCGGTCGAAGATCCGACACCGTGGAAACCGAATCCGACTTCGGGATCAAGATGAGAGTATTCGCATTGCATCCGTTCGGCAGGTACGAATTGAGGAAAAAACAACGAACCGCTCTAAAAATATCCTCTTTAATAATATCCCAGCACTTGTGATAGAACATGCCAGAAAACCCATCGGGGCCCGGGGCGCTGTGGGCGTCCATATCAAGGACCGAATTAGAGATCTCCAAATCCGAGGGGATCGTTGTCAACTCTTTATTCTGCTCCCAAGAAACCTGCATGTCAATATTAGCTTCCAAATGAGTCAAATCAATCTCATTCGCCTCCCCTTGCGAGAACAACGCAGTGAAGTGATCCACAATGTGAGATTCAATGGCAGATTGGTCATACTCAGCCACACCATCGATGTAAAGATGGCTGATCATCAAGCCCGAGTGGCGATACTTGAGCATTCGGTGAAAGAAAGCCGTGTTCCTATCACCGTCATTAAGCCAAGCAATCCGGCTTTGCTGTTGCATGTGAGCATTTTTTCGAGAAAGCATCGTGCTTATCTCAGCTTGTTTCGAAATCTCCTCATCGAAATAAGCGTCCGTGTACCCTTCACGAGAAATACAATCCTGAATACTGAGTAAATCGTTTTGCAGATCAGCAAGTTTCATGTCCACGTGGCCAAATCCAGATTTATTCCAAGCACGGAGGACACCCTTAAGCCGCTTAAGTTTCAGCATAACCGTGAGGATAGGGCAAGGCGTGTTGACACTATCTTTCCAGGAAGTTCCCACAATTTCCAAGAAATCCGGATGGGCAGTCCACATATTCAAGAACCGAAACGATTTCCTCCCAGGATTTGTAAGCGAACTGCAGTGAAGCACAATAGGAGAGTGATCAGAAGAGGATCTGGGGAGCACTTGAGTGATGACCGAGCTCCAAAGATCAGCGAAGGCAGGAGAGATAAGCGCCCTATCCAACAGGGACTCCACATGAGTTGGTAAGAAACGTCGACCAGACCAAGAGAACTGAAGGCCAGTGGATTGAGGTTCCAAGAAACCCGTGTTATCAATAAATCTGCAGAAATCCAAACAAGAAGCCCGGGAAGGCATAACCGAGCTAAAACGCTCATTCGCTCCTTTAACTGCGTTAAAGTCACCAATGAAGATAGTTTGACCATCAACAAAATGAAGAAGATCATACCAAAGATCACGCCGGAGGATAGAGTCATTAGCTCCATGGACCACGGCAACCCTAAAGTTGATATTCTGCCAGGTACAGTCCGAAACAATAGCCTGCTCCGAGGAGAAAATAATATTAGTAACCACCGCCGGTTGCACAAGGAACCAAATATTAGGCCGACGGGGTGCCCTGCAATTCTGGTGCCGCGGAGAGAGATTGAGAGAGTGCCAGTAATTGTTCGACACTTTGTGAAGACCCTTTTTAGGTTCAATGATGCCAACGACAATCGGGGAGAAGGAGCGGCAATGCTCCTTCATGAGCTGTTTAGAATCGTCCGTAAAACCACGGACATTCCAAACAAGCACATTCATAAGGGGAAGATCAAAAATCTGGAGATGGAGTTTCCTCCAGCTCCATTTCCGCCGCCCAACTTTTAGCAGCCAAGTTATGCATCGTGCGTAAACTCGCACTCTCTGGCTCCTCGATGACAAAGTTCTGGACCTTTTGTCCCAAATCTGTGGATTTTCGGAGTCTATTCTTAATAGAGTCAGCTGCAGGCGTATGAAGAGTCTTTCCTCCCCTCCTCGAACCCGGAGGCCTTCCACGTTTCTTCTTGACCTCCTGCTCTTGAATGTAGGCCTCCAATTTTTGAATTTTCATAGCATTCTCAAGCGCTAGCACCTTGAGATCAGCATTATGATCCAGGGACGCCCCCCCTTTTAGTCTGAGGGAATCAGGTTGCTGCCCATCCTGATCAGGATCAATGTTAATGATGTTGTCATACTTAGTCTCCGAAGCATCAACCAAGATCTTTTCAATCAAATCCGGACCCGTCTTCTCATTATCCGAAAGAGCCAGGAAAGAGTTACCAATAGCGATAGGAATATCAGCTTCCTTACTCTTAGAAGCAACCGGAACCGCACTATCCCCACCCTCTAAGCACTTCTTCGAGGTGTCTGTAGCAGTAATCTCAGAAGGGACCGTCTCAGTTAACTGCATCGATGGCCGGTTGGCCTTCGGCTGTTTTTGCTGCCATTCAGCCACCAACTGTTGCCTATCTTGGGTCGAGTCTCCGGCCTTGTCCTCCAAACCCGTATCTCCCATTTTTTTCTTGTTCTTAAGATCTTCCCTCTGCTTAAGTTTTCTGCATTTCTCTGGTGTATGACCAACAATTTTGCAGTGATTGCAAAACGTAGGCAAGGACTCATAACTGAACTCAATATAGATGGAACTATTATCCTCATCAATCATCAAGGATTCCCGTAGAGGTAAGGCAAGATCAATTTCAATTAGGACCCGAGCATAATGACCCACATCTCTGTCCGCCGAACCACCATCAATGCGGATCGGATTTCCCAAGTAACGTCCAACAGCCGCTATCACTTCCGGATGCCATAATTCAATTGGTAAATAGTAAATGCGCACCCAAACTTGAGCCAATGAGGAGCACTCTTTATAGGGGTCAAATTTCGGAACCCATTCCCTAAGACGCAAACAACCGTCAGATATCTCAAGATTTAGCTTCTCCTTAGCCACCTTTTTGTCCGCCAACGAACTAAATTTTAGGGTAAAAAAACCTTTTCCCATCGGTATCAACTGCCATTCTTGAGAAGTATTCCAAATTTTTTGTAATTCAGCCTTTAGATCTTGTGTAAGCCTAGGTTTCGATCCTTTACGTAACATCAATCTCCCTATGAGAGCAAACTTAAACTCCATAACACGTTGTTGTAAGAAGTCCGAGGGAATCTTCAAAGTGTCGATGCCTCCTGAAGAAGAGGTGTGAAGGGCCTGAAATCTATGAGCAGAGAGATCCGGTTTTCTTACCCGTGGCCCTAAGGCAGCAGCATAAGTAGTCTTCTTCCCTGAAGAGGAGGTTGGAACCGCTTCTTTCTCGCTGGTGGGAACAACCTCCTCCACCATGACTGTTTCATCAATATCACTAGGGTTTTTCTCATTACCAGTAGGGATTTCCGCTTGTGACAGCTTCTCTGGGGAAGATCTAGAGAAGTTGTTGGAAATAACAGGGAGGTTCAACGCCGATCGATCGTGGTCGCCATGAGGCAAGCGACCGGAGTCCATAACGACGGCGAAGAGCTTTTATATTTTATATTTAGTTTACTAATAATATTATCTAAATTAAAAATAATAAATAAATTATATTCAAAAGAATAAAAACTAAAAGTAATTACATAAAAGTATTTTGTGTTATATTTTTCATGATGGAAATTAGATGTTGATTTTGTGAATTTTTTAAAATTTAATTTAAAAATAGTAGATCCATGGATCTGGACCCGTGGACCCGTGGATCTGACGGATCTAGATCTGGATCCAAAATTTTCAGATCCACGGATCTGAATCTGAATCTGGATCTGGATCTGGATTTGGTATATGAAAACGGATCTGGATCTGGTATTGGCCAGACCCGGTCCAGATCCGGCCCGTTGCCATCCCTATCAACAATAATGGAAGTTGAATAGAAAGGAGGGATTTGGAAGGCAGAATTAGGAGAGTGGGGTGTGACGATGGAAAAAATGAATTTGTTTTTTCTAAATAATGAAAAAAATAAAAATAAAGAAGAATTAAAAATGATAAAAAAAAAATTGGAAAACAGTTCGTCTAATTTATATCTTCAAAGTTCGTATAGTCTCTCAAGTAATATCAAATATATTTAATAAATTATTCTCGAAATTGTCTCGATAATAAATGAATTTCACGCACATTTAATTTAGTCTATTGACTCTAGTGCCGGTCGCCTCTGAAATATTGAAACGGGCATGTGGAGACCATTAATACAATTAATATTATATTGACTATATCACGCAATCATACACTTTAAAAAGTAATAAAAAAATATATATTTCCTTTTCAATCAATTTCAGGGAATTATCTCATTCAAGAAAATAATACAAGGCGCAATTTTTCATAAGGAAAATATACAGTTGTTTTGCCATTATAATGATCAAAACGTCCATTAAATTAAAATTCAAGAGATTTGATGTGTTAAATTGTGAACCCATTTCAATTAAGCTAACATTATCTTCAACTTGAATAATATTGATTCTCCATTCAAACTAGTACGTACATTGAAATTAAACGACATGTTTAAATAAATAAATATTTTCATATACAATTTTTTTTTATGAAAAGAGCGAAAACAAAATATTTTAAATTTTAAATTTTTCATAACCGATTTGTTTTAAATTCCTTTTTGATGATTTTTATATCATATTGAAAAACTTGTAACGAAGTTAAATTTAATTAAGATGCACATTGAATTTTTATCATGAATCAAATTTGACGATGTTTAGAAAAGAATAAAAAACAAATAGAGAAAATTAATAGGAAGATACAGAGAAAAATATTGAAAAAATTGGTGGAGAAGAAAGAGAAAAAGGGAGGAAAAAATGTAGGGAAAATACGTACTCACTTTTTATATATTGTTCTATAATCAAACCTATCATACACCTAAATCTAGATTTGATGCACTATAGTATCCAAACATTAAAAATTCATTTCAAGCTTTGAGAATTTCATATGAAACGTAGACTTGACTTGTAAATAGACTCTGCTACAATTATTTTAGATTTGAATATAAATGCCAATTGGTAGCCTTTTTGTTTTCTCACACAATTAGCACTCACAATATGGATGCATTTTCCCCATTTTTCCTTCTTTCGCCACTCATATTGTTTTCTTGTGTTAGCCTTTCTGCTGCACAGAACATAACTCAAATCAAAAGTGATGAATCCATACTTCTTGCTTTGAAATCCCACATCACTTCAGATCCTTTCAATATGTTGAAAAATAATTGGAGCAGTGGAACCTCGTTTTGCACGTGGAGAGGAGTTACTTGTGATTCACGTCGTAGCAGGGTCAATAAATTAAATATCTCTAATATGGGACTCGAAGGAAGCATTCCACAGGAAATTGGAAATCTTTCTTCACTCGCTTATCTTGATATGAGTGGAAACTCTTTTCATGGTTGTATTCTTCTCTAACCATTTTTAAATTTGTAGTTAGTAGAATCTATTTATTTACATAGTAATCCTATCAGGCCGCCTACCAAAAGACATTTGCTCGCATAACAACCTTCAAAGACTCAAACTACTTAGCCTGAGGTGGAACAAATTGGAGGGAGATATACCATTGAGTTTGGGTCAATGTACACAACTTGAGAGTATTGACTTGTTTGACAACAACTTTGGTGGAAATGTCCCTCAAGAAATTGGGAACATCACACAGCTTAAGGAATTAGAGCTTAGTTGGAACAATTTGAAAGGTATGCTCTTGTCTTTATACTAATAATTTAACTTAAATAGAAAAAATATTAATTTATTTAACTTATTTTTTAAAAAAAAATAAAATTTAGTTATTTTATTATATTCTCTACATTGTAGTTTTTTATAATTTTTTGTAACTTTTTTAGTTTTATTAAAAAATAATTAGGAAAAGCACACCACTAAGTAATTTTCTCCAATATATATTTATGATTTTGGAGTTCATACTATTTGTAACATATCATTATACCTGATTCAAATCGAGTTATCATGACTTAACACAATTTCACAGGTGGTATACCGAAAGAGATTGGTAATCTTAATAATCTAGAGATATTAAGGATGAGTGACAACAATCTTAGTGGACCATTTCCAAGACAAATTTTGAACATCACAAGTCTCCGTCAACTAGACCTCCGCAACGCCTTTTTAAATGGTATGTCTGCACTACTCTTTAAGCCAAAACTTTAGTGAAAGAGTTTGGTATATCGTAACTAACCATGAGAATTGGAAAAAATATGTGATACACATTTAGTCTTATGTTTAAGTCAAAGTCTATTGCCCGTCGTGTAAGAGATGTTCATATTTCCCTCTCAATCGATTTTTGAAAATTATTGCATCCAAGAAAAATAATTGAAAGCAATTTTCCATATAGAAGATGCCATTAATTTTTTTTATAGTTAAGAAATTTAATTATTCATTTGTCATTCCATGAGCCTAAAGATCCGATTACTTATTGCAAGATATAGCACCAGAATTCGAACATACCAGCTTCAAAAGAGGTGAAATAATAAAAAAAAAATTGGGAATTTATACTGAGAGGTATATATGTTCTTATCTCTATACTGAGAATTTAACTACTTTGATACCTTACTATTTCATTTCTATTGATAATCCAGAAATTGGTTGATAATGTCATTCGGTTCAAACGTAGATTTTTGGAAAAATGGCAAAACTACGGCTCTTGCCTCTAATGATATTTTTCGGTTCCTCGGTAATGTGATGTATATATAGCTAAGCAATTTAATTATTATTTTCTCATTTTACTTTCAACTTTATTAATACTGATTCTTTATTCAGATGTTCAATCTAACAATAAAACCGGGCATGCACCTAAATCTAGATTTAATGTATTATAGTCTCCAAATATAAAAAGCTAGTGAGTATTTCGATGGGGAATTATTTTAAATTGTAATTTAAATTAAATTATAGTAGTATTATACACATAACAAAAACTTACCAAAATTCTTAAAATTCGTGCTGAAGCTATTAAGGCATATATATTTTGCGTACGGAAGATGTATTTTATCGATAATACTTTATCAGGCTGCTTACCAAAAGACATTTGCTCGCATAAAAACCTTCAAAAACTCAAACTACTTGACCTATCGGAGAACAAATTGGAGGGAGATATACCATTGAGTTTGGGTCAATGTAAACAACTTGTGAGTATTGACTTGTCAGACAACAACTTTGGTGGTAATGTCCCTCGAGAAATTGGGAACATCACACAGCTTAAGGAATTATACCTTCGCCAGAACAATTTGAAAGGTATGGTCTTATCTTTATACTAATAATTTAATTGATAATCTCGAAATCAATTGATGATATATAACGTCATTCAATTTCATGCTTTGTTTTCAAGCTTTGCATTGTTTTAGAGTTCAATAAATCTATGCAACCACATTGTGGTCACCTACAATTTAGTTTAATAGAAAATTTTAATTTTTTTAATTTATTTTTTAAAATAAAAATAGGATTTAGTTATTTTATTGTATTCTCTATATTATAGTTATTTTTTTGTAATTTTTTTGCAACTTTTATTTTTTATTTATTTTTTAATAAAAATAAAAAGTTACAAAAAAATTATAAAAAAATAACTACAATGTAGAGAATACAATAAAATAACTAAATCTTATTTTTATTTTAAAAAATAAGTTAAATAAATTAATTTTTTTTTCTATTTAAGTGAATTGTGGGTGGCCACAATTTGGCTATTTAGCATTACTCTTTACAGTTATATCCATCATATGAAATACAAATTAGTTTAGTGGCTTCATGCAAGGGATGTAGACTTCACGAACCAAAAGTGATGAAATATGAATATATACTTTTTGCCTTAAAATCCCATATCACAAGATATATTGCTCATGCATTACTGTGGCGGGCTCTTATTTATTATTATTATTATTATTATTATTATTATTATTATTATTATTATTATTATTATTATTATTATTATTATTATCTCTCTCTCTCTCTGTTCTTGACTCAGTTTGCATCGATCTAAATGGAATTGTTTACAATTTAGCCCATATGATATATTCACTTTCATATAATTAGGAAAAGCACATCACTAACTAATTTTCTACTAATACTTATGATTTTGGAGGTCATACTATTTAATTTGTAACATATCTTTATGCCTAATTCAGATCGAGCTTTCATGATTTAACACAATTTCACAGGTGGTATACCGAAAGAGATTGGTAATCTCAATAATCTAGAGATATTAGCCATGAGTTCCAACAATCTTAGTGCACCATTTCCAAGACAAATTTTGAACATCACAAGTCTCCGTCATCTAGACCTCAGCAACACCTCTTTAAATGGTATGTCTGCACTACTCTTTAAGCCAAAACTTTAGTGAAAGAGTTTGGTATATTGTAACTAACCATGAGAATTGGAAAAAATATGTGATACACATTTAGTCTTATGCTTAAGTAAAAGTCTATTGCCCGTCGTGTAAGAGATGATTATATTTCCCTCTCAATCGATTTTTGAAAATTATTGCATCCAAGAAAAATAATTGAAACCAATTTTCCACAATACTTAATTGATATTGCTCACAAGATATATTGCTCATGATTACTACGGTGGGCTCTTATTATTATTATTATTATTATTATTATTATTATTATTATTATTATTATTATTATTATTACTCTGTCTTTTTCTATACTTGACTCGGTTTACATCGATCTAATTAAATGGAATTGTTTACAAATTAGCCCATATGACAATATATATTCACTTTCATATAATTAGAAAAAGCACACCACTAACTAATTTTCTAATAGTAATTATGATTTTAGATTGGTTAGATTAACTATATATGACTCTGCATTGAATAGGTTAGATATAAATTCTTGTACATTAATCTTTTAGCAATAAACCATACGATTTGATAAAAAAAAATAATTTTTTAATTTTATTTTAACAACTGAAAACCAATTTGTAAATATCAGGACCCCACTTAATTGAACCATTGCCAAGACTAAATTGAACCGAGTCAAAATTATTTGGATTGAACAATTACCATTTAATATTCACCTAATAATGTATTCAAATTGACAAAAACGAACCATTAAATATAGTGTTCTAATTATACTTATTATTTTTGTGGTCGTGTTATAATAATCAAATCAATTCTTTTACGACTTGGCAATCAAAGAGATTGATTATGTATATCTTGGGAATAAGAAATTCCACAATGCTATGAAAACTTTAGGCCATCTTTAGTTCAATTATAAATCAATTTAGTGGTAAAAAAATGAGATATATGGAACATTATATAAATTATCTGTCGTCCATTTCCTAATTTGTTGGTTTTAGATACATTTGTTGAAAATATATTTCAAATTATCTGCCAAAGTAAATGTTGAGCTTCCACTCCATTTACAACTTGACATCCCTTGCTATTAGGGATGGCAATCGGGTACGACGGGTACGGATAGTTACTATTCATACTCATACCCACGAACTAAATGGATAGTGGTTGCTACCCACGAAACTATCCATGGATATCAAATGGTATCCAAACCCGCTACCCGCGGATACCCGCTACCCGTCGGGTATCCGCGAAACCCGCTATCCGACGGGTATCCGTCACCCAATATCCGACGGATACCTGCTATCCGCCGGATACCCACTGTCACAGCCCGACCTAAGCTAGTGAATTGTTAAGTTGGGAAAAAGTGTGACTAAAAACAAAATAAGAAAATGAAAAAGGAAATAGATCTCAATAAAAATCACTAACCTGCTTAAACAATAATTTACCAAAATATTTGGTAATCATAAACAATCTTTTCTAAAGCTCAAAAGCAGACAACTCGCAATACATAACGACAAGTTGTCAAATTTTTAAGTGACATACTTCTCAAAGCTATTGATTCAAAATCTGTACAACATATCAATAAAGTAAAATATACTAAGTGTTGCAGCGGAATAGCTTAAGTGGATTACATGTATGAAGACATGAAATCCTGAGCCTAATTTAGTACTTATGTTTCAAAGCTTCGCTCTGCCGACATCCATCTGCATCACAGCTTAACCTGCACATTTAGAAAACATATGCAAGGCTGAGTACTAAAAAGCACTCAGTGGTCACATGCCAGAATAACTTGAAAGCTTGCTCTTAGAGCTATATATTGAACTTGCCATCTCAAGCATCACACAAGAGTTTTATTTAAATAACTTGTGCACGCCAAAACTGTAAAACTTCTATGTAATTATCATAAACTTCACATGCGTCTGCAGACATACTTGTTTGTATTATACCATATCTGCAATGATAACTGTGTGCCGAGAAGGTGGCCACCTTCTACGGTCACTGACCGGCCGATACGCTAAACCGGCTCACGGTCCTAGACCGGCCGATACGCTAAACCAGCTCACGGTCCTAGGCCGGCCGATACGCTAAACCGGCTCACGGTCCTAGGCCGGCCGATATGCTAGATCGGTTCACGGTCCCTTGTGTACACTAATCCTGTCTAACATCTGGATAGAACAGGATCCGAATTCGATTAACTTCTAGTGCCAGATAAGTATCATACAAGCTCATAAAAGTTTTGGCAAGTCAACAACTTTAATATAACTTCATTCATGTAAACATCATGAAATAGTGTGCACTTCATATTTTGAGTTTAGAAAGCCCACCTGATCGTGGTCTGACGACACAAGTAACTTTGAACTAATGCTTTACTTCTTTTCCCTTGTATTTGACCTTCAGTATAAATACTGACTAATAAATAATGAGAACATGATATGAAATTTATTTAGAGAATACTTATGTTGGTTTTAAGGTGATAGTTCGGTTGGAACTTATGGAATGAAGATTAATTGCTACATGATGAACTTATCAATAAATACCAACATATTATCTAAACCACAACTTAAATTGCGATATTCATAACTCTGACGTTATTCAAAACTCCACTTACTCTAATTTAATAAATAGCTATTAACTGGAAATAATATAAATCTATTTTTCTCTTCTTTCAAGAACTTGAGTCTATAATAATCTAGTGTCTAGTTTATGCATAATTACATAGAGTAATAGCATAAATTAATTATAATGATCCTACAAGTCCAGGCTATTTAATAAATCAAGTCAATTATTAGCTAATAGCTAATAATCCTTTATATATATTTATAGGCTTAAATTAAAATAACTTAGCTCACTTTAACAAAATTAAGGGTCCAACTAAATTAATAATAGCACAATAATTAAATTAAGACCAATTTTAAACCAAAGCCACTACTGAATTAACCAACCCAAGCCCAACAGTAATTTAATTTACAAAAGTCCATCAGCTCTTATTAGCCCAAGTAATTGTTTAAGCCCAACTGTAATTACCCATTATTCTTTAATAAATAAAATCTAATCTAAACAAATTAATCACCCTTTTCCTTTTCTTCTACGCAATAGCATCACTCTCTCCCTCTCTCTGCGTTCTCTCCTTTTTATCTCTACTGGCGCTCTCTCCTCCTCCGGCAGATGTCGCCGGTCCTCCCCGCCTCCGGCGCGGCGAGGCCGGCCCTCTCCTTCCCCCTCCTTTTCTTTCTTCCCTACTTCCTTCCCAATTTCTAAAATCTCCAAATTATAGGGTTTGCTGCCTTCCTTTTTCCCTCTGAAATTCGCCCCTCCGGCGAGGCCCGCCCCTGCCGCCGCCGTCTCTGTGGCACCACCGCCACCTCCGTCTCAGGTAATCTAGCTTCCTCCCTCTCTCACGATCGATCTCTCTCTGTCCTCTCTCTGTTCTTCCTCTCGATCTTCCCCTCTGCCCTCTTGCTTGCGGCGGCCGCGGCAGCGGCAGCGCATGCAGCGCCGGCGGTCGCCGCCGCTCTGCTCTTCTCTCCCTGCCTCTATCTCGCTCTACTTTCTCTCATGTCCGTGTCCCTCTGTCTCTGTCTTACTCTCTGTTTCTCTCCCTCGCTCAAACTCTCTCTGCTACTGGCGGCCACCGCGGACCGCCGTGGCGCAGGCAACGCCGGCAGTCGCGCCTTTGCCGCGGTGGCTCGCGGCTGCTGCTATCGCTTGCCTCTTCTTCCTCCTCTGTTTCTGTTTCTCTTACTTTCTTTCTTTTCTAGTTTAATAGCTTGTTTAGCAAATCCCTAACTATTTCCTTATCTCAGGAATCGATGATTCAACTCCGGCGAGGCAGCCCGCCCCCTGATCAATGCTCAAGATTCTATTTTTTCTACCTTTCTTATTGTAAATTTATGTTCTTTCATTGATTGATTATTGAAAAACTGAAGCTGTAATGGTTGGGAAATCGTGCTGTGGTTATAGAAATTAGAGTTAGAGATATCTCTGTTTGTGCTTAACTGGTGTAGCTATGTCTGTTTTCACTGCTTTTCTTTACATACTGAATATACTGTATTGAATAAGAAAGACTACCTTCTTTGATGTCTGCTGTGGAGGATGTGTGTTTGAATGGATGATTGCTGCGTGTTTAAGATTTGCAGAATGGAAACAAAACGGAATTACTGAGGCTACTCAAGATATACTCGTTTGAGTCGGTTGATGTGAAGCAGCTGCGTAAAAGTTACAAGCTACGCGTCCTTCTGTTAGCTAATCTGACTTAACAACTCTAATTAATGTCTTAAATCTAATTAAAAGTTAATTGCCTTACTAATGATATAAAGGATTGGACTTGGACTTCTTTCTATATAATAAAACAACTAGCTCATATGTTAAGCTTTGGGCTTCAGAATTAATTGAATAATTGGGCTCTTAGTATAAATTAAAATCTTAGCCCATCTCTTTTATTAATATAATTTGGGCTTCTAAAATAATAGCCTGATCCAACTTGAAATAATAAAGGATTTGGGCTGCTATAGCTATAAGTCTCCATGTAACTCAACTCCTTCCATATACTAACAAAGACTGGCCCAAATAATATTAATAATATATAGTATACTGTAGTGAAAATGCCGGATGTTACACCCACTATCCGCTGGATACCCACGAAATAGAATTTAAATATAAATTTACAACAAATTTAATAGAAAAAAAAAATCAACACAAATAGCATAGTTCAAATCCACAAAGAACAATGTTTAAATTCAAATTCACAAAGAACAATGTTTAAATTCATCAACTAAAATATAAAATCCAACAAAGAACAATATCTATATTTGCTCGACAGTAGAAATAGAACCCTCTTCATTAAACTCTTCTTCTTCATCTTCAAGACAAGTCCAAAAGCTTCCATTCTTTCCTTGACCTATGAAATAAGCAATTATTTTCATTAGATATATGAAATAAAAGATTAATTATAATTATAAATTTACATACCTTCGAGTTGATTTCGTAGCCAATTTTGAGTACACATTAATGCTTATAATAGCTTTGGTTTGAGACGACTGCGGTGCTCAATATTAGACTTTGGGCCTTATTGTTTGGGCCTATTTTAAAATATAAAATACTAGCCCATAATCTCAAAATATGTATTTAAAGCCCATATTTTATAGAATTTTTTGTGGATATTTGACGGGTAATTGACGGGTATTTTTCGCGGGTAAACGGGTTTCGCGGGTATGGATAGTAAGTATCCAAACCCATACTCACGAACTAAATGGATAGTGAATTGTACCCACGAAACTATCCGTGGATATCAAATGGTATCCAAACCCACCCTAATGGGTTCGGGTTTTTGCGGATATCCACTACCCGCGGGTAGATTGCCATCCCTACTTGCTATCTGCAATTTGGCAGAAACGCTTGCAAAACTTGATCAGATCTTTAGCTTATTTTGTTTTCTTAGCTTGCTGGCTTCTTCTCATATAACTAATTTATGCTTAGTTAGATAAATACTCTAACAGCAGTTGGATTTTCTGTTTCCAGCCATATTATTGGATCTTCTATTTTCTCAATGTTAACAGATGATTTGTCATCAAGTATACTTGGTGTGCATGTCTTCGTGATACAGGGAAATATAAGATTTGTAACAAAATATCTTGTGTGCATTGCTAATTGATTTATACTTTAGAGGCATTTAGCAAATAATAAAGTTTCAGCGTATGTTTTCAAGTACAAAACAAAATGTCTTTCTTACTATGCTCCATCTTTAAAGCGATTGAAATGAAGGGTTCTTCAATTTTTAAGTCCAATACCATCCACCATTGGGAATCTATCCATTTTGGAAATGTTAGCTCTCTCTTCCAACAAATTAAATGGTGAGCTTCCATTCTCCATGTGCGACATGACATCCCTTCAAATTCTCATTTTCTCAAATAACAGTTTGGAAATCTTTGGACAAATTTCATCTAAATGTAATTCACTTTAGTGGCCCCATTCCATCAATATTTATGAGAGGGTGTATTTTTTAGTCTAACAATTTGAGTGTTAATAAATTGCAAGGAAATTTGTTTATACGTGTGTTCATATAAGTTATGTGATTTGTCTAATTCCTTTGTTACTCCACATATGAAATAGAAAAGGATGACTTATCTAATTAATTTTGAATCTTTGATTTCTCAACTTGCTAGGTTGTTCTCATTTAATTAGCTCGTGCTTAATTAACTAAAGTACTTTAACAATAGTTGGATTTGTTGTTTCCAACCATATTGTAACTCTATTAATTTTAAGGATCAATGTTAACAAATGCTATATTAAATTAAGATGCCATTGAATATATGAGACATGCATGGGTGATATAAGAATAGTAGAGCTAATTTAATTTCTATCAAAATACTTCACGTGCGTAAAATGTATTTCTTCATTGCCATGTTTCTTTATGTCTCTAAAGCAATATATATCTACGTTGACTTCTCAAACTTCCAGGTCCAATACCATCCACCATTTGGAATCTATCAAATTTGGAGTATTTATTGCTCTCTTCCAACAAATTAAATGGTGAGCTTCCATTCTCCATCTGCAACTTGACATCCCTTCGGTTTCTTCTACTCTAAAATAACAGTTTGGAAGGGACAGTTCCACAATGCTTTGGAAACATGAGCAAATCGTTGTCCATAATTCATTTAAATGCAAATAACTTTAGTGGCCTCATTCCATCAATATTTATCAAAGGGTGTAGTCTTCAGTCCATCAATTTGAGTGGTAATAAATTGCAAGGAAGATTTACCTAAATCCTTAATCAATTGCAAAAGTCTAAAGGGTCTCGATGTTGGAAATAATAGAATAGAAGATGAATTTCCGTTTTGGATGGAAGCTCTGTTAAAACATGGTATTATCATAATGCATAGAGAAAGATAAAGAGAAGCAAATGATTGTTATTGTATTGTTTGATGTATTTCTTTAGATTACAATGCATCCTTTTATAGTGTAAGGATGAATCAAATGTCAAACTATAATCCCTTAAAATCAAAAGGTAAGATTTTGTCTTTGAATTATTATTCATGATCTTTGAATAATAATCTTTGACTTATTCTTTTTCTTATTTTCAACACTCCCCCTCAAGTTGAGTGACGGGATTTCCGATACTCAACTTGGAGAGAACTTCTGAAAAACTTTTGAAGTCCACAGCCTTGGTTTGGATATCAGCGAGCTGATCTTCGGACCTCACAAACGGGAGGTCACGATCCCTCCTTCGATCTTCTCTTTGATGAAGTGCCTATCAACTTCAACATGTTTGGTTCTATCATGTTGCACCGGATTTTCAGATATGCTGATAGCAGCTTTATTGTCGCAGAACATCTGACACGTCTTTGATGGTAGGAGACCCAGTTCTGAGAGTAGTCTTCTTAACCAAAGAACTTCGGTCAGACCACTTTTGATTCCTCTGAACTCTGCTTCGGCACTGGAGAGTTTTGAAATTTTAAATAGTTTTTACTCGTATTTAGGAGTTCTTCATTTGATTTTGAAATTTTAAATAGTTTATACTCGTATTTAGGAGTTCTTCATTTGATTTTGAAATTTTAAATAGTTTATACTTGTATTTAGGAGTTCTTCAATTGAATTTTGGAATTTTAAATAGTTTATACTCGTATTTAGGAGTGATTGAATTTCTTCGAATTTGTAAATAGTTTATACTCGTATTTAGGAGTACGTTGATTTGAATTTGATTTTTTTTTTTTTTTAATTTTCAAATTGGGCTATGTTGTATCTGTGGCCCCACAATCAAAAATCCATTTTTTTATCTCTATCTTGTTTATCACTAGAGATTTGATATGCAGTGGAAGTAATTTTAGTATTATGTAGAAGATTGGGGTGTTTCTGTAATTTCTGAAAACTTAGGGGGGCAGATTTTAAAGGGTGGGGTATCTTTTGCAAATAAAGAGAAGAATGAGGGTTTAGTGTCAAAACACCAAACCCTATACCTAATTCCCTTCTCCATCCGCCTCCCCTTCCTTCTCCATCCGCCTCTCTCTCATTCATCATCATCACATTGGATTCTTCACAGCCCTTCGATTTCGCCGGCTCCGCCGCAGAGTTCTGGCTCCGGCGGCGGCATTGATCGACGACGTCCTTCACCTCGTAAATGACGTCACTTGCCTGGCGGACGAGCTCCTCAAAGACGGCGTCGTCGTCGTCCTTCACCGACTGCGCGGAATCTGCAAGGAATGCTCTAAAGACCCGGAGATTCATCTCCAGCTTCTCCAGTTGGGTCTTCACGTTCTTCACCAACTGGGCTTCGTACAGCAGTAGCTGCTGGAGCTTCTCCAGCAGCCGTTCCAGTGCTGCATCCGCCATTAATTGCGTCTCTACCCTCTTCTGCCCAACCGGAGATGTCCGATTTGTGGTCGCCTCCGCTGCTCCCGCAGCCACCGCCGCTGCTCCGGTAGGCTTTTGACAGTTAGCCACGCCGTAGTAATGATTCGGCGGCGGCAGCGAAGATTGGGCGGCGGCGACGACCGAGACGCCTGGGTTCTTTCCTCCGCCTTCTTTGCTTCTATCGGCGGTGATTTGTTGCAACCGCACTTCCGGCCGTGTTGCAGGGCGGAATGTGGTGGTAAGTTCGGTCCCGGTCTCTTCCGATGATGAAATGTTGGTTTTGAAGCGGTTGGTTGCCGACTGCAAAATCTGTAGTCGGGCAGCCTCCCTTCTCATTTTTGAGAAGGCCGATTTTATTTGAGGTATTTGGAACCGTGATGAATGATTTCTGAGTTCCCAGAATCATGCCTGCTCTGATACCATGTTAAAACATGGTATTATCATAATGCATAGAGAAAGATAAAGAAAAGCAAATGATTGTTATTGTATTGTTTGATGTATTTCTTTAGATTACAATGCATCCTTTTATAGTGTAAGGATGAATCAAATGTCAAACTATAATCCCTTAAAATCAAAAGGTAAGATTTTGTCTTTGAATTATTATTCATGATCTTTGAATAATAATCTTTGACTTATTCTTTTTCTTATTTTCAACAAGCTCTTCCTGAGCTTCGAGTGCTCTTTTTCATCTCACGTGGAGATGACAATCACCTTGAAAGGTCAAGATCAGTTATTGACGAGACTGTTGGAAGCCTTTACAACCATTGACTTATCCTCCAACAATTTCTCTGGTAGTATTCCAGATTCCATAGGTAATCTGAATTCTCTGAGATACCTGAATTTGTCCCACAATAATATCATGGGACACATACCTGCATCTCTTGGAAATATAAGTGTGCTTGAATCATTGGACTTGTCATCGAACAAATTGGATGGAAGAATTCCAAGTGAATTGACGAGGTTGACATTTCTTGCCAAATTAAACCTTTCGATGAATGATCTCGTGGGACAAATACCACGATCTAATCAGTTTTCCACATTTGAGAATGATTCATACGTGGGAAACTTGAGATTGTGTGGAGTTCCATTGACGAGAAAATGCAACGAGGAGAATGGGCAGCGGATGCGGCCAGAAGAAGAAGAGTATGGATTTATAGATGGATTTGGATGGAGAAGTGTGGTGATGGGATATGGAAGTGGAATCATAGTTGGGATTGGAATTGGTTGTTGCATTATTCGATTTGGAAGGCCAAGATGGTTGGTGGAATTCTTTTTTGGCGTTGGGATTGGAATTGGTTGTTGCATTTTAAAGAAAGGCCAAGATGGTTGGTGGAATTATTATGAACTTTTCTTTCTTACTCTTTTTCTCTTTTCTGGGCTTCAGATTGTTTTTTTATTGTTACTCGTGAGTTTGTGATTTAGAGTTTATAAAATTTCCTGCTGCTACGTGACGCATTGATCTCAGCCTCCCCAGAAGCCATCACACGAAGAAAAGGACAGTGATTTTGCTGATTTTCTTACAATTTTCTTCATTCTTCGTTGTGGGTTTTCTTTGAAAAGTGATTGTGATATGGAGTCCCGGTATGATAAAAGCAGTTATTTTCTTCTTTTAATAAAAAAATTTTATTAAATTTTTCACATCGAAAGATGTAGATACAGTTTAATTTTCAGTTTATACAGTTTAATTTGCAAAATGCAAAATGCAATTTAACAGAAATTCGAGATAAAAATAAAATGAATTAATTTGCACAATGGTAATGGAAAAATAATGGATTTATCATATTTGTTAAATAAGGATTTACCAAAACAAAGTAAATAAGTAAATGAGTTAATAAATTTTGCCTAAATTCTATTAAAATCAAAATCTAATTGTCACTCATATCATATGGGTGGGAATAGGCAAAAAAAAAAATATGTGATGCACATCTGGTCTTCTGCTTAATTCAAAGTCTATTCTACACTTGGAGATAATTTAATTTCCCTTTCAACAATTTTTGAAAATGAATACTAATTAAAGCAATTTTTCGCACGCGCGACAAATTCAAGTCATCTACAAGAAATTAAGTTTTTAATGGATCTACGAGAAAATATCCTCCAATGATATTTTTCGGTTCTTCAATAACTGGTTAATTTTCAAGGCCTGAGGTTTTGAGTTCGAGTCCATCATCGTGCAGACTTTAATTTTTTTTTATTTACTTGTATAATTTATCAAAAAAAGTACAAGAACCTATTGGCAAAAAAATTGTACAGGTACTTAACAAATCAAAAGGTATAACTATACAGTCTATCAAGCAATATCAAATATATGCTTAAAAAAAGGTAATATCAAATATATTTAATAAATTACTCTCGAAATTGACTCTATAATGAATGAATTTCACGCACATTTCTATTGACTCTAGTGCCGGTCGGCTATGAAATGGGCATGTGGAGACCATCAATATAACTTACAATTAAATTTGTTTTGTCATTATCATGATCAAACCATTAAATTAAAATTCAAGAGATTTGACGTGTGAAATTGTGACCTATTTCAATTCAACTAACATTATTTCTTCTACTTGAATAATACGAGTTCGATGATTTTTTAGGACAGTAACTTAGGTTGATTTGGAAATTAGGACAAAAACTTTCGAACTTGTAAAAATAGGACACTAATTTTTTTAGAGTAAAATAGGACACCAATTAATTAAGTGTTGCACCCGCAGGACATTTCTCGGCCAATTATTGGCAGAAAAATGTCTTATTTTTACGACACTTATTAATTATTGTCCTATTTTACTCTAAAAAAAATTAGTGTCCTATTTTTACAAGTCTGAAAGTTTTTGTTCTAATTTCCAAGTCAGCATAAGTTACTGTCCTAAAAAATCCTTTGATTCTTCATTCAGATGTTCAATTTTACAATCCAACCTATCACATACCTAAATCAAGATATGATGTACTATAGTACCCAAATACCAGAAATTCAACCTTTGCAGCTATTCACCAAATTAATGTTATGGGAAAATATCAATAAGAAATCTAATATTTTTAGAGTCAATGAGCCAAAATTAATGCTTGGGACCTATATAGCAAAGGTGGTGGTTGAGAGCATTCCAGTTGACATAGACTTGACTTGTAAATAGACTCTGCCACAATTGTTTTAGATTTGAATATAAATGGCATTTGTAGGCTTCTTGTTTTCTCACTCACAATATGGATACATTTTCCCCATTTTTCCTTGTTTCGCTTCTCTTATTGTTTTCTTGTCTTAGCATTTTTGCTTCACAGAACGCAACTCAAAACAAAAGTGATGAATCTATACTTTTTGCCTTAAAATCCCACATCACTTCGGATCCTTCCAATATTTTGAAAAATAATTGGACAAGTGGAACCTCGTTTTGCACATGGATAGGAGTTACTTGTGATTCACTTCGTAGTAGGGTGACTAAATTAGATATCTCTGTTATGGAACTCGAAGGAAGCATTCCACAGGAAATTGGAAATCTTTCTTCTCTTGTTTTTCTAGATTTGAGTTGGAACTCTTTTCATGGTTGTGTATTCCTCTATCCATCTTGATCTCTTTGTCATATTGTTCTTGCTTATGTTATGAGAATAGTATATATTTCATATACCTATATTTAATTAAAATTAAATTCGAAACAGTTTGGGTCTTCCAAGTTTTAAGTATTCTTATATATCCAAATTATTTGTCATGTAACTCATGTGAAGGTTTGCTACCGACTTTCAGGTACAATACCATCCACCGTTGGGAATCTATCAAATCTTCAGGTCCTATACCTCTCGTCCAACAAATTAAATGGTGAGCTTCCATGTTCTATCTGCAACTAGACAAGATTGCTTTCAAAACTTGATCAAATATTTGGCCATTTTTATTTTTAAATAAAATCCTTTTTTCCTTTCGAGTCTGAGTTATCCCATTAAAAGGGTGGGATTGAAGAAATCTTACTATTGAGGATAAAATTACTCAATCATGCAAAGTAAACACCCCCTAAGTAAGCTTTTGGTTTGAGTACTGATAAAACATGATTGATCAAAATAATTCACTTTAATTAAGTGTTTGATTTGCATACCCACATCTAATCATCCAATGTTGGGTGGATTATTTTAATCACACTCCGGTCCTATCAATCTTGTTATCTCATCCACCTAACCCAACTCCCCTATATTGCTTTTAGCTGCATAGATAATTAGTTAGATAGAATAGTAGGTCCAACTAATTAACCGTTTGAGTCTAATTTATTAAACCAACAAGAAATAGCAATAAACTGAATAAAGATATGAACTGTACTACTGTATACAATCGAGATGCAGAATGGATTTTTTATGAATAAATATTTGAATTAACAATATATTATTTGGGTTAATTAATTAAAAGTTAGGGTATATATAATTTTTTTTAATTTAAAATTTTAATTATAAATATTAATTAGAGTTCATAATATAATAATATTTTTTTTTAATTTAAAATTTTAATTATAAATATTAATTAGAGTTCATAATATAATAATAATTTTTATTTATAAAAAACTAATTATAAAATATAAAAAATAAGAGTGGAACACACTAAATCGTGGGACAAATGATCTCATCCGGAAGAAATGAGGGAGGAAACGACTGCGTGAGAAAGAAAATGGAGGATTAGGTTTGGGCTCAAGTCTTGGGCCTGAATAATTAGAAGTTGGGCTGCTAGGTCTGGGCCGATTTATTTTTAAAGTGATGGGCTTCTTCTTGGCTGAGGATGTCGGGCTATGAATTTGGGTTTTATAATAGATTGGGCTCTCAATTAATTATTTTAATTGGGCTGCAGATTTTATCATTTGTTGAAAGATATTTCAAAAAATTTAGAACAATAGATGATAGAGGTGACATATGGTGAAATGCTATGTACATTTCTTTGTATAAAGAAAGTAGATTGGTATTCTTATATATCCAAATTATTTGCCAAGTAATTCTTGTAAAGGTTTGCTACCAACTTTTAGGTACAATACCATCCACCATTGGGAATCTATCAAATCTGCAGTTACTATATCTCTCTTCCAATGAATTAAATGGTGAGCTTTCCTGCTCTATCTGCAACTCCGCAGAAATGCTTGCAAAACTATTTTTTCTCTTTTTGCAAGAAGATACAAATTAGCTATTTAATTACTTCGTCATTGCATGTCCAATATGAAACAGAACATGACTGATATAATTATTTTTAAGATATAATTAATTTGTGCTTAATTAGTTAAATAAATACTCTAACAAATAACAATAGTTGGATTTTCTATTTCCAGTTATAATAATCAAATCAATTCTTTTACGACTTGGCAATCAAAGAGATTGATTATGTATATCTTGGGAATAAGAAATTCCACAATGCTATGAAAACTTTAGGCCATCTTTAGTTCAATTATAAATCAGTTTAGAAAAATGAGATATATGGAACATTACATAAATTATCTGTCTGTCCATTTCCTAATTTGTTGGTTTTAGATACATTTGTTGAAAAGATATTTCAAATTATCTGCCAAAGTAAATGGTGAGCTTCCACTCCATCTACAACTTGGCATCCCTTGCTATCTGCAACTTGGCAGAAGAGCTTGCAAAACTTGATCAGATCTTTAGCTTATTTTGTTTTCTTCGCTTGCTGGCTTCTTCTCATATAACTAATTTATGCTTAGTTAGATAAATACTCTAACAACATATGGATTTTCTGTTTCCAGCCATATTGAATCTTCTATTTTCTCAATGTTAACAGATGATTTGTTAAATTATGATGTCATCAAGTATACTTGGTGTGCATATATGTCTTTGTGATACAGGGAAATATAAGATTTGTAACAAAATATCTTGTGTGCATTGCTAATTGATTTATACTTTAGAGGCATTTAGCAAATAATAAAGTTTCAGCGTATGTTTTCAAGTACAAAACAAAATGTCTTTCTTACTATGCTCCATCTTTAAAGCGATTGAAATGAAGGGTTCTTCAATTTTTAGGTCCAATACCATCCACCATTGGGAATCTATCCAATTTGCGAGTGCTATATCTCTCTTCCAACAAACTAAATGGTGAGCTTCCATTCATCATCTGATATAATAACTTTTTTACAAACTTGATTTGATCTTTGGCCATTTTTGTTTGAACTAGTCTTTTTAATATTTTACATTTGGTAAGATAAGATATGCAATTTGTCTAATTCCTTTGCCAATGCATGCACAATATGAAATAGAACACGAATGATATTAATAAGAAAAGAAAAAAAATAGAACAGGAGTGATTTATATGAAGGGTTTTCCAATTTTCCAATACCATCCACCATTGGAAATCTATCAAATTTGGGGTATTTAAGGCTCTCTTCCAACAAATTAAATGGTGAGCTTCCATTCTCCATGTGCAACATGACATCCCTTCAAATTCTCATTTTCTCAAATAACAGTTTGAAAATCTTTGGACATATTTCATCTAAATGCAAATCACTTTAGTGGCCCCATTCCATCAATATTTATGAGAGGGTGTATTTTTTAGTCTAACAATTTGAGTGTTAATAAATTGCAAGGAAATTTGTCTATACGTGTGTTCATATAAGATATGTGATTTGTCTAATTCCTTTGTTACTCCACATATGAAATAGAAAAGGTGAGTTTCCATATTTTATCTGCAAGTTTCTAGTGTTTGTTTTCAAGTACATTCCTCTTAAATTTTAAACAAAATGTCATTCTTGTGCTCCTTGTAAAGTGATTTATACGAAGAGTTCTCCAATTTTCAGGCCCAATACCATCCACCATTGGCAATCTATCAAATTTGGAGTTTTTATTGCTCTCTTCCAACAAATTAAATGGTGAGCTTCCATTCTCCCTCTGCAACTTGACATAAAATCTTTCGAAACTTGATCAAATCTGCACGCATGCATCTTCTTTTGAACTAGTTTTTCTTAGCAACTTGACATAATGTGGCTACACCACAAACAAGTAGTTTTTCTTTGTCTGAACTCTGTTTCTAGTTCATTAGTTCTTTTACTATGTTTGTTAATGCAAACTTGCTTTAAAGTTGCACACTAGAAGGCTTGTGGCTTTTGCGATAAATAAGCTAATTTATTACACGTTATTTTGTTCCTTCCCTGCATATTTTATGCCTTATTTATAAATATATAATTGATTTAGGGGTAAATATCACTTTTTGACCCATCGTTTGAGCGTTTTCTCAAAAATATCTCATCCTAAGGGTAATTACAAAACAATATCCATCGTTCCATTTTTTTCTTGTTTATGACCTGCAAAAATAATCCGGCAATCAATAATTGATGTGTTCCGGCAATTGCCATGTTGGCAGTACATGTGGAATTAAAAAGAAAACAAAAAAATCCACATCCGGTGCGGTACTCAGCTTCCTAGTTTGGTGATCTCTTATAATTAACTTGTGTTTAATTAGCTAAATACTTTAACAATAGTTGGATTTGTTGTTTTCAACCATACTGTATTTTCTAATTTAATAGATCAATTTGTAACTTAACAGGAATTCTTTCGAAACTTGATCAGATCTTCGTCCATCTTCTTTTGAACTAGGTTTTTTTTCTATATATTTTATATGTGTGTTCGATAAGATATGCAAATCGACTAATTCCTTTGTCACTACATGTACAATATGAAATAGAACATGAATGATATTTAAAAAAAAAAATGTTTCCAATTGTATGACTTAACAAATTTTGTTTTCTTGCATGGCTTACTAGGTTCTTCTCTTTAACAATAGTTGGATTTGTTGTTTCTAGCCATATAGTAACTTCTATTTTATGGATCAGTGTTAACAAATGCTATATTAAATTAAGATGTCATTATATATGAGACGTGCATGGCATGGGTATTATAAGAATAGAAGATGTAATTTAATTTGTATAAAAAAATCTGAGTGCTTTACTAATCGATTTATACTTCTCAAGTAAAAATACTTCATGTGCATAACATGACAAAAATATTTCGAAACGTAAAAAGTTTCAGTGTAATGTTTCAAGTACATTCCTCTGAAATTTTAAATAAAAATGTATTTCTTCACTGCCGTGTTTTCTTATGTATCTAGGTTGTCTTTATAGCAATATCTATGCTGACTTCTCAAACTTTCAGGTCCAATACCATCCATCGTAGGGAATCTATCACATCTGCAGAATTTACAGCTCTTTTCCAACAAATTAAATGGTAAGCTTCCATCCTCCATCTATATCTTAACAGGAATTCTTGTGAAACTAGATCGATTTTTTTCTTTATATTTTATATGTGTGTTCTGATAAGATATGTGAACCGACTAATTCCTTTGTTAGTGCATGTACAATATGAAATAAAAGGCAAATGATATTACTCAAAAAAAAAAACAATTTGTTTCCAATTGTATGACTTTAGCTAATTTTGTTTTCTCAGCTTGCTAGCTTGTTCTCATATAATTAATTAACTTGTGCTTGATTAGCTAAATATACTTTAACAAATAGTTGGATTTGTTGTATCCAGCCATGTGGTATCTTCGATTTTATGGATCGATCGATGTTAACAAATGCTATATTAAATTAAGATGCCATTGAATATATGAGACGTGCATGGGTGATATAAGAATAGAAGAGCTAATTTAATTTGTATAAAAAGATCTTCTTCTTTACTAATCGATTTGCACTTTTCAAGTAAAAATACTTTGTGTGCATAACATTACCAAAATATTCCAAAACGTAAAAAGTTTCGGTGTATGTTTCAAGTACATTCCTCCAGAATTTTAAATAAAAATGTATTTCTTCACTGCAATGTTCTTTTATATCTATCCAGGTTGTCTTTAAAGCAATATTTACGCTGACTTCTCAAACTTATAGGTACAATACCATCCAACATTGGGAATTTACCAGATTTATATGTATTAGAACTCTCTTCCAACAAATTAAATGGTGAGCTTCCATTCTCCATCTGCAACTTGACATCCCTTGAGGTTCTTCTACTCTCAAATAACAGTTTGGAAGGGAAAGTTCCACAATGCTTTCGAAACTTGAGCAAATCTTTGCTCATATTTCATTTAAATGCAAATTCCTTTAGTGGCCCCATTCCATCAATATTTATCAAAGGGTGTAGTCTTCAGTCCATCAATTTGAGTGGAAATAAATTGCAAGGAAGATTACCTAAATCCTTAATCAATTGCAAAAGTCTAAAGGGTCTCGATGTTGGAAATAATAGAATACAAGATGAATTTCCGTTTTGGATGGAAGCTCTTCCTGAGTTTCGAGTGCTCGTCTTGAAGTCTAACAAGTTTGATGGTAACATGTCACTGGCTTCACGAAGCAACCTTCAATTTCCGAAGTTGCAAGTTTTAGATATATCGAGGAATGCATTTGTGGGCTCTCTACCTCAAAGATATTTCAAGAGTTTTAGAGCAATGATGGATGTGAAGGAAAATCAAACAGAAAGGGACATTAATACTGATGAATATTTCTTTCAAAGGCATATGGAGATGAGAATTACCTTGAAAGGTTTGGATCAGTTATTGAAGAGATTGTTGGAAGACTTTACAATCATTGACTTATCCTCTAATAAATTCTCTGGGACTATTCCACGTTTCATAGGTAATCTTAATTCTTTGAGATACTTGAATTTGTCGCACAATAATCTCATGGGACACATACCTGCATCTCTTGGAAATATAAGTGTGCTTGAATCATTGGACTTGTCATCGAACAAATTGGAGGGAGGAATTCCAAGTGAATTGACAAGCTTGACATTTCTTGCGAAATTAAACCTTTCAATGAATGATCTCGTGGGGCAAATACCACAATCTACTCAGTTTTCCACATTTGAGAATGATTCATACGTGGGAAACTTGAGATTGTGTGGAGTTCCGTTGACGAGAAAATGCAACGAGGAGAATGGGCAGCGGATGCAGCCAGAAGAAGAAGAAGAAGAAGAGTATGGATTTATAGATGGATTTGGATGGAGAAGTGTGGTGATGGGATATGGAAGTGGATTCATAGTTGGAATTGGAATTGGTTGTTGGATTATTTGATTTGGAAGGCCAAGATGGTTGGTGGAATTCTTTTTTGGCGTTGGATATACATACAACAAGAACAAGAAGAAGAAGAAGAAGAGAAGGAAGAGAGCTACTCCAACACACAGGAGAAGTTGATTCAAGACAAGCATATATCATGAGCTTTTCTTTCTTGCTTTTTTATTCTTTACCGGACTTTAGATTGTTGTTTTTTTATTGCTACTTGTGAGTTTGTGCTTTTGAGTTTATAAAATTTCATGCTGCTACGTGATGCATTGATCTCAGCCTCCCCAGAAGCCATCACACGAAGAAAACGACAGTGATTTTGCTGATTTTCTTACATTTTTCTTCATTCTTCGTTGTGGGTTTTCTTTGATAAGTGATTGTGATGGAGTCCCGGTATGATAAAAGCAGTTATTTTCTTCTGGGCTTTTTGTCGAACATTTGGCGGACTTCTTTTCGCCATTCTTTAGGGAATCTTAATTCCCTTAGATACTTGAATTTTTTTCACAATACTTGTCATCAAATAGATTGGATGGGGAAATTCCGAGTGAGTTAACCAAGTTGAATTTTTTTACAAAATTAAATCTTTCGATGTTTGAATTTTTCCTAAATGTAATAGTGATAATTAATTGTATTGTGAGTGAAGATTGAGACAAAAATATATTTTCAACTCAAGCTAATTTGCACTAGTTTAATTATTATTTGATTAATTTATTAATATAATATATAGTTTTATTATACAATATGTATTAGTATCTCAAAAAAATATTGGCGTAAGAAAAATAGCCCAATATTGGGTAACTGTGAAATTACTTAGAAGTACCACAAGAAACAATGCAAATATATCTTCAAACGACTTTTTCTGTACGTGAAAGGTTAGTAAGATCATCGCAAATGGAGCTAGATTGGGCCATAGAGCTTCAGGCCCAAAAGGATTTCAAAGCAAACAATCATATAGCCCAATTTAGTCTATTCTATGCTAGTGCCGGTCATCATGAGGAGACCATTAATATAACTTCCAATTAATATTAGGGTGATTTTGATACAGGCCCACAACAAAAGATTCTGAGCCTGCTGATGAACGTTTTTGAAATAACATAAATTTTTAATATGATGAAACTGAGATCTTCGACTTAGTTAATCTTCTATTAATTTTATCACTATAGCCCCTTAATTAAAATAATAAAAAAATAATTATGATTATACTATTATACCCTTATAGCCACCATTTAAATTTTATAATGAATTATAAATTTATAAAATAAACAATCTGAAAGAGGCGTAAAACTGCAAAACTCATGTTCTTCTCCGGGGTATAATAGTATAATCATACTTATTTTTATTATTATTTTAATTAAGGGGCTATAGTGATAAAATTGGGTGCTATGTTTAAAATTACCCTTTTTAAAAATAATGGTCAAATATATATATATATATATATATATATATATATATATATATATATATAGGAATTGGTTCAATTGAGATTTATATATATTTTGAGATTTTGAGATAAATGAACATATAAGTACATTTTGATGAACTTGTCAATTAATTTTTATGAACGCGCGTTGGTCTGGGGTTCAATCCCTACAAGTGGCATGTTTTTTAAATAAATTAAATAGATTCATATGTTCATCAGTTATATTGGTTATGTTCAAAGAATTTATTGATATGTTCATTTATCTCAAAATCTCAAAATATTTAAAATCTCAATATAAGCTAACCCTATATATATATATATATATATATATATGTCAATGTGAGCCTTATGGGCCGGGCCGACATGGTTTGGTCAGAGATCAGCCCAACTTTTGATTCAGACGTATATAAGGTTAGAATTGATTCATAATTCCTATACAAGGGTACTGTCTTATTGAATATATATTTAGACATAGGGAATGCTCAAATAAATGCACGAGATTGTGTGTATTGGTAATTTGGGATTCTTGTTGGAATTTTTTGGATTTTAAATATATATTCATACTGTCTTTCTTTTATTCTATACATTTAGCATTCTCTATACATTAGCTCTATACATTAGCTCTGCTCTGGACTTCAGTCAGCTCTGGAAGCGTATCCAGCTCTGCTATGTACGTAACAAGATTCACCACACTTGAACTCTGCTCTAGCGGCCTATCTCCAATCGGCTTTCTCAACTCTTGCCTCCAGATCTCGTCTACTAAGGTCATTAAGTTTGCTTTGAACTTCGTGGCTCTAGCTCTCGTTACCGGACCAACGGGAACATGCACCGGGTCTCTGCTCTGGCCTGCATCCGGAGCTCTGCTCTGTGCTGCATCATTGATATATTCCCTATATAAATATATATTTTCTTTTTTCTGATAATTACAAGAGGTATTTATTACATAATCAAATAAGTAACTCGCACGCACATGGGACCTCTACTTTTGCATATGGTCACACACCACATACTATTCACACGCATACATGCACTCATATTCTTCACATATTTGTTTTTGGAAATGAAAATTACTTTTAAAGTGAAGAGACTGATACTTGCTCCAGTTATTCTAATCTTTGTTTCTTACTTTTTCTTCATTTTAATTGTTTCTCTCTTTCTCTTTTATCTTTTTGAATTAGGTCGACTTACATGCTACCACTTTCTGAAACAAATTAATTTGTTAATTTGTTGTAATTCATTAGTTTAGTTTGCTCTGTGAGACTTCTGTCGTGCTTAATTAGATATATTGTAATTACAATTCGGTAATAATTTATGTAGTAAAGGCTGAATTTTTCCTTAATTTAAGTTGGTTGTATTACTATACCAAATATCCAAACAAATACAATTCAATATCTACACGCGGTTGATGAGATAGAATCTTTTGGTGCATCAGTTTTGCTGCTTGAACTAGGCCGCTTAACATAAATTATTCTGGTTGTGTCACATTGATTGAAACATCTACTATCAAATGTTTTCAGGTTGGCTGGCCGGTGCTGACGGGACGGAGCTGAGGCTAGAGATAAATTCCTATGTTAGACTTCCGCTGTAGCAATTACTCATATCAGTCTTTTGAAGCTAAGATGTTCAATTTGTGGTGCAATATCTCTCTCTTGTTTGAGTTGGGGGAATTGTGATTCGTAGTCGGATCTCTCACACCTATGGAATGAAAAATTAATAATTAAATTTCTTAATTATAAACAAATTATTGGGGAGCCCACAATGACATTTTCTATATGGAAAATTGCTTTCAATTAGTATTTTTTTGAATGTGATAATTTTCAAAAATCGATTGAATGGGAAATATAATTATATCTTACACGACGGGCACTAGACTTTGACTTAACCATAAGACTTAATGTGTATCACATATATTTTTATTTTTTTCCTATTTTCATGGATAAATTAGATTCGCAATATTCAATGGTAAGTGAAATTGAATCACACACATGTATGTTAACATTGATCATTAGAGGAAGAATCATGGTGTGAAATTGAATTTGCATTATTTTGTGGTTCGGTATTGCGATAATCGCTGAACAATAATTGCTTAATCTAATTGTATTAATTTTTTGAAGGTTTATAATTTTCAGAAATTAATTGAAAAGGATATATGATTGTTTCCATTTGAAAAAGGGATTTAAGCATAAGACCAAATGTGCATCACATATTTTTTTATCTATTCCCATCCATCCATCCGTGAGTGATAAGATTTTGAGTTGTATGGAATTGACTGTAGTCAAGCATTTTATAATTTGATTAATAGTGTAACTTTATTATTATCAAGTAAAGTCCAAGATTAATTTATAATTAAGTGGTGATTTAATTGCGTATTGAAGATTCATGTAGAAATTAAAAACAGTCTACAATGGTGTTAAAACCACCAATGAACCCATTTTAGTATAACAAATAAGTCGAATTAAAAGAATGATGAAGAAATGGAATGAAATTAACATAGAATTTATAGAGCTATCCACACAAAATGGAGTATGAATGAATTTGTAGTTTCTTAATTAATTTCATTATCATGCATTGTCACACCCCAATTCTTGAAGGAATAAATATAATCGAGGTGTGAATAATTCATAGAAATAAACTAGGGAAAAACCTTGTTATAACCGAAATAGGATTTGAAATTCGGGCTATGCCCCTTTGGATCACAAGTTTTGTTTCATGCTTCTGACAACCGACATTCATTAGCATAAAAGTAGTAAAGAGTCTAAGCTCGGTCAAGTATATCATTTGAAATTTAACATGAAGATCTTAAGTTGGGAAAATAAAAGACTGATATGAGTAATTGCTACAGCGGAAGTCTAACATAGGAATTTATCTCTAGCCTCAGCTCCGTCCCGTCAGCACCGGCCAGCCAACCTGAAAACATTTGAAAGTATTTTTAGAAATGATGCTTTAATGCATTTCATGATTGGTATAATTATAGTTCCGAAGGTTCAATATAAGTTATAATGTTAACTTTAATTTAAACTGATAGGGAAATAGAGAGACTTTGTGAGCTCAACAATAATGGAAGTTGAATAGAAAGGAGGAGGCTGAATTAGGAGAGTGAGGTGTGAAGATGGAAAAAATAAATTTGTTCTAAATAATGAAAAAAAAAAGAATTAAAAATGATACAAAATTGGAAAACAGTCGTCTAATTTATATCTTCAAAGTTCGTATAGTCTCTCAAGTAATATCAAATATATTTAATAAATTATTCTCGAAATTGTCTCGATAATAAATATATTAAAAATGAAATATATTTAATAAATGGTCGCCTATGAAATTTTTAGATGGGCATGTGGAGACCATTAATACAATTAATATTATTGACTATCACGCAATCATACACTTTAAAAAGTAATAAAAAATACTCCCTCCGTTTTTTTTAAGTGTTCCAGGGAAAAAAAGTACATATATCAAGAAAGTTGGAGTATTACTTTTGTGCCCATATTTATTATTTTCAAAGTGTAATAAATTTATTCTCAAATTTTGAAATAGGACACTTAAAAAGGGGTAAAGTAGGAACTTTGTCATTTTTTATTCTCAAATTTTAAAATAGGACACTTAAAAAGGAACAATAAATTTATCTTAATAGGACACTTAAAAAAAAACGGAGGGAGTATATATTTCCCTTTCAATCAATTTCAGAAAATTAATACAAGGCGCAATTTTTCATAAGGAAAATATACAGTTATTTTGCCATTATCATAATCAAACCGTTAAATTAAAGTTCAAAAGATTGTGTGAAATTGTGAACCCATTTCAATTAAGCTAACATTATCTTCAACTTGAATAATATTGATTCTCCATTCAAACTAAAAAAACTTGTAACGAACTTAAATTTAATTAATATGCACATTGAATTTTTATCATGAATCAAATTTGATTATGTTTAGAAAAGAATAAAAAACAAATAGAGAAAATTAATAGGAAGATAGAGAGAAAAATATTGAAAAATTTGGTGGAGAAGAAAGAGAAAAAGGGAGGAAAAAATGTAGGGAATACACGTACTCACTTTTTATATATTGTTCTATAATCAAACCTATCATACACCTAAATCTAGATTTGATGCACTATGGTATCCAAATATTAAAAACTCATTTCAAGCTTTGAGAATTTCATATGAAACGTAGACGATGGTGACAAATAATGTATTTCTCAAGAAAATAAAGTTAAAATAAAGAAAATAAAGTTAAAACTTTTAGATTTGAATATAAATGTCAATTGGTAGGCTTTTTGTTTTCTCACACAATTAGCACTCACAATATAATATGGATACATTTTCCCCATTTTCCCTTCTTTCGCTTCTCATATTGTTTACTTGTCTTAATCTTTCTACTGCGCACAACATAACTCAAATCAAAAGTGATGAATCCATACTTCTTACAGGGTGTTAGCAAACGGGTTGCAAAGAACAATCCGACCATTAAAAGGATGAGTGATTGCCTTGTATGTAGGAAATTCAAATAAATTGTAAGAATTTGCTAGTAAAAAATATAATTAATAATTCTCGTAAGCTAGTATATATAAATAAGTAGTACTCCATCCGTCCCTCAAACATTTTTTTAAGGGAGGGTGATACAAATTTTATTAAAAATTAATTGTGTATTTGATTAGTGAAAAATGATTAAAAAATTTATTTTAACATCACTAGTACACTGTATTTAATTTCTACATGAATCTTCAATACGCAATTAAATCACCACTCAATTATAATTAATTATAAATTAGTCTTGGACTTTACTTGATAATAATAAAGTTATACACTATTAATCAAATTATAAAATACTTGACTACAGTCAATTCCATACAACTCAAAATCTTATCACTCACGGATGGATGGATGGGAATAGATGAAAAATATGTGATGCACATTTGGTCTTTTGCTTAAATCCCTTTTTCAAATGGAAACAATTATATATCATTTTCAATCAATTTCGGAAAATTATAAACCTCCAAAAAATTTAATACAATTGAACAACCAATTATTGTTCTGCGATTATCGCGATACCGAACCATTAAATATTGCAAATTCAATTTCACAATGACTTCCTCTAATGATCAATGTTACCATACATGGGTGTGATTCAATTTCACTTACCATTAAATATTGCAAATTTAATTTATCCATGAAAATTGAAATAAATAAATAAATATGTGATACACATTTAGTCTTATGGTTAAGTCAAAGTCTATGTCCGTTGTGTAAAAGACAATTATATTTCCCTTTCAATCGATTTTTGAAAATTATCACGTCCAAAAAAATACAAATTGAAAGCAATTTTCCATATAGAAAATGTCTTTGTGGGCCCCAATAATTTGTTTATAATTAAGAAATTAATTATTAATTTTTCATTCCATAGGTGTGGAGATCCTATTACGAATCACAATTCCCCCAACTCAAACAAGAGAGAGATATTGCACCACAAATCAAACATCTCAGCTTCAAAAGAGGTGGAATAATATTTTTTTTAAATGAAGTGTAATATTTTCTCAAGAAAAGAAAAAAGAAAACAGACTCTAATATTTCCGTTACATGAAATTTCATGAGTTTTCTTCTTTGCCCGAATCACACTCCAATATTGAGAGCATAAAGAAGACTAGGTCAATTAATTTTGGGTCGAGACAAAATAATGACTTGCACTGACTTCCAAAAAATGTGGAAAATTTACATTCTGCAATTCTCAGTCTCACAAGAAGTGTTTTAGATTTGAATATAAATGGCATTTGTAGGCTTCTTGTTTTCTCACACAATTAGCACTCACAATATGGATACATTTTCCACCCTTCTTTTGCTTCTCATATTGTTTTCTTGTGTTAGCCTCTCTGCTGCACACAACATAACTCAAATCAAAAGTGATGAATCTATACTTCATGCCTTAAAATCCCACATCACTTCAGATCCTTTCAATATGTTGAAAAATAATTGGACGAGTGGAACCTCGTTTTGCACGTGGAGAGGAGTTACTTGTGATTCACGTCGTAGCAGGGTCACTAAATTAAATATCTCTGATATGGGACTCGAAGGAAGCATTCCACAGGAAATTGGAAATCTTTCTTCACTCGCTTATCTTGATATGAGTGGAAACTCTTTTCATGGTTGTATTCCTCTCTACCCATTTTTAAATTTTTAGTTAGTAGAATCTATTTATTTATACGGTAACTCTATCAGGTCGGCTACCAAAGGACATTTGCAGTCACAATAACCTTCAAAGACTCAAACTACTTAACTTGTCGTCTAACAAATTGCAAGGAGATATACCGTCAAGTTTGTACCAATGTCCACAACTTGAAATTATCGACTTTTCACGCAACAGCTTTGGTGGATATGTGCCTGCACAAATTTCGAATATCACACTGCTTAAGGAATTAGACCTTGGTGTGAACAATTTGAGAGGTATATATGTTCTTATCTCTATACTGCTTAAGGAATTTGATCCCTTACTATTTCATTTCTATTGATAATCCAGAAATTGGTTGATAATGTCATTCGGTTTAATCGTAGATTTTGGGGTAAATGGCAAAGCTACGACTCTTGCGTCTAATGATATTCTGCAGTTCCTCAGTAACATGATGAATACATAGCTAAGCAATTTATTTATTCTTTTCTCATTTTACTTTCAACTTTATTAATACTAATTCTTTATTCAGATGCTCAATCTAACAATAAAATCGGGCATACACCTAAATCTAGATTTGATATATTATAGTCTTCAAATATAAAAAACTAGTGAGTATTTTGACGTGGAATTATTTTAAATTGTAATTTAAATTAAGTTATAGTATTATTTTTCGTATAATGCTATTATCTAAGCTGATTTGTGAGATTATATCGGCTGGAGTTTGTAAAATTTGGTCACAATACACTTAACAAAATTCTTAAAATTTGTGCCCAAGCTATTTAGGTATATATATTTTTTTTGTGTACGGAGGGTGTATTTTATACCATAATACTTTATCAGGCCGCCTACCAAAAGACATTTGCTCACATAACAACCTTCAAAGACTCAAACTACTTAGCCTGAGGTGGAACAAATTGGAGGGAGATATACCATTGAGTTTGGGTCAATGTACACAACTTGAGAGAATTGACTTGTCATTCAACAACTTTGGTGGAAATGTCCCTCGAGAAATTGGGAACATCACACAGCTTAAGGAATTACACCTTGATCAGAACAATTTGAAAGGTATGCTCTTGTCTTTATACTAATAATTTAACTTAAATAGAAAAAATATTAATTTATTTAACTTATTTTTTAAAATAAAAATAAAATTTAATTATTTTATTATATTCTCTACATTGTAGTTTTTTATAATTTTTTGTAACTTTTTTAGTTTTATTAAAAAAATCAATTAAAAATAAAAGATGCAAAAAAAAATAACTACAATATAGATAATACAATAAAATGACTAAATTCTATTAAATTAATTGAAATTTTTTCTATTCAACTAAATTGTGGGTGACCAAAATGTGGCTACATAGATTTATTGAATCTAATAACCATTATAGGTTCAACAAGTTTTGAAAGATCACGTTAAGTACTCAAAATATCACAAGAGATACATATACATTCATTTAATTTCATATAGTTGGACAATGTTAATTTACATTTCATAATTGATAAGATGTGTGGATATTTTTATTTTCATTATTTGAATTTTTTTAGTCCCACCCTTGTAATGGGATATTAGCTCACGTAATAGTATTTATGAAGGTCTTGAGATATCCTAAAATCTTACTTATGTTATTTTTATTTATCTAAGATAATCGTAAACAATAATTATCAACACACCTTTTGTTTATATCCACAACTTCCCCCATTGACGTTCACGTAATAGTATTTATGATGGTGTATTTTATACCATAATACTTTATCAGGCCGCCTACCAAAAGACATTTGCTCGCATAACAACCTTCAAAGACTCAAACTACTTGACCTATCGGAGAACAAATTGGAGGGAGATATACCATTGAGTTTGGGTCAATGTTGTCACGACCGGCCTTAATTAAGGATAATTAATCCGGGAAAACCATGACTGGGGAAGGGAAATTAAGAAGCGGGTTTAGAAAGGGGCGCATAAAAGAATACTCAAAGAGCTTGAATACGCGTGAAATATTCCTTAAAAAGGAAAAAGGCATAGTTCGCATAAAAAGGGTACTCAACGAACTTGTATAAGCGTTATATTCCTTAAAAGGAAAAAGGCATCGTTAGGGGCTTGGCTAAAACATTATCAGAGTTTGCAACGGAAGGTGTAACTGAAATAATCAGTGTTTACAGCGGAATGCATAACTGAGATACATGTATGAAGACATGTATCCTTTCTGAGCCTACTTTAAATTCGACAAAAACTCTACTCAGCAACAACACTTCATCGCCCATCACAGCTCAACCTGCACAAACATAAACATACGAAGGGCTGAGTACAAGAGTACTCAGTGGGCAGTGCCAAGCATATAACATAATATCAACAACAAAACACAACTTCGCATAAGAGGCATAAGTTTCTTTCAAATCCTTTGCTCATTAAACATTTCCATATTCATAAACAGCATGAGCGCATTCTTCATCATTAACAATCATCAACACGCATCGTGTCGTGGAGAAGGCCTTCCCCAACGAACACGGGCATCGCGCCGTGAAGGGGGCCTCCCTCAGCGGTCACGGCATCGTACTATTGAGGGAGGCCTCCCCCAATAGACGCTGTAACACTGGAATACTGGCATCGCGCCGCTAGGGAGGCCTCCCTCAGCGGACACGGGCATCGCGCCGTGAGGAAGGCCCTCCTCAGCGGACACGGCATCGTACTGTTGAGGGAGGCCTCCCCCAACAGACGCAAGCATCAATCACAGGCATAAACTTATCAGCGTAAAGCATTCAAGTGTAAATAAGCGTAATCAAGCGTAAATCATTTAGCGTAAAGCATAATAAATCATACCATACTTGAAGATCCAATTTGCATTATAAAGCATAACACATGCATAGCATTTTATTTACGCGTAAGAAATTGCCCACCTGATCGCAAAGTTTTGCTAAGTACTGTGACTTCTTGAATAGTTCTTACTCTCGCGCTTGACCTTAATCACGAGAATGTAAAATAAGACATTGCCTCGAGGAAAATTCTCAAATAATGAGAAAGCGTAATTTAACTATGCATGAATCTGGTATGCATGAATTAATCTTCTGAGCGATAATCGGGAATTCTACTATTAATCCTCGTTAATAGATTTAACTAATTCTCGTATAACGTGGTCGAATAGAGCTGTGATTCTTCCTTCCTCCTCGAAATATTCTAAAAGTAAAATAAACCTCGCCTTTGTACTAGATCAAAAAAAATAAAGAACTAACTCGGCTTTAATCGAGGTGTGACCTTGTAGAAATTATCGGGCTTTTCGATTGAAACATAATTACTAATGTAATCTCAAATAATTAATTGGCTCAAAAGAGAGTAGCCAATTAATTAAATAAACCAGTGTCTTTAATAAAAATAAGCAATGATAGCTCGCTTTAAAGTCTGAAATCCAAAAACCATAATTAATAAACTGGGCGGCTCATTTACTGAATAAGTAATTGGGCTTCATCAAAATAGATACTGCTAGGCTTAATTAAAAGAAGTAACTTCAGCCCAAGCTTTAAAAGAAGCCCAACTTAAAAGTCTTCGGCCCAAATAAATAACACAAGGCCCAACTGAAATAAAATAAAACAAGGCCCAAATTAATAATAAAGCAAGGCCCATTTCTTCTAAAATTAGTCGGCCCATTCGAAATAAAAGAAAAGGCCCAAACAAATGAAATATGAAAGCCCAAACTTAAATAAAAGGAAGCCCAAAATTATTAAAACAAAATCAAGCCCACTCTCTCTCTCTTCTCAAAACTCTCGGTCCTCTCTCTCTTCAAGGAGCCGATGCTCCTTCTTCTTCAAAGCCTACGCTCGGCCACCTCTCAAATCCGGCCGGCTTCCTCCTCCTCGGCCGATCCGCGGCCATCTGCTTCGGTTGGCTTCGACCGGCGACGAGTCTAACCCCGGCGCCGTTCTCTCTCTGTTCTTCAGTTCACCCGTGGAACCCAAAATCGAGCCCTAGAATCTAGAACACCGCTGCTGCTCCTTCGCCCGGAATCCGGCGATTCAGCCGGCGTTAGCCGCATTCATCTCTCCCCTCGTCTCAACCATGAAGGGGAAGCAAAGCCTTAATTCTCCCCTGAAGTTTCAAACCGGGTTTTCTCCCCCAAATCCGATCGGTCTTCCTTCCCCGGCGTCGTCCCTTCTCGGTTCAGCCACGTTGCTGCTGGTCCAGAATCGGCGAGGGTCGTCGTGAGGTCGGGAGTCGTTTGCCTTTCACCGCTCGACGCCGGTGATGCTTCGGTCCCCGCGAGTTGCCGCCCACTGGACGTATCTTGGTCTGAACGAACAGGGCAGCAGCCCCGCCCTCTCTAAAGCTAAGTAACTCCCTCAATTCGACTCAATCGATTCGTAAATGTGAACTGGACAAGGCAAGGTGAAATCTTCTTGTTTTGCTTACATCTCAATTTGTGCTCGATTAAAACTACATAAGACTGTCACTTGCTCAATCGCATAGTTGGGTGTTTACTAAGTTCAAGATGTCTATAAGGTCTTCTATAATTAAAACTGAAACTGATCGTGCTCATGCTTTAATATGAATGCTTACTGGAATGGTATTTGAAATAGAATCAATACCTTGAAATGTGTTGTTGGTTAAATATTGTTGTTTGTTGAACTGGAGTAACTGAACTTAAGGTTCCTGGCAAAGAGGAAATGAATGATTCTTGTGTTAATGCAGGTGCTAATCAAATGGAATGAAATCATTGAAGCCCAGCCTTACCTTGTGAGCTTCGGCTGAATGAGCTGGGCTATTCTTTGATTCTCTTTTGGATGAGATGAGTTGAGAGTGAAAACTGTATTTGTTGGCTGATTGCATTTGTTGGGTGGGGAGCAAAGGGTGGTGGCTGATAGTATAAAGGGAATGAATAATTGAGTGGAGTTGGTGGAGTGGAGTTGGTGATTGAAGAGCTTTTGCTTTTGCTAATTGATTTGGTTGTCTTCTTGATTGATTATGCTATGTATGAAAGAGGCTTATGATGTTACTCATGTGGTCAACGTATATACATGCTTCATGCTTGAGGTCTAAATTATGCTATGGTATGTTGATAGTGTAGGAGACATTAGGGAGTGGAAAGAATAATGATGATTGTAAAGTATTGAAGTTACTAATAAAAAAATCATTTAGCTTGATTAATATTAATTAATCAAGTATTTGTAAAACTAATATTGGTTTCTACTAAATAACGACGCTTCGTTATAGCTCTCTACGAATTAAATATCTAATTTAACTCGTTCTTATGATTCGGAATTAGATCACGACTTCCAAGTAAATAATAGAAATAATATTTCTATCGCATATAAATTAATAACTTGACTTTGCTAAGTCAGTTATTAAACTGGATAATAAATTATTGAATGGCTCAATAATTCTCGTCACGTTTTTCTCATACGTTATAAAAGTATAAAGCTAAATAATAACTCCGTCTCTGAAAAAAAAATCAGGACCATAAACTGGATTCATATATAACTGGCAACTGGGTTTCATTTACTAAAAGATGTAATATTAATTATCGCGATACCATATTAAATAAAAATGCGGGTCATTACAAATGTACACAACTTGAGATTATTTACTTGTCATCCAACAACTTTGGTGGAAATGTCCCTCGAGAAATTGGGAACATCACACAGCTTAAGGGATTACGCCTTCACCAGAACAATTTGAAAGGTATGCTCTTATCTTTATACTAATAATTTAACTGATTATCTCGAAATCAATTGACGATATATAACATCATTCAATTTCATGCTTTGTTTTCAAGCTTTGCATTGTTTTACAGTTTAATAAATCTATGCAACCACATTGTGGCCACCCACAATTTAGTTAAATAGGGAAAATTTCAATTTGTTTAATTTATTTTTTAAAATAAAAATAGTATTTAGTTATTTTATTGTATTCTCTACATTAGTTATTTTTTTGTAATTTTTTTGCAACTTTATTTTTAATTTATTTTTTAATAAAAATAAAAAGTTACAAAAAAATTATGAAAAATAACTACAATGTAGAGAATACAATAAAATAACTAAATCTTATTTTTATTTTAAAAAATAAGTTAAATAAATTAATTTTTTTTCTATTTAAGTGAATTGTGGGTGGCCACAATTTGGCTATTTAGCATTACTCTTTACATTATATCCATCATATGAAAAAAGATGATTAGAATTTACCATTTTGTCATAATTATTACTCATTTTTCTCGTTTTGGGGTTTGAGAAGAAACGGATTTTGATGTCAAATCTAATAACCATTATAGGTTCAACAAGTTTTGAAAGATCACGTTAAGTACTCAAAATATCACAAGAGATACATATATTCACTTAATTTCATATAGTTGGACAACGCTAATTTACATTTCATAATTGATAAGATGTATGAATATTTTTATTTTCATTATTTGAATTTTTTCAGTCCCACCCTTGTAATGGGATATTAGCTCACGTAATAGTATTTATGAAGGTCTTGAGATATCCTAAAATCTTACTTATGTTATTTTTATTTATCTAAGATAATCGTAATTAAACAATAATTATCAACACACCTTTTGTTTATATCCACAACTTCCCCCATTGACGTTCACATTTTATTTCTTCGAGTTTATTTCTCTTCGCCGGCCGTCACCAAATTTTCTTTGGATTAAAATATTGGCCAACAATCACTTTAGTTCGTGTATCGCGATGCACGAGAAGGCGTACTAATTATATAATATTTATCCTCACTTTCATATAATTAGGAAAAGCACATCACTAACTATTTTTCTACCAATACTTATGATTTTGGAGGTCATACTATTTGTAACATATCTTTATGCCTGATTCAGATCGAGCTTTCATGATTTAACACAATTTCACCGGTGGTATTTCAAAAGAGATTGTTTATCTTAATAATTTAGAGATATTAGACATGAGTGGCAACAATCTTAGTGGACCATTTCCAAGACAAATTTTGAACATCACAAGTCTCCGTGAACTACACCTCATCTTCGCCTCTTTAAATGGTATGTCTGCACTACTCTTTAAGCCAAAACTTTAGTGAAAGAGTTTGGTATATCGTAACTAACCATGAGAATTGGAAATAATTCTCCCACTAGACCTCACAATCAATGTGCACCCTTTCTCCACTTACATTATACTTTAAAAGATTTCTTAAAACTCGTGTCATCCCACATCTAATAACCATTATAGATTCAAATTAACAAAAATGAACCATTAAATATAGTGTTCTAATACTTATTATTTTTGTGGTCGTGTTATAATAATCAAATCAATTTTTTTATGACTTGGCAATTATGGAGGTGATATTCCAAAAGATATCGATTATGTATATCTTGGGAACAAGAAATTCCACAATGCAATGAAAACTTTAGCAAATCTTTGGCCATCTTTCGATCAATTATAAATCAGTTTAGTGTTAAAAAAAATGAGATATATGGAACATTTGCAAATTCTTGTGAAGGTTTGCTACTAACTTTCAGGTACAATATTTTGTTTTCTTAGCTTGCTGGTTTGTTCTTATATAACTAATTTATGCTTACTCTAACAGCAGTTGAATTTTCTGTTTCCAGCCATATTGGATCTTCTATTTTCTCAATGTAAACAAATGATTTGTTAAATTATGATGTCATCAAGTACACTTGGCGTGTCTTCGTGATACAGGAAAATATAAGATTTGTAACAAAATATCTTGTGTGTAATGCTAATTGATTTATACTTTAAAGGCACTTAGCAAATAATAAAGTTTCAGTGTATGTTTTCAAGTACAAAACAAAATGTCTTTCTTACTATACTCCATCTTTAAAGCGATTGAAATGAAGGGTTCTTTAATTTTTAGGTCCAATACCATCCACCATTGGGAATCTATCCAATTTGTCGTGGCTATGGCTCTCTTCCAACAAATTAAATGGTGAGCTTCCATTCTCCATCTGCAACTTGATATAACTTCTTTACAAACTTGATTGGATCTTTGGCCATTTTTTGTTTAAACTAGTCTTTTTAATATTTTACATTTGTTAAGATAAGATTTGTCTAATTCCTTTGCCAATGCATGCACAATATTAAACTAGTCTTTTTAATATTTCTATACTTGCCATTCCATCAATATTTATGAGAGGGTGTATTTTTGAGTCTAACAATTTGAGTGTTAATAAATTGCAAGAAAATTTGCCTATACGTGTGTTCATATAAGATATGCGATTTGTCTAATTCCTTTGTCACTCCATGTGCAATATGAACTAGATTTATATATAAAAAAGAAAGTCGAGTAATATATTTTCTCAATAAAAGAAAAAGGAAAACATACTCTAATATTTTGAAAAATAATTGAAGCAGTGTAATCTCTTTTTCACATATGGATAATAGAGTGACTTATTTAGAACTCTAGCTGGGGTATGACTTGTGGGACTCGAAGGCAGCATCCCACTAGAGATTGGAAATCTGTCTTCACTTGTTTATCTTGATATGAATATGGAAACTCTTTTCATGGTACTATTTCCTCTATCTATTTTTTAATTTGTTGTTAATAGAATATATTTATTTATATTGAGTACTGCTAAACACACATAATATGTGCGCACATAATGCCCTTGAAAATTTATTACCTAATTTGAATTATTATTATTACTAAATTACCCTTAATTAATATTGGAAATTTTCTAAAGATTTTTTCCCTTTATTTATTGCAACAATTTTGGAAACAAAATATTGATATGGCCACTAATCAAGATCCTATATACATAGAAATTGGCACTTCATTTTAGAAAAGATATAAACACGGTTTTGTTATTTACAGTGCAATTATTTTGATTTATCATGATCATATCTATTGAAAACATTATTAATTTTTTTCTTTTTTTCTTTTCTATTTTATTTTAGATTATTGCAATTTGTTTTCATCAATATTGATATGTTTGATTTTTGTCTTCTTATTGTTGTGTTAATGTTTTTTTCTTAAGAGATTCTATATATATGATGTTAAGAGGATGATTGCCAGCGCCTCATAATACTAATATATTAGAATTTTGAAATTTTTTATACATATATTTGAGGGAAAATATGATTATCACTCATAATATGTAATACCCCGTTTCCCCGAGCTAAATTTAGAATTTAATTTAAACTTAGATTTAAGATGATTCACGCCGAATAAAAGAAAATGAATTTATTTTTAATTCCAACAAAAATAATTTACAAAAATATTTGTAAATTTAGTTATTAAATTTATATGCATTGCATATTTATTTAATTTAGCATTCAAGTATTTTTCACGATAGCTTTATTTAGCGAATACTGAGCGATTATTACAGTTTTCATAATACAACCCGGAATTTTTTTTTTATCTACACCTACCCTCCATTTCCACCCACTCTCCCCACTCACACTCTTTCCACCTTTCCACTCACACTTTACACTAAAAATTGTCTTCCACAAACGACACTTTCCCTGCAACGTTCAATCTTCCTTCTTTAAAGTTTCAAGGCAGCAACTACTTCACCATTCTTCACTAACTCCACGAGAAGAGCAATAGGAGAACTCCATATATTTTTCTGCCATTATTCAAGGTAAATCTTAGCTTCAATTTTCCCCATCCTCTTCATGTTTCACCCTGCATTTGTTGAAGAATACAAATGTATTTCAGAAAAATCCTCATCATCCATCGTTCCCATCAAAATCAAGCAAACAACTCAAGAGAAAATCCAGCAAATGTGAGTCCTTCTAAAGGTTTAATCTTTGAATATCTATACCCGCACCATTTTACACATGACTTACACACCTTGATCATCAAACCAATTTCACTTACACCTAACATTTTTATACAGTATATTCATGGATTTGTTAGACACATATATATGTATATAATTACCATCACCATTCTGCATATATGAGATATATATATATGATTTGAAAAAGATTTATTGTTTTCGTTCTAAACAAGAGCTCGAGTTTTAAAGAAAGGATTTTTCTTGAGTTTGCCTCTCTTTTTAAGTCGTTGTACTGAGTCGGGTAAGAGAGAGATTTGCCTTACTGTGGTGTAGAGTCGAGCGGTAGAGGGAGGCTAGGGCTCGGCGGCGGCTCCGCCGCTGTTGTCCGGCCGAGGATGGAGCATGAGAGATGAGGGCGGTAGCTGGTCTGGGTGGAGGTCAGGACGGTGGCGGCAGTCTGCTCTATCTACTGCTGTCGCCGGAAGGTCGAGAGAGAGAGTTGGGGGCTAGGACGCCGGTGGTGGTGGCGTGAAGCCGCTGCCGTCGTCCGCTGGATTTTCAGAGGGAGGCCACGGCTATTCCCTGGTCGCCGTGAGTCCGAGAGAGAGAGGGGTGTAGGCGGTGGCTTGATGCTCCTGCTGCCCGTCGATTCAGAGAGAGTCGGAGTCGACGGCGGTAGTGGTTTCTCGCTGCTATCGCCGGAGTTCCAGAGGGAGGATCGGTCGAGAGAGGTCAGAGAGAGAGCTGGTGACGGCAGCTCGTCGCTGCTGCGCCTCCGGCGAGCGTCCGCGGCGAGAGAGCAGTCGAGGGAGAGAGAACAGTCGAGGGAGTTGAGGAAGAAAGAGAGAGCAAGGGTGGCGGCGTGGCCGGCGACGCCTACTGTCGCCGGAGAAAGGAAGAAGGAGGAGGGGGAGTGTGTGCTGCGCCGCTTGAGAGAGAGAGATAGTGATTTTGCAGTTGTGTGTGAGTGTTGAGCGGCTAATGAGGGAGATAAGAGGGTGGAGGTGTTGGGCTAGGGTGAGAGTTGGGCTGATTCTTTTTCATTTTTTTTTTATTTCAGTTGGGCTTTAAATTGTGGGCCGAGTCAGTGGGCTTGTGATTTTGGGCCGATTTTAATTGAGAGTTGGGCCTTTGTTTTAAATGTTGACTTGGGCCATGATTTTAAATAAATTTGTTGGGCCTTATTTTATTTAAGGACTTTGGACTGCCTTCAATTAATTAAATTGGGCTTTCTTATTTTTAATTAATTGAACTATTATTAGTTTGATTAATTTATTTAAAGGATAATTTTCATAATAATATTATATTATTATTATGTGCATATTTTAAGTAATTACTTATTATATGCTAAGCATGACATGATTTGCATTATATTTTGCAATAAGAATATTTATGATTTAATTGGTTTTATTATAATTCCAATTATTAAAGAAAGATGAGTAAGAATATTGTTGGTGTTCTTAACTCAAGAGAAATGTTTTCAATTATTTATTCATTAAATTTTGAAAACCCGGCTAAGTGAATCATAGAATATTAAGCACTACACCATGACTTAAGATTAGCTTCACGAGACCTATTAAGAATAGAATTTCTTGTAGGCTTTGTGACCAGGGGGATTAGCGCTGCTTTCCCAAGACAGGTTTTTATGTGTATGATCTTCAGGCTTTGCCTATCCAGGTGGGCATTACTTTCCAAATGTACAAAGTATGATTGAGTTATTAAGCTCTAAATGTTTCAATGAAATGCAAATTATTTATTTAATGTAATGAAAACTGTTTATCCAATAAAATGTTTATGTGCACTCTGCTCTGTTTAAGGCTCGCGCAGTTAATCAATTGAGGTTCTCTTATGACCTAATGCGTTGTTTGAGAATTGTGTACACTTGTTAGTTGACTCGGTGGGTTGATCTCCATCGGGCTCTAACCAGAGGCGTTATAAGGGTGCTCGGCTGGATGTGTTCCGGAGCATGAGAAATATCAGGCCTGCCTGGGTAGCGTCCCGAGGTCAATTCAACTTGTCTGAGTTACATCCTCAGGGCAAGTAAGCGGGAGACAGAGATCCGTCGGTGGCTAGAGGTCCGGGATCACAGCGAGTAACAGAAAGGGAGTGTGACATGTGCGCACAAATGAAAGAAAATATTTTAACATGCTTAGAAGTTATTTCAATTTAAAACCTTCTAAGTCATGTCAAGTATGATTGGATAAACTGTCTTTATTAAAATATAAAATGTTTCAGAAAATGCATGCCCACTAAGTACATTAGTACTTAGCCCAAAAATACTTTCAAATGTTTTCAGGTTGGCTGGCCGGTGCTGACGGGACGGAGCTGAGGCTAGCGATAAATTCCTATGTTAGATTTCCGCTGTAGCAATTACTCATATCAGTCTTTTGTTTTTCCAACTTAAGATCTTCATGTTAAATTTCAAATGATATACCTGACCGAGCTTAGACTCTTCACTACTTAATTTATGCCAATGAATGTCGGTTGTCAGAAGCATGAAACAAAACTTGTGATCCAAAGGGGCATAGCCCGATTTTCTATCTTATTTCGGGTTTTTACAAGGTTGTTCCTTGTTTATTTCTATGAATTAGTTGCACCTCGATTATATTTATTCATTCAAGAATTGGGGTGTGACAGAATGGTATCAGAGCATGAGTTTTCTTTCATGTTTCTGATAACCATAAGCTTTTGATGTCGAGTCTAGAATAGTATCTCTAGACTTCTAAGAATGTCAGTAGCCCTCAGCTCGCCGTCACACTGCCGCAACAAAGGTACGATAATAGTTTAAAAAAATATACGTATATGTATTTCAGATGTTATGAATGTTTCCAAGAAAAAGTGTGCGCTTCAATGAATGATACTATGTGAATTGCTTATCGCTTTCCATAAGTTATAAGTTATGAATTGCTAATCGCTTTCATATTGTTATCTTGGGTCTCCGACTCATATAACCAAGCTCAGTATCGTGTTTGGGACAACCCGAGCCCTTAACGATAAGATAAGTAAGTATCGTGTTTGGGACAACCCGAGCCCTTAACGATAAGATAAGTAAATATCTTGTTTGGGACTACCCGAGCCCTTAACGATAAGATGAGTTAAAGTCGTGTTCAGGACTATTGAGCCTTTCACGAATACCAGATGTATTGTCGAGTTAGATTCTTTGAATCTTTCCGGCACCAGCAAAGTTTTCATGAAAGGGACTTTAAATGTCCATATATGTTAAGGTTTCAAAAGAAACAGAAGTATGTATGTATGTATGAATGAATGAGAAAGCTTTATGTTATCGTTTTAGGCTAGCTGCCTATACGATTAGAATGATGGGTCCTCTTACAAACCGTTTGAGTACCACCCAAGAATGCTTTGAGAATGTTAATCGTGATAGCACCGCTTGATCGATTTAAGTAAAGACTGGTAAGATAGAAATGTTTAACATAGATATGTTACAACATAGAGGCAATGCCTTAAGACTAAGGATTCATTTGAGCTATTTCAATAGCGGTGAGATTAAGTTTTTCACATAAGAACTTATGTTGCTTATGATTATGATGTTAGTCGTGATAGCTTTGCTAGAACGGCATAGAATGGACTTTCATGGTACCAGTGACTTATGATGAAGTACTTGTTAGTAAGTGTTTTAAGTTAGAAGTTTGACCAGAGCCTTACATGAATAAGAAGTTGACATGATTGGGGGCGAAGCTCCCGTTTGACTGAGTGATTCGTTTTGTTGGGTCTGGCCAGCCCACATGACTAAGATCTCGGTGATTGTCAATTAAGATTTTTGATCTCGAGGTAGAGCATCATCACAATATATAGACTCGCACTATATAGTTGTCACAATAGAATATCCTTTTATTACGATAAGTATAGTAGCGATTAGAATTACTCAGTTTATCATTAGTTTTCAACCAGCTGTCAATATGTGGTCCACATGGTGGACAATAATAAGAAATGCGTAAAGGAGTTCGTGAATGAATCGCGTCATGAGATATTCAATTTCCCTAGTGAACCAGGGAGATATTATGAAGGAACAAGCAATGAACGAGACTCTCACCACCGAGTCACTACAACAATTGTAGAAGGAGAAAATTTCACGCACAAACAAGATATGTACACCACCTCAAGATGGAGGTAAAGAAAAAAGAAATGGAATGAAAGAAATAGAGGAAACCCTTAAATAGAAGGAAAGCACTAGAACTACACTTAAGGTATAACCCAACCCCAAGGCTAGTAGGCTCAAGCTAAGAGAGTGAATGCTTTGGCTAAAGTGCCGGAAGCTACAACAAGAATAAAGTTGGAACGCCACCACAATGGAAACTTAGAAACCCCCATTAAATGACCATTTGGAAATGGGAAAATGAGTTTACAGGGCAGAAGGAGTGCCATTAATCCTCGAAGTGAAAGTTACGAAGACGATGAGAAAAGTTTGATGTTAGAATTCCCTAGTCAATCTGAGAAGGTGACTTAGGACGAAGGAAACAATTAAGGAAGTTCAACAGATTTGAGAGTACAAATATATTTTTCCCAATGAATTACCAAATTTTCATCAGATCTAGTTTCATGCAACATAGTATGTCACTATGGGGAGCACTAATTAAAGATGTCAAAGAAAATATGACACACTAAGGATGTGTATTGATTATAAGAAGTTGAAGCAAGCTCATAAGAATAGATATCCTCTTCCGAGGATAGACGATCTGTTAAATCAGTTGAGAGGAGCCGGTGTGTTTTCCAAGATTGACCTAAGATCTGATTACCACCAACTCAGGATGAAAAGAGAAGAAATTCCAAAGACAGCGTTTCGAACGCGTTATGGACTTTACGAATTCACAGTGATGCCCTTAGATTTAACGAATGCCCCAGCAGTTTTCATGGACCTAATGAACAGAGTTTTCCATCTGTATCTCGATAGTTTTGTCTTAGTGTTTATCGACGACATCCTCGTATACTCTAAGACCGAAGAACAACATGAAGAGCACTTACGCATCGTACTCAAAACCCTGCGCAATGAGAAATGGTTTACCAAATTCAACAAGTGTGAATTTTGGTTAAAGGAAGTTATGTTTCTCGGTCACATAGTGTCGACTGAAGGAATCAAAGTAGACCCCGCCAAGATCGAAGCAGTCAAGGAATGGAAGGCACCATCAAATGTCAATAAGATCAAAAGTTTTCTCGGTCTAGCAGGTTACAACATAAGGTTCATCGAAAGATTCTCGAGATTGGTTAGGCTAATGACTCGGCTTTTAAGAAAAGGGACTAAGTATGTTTGGTCCGAAGCTTGTAAACAAAGTTTTAAGTAGCTCAAGACTAGGCTGACTACTGTACCAGTATTAGCAATACCAGGGGAGAATGAAGAATTTGAGGTGTACACTGATGCCTCGAAACTAGGAATGGGTTGCGTGTTGATGCAAAATTAGAAAGTGATAGCATACACGTCTCGTCATTTGAAGCCCCATGAGCTGAACTACCCGATTCATGATTTAGAACTAGCAGCCGTTGTGCACGCGCTGAAGATTTGGAGACACTACCTCTATGGAGTTAAGTGTAAGATCTTTACAGATCATAAGAGTTTAAAGTACTTTTTCGAGCAAAAAGGATTTAAACATGAGACAACGAAGATGACTCGAATTAGTAAAGGATTACGATTGCACCATCAGTTACCATCCAGGAAAAGCGAATGTAGTAGCTGACGCCCTGAGTCGAAAGACGAAGGCTAAGCTAGGGTATTTCATTACCCAACAGAAGGAGTTGATTCGTGACTTCGCTTCACTCAGTTTAGAGATTGTTTGTTCCCCAGATTCAGTATCGGGTTATGTAGCTGCACTGACAGCTAAACCTGATTTGAGAGAAAGAATTTTGCAAAGCACAAAGAGAAGATTGGTTCTTGGAGAAGATGCGTCTCGCGGCAAGAACGAATGAAACGAAAGGATTCACTGAAGCAAATGATAATGCACTTATGGTTGGTGAAAGATTGTGTGTGCCACACAAAGAAGAATTAAAGAACGAGATTATGAGCGAGGCTCATGATACTCCTTACACTGAACATCCAGGCAGCACAAAGATGCACCAGAATTTAAAGAAAATTTTCTGGTGAACAGGAATGAAAAGAGATATAGCGTCATAGTAGACCGATTATCAAAGTCAGCGCACTTTCTACCAATTCAAATGACATTTGGATTGGAGAAACTTGCAAAGTTATATGTCAAAGAGATAGTACGCCTTCACGGTGTACCTGTATCTATCACATCAGATCGTGACACCAGATTCACATCGCGTTTCTGGAAAAGTTTACGAGAAGCAATGAGCACTCAGCTGAATTTCAGCACAGCGTACCATCCTCAGACTGACGGGCAGTCAGAAAGAACGATTCAGATTCTAGAAGATATGTTGCGAATGATTGTCGCAGACAAAGGTGGAAGTTGGGAGGATTTGTTACCTCTCGTAGAATTTGCTTATAACAAACAGTTATGAAGCAACATTTGGAATAATCCAGATGAGGCCTCGTATGGCCGAAAATGTAGTTCACCACTTTACTAAGATGAAGTGGGTGAAAGAAAGCTGTTAGGTTCTGAACTGGTCCAACAGATGGTTGAGAAGGTCGACCACATTAAGCAAAGAATTAAAGAAGTTCAAGATAGACAAAAGTCTTACGCCGATAAACGCCGATCGGAGTTAGAATTTAATGTTGGGGGATCGAGTTTTCCTCAAAGTCTCTCCCTCAAAGGGAGTTATACGTTTCAGAAAGTTTTATAGGACCTTTTGAGATCCTAGATAAGATAGGCCCTGTAGCCTATAGGTTGGCATTGCCACCCAGTATTGGAGACGTGCACAATGTGTTTCATGTCTCTCAGTTAAGAAAGTATGTGTTTAATCCAAAGCATTTGATTAAGCCAGATAAAGTAGTCCTAGCCAGGACTAAAGTTATGAAGAGAAACCAGTCCAGATACTTGTTCGCAAGGTTCAAGTTTTACGAGGCAATAATATTGTTCTCGTCATGTAGTGGAACCATCACAGGATGGAAAATGCCACGAAAGAGATGAATGAAATGAAAGACTAGTATCCCCAGCTAGATTATCAGATATGCAATTCCGAGGACGGAATTTTTTTTAAGGAGGGAGGGATGTAATACCCCGTTTCCCCGAGCTAAATTTAGAATTTAATTTAAACTTAGATTTAAGATGATTCACGCCGAATAAAAGAAAATGAATTTATTTTTAATTCCAACAAAAATAATTTACAAAAATATTTGTAAATTTAGTTATTAAATTTATATGCATTGCATATTTATTTAATTTAGCATTCAAGTATTTTTCACGATAGCTTTATTTAGCGAATACTGAGCGATTATTACAGTTTTCATAATACAACCCGGAATTTTTTTTTTATCTACACCTACCCTCCATTTCCACCCACTCTCCCCACTCACACTCTTTCCACCTTTCCACTCACACTTTACACTAAAAATTGTCTTCCACAAACGACACTTTCCCTGCAACGTTCAATCTTCCTTCTTTAAAGTTTCAAGGCAGCAACTACTTCACCATTCTTCACTAACTCCACGAGAAGAGCAATAGGAGAACTCCATATATTTTTCTGCCATTATTCAAGGTAAATCTTAGCTTCAATTTTCCCCATCCTCTTCATGTTTCACCCTGCATTTGTTGAAGAATACAAATGTATTTCAGAAAAATCCTCATCATCCATCGTTCCCATCAAAATCAAGCAAACAACTCAAGAGAAAATCCAGCAAATGTGAGTCCTTCTAAAGGTTTAATCTTTGAATATCTATACCCGCACCATTTTACACATGACTTACACACCTTGATCATCAAACCAATTTCACTTACACCTAACATTTTTATACAGTATATTCATGGATTTGTTAGACACATATATATGTATATAATTACCATCACCATTCTGCATATATGAGATATATATATATGATTTGAAAAAGATTTATTGTTTTCGTTCTAAACAAGAGCTCGAGTTTTAAAGAAAGGATTTTTCTTGAGTTTGCCTCTCTTTTTAAGTCGTTGTACTGAGTCGGGTAAGAGAGAGATTTGCCTTACTGTGGTGTAGAGTCGAGCGGTAGAGGGAGGCTAGGGCTCGGCGGCGGCTCCGCCGCTGTTGTCCGGCCGAGGATGGAGCATGAGAGATGAGGGCGGTAGCTGGTCTGGGTGGAGGTCAGGACGGTGGCGGCAGTCTGCTCTATCTACTGCTGTCGCCGGAAGGTCGAGAGAGAGAGTTGGGGGCTAGGACGCCGGTGGTGGTGGCGTGAAGCCGCTGCCGTCGTCCGCTGGATTTTCAGAGGGAGGCCACGGCTATTCCCTGGTCGCCGTGAGTCCGAGAGAGAGAGGGGTGTAGGCGGTGGCTTGATGCTCCTGCTGCCCGTCGATTCAGAGAGAGTCGGAGTCGACGGCGGTAGTGGTTTCTCGCTGCTATCGCCGGAGTTCCAGAGGGAGGATCGGTCGAGAGAGGTCAGAGAGAGAGCTGGTGACGGCAGCTCGTCGCTGCTGCGCCTCCGGCGAGCGTCCGCGGCGAGAGAGCAGTCGAGGGAGAGAGAACAGTCGAGGGAGTTGAGGAAGAAAGAGAGAGCAAGGGTGGCGGCGTGGCCGGCGACGCCTACTGTCGCCGGAGAAAGGAAGAAGGAGGAGGGGGAGTGTGTGCTGCGCCGCTTGAGAGAGAGAGATAGTGATTTTGCAGTTGTGTGTGAGTGTTGAGCGGCTAATGAGGGAGATAAGAGGGTGGAGGTGTTGGGCTAGGGTGAGAGTTGGGCTGATTCTTTTTCATTTTTTTTTATTTCAGTTGGGCTTTAAATTGTGGGCCGAGTCAGTGGGCTTGTGATTTTGGGCCGATTTTAATTGAGAGTTGGGCCTTTGTTTTAAATGTTGACTTGGGCCATGATTTTAAATAAATTTGTTGGGCCTTATTTTATTTAAGGACTTTGGACTGCCTTCAATTAATTAAATTGGGCTTTCTTATTTTTAATTAATTGAACTATTATTAGTTTGATTAATTTATTTAAAGGATAATTTTCATAATAATATTATATTATTATTATGTGCATATTTTAAGTAATTACTTATTATATGCTAAGCATGACATGATTTGCATTATATTTTGCAATAAGAATATTTATGATTTAATTGGTTTTATTATAATTCCAATTATTAAAGAAAGATGAGTAAGAATATTGTTGGTGTTCTTAACTCAAGAGAAATGTTTTCAATTATTTATTCATTAAATTTTGAAAACCCGGCTAAGTGAATCATAGAATATTAAGCACTACACCATGACTTAAGATTAGCTTCACGAGACCTATTAAGAATAGAATTTCTTGTAGGCTTTGTGACCAGGGGGATTAGCGCTGCTTTCCCAAGACAGGTTTTTATGTGTATGATCTTCAGGCTTTGCCTATCCAGGTGGGCATTACTTTCCAAATGTACAAAGTATGATTGAGTTATTAAGCTCTAAATGTTTCAATGAAATGCAAATTATTTATTTAATGTAATGAAAACTGTTTATCCAATAAAATGTTTATGTGCACTCTGCTCTGTTTAAGGCTCGCGCAGTTAATCAATTGAGGTTCTCTTATGACCTAATGCGTTGTTTGAGAATTGTGTACACTTGTTAGTTGACTCGGTGGGTTGATCTCCATCGGGCTCTAACCAGAGGCGTTATAAGGGTGCTCGGCTGGATGTGTTCCGGAGCATGAGAAATATCAGGCCTGCCTGGGTAGCGTCCCGAGGTCAATTCAACTTGTCTGAGTTACATCCTCAGGGCAAGTAAGCGGGAGACAGAGATCCGTCGGTGGCTAGAGGTCCGGGATCACAGCGAGTAACAGAAAGGGAGTGTGACATGTGCGCACAAATGAAAGAAAATATTTTAACATGCTTAGAAGTTATTTCAATTTAAAACCTTCTAAGTCATGTCAAGTATGATTGGATAAACTGTCTTTATTAAAATATAAAATGTTTCAGAAAATGCATGCCCACTAAGTACATTAGTACTTAGCCCAAAAATACTTTCAAATGTTTTCAGGTTGGCTGGCCGGTGCTGACGGGACGGAGCTGAGGCTAGCGATAAATTCCTATGTTAGATTTCCGCTGTAGCAATTACTCATATCAGTCTTTTGTTTTTCCAACTTAAGATCTTCATGTTAAATTTCAAATGATATACCTGACCGAGCTTAGACTCTTCACTACTTAATTTATGCCAATGAATGTCGGTTGTCAGAAGCATGAAACAAAACTTGTGATCCAAAGGGGCATAGCCCGATTTTCTATCTTATTTCGGGTTTTTACAAGGTTGTTCCTTGTTTATTTCTATGAATTAGTTGCACCTCGATTATATTTATTCATTCAAGAATTGGGGTGTGACATAATAATAATAATATTCCTATAGATAAAGTGTTATGAAAAAAAATGGTACGGAAATTTTGGCATAATTTTTTAATGAAATAGATTTCATTCTACCATGGCTTTCATGGCTTTCTTAATGACGTGAAAAGAAATTAGAACAAAGAAGTACTCCTATATATTTAATTCTTAGCTACATTGAGCGTTTCTTAAGGTGTAAGTTGAAGGAAACAAAAATTTAATTAATAAGGGAAGATTATAGATGATCTTTTCCTTAATAATCATCAGGGTAATTATGTAAATTATAATTTCAACTTAAATAAACATAATTTCTTAATCTATGGAAATGTGTAAAATGACAAAAAAAATCCAATTATGTGCGCACATAATATGTGCATTTAGCATTATTCTTATTTTATATGGTAATCCTATCAGCTTGTGTGATATCCCGACTTTTCTATAAGAAATATAGAAGATCTTTACTTAGTTTATTATTGATACGCGTCCATTTTTAATAAATTATATTATTCCAAAGAAATTTTACAACGTAACTTTGACGTTCATGATGTTTTTTTTTTTTTGAAATTAGTTGATAATGTCATTCAATTTCATGCTTTCACTACCTTGTTATGCCATTTTTTTTAATTATGCTTTATTGACTTGATTGGAATAATAATTTAGTTTTTGAAATAATTCAAAAATATGGAAAAGAATTTTGGGTTGTCTAAATTTTTTATAAAAACTATTTTTGATTGAATGATATTTTTATCTAAGAATCAATAGAATACATGTTTTTATTAAAGAAGACCCTTTCATAAAAAACATAAGAAAGTGGGCATTTTTATCTATTAACACTTAGTTTTATCCATCTAAACTAATCCTCAAAAATAAGTTTTTATAATATTTTTGATGAATTAATAGTTATTTGAGTAGAAGTCAAAATTTGTGGCTCAATGATTTGACTTCCACGCGGCATTGTCACATAAGTCAAATAATAACTTGCAAATTGAGTTGTCTTGTAAATTAATACTTTATCCGTTCCATAAAAGTGTGCATCATTTTTTTTAGCACGAATTTTAATAAAATGTTAAATAAGTGTACTGGGAGTTGAAAAAGTGATTGACCTTATTAAAAAATAAAAATAAGAAATAAAAAATTAGTGGTGTAGTAGTGTCCAATAATGACAATGCACACTCTTATGTGCCGGAGTAAGCTAGTCTCCAAAAATTCTAGGCTCACAAGAACACTTTTAGATTTGAATATAAAGGGCATTTGTAGGCTTCTAGTCTCCAAAATTCTAGGCATATTTTAAATCAACTATTACTCTCTTTTTAATTAAAAAAAAAGATTAATAACGATTTTTCATTTTCCCAATAGTGATTCAAATCCCTAATCTATTAATTGGAAGTGGAGAACTTTACCAATTGAGTCACGCTTCGTTATGAAATTAACTATATACTTATAACTTTGCATGACTATATATGACTTTGAATTGATTAGATATAAATTCTTGCACATTAATCTTTTTGCAATAAACCGTATGCTTTGATTTAAAAAAATGACATTTTAATTTTATTTTAACAATTTAATACCAATTTGTAAATATCAGAGGGCCCACAAAACTTAATTGATATTGCTCAATTCATAACTATATATAACTTTGCATGACTATATATAACTTTGAATTGATTAGATATAAATTCTTGCACATTAATCTTTTTGCAATAATCCGTATGCTTTGATTAAAAAAAATGACATTTTAATTTTATTTTAACAACTTAATACCAATTTGTAAATATCAGAGGGCCCACAAAACTTAATTGATATTGCTCATGATTACTTTGGTAGACTCTAAACCGAATTATTGACCACTACTTAGCCCATATCACAAGATATATTGCTCATGATTACTACGGTGGGCTATTATTATTATTATTATTATTATTATTATTATTATTATTATTATTATTATTATTATTATTATTATTATTATTATTATTATTATTATTATTATTATTATTATTAAATGGAATTGTTTACAAATTAGCCCATATGACAATATATATTCACTTTCATATAATTAGAAAAAGCACACCACTAACTAATTTTCTAATAGTAATTATGATTTTAGATTGGTTAGATTAACTATATATGACTCTGCATTGAATAGGTTAGATATAAATTCTTGTACATTAATCTTTTAGCAATAAACCGTATGATTTGATAAAAAAAATGACTTTTTAATTTTATTTTAACAACTGAAAACCAATTTGTAAATATCACATGCCCCACTTAATTGAACTATTGCCAAGACTAAATTGAACCGAGACAAAATTATTTGGATTGAACAATTACCATTTAATATTCACCTAATAATGTATTCAAATTGACAAAAACGAACCATTAAATATAGTGTTCTAATTATACTTATTATTTTTGTGGTCATGTTATAATAATCAAATCAATTCTTTTACGACTTGGCAATCAAAGAGATTGATTATGTATATCTTGGGAATAAGAAATTCCACAATGCTATGAAAACTTTAGGCCATCTTAAGTTCAATTATAAATCAGTTTAGTGGTAAAAAATGAGATATATGGAACATTACGTAAATTATCTGTCGTCCATTTCCTAATTTGTTGGTTTTAGATACATTTGTTGAAAAGATATTTCAAATTATCTGCCAAAGTAAATGGTGAGCTTCCACTCCATCTACAACTTGGCATCCCTTGCTATCTGCAACTTGGCAGAAACGCTTGCAAAACTTGATCAGATCTTTAGCTTATTTTGTTTTCTTAGCTTGCTGGCTTCTTCTCATATAACTAATTTATGCTTAGTTAGATAAATACTCCAATTTTCAGGTCCAATACCATCCACCATTGGGAATCTATCAAATTTGGAGTATTTGTGGCTCTCTTCCAACAAATTAAATGGTGAGCTTCCATTCTCCATGTGCAACATGACATCCCTTCAAATTCAAGTGAATTGTGGGTGGCCACAATTTGGCTATTTAGCATTACTCTTTACATTATATCCATCATATGAAAAAAGATGATTAGAATTTACCATTTTGTCATAATTATTACTCATTTTTATCGTTTTGGGGTTTGAGAAGAAACGGATTTTGATGCCAAATCTAATAACCATTATAGGTTCAACAAGTTTTGAAAGATCACGTTAAGTACTCAAAATATCACAAGAGATACATATATTCACTTAATTTCATATAGTTGGACAACGCTAATTTACATTTCATAATTGATCGTATGAATATTTTTGTTTTCATTATTTGAATTTTTTTCAGTCCCACCCTTGTAATGGGATATTAGCTCACATAATAGTATTTTTTCAGTCCTAAAATTTTACTTATATTCTTTTTCTTTTCGTATATTTTTTTATTGAGATATTTGGTCTGAGGCATTAACCACCTTTATTGTTATTAGCTCACATAATAGCTCACCCTGTGTATGGAAGTCGGATTATTCCAACTCCTAAAATATTACTTATATTCTTTTTCGTTTCGTATATCTGTGTATGGAATTCGGATTATTCCAACTCCTTTTTCTGCATTTGCAACTATCCACAATGGATAGGGGAGCAGTTTGAAGTGGTATACCACTAATATACTTTATAATCAAACATAATTTTTTAACTTGACATTATTTCACAGATCATATTCCGAAAGAGATTGGTTATCTTAATTATTTAGAGGTATTAGACTTGAGCGACAACAATCTCAGTGGACGATTACCAAGACAACTTTGGAATGTCACGACTCTTCGTTAAATTATACATTGCCAACATCTCTTTAACAACTGGTACGTTGTTACTTTTTTGCTAAATTTTTTTATTGAGATATTTGGTCTGAGGCATTAACCACCTTTATTGTTATTTCTAATAAGCCAATTGTTAATCATATTTATCGTCACTTTTCTGTCCTATTTTCTGTTCTTTGAACATTGTATATTACTGCTTTGACTCGGTTTACAATTTACAGTTTACAGTTTAACATTAATATGATTGTCAGTGAACAAAGGATTAACCTTAGCAATAAATTAACCGTATGCTTTGATTAAATAAATGTCTTTTTAATTTTATTTTAACAACTTATAACCAATTCGTAAATATCAGAGAGACCACTTAACTTAATTAATACTATTGCTCATGTCATGATTACTTTAGTAGACTCTAAACCGAATTGTTTACAACTTAGCCCATATCACAAGATATATTGCTCATGCATTACTGTTGGTGGGCTCTTATTTATTATTATTATTATTATTATTATTATTATTATTATTATTATTATTATTATTATTATTATTATTATTATTATTATTATTATTATTATTATTTCTCTCTCTCACTCTATTCTTGACACAGTTTGCATCGATCTAAATGGAATTGTTTACAATTTATCCCATATGATATATTCACTTTCATTTAATTAGGAAAAGCACTTCACTAACTATTTTTCTAATACTTATGATTTAATTTGCAGTTCATACTATTTGTAACATATTATTACACCCGATTCAAATAGAGTTATCATGATTTGAAACAATTTCACAGGTGGTATTCCGAAAGAGATTGTTTATCTTAATAATTTAGAGACTTTAGACATGAGTGGCAACAATCTTAGTGGACCATTTCCAAGACAAATCTTGAACATCACAAGTCTCCGTCAACTATACCTTGGTGGCGCCTCTTTAAATGGTATGTCTGCACTACCCTTTAAGCCAAAACTTTAGTGAAAGAGTTTGGTATATATATCGTACATAACTAACCATGGGAATTATAAAAATACGTGATACACATTTAGTTTTATGCTTAAGTCAAAGTCTATTGCCCGTCGTGTATGAGATGAATATTATATTTCCCTTTCAATCGATTTTTGAAAATCATCACGTCCAAGGAAAATAATTAAAAGCAATTTTCCATATAGAGGATGCCATAGGGCTCCCCAATAATTTTTTTATAGTTAAGAAATTTAATTATTATTATTATTATTTGCTTTTATAAGTTACAATATTAAAAAGCTAGTGAGTATTTCGATCTAACAACAAAACCGGGCATGCACCTTAATCTAGATTTGATGTATTATAGTCTCCAAATATAAAAAAGCTAGTGAGTATTTCGACTTGGAATTATTTTAAATTGTAATTTAAATTAAGTTATAGTATTATTTTTCGTATAATGCTATTATCTAAGCTGATTTGTGAGATTATATGATCTGGGGTTTGTAAAATTTGGTCACAATACACTTAACAAAATTCTTAAAATCTGTGCCGAAGCTATTTAGGTATATATTTTTGCATACGGAGGGTGTATTTTATACCATAATACTTTATCAAGCCGCCTACCAAAAGACATTTGCTCGCATAACAACCTTCAAAGACTCAAACTACTTAGCCAGTGGTCGAACAAATTGGAGGGAGATATACCGTTGAGTTTGGGTCAATGTACACAACTTGAGAGTATTTACTTGACAGACAACAACTTTGGAGGAAATCAACTTGTACATTAATCTTTTAGCAATAAACTGCATGCTTTGATAAAAAAAAATGACTTTTTAATTTTATTTTAACAACTGAAAACCAATTTGTAAATATCAGAAGGCCCATTTAATTGATTCATTGCCAAGAATAAATTGAACCGAGTCAAAATTAAGTGGATTCGACAATTACCATTTAATATTCCCTTAATAATGTATTCGAACTAACAAAAATGAACCATTAAATATAGTGTTCTAATACTTATTTATTTTTGTGGTCGTGTTATAATAATCAAATCAATTTATTTTACGACTTGGCAATTGTGGACGTGATATTCCAAAAGAGATTGATTATGTATATCTTGGGAATAAGAAATTCCACAATGCTATGAAAACTTTAGCAAATCTTTAGCCATCTATCGTTCAATTATAAATCAGTTTAGTGGTAAAAAAAATTAGACGGAACATTACATAAATTATTTGTCATCCATTTCCTAATTTGTTGGTTTTAGATGCATTTGTTGAAAAGATATTTCAAATTATCTGTCAAAGTAAGATATGCGATTTGTCTAATTCCTTTGCCAATGCATGCACAATATGAAATAGAACACGAATGATATTTAAAAAAAAAAAAATAGAAAACACTTTTTTTCGAATTGTATGACTTAGCTAATTTGTGTCAAAAGATCTGAGTGCTTTACATCTCTATCTTTAAAGTGATTTATATGAAGGGTTCTCCAATTTTCAGGTCCAATACCATCCACCATTGGAAATCTATCAAATCTGTGGTATTTAGGGCTCTCTTCAAACAAATTAAATGGTGAGCTTCCATTCTCCATGTGTAGTGACCCGCTCTTTTATATAATTTAAATCCAGTAATGAGTGTGTATTTTTGTTCATCAGTGAATGAAAACGGATATTATTCTGATATGAATTCAGCTTATGATCCTGAATTTATATTGTTAAAGCAGTTAATGATATTATTTCAGAGTTATAACTGACTTAGCAAGTCACGTTATTTATTTAAGCGAGATGGAATTAGATTTTATTTTTACTCAAGTTGTGGATTATTTCCGACTCGTGAATTAATTAAATCTGCGGATTTAATTTATATATTAGAACAACGAACGAATTAAATCTACGGATTTAATTTTGATTCATTATATAACTTATCGATTTTAGCGAGATATCACATGTCGAAATCGAGATTTATTTAAATAAACAGTACAAGCAAATATGAGCACGTGATTCACTTTACAGTTACAGAATCACCGAGTCAGAGAAAATACATCAATAATTCTCCTCTACAATTTTTTTTTCCTTTCTTTTTCTTCTCTTTTTCTTTCCATTAAACTTTGTTCCCACACCACTATCATTATGTTTTTTTTTTCTTTTTCCCCCACCACTACACTCAAGTCTTCACCAATGAATTATTAGTATCAACCCCAGCCAACAAACAGCTCTCAATCTCACTTCATTTCACCGAAAAAATATTGAAGAGCAGCCCCAATTCATTCTGCTAAGATCTCAAGGTAAGGCTGGGCTTCAATGATTTCATTCCATTTGATTAGCACCTGCATTAAAACAAGAATCATTCATTTCCTCTTTGCCAGGAACCTTAAGTTCAGTTACTCCAGTTCAACAAACAACAATATTTAACCAACAACACATTTCAAGGTATTGCTTAGCCCATATATTGTTTTCCATCACACATTACTGCATTCAAGCATGATAGGCGACATAACCAAAGCATGATCAGTTTCACAATGATAGACGACTTTTTAAGCATTTTGAACTTAGTAAATACACCAACTACGCTTTCATGAGCTAAGGACAATTGATATGAAGCTTTAAACAAGCATATGAGTTTATGCAAAGCAAGAAGAGATTACACCTTATCCTTGCCTATTTCACGTTAAGAACCGATAGAAAACGGGGCGAGATTATTTTTGACTTAGCTTTAGAAGGGAGCGGGCTGCTGCCCTGCTCTGATTTGAGGAGACGACTCGATGACGGAGTTTCCATGAACGTCGGAATAGGAGAATCGCCGCCGGCAGCAAGCTTTCCCCTCCACTCGCCAATTTCAGAGAAGCGACAGCGGAGACAACAGATCGAAGTACAGGCGAGAATTTCTTTGAGAGATGTAAAGTGAGAGAGGGAGTGAGGCAGCGCCGCTCGCCGGCCTTCACAAGGCGGCGGCTGAACTTCAGCGTGAGGGAGAGAGACCGGAACCGACGGCCGCTGAACAGCCGAGGAAGAGGGCCGATCAGATCTTGGCCGAGAAAGAGAGAGAGCGGCCGGTACCGCCCGATTCCATGTTTGAGACGAGGGGAGAAATGAGTGCGGCCAGCGCCGGCTGAATCGCCGGATCCCAGACGGAGGCGCGACAGCAGCGGCGACTCACCAGATGAAACTAGGGCTCGCTTGTTTTCTGCGTGAGGAAGGAAGAAGGAAGAGAGAGCGCCTGTGTCGAACACGTCGGCAGCTAATGCCGGTGGTAGCAGACGGCGACTGGATGGCCGGAGAAGAAGACGTCGAGCGAATTCAGAAGGGCCGATCGGCCGGTTTTGATTTGAGAAAGAACAGAGCGTGTTCCACTTGAGAGAGGGAGAGAGGCGTGCTTGATTTGTGAGGTTGAAGAGAGAGAACCGAGATATGTGGGAGATGGGCTATTAATTTTTTTTAAATTGGGCTTCTTTCATTTATGTTAAATTGGGCTCTATATTTTTAATTGGGCTTAATTATTAAATTCTTGGGCCTTGTTGAATTATTTTATATGGGCTTTTAATTATTTTGGGCACATATTTTGGGCCGAATTAAATCATCTGGGCCGTGTTATTTCTTTATTTTGGGCCGAGTCTTGGGCCGATTTTAATTATTGTAATTGGGCCTCTGATTTATTTATATGGGCCGATTTTAATTATTGTAATTGGGCCTCTGAGTTTATTTATATGGGCCGATTTTAATTGATTTGGGCTAAATTATTTTTGGGCCCTTATTTATTTGTTGGACCTTATTTATTTTACTTAGATGGGCCTTTATTAAATTATTTCATTGGGCCGAATTTATTTAAATTGAAGCCCATCTATTTTATTGGGCTGTTATATTATCTTCGTTGGACCTCGTTTGATTTATTTAATTGAGCCCAGTTAATCAAATTATTTATTTATTGGGCCAAGATTTATTTAATTACTTGAGCCGATGAATTATTTCAATTGGGCCTCTCATGTTAATTATTCAAGCCCACTTCTATTTAATTAATTATTGGGCTGTCTTATGTTGATTCTTTTAATTATTTAATCTTATAACATTACTTATTCCTATTTTTTTTTAGCCCGATTAATTATGAGGTTATAAAGCGAATAAGTCGAAGTTTTTATTTATATCTTTTCTATCGATTACCTCGAGTAAGATTATTTAATCAGTGGAGTATAACATCCTGAAGAGAATAGATTAATTTTAGTTAATTATCCGGTTCCATGAGACGAGACTTAGTTTTATCCGATAGCTTGGATTTATAATAGAACCTTCCAGATTATTATCTCAGAATAATAATTCATGCATATAGATCATGCATAGTTAATTCTGTATTCTCATTATTTGAGGATTTTACTTGAGCAGTATCTTATTTATATTCTCGTAATAAAGGTCAAGCACGAGATTAATAATCAGTCAAGGAACTACTGTACCACAGAAAGTTTATATCAGGTGGGCATTACTTTCATATATATCAAATGAGTTTAAATGTTACGTTCAAGCAAGTTATCTCATGATTAAATTAATTGAAGTTATTTCAAATATTGTCTTGCCATAAAATATTTAAATTTCAGTATGATATCTATCTGATGTGACTTTTATTATGCAATCGAATTCGGGTCCTGAGCAGTTGATAGCTATCCTGCCAGGACTAGTGTACACCAGTGACCGTGAGTCATCTAGCGGGTTGGCCGGTCAAGTGACCGTGAGAGGTGGCCACCTCTCCGGCACAAAGTTCCAGATATGATAGATTACAAGAGAACTTAGACTGCAGTCGAACTTTAAGAATCACAAATGAATTTAGTAAGCTTGGGCCTTTTAGCGAAAAACTCCCTTGCTGTACTGTTTATTATGGCATGACAATTTACAGTTTTGAAGCATGTATTTTATACTTAGGCATACGTGCCCACTGAGTACTTTTGTACTCAAGCCCTGCATATATTTCTAAATGTGCAGGTTGAGCAGCTGCCGATGATGATGAAGTGACGAGCGGGATTCTTTTGTCTTATTATGTATTAATGAACTCTAGGGTTACATGTCTTCATACATGTAATCAGAACCTTATTCCGCTGCGTACTCAGAAGTTTTATGTTTATTTGGCTAAGTCAGAGATATCTGAACTTACTAGTTATTTGAGTCTATACGACTAAACTTCTGTTATATTATAAATATTCCTTTTGTTAAATGATGAAATGTGATTCTTCTTTGTTTAATTATCCCCTTTCTACCCCGCTTCTAATATCCCTCCATTAGTCACGGTTTCCCGGTTCAATTATCCTTAATTAGGATCGGTCGTGACAGAGTGGTATCAGAGCAGTTCATTTGCTCTGAACCCTAGAGTTAATAAATTTTTCTAGTATGATCACTAGTATGAAAGAGTCAGTCGGCAAAAGCTCAGCACTTCATCACATCGCTATGCTCAACAGAAAGGAATGCAACAGAAAGTTTTGAATGTTGAAGTTTATATTTCGCCTTGATGCAGATGTTGATTTTACTTATGCCTTTTTATGGAGATGTTACTCAATGAACTTAGATGCGCTAAGGATGCATGATCACTGTTATGAACACAACAATAGAAGGAATTTAGCAAGAACATTTTTGCTTTTCTCTGTAAATTGAGGCGATGAGTAAGTTACAAAGTTAGTGAACCAGACGAGAAATCAACAAACAAATTACAATGGGGAGTAAAGAAAAGTGTCACACACGAGATAGTGACACGGGCATAGATCTTCGTTCGGATTATTCACGCGAGGCGGATACCGAATCAACTATTACCTTAATCAGAGTATGGTGGGAACACTTTTCATAGTAATAAGAATACCCTACATAGTTTGGAAACTGCAACATAGCGGAGTTATCTCTTTTCAAAAACCTAGTTAGTACTAGTTGCAGCATATTTAAGACTTCACGAATTATATTCGAGTCTAGTGTTAGGCTATTATGATTATAATACCGTGGTTTGAATTTCGAGACCTCAAGTAGAATTATTACCTTACTGTTGTAGATATGTTTGAACCCTACTGTTTTTGCCACCTATTTTGATATTCGTGAGTTTGATTATGCGACCTTCATGTATAGATGGCGAGGATGCGCTTTACCAGACGACGGCCGTTGCGTCGAGATGCTAGTCCGGATACTATCAGGAACTCATATTTTACTTATCGCCGATGCCACGGTGATGACTTAGGCCAATTCTTGGCCGGCTTCCATCGACACTGGGTCGCTGCAAGAGACCATGGGATATCGGACTATGACGGAATGGAGCGGCTAATGGATTTGCTGCCATCAGAATGGCAGGGATGGGCGAGGATGATTTCCGCTCACTACATCACTCGTTCTGGCAGGTCCTATGATTTGCATTATGACTTCTCTGGATTTACTGCTGAGATCCAGGCACAATTCACTCGTTGGGGAAATGCTCCTCGAGGGCCGTATACACGTCCGGGAGACCTTGCTCGAGTCGGAGTACCTTCGCCCGACGAACTACTGGACCCACTTCCGGAGCCGACTCCACCAGCAGCCCCTATCTTAAGGCAACCCAGGAGGCACGACGCTGAGGCAGGCCCCTCTAGGCCTCAAGCCTACAGAGATTTTCCACCTGGCACGGGTTCAGTGCCATTAGTCTGTGAGCCACCATTGTCATCGAGGCAGTTGAGCAAGGCAGAGATAGCAGCCGCTATGGCCGACGTGGACAGAGTCTTAGCCGATACCATGGATTTCCTCAAAAAGGGCAAAGCCCCGGCCATGGACGACCGCCCAACTCTTCGAGTCACCTTGAAGATGATTCGCTCAGCCATCATTGGCCAAGCAGCAGGTGAAGGAAGGGGTGAGTCGCACCCATCTGGCGGAGAAACAGATGAGGATCCAGAGGAAGATCCGGAAGAGGATCCAGAGGAAGATCCGGAAGAGGATCCAGAGGAAGACAGCCATGCCCCGACCCAGGGATCTTGTACCCGATCTTCTTAGACCGGTTTATATATATGTCTAGTATGATGTTATTTAAATATTCCAGAAACATAGATAATTTTAATGCTTTTGTATGCCATGTGTCGGCATAGACTTTTGACTAGTATTAGTACGGAGACGCGAAACCTTGGGACGTTCCGTGACTGAGTAGTTTTTGTAATGGCTCACTAGGTAGCCAGTTCATCATGTGTGGTACTTGGATAGATCTTTGAATCTAGATTTTATGATGATGTAAAGTCCTCATTGAGGCAAATTTTTTTTATGGTATATATATGGTGATCTTATTGGTTTTTCGCAGCAAGTCGTTCCGCTATGTTTTATTTATATGTTCGTTTAAGTTTTAACAAGAGCAGAACTCGATGAGTTGAAGAGTAACTATAGAAATGAAAGTATGGCCTTATTGTTTTTTTTAATGCGCTGACAACTTGTGTTAACCTAATAGAATGCCGCCAAAACGAGGACGACCAAGAGGAGGGGGCAGGATTCCCCGAAATGAAAGAAGAGACCCAGAAACAGTGCCAGAACCAGAACCCGAAATAGTTCAACCACCTGTTCAGCCAGAACGACGGATTGAAGAATTATTTTTGCGACAGAACCCACCTACTTTCAACGGGACAGGAGACCCGGCAGAAGCTGAAACTTGGGTTCGCGCTATTGAACGCATTTTCAACTTCCTGCGTTGCACCGACCAGGAACGTCTGACTTGTATGTCCTTTCAGTTGACTGGGTCAGCTGATTTCTGGTGGGAAGCACGGATGAAAACGATGACAGCAGAGCAATTAGAAAACCTGACCTGGGAACAATTCAAAGCTGGTATATATGACAAGTATATACCCAAGAGCTACCGCAAGAAGAAGGAAGCTGAATTTTACAATCTAAAGCAAGGGAAGATGTCGGTAACTCAATATGACAGGATGTTCTGCGATATGTCTAGATATGCGCCGGAACAAGTTGACACAGATGATAAGATGGCTGAAAAGTTTTGTGCCGGACTGAGGCACGAGATTAGGATGGCTTTGGCAAGCCATGGAGGATTGTCTTACACTGAGTCGCTCAGTCGAGCGTTAGACATTGAGGCAGCCATGCCAGGAGAAAGACTTGCAATTGTACCTGCGCCAGCACCTCCACATGATCAAAATCATAATCAGAATTTTAAAGGAAAAAGGAGATGGGACAACAGTAACCCGAACCAAGGCGAGAAGAAGCCATGGCAGGGACGGGTCTTCCAGTCACAGGGCTATGGAGGTCAGAGTGCACCGAAACAGATGGGAAATAACCAACAGAGGGCCCCACATTGCCCCAAATGTAACAAAAATCATGTGGGAATCTGTAAGGCCGGCAGTGATAGTTGCTATATCTGTAACCAGAAGGGGCACTATGCAAACCGGTGCCCGAATAAGCAACATGGAACGAGTTCAAGGCCAAACCCACCTATCCAGGCTCCGCATATTCGAGCAATTCAAGCTTTGCCGCAACCATACCCAAGGCAGCAACCACAGTATCAGCAGCCACAGCAGCACCAACAACTACAGTACCAACCACAACCTCAACAACCATATCAGCAACAGGCCCGCCAACAACAGCAGCGACAACAGAAACAACATGAAAAACCTCGTCATGCTAGAGCCTATGCTATGAGACAGAAGCAGCCCGAGAACAACCAGGGAAACCTGGCAGGTATGGGCATGCTACTCAATACTCCTGTTGTGCTTCTATTTGATACGGGCGCATCGCATACTTTCATTTCAAGTACATGTGTTGACACATTAAAACTTAAAATGGAAAGAGCTGACCAGGAGTTGAGTATATCATCACCTATAGGAGGGATGACGACAGTAGATCATGTGTGCTTGAACCTAGAACTGAACATAGGGTCACACAAGATTGTAGTGAACAACTCCTATGTTATACCGATGGGAGATGTGGACATAATCCTAGGAATGGACTGGCTAGCCGAGAACTATGCCACCATCCTTTGTAACGAAAGACGGATATCGTTTCGACCCCCAGGAAGGAAGCCGTCACATTTCCACGGAATTAGCATGGGGAAGAAGAAAGATGATCATCTCCGCCCTACAAGCAACGAAAATGATGAAGAATGGATACCCAGCTTACCTCGTATACTTGCACGGAGAACTGGGAACTGAAAGGAGCATAGAAGATGTAGCAATTGTACGGGACTTTTCAGATGTATTTCCAGAGATTCTGCCAGGGCCACCACCGGACAGACCAATTGAGTTTACCATTGATTTGGAGCCTGGGGCAGCTCCCATTTCGAAGGCACCATACCGAATGGCTCCTAAAGAGTTGGAAGAACTCAAGATACAACTGCAAGAACTTTTGGAACTTGGATTCATTAGGCCAAGTGTATCACCTTGGGGTGCACCTGTACTTTTTGTGAAGAAAAAGGATGGCACATTGAGAATGTGCATAGACTATAGGGAACTGAACAAAGTGACACTCAAGAACAAATATCCTTTACCAAGGATAGATGACCTCTTCAACCAGCTCAAGGGAGCAAGCGTGTTCTCGAAGATTGATTTGCGGTCTGGTTATCACCAGCTGAAGATTCGACCAGAAGACGTACCTAAGATGGCATTTCGAACTAGGTATGGCCACTACGAATTTGTAGTTGTGCCATTCGGGCTAACTAATGCGCCAGCCGTGTTCATGGACCTCATGAATCGAGTGTTCCATCCGTATTTAGACAAATTTGTCTTGGTATTCATAGATGACATCCTGATCTACTCGAAGAACGATAAAGACCATGAGGAACATCTGAGAATTGTTCTAGAAACGTTGAGGACAGAGCGCCTTTATGCCAAATTCAGCAAGTGTGAGTTTTGGCTCAGCGAAGTCACGTTTTTAGGACATATTGTATCATCAGAAGGGATTAAAGTGGACCCTGAAAAAGTGCAAGCAGTGCGCGAATGGAAATCGCCTACTAACCCTAATGAGATAAGAAGTTTCTTAGGATTGGCAGGTTACTATAGGAGGTTTATGGAAGGATTTTCCAAAATTGCAAGGCCAATGACGCAACTACTCAGGAAGGGAATAAAATTTTCTTGGACAGAGGAGTGCGAGAAGAGCTTCCAAGAACTTAAGGAGAAGTTAACTACGGCACCAGTGTTAGCCGTCCCAACAGCTGATAAGGAATATATGATCTACACGGACGCGTCCAAAAATGGACTTGGTTGCGTGCTGATGCAAGAAGGAAGAGTGATAGCATATGCGTCACGACAGCTTAGGCCACATGAACTGAATTACCCGACTCATGATCTGGAGTTAGCTGCAGTGGTGCATGCGCTGAAGATTTGGAGGCACCACCTATATGGAGTTAGGTGTGAAATATTCACAGATCATAAAAGCCTGAAATACTTTTTCGAGCAAAAGGACCTCAACATGAGACAGAGGAGATGGCTCGAACTAGTGAAAGACTATGACTGCAGTATTAACTACCACCCAGGCAAAGCCAACGTAGTGGCTGATGCATTGAGTCGTAAGACCCAATCCAAATTGGGAGCTCTCATCACTCGAGAGACGGTGCTCATAAGGGAATTTAGTAAAATGAGCATAGAAGTGGTTAAACCACCAGGGACAATAGCAAGCGTTGTGGCAACAGTACCTAACTTGAGAAAGATGATCGTAGAAGCACAAAGAAAAGACGGGAAGATGGAAAAACTACGGGAAGCAGTAAGAAAAGGAGGCGTCAAGAATTATCAAGAAGCATCAGATAATGTTATCCTCTTTGAAGGAAGAATATGCATCCCCCACGATGATGAGCTTAAGGATAAAATCATGAGTGAGGCTCACGATACCCCTTATACTGCCCACCCAGGCAGTACTAAGATGTATCAGGACCTAAAGAAACACTTTTGGTGGGAAGGAATGAAGAGAGACATAGCGTCATTTGTGGAGAAATGCCTAGCATGCCAACAGGTGAAGGCCTTACACCAAAGGCCATATGGAAAACTACAACCGTTGGAAATCCCAGAATGGAAGTGGGAGCACATAGCAATGGATTTTGTGACCAGTTTGCCCAAAACAAAGAAAGGAAACACTGCCATTTGGGTAATAGTGGATCGACTCACAAAATGTGCTCATTTTATACCAATACCGATCACACACGGATCAGACAAGCTAGCTCAGTTATATGTTAGAGAGATTGTACGCTTACATGGTGTACCCGTGTCGATCACTTCAGACCGAGACTCAAAATTTACTTCTAGATTTTGGATGAGCTTACAGAAGGAGTTAGGCACGAGGTTAAATTTCAGCACCGCCTTCCACCCGCAGACAGATGGGCAGTCTGAGAGGACAATTCAGACCCTCGAAGATATGTTGAGAACAGTGGTGTTAGATAGAGGTGGAAGTTGGGAAGTAGTGCTGCCGTTGATTGAATTTGCCTATAATAACAGTTACCAGGCGACTATCGATATGGCACCATATGAGGCATTATATGGAAGAAAATGTAGATCACCGCTTTATTGGGATGAAGTGGGTGAGAGAAAAGTTTTAGGACCAGACATGGTAAACGAGATGGTTGAGATAGTCCGCCAGATCAGAGGGCGAATAAAAGAGGCACAAGATAGACAGAAATCTTACGCTGATGCACGTCGAACTGAGTTATGTTTTGAAATAGGAGACAAGGTCTTCCTAAAGGTATCTCCTACCAAGGGGATAACTAGGTTTGGTGTCAAGGGAAAACTTAGGCCCCGATTCGTAGGACCTTATGAGATTTTGGAGAGAATAGGCCCAGTAGCCTATAGGTTGGCGTTACCGCCAAGTTTTGGAAACGTTCACAATGTTTTCCACGTATCACAACTCAGAAAATACGTTTTCGATCCAAAGCACATAATCCACCAAGAAGAGATGATCCTTTGCCCAGACTTGAGTTATGAAGAGAGACCAGAGGCCATTCTAGATCGAAAAGTACAACAACTCAGGAATAAGGCAATCACATCAGTGAAAGTCTTATGGAGACACCACGGACAAGAGGAAGCCACGTGGGAGCTTGAAGACAAAATGAAGGATAAATACCCCGAACTATTTTAGAAGAAATATGCAAATTTCGGGACGAAATTTTTGTTAAGAGGGGTAGTATGTAGTGACCCGCTCTTTTATATAATTTAAATCCAGTAATGAGTGTGTATTTTTGTTCATCAGTGAATGAAAACGGATATTATTCTGATATGAATTCAGCTTATGATCCTGAATTTATATTGTTAAAGCAGTTAATGATATTATTTCAGAGTTATAACTGACTTAGCAAGTCACGTTATTTATTTAAGCGAGATGGAATTAGATTTTATTTTTACTCAAGTTGTGGATTATTTCCGACTCGTGAATTAATTAAATCTGCGGATTTAATTTATATATTAGAACAACGAACGAATTAAATCTACGGATTTAATTTTGATTCATTATATAACTTATCGATTTTAGCGAGATATCACATGTCGAAATCGAGATTTATTTAAATAAACAGTACAAGCAAATATGAGCACGTGATTCACTTTACAGTTACAGAATCACCGAGTCAGAGAAAATACATCAATAATTCTCCTCTACAATTTTTTTTTCCTTTCTTTTTCTTCTCTTTTTCTTTCCATTAAACTTTGTTCCCACACCACTATCATTATGTTTTTTTTTTCTTTTTCCCCCACCACTACACTCAAGTCTTCACCAATGAATTATTAGTATCAACCCCAGCCAACAAACAGCTCTCAATCTCACTTCATTTCACCGAAAAAATATTGAAGAGCAGCCCCAATTCATTCTGCTAAGATCTCAAGGTAAGGCTGGGCTTCAATGATTTCATTCCATTTGATTAGCACCTGCATTAAAACAAGAATCATTCATTTCCTCTTTGCCAGGAACCTTAAGTTCAGTTACTCCAGTTCAACAAACAACAATATTTAACCAACAACACATTTCAAGGTATTGCTTAGCCCATATATTGTTTTCCATCACACATTACTGCATTCAAGCATGATAGGCGACATAACCAAAGCATGATCAGTTTCACAATGATAGACGACTTTTTAAGCATTTTGAACTTAGTAAATACACCAACTACGCTTTCATGAGCTAAGGACAATTGATATGAAGCTTTAAACAAGCATATGAGTTTATGCAAAGCAAGAAGAGATTACACCTTATCCTTGCCTATTTCACGTTAAGAACCGATAGAAAACGGGGCGAGATTATTTTTGACTTAGCTTTAGAAGGGAGCGGGCTGCTGCCCTGCTCTGATTTGAGGAGACGACTCGATGACGGAGTTTCCATGAACGTCGGAATAGGAGAATCGCCGCCGGCAGCAAGCTTTCCCCTCCACTCGCCAATTTCAGAGAAGCGACAGCGGAGACAACAGATCGAAGTACAGGCGAGAATTTCTTTGAGAGATGTAAAGTGAGAGAGGGAGTGAGGCAGCGCCGCTCGCCGGCCTTCACAAGGCGGCGGCTGAACTTCAGCGTGAGGGAGAGAGACCGGAACCGACGGCCGCTGAACAGCCGAGGAAGAGGGCCGATCAGATCTTGGCCGAGAAAGAGAGAGAGCGGCCGGTACCGCCCGATTCCATGTTTGAGACGAGGGGAGAAATGAGTGCGGCCAGCGCCGGCTGAATCGCCGGATCCCAGACGGAGGCGCGACAGCAGCGGCGACTCACCAGATGAAACTAGGGCTCGCTTGTTTTCTGCGTGAGGAAGGAAGAAGGAAGAGAGAGCGCCTGTGTCGAACACGTCGGCAGCTAATGCCGGTGGTAGCAGACGGCGACTGGATGGCCGGAGAAGAAGACGTCGAGCGAATTCAGAAGGGCCGATCGGCCGGTTTTGATTTGAGAAAGAACAGAGCGTGTTCCACTTGAGAGAGGGAGAGAGGCGTGCTTGATTTGTGAGGTTGAAGAGAGAGAACCGAGATATGTGGGAGATGGGCTATTAATTTTTTTTAAATTGGGCTTCTTTCATTTATGTTAAATTGGGCTCTATATTTTTAATTGGGCTTAATTATTAAATTCTTGGGCCTTGTTGAATTATTTTATATGGGCTTTTAATTATTTTGGGCACATATTTTGGGCCGAATTAAATCATCTGGGCCGTGTTATTTCTTTATTTTGGGCCGAGTCTTGGGCCGATTTTAATTATTGTAATTGGGCCTCTGATTTATTTATATGGGCCGATTTTAATTATTGTAATTGGGCCTCTGAGTTTATTTATATGGGCCGATTTTAATTGATTTGGGCTAAATTATTTTTGGGCCCTTATTTATTTGTTGGACCTTATTTATTTTACTTAGATGGGCCTTTATTAAATTATTTCATTGGGCCGAATTTATTTAAATTGAAGCCCATCTATTTTATTGGGCTGTTATATTATCTTCGTTGGACCTCGTTTGATTTATTTAATTGAGCCCAGTTAATCAAATTATTTATTTATTGGGCCAAGATTTATTTAATTACTTGAGCCGATGAATTATTTCAATTGGGCCTCTCATGTTAATTATTCAAGCCCACTTCTATTTAATTAATTATTGGGCTGTCTTATGTTGATTCTTTTAATTATTTAATCTTATAACATTACTTATTCCTATTTTTTTTTTAGCCCGATTAATTATGAGGTTATAAAGCGAATAAGTCGAAGTTTTTATTTATATCTTTTCTATCGATTACCTCGAGTAAGATTATTTAATCAGTGGAGTATAACATCCTGAAGAGAATAGATTAATTTTAGTTAATTATCCGGTTCCATGAGACGAGACTTAGTTTTATCCGATAGCTTGGATTTATAATAGAACCTTCCAGATTATTATCTCAGAATAATAATTCATGCATATAGATCATGCATAGTTAATTCTGTATTCTCATTATTTGAGGATTTTACTTGAGCAGTATCTTATTTATATTCTCGTAATAAAGGTCAAGCACGAGATTAATAATCAGTCAAGGAACTACTGTACCACAGAAAGTTTATATCAGGTGGGCATTACTTTCATATATATCAAATGAGTTTAAATGTTACGTTCAAGCAAGTTATCTCATGATTAAATTAATTGAAGTTATTTCAAATATTGTCTTGCCATAAAATATTTAAATTTCAGTATGATATCTATCTGATGTGACTTTTATTATGCAATCGAATTCGGGTCCTGAGCAGTTGATAGCTATCCTGCCAGGACTAGTGTACACCAGTGACCGTGAGTCATCTAGCGGGTTGGCCGGTCAAGTGACCGTGAGAGGTGGCCACCTCTCCGGCACAAAGTTCCAGATATGATAGATTACAAGAGAACTTAGACTGCAGTCGAACTTTAAGAATCACAAATGAATTTAGTAAGCTTGGGCCTTTTAGCGAAAAACTCCCTTGCTGTACTGTTTATTATGGCATGACAATTTACAGTTTTGAAGCATGTATTTTATACTTAGGCATACGTGCCCACTGAGTACTTTTGTACTCAAGCCCTGCATATATTTCTAAATGTGCAGGTTGAGCAGCTGCCGATGATGATGAAGTGACGAGCGGGATTCTTTTGTCTTATTATGTATTAATGAACTCTAGGGTTACATGTCTTCATACATGTAATCAGAACCTTATTCCGCTGCGTACTCAGAAGTTTTATGTTTATTTGGCTAAGTCAGAGATATCTGAACTTACTAGTTATTTGAGTCTATACGACTAAACTTCTGTTATATTATAAATATTCCTTTTGTTAAATGATGAAATGTGATTCTTCTTTGTTTAATTATCCCCTTTCTACCCCGCTTCTAATATCCCTCCATTAGTCACGGTTTCCCGGTTCAATTATCCTTAATTAGGATCGGTCGTGACACCATGTGCAACATGACATCCCTTGCTATCTGCAACTCAGCAGAAACAATTGCAAAACTTGATCAAATCTTTATCTTATTTTGTTTTCTTTGCTTACTAGCTTGTTCTCATATAACTAATTTATGCTTAGTTAGATAAATACTCTAACAACAATTGGATTTTCTGTTTCCAGCCATATTGGATCTTCTATTTTCTCAATGTTAACACATGATTTGTTAAATTATGATGTCATCAAGTATACTTGGTGTGCATGTCTTCGTGATACAGGGAAATATAAGATTTGTAACAAAATATCTTGTGTGCATTGCTAATTGATTTATACTTTAGAGGCATTTAGCAAATAATAAAGTTTGCATATGTTTTCAAGTACAAAACAAAATGTCTTTTTTACTATGCTCCATCTTTAAAGCAATTGAAATGAAGGGTTCTCCAATTTTTAGGTCCAATACCATCCACCATTGGAAATCTATCAAATTTGTCGGATCTAGACCTCTCTTCCAACAAATTAAATGGTGAGCTTCTATTCTCCATGTGCAACATGACATCTCTTCAAATTCTTATTTTCTCAAATAACAGTTTGGAAATCTTTATGAGAGGGTGTATTTTTGAGTCTAACAATTTGAGTGTTAAGCAAGGAAATTTGTCTATACGTGTGTTCATATAAGATATGCAATTAAAAAATAAAAGTAAGAAATAAAAAATTAGTGGTGTAGTAGTGTCCAAAAATGACAATGCACACTCTTATGGGCCGGAGTAAGTAGTCTCCAAAAATTCTAGGCTCACAAGAACAGTTTTAGATTTGAATATAAAGGGCATTTGTAGGCTTCTAGCCTCCAAAATTCTAGGCATATTTTAAATCAACTATTACTCTCTTTTTCATTAAAAAAAAAGATTAATAACGATTTTTCATTTTCCCAATAGTGATTCAAATCCCTAATCAATTAATTGGAAGTGGAGAACTTTACCAATTGAGTCACGCTTCGCTATGAAATTAACTATATACTTATAACTTTGCATGACTATATATGACTTTGAATTGATTAGATATAAATTCTTGCACATTAATCTTTTTGCAATAAACCGTATGCTTTGATTTTAAAAAAATGATATTTTAATTTTATTTTAACAACTTAATACCAATTTGTAAATATCAGAGGGCCCACAAAACTTAATTGATATTGCTCATGATTACTTTGGTAGACTCTAAACCGAATTATTGACCACTACTTAGCCCATATCACAAGATATATTGCTCATGATTACTACGGTGGGCTCTTATTTATTATTATTATTATTATTATTATTATTATTATTATTATTATTATTATTATTATTATTATTATTATTATTATTATTATTTCTCTCTCTCTTTCTATAATTGACTCGGTTTACATCGATCTAATTAAATGGAATTGTTTACAAATTAGCCCATATGACAATATATATTCACTGTCATATAATTAGAAAAAGCACACCACTAACTAATTTTCTAATAGTAATTATGATTTTAGATTGGTTAGATTAACTATATATGACTCTGCATTGAATAGGTTAGATATAAATTCATGTACATTAATATTTTAGCAATAAACCGTATGATTTGATTAAAAAAAAATTATTTTAACAAATGAAAACCAATTTGTAAATATCAGAGGCCCCACTTAATTGAACCATTGCCAAGACTAAATTGAACCGAGTCAAAATTATTTGGATTGAACAATTACCATTTAATATTCACCTAATAATGTATTCAAATTGACAAAAACGAACCATTAAAGTGTTCTAATTATACTTATTATTTTTGTGGTCGTGTTATAATAATCAAATCAATTTTTTTACGACTTGGCAATTAAAGAGATTGATTATGTATATCTTGGGAATAAGAAATTCCACAATGCTATGAAAACTTTAGCAAATCTTTGGCCATCTTTCGTTCAATTATAAATCAGTTTAGTGGTAAAAAATGAGATATATGGAACATTACATAAATTATCTGTCGTCCATTTCCTAATTTGTTGGTTTTAGATACATTTGTTGAAAAGATATTTCAAATTATCTGCCAAAGTAAATGGTGAGCTTCCACTCCATCTACAACTTGGCAGAAACGCTTGCAAAACTTGATCAGATCTTTAGCTTATTTTGTTTTCTTAGCTTGCTGGCTTCTTCTCATATAACTAATTTATGCTTAGTTAGATAAATACTCTAACAGCAGTTGAATTTTCTGTTTCCAGCCATATTGGATCTTCTATTTTCTCAATGTTAACAGATGATTTGTTAAATTATGATGTCATCAAGTATACTTGGTGTGCATGTCTTCGTGATACAGGGAAATATAAGATTTGTAACAAAATATCTTGTGTGCATTGCTAATTGATTTATACTTTAAAGGCATTTAGCAAATAATAAAGTTTCAGCGTATGTTTTCAAGTACAAAACAAAATGTCTTTCTTACTATCCTCCATCTTTAAAGTGATTGAAATGAAGGGTTCTTCAATTTTTAGGTCCAATACCATCCACCATTGGGAATCTATCAAATTTGGTGGAGCTAGACCTCTCTTCCAACAAATTAAATGGTGAGCTTTCATTCTTTATATGCAACTTGACATAATAACTTTTTTACAAACTTGATCGGATCTTTGGCCATTTTTGTTTGAACTAGCCTTTTTAATATTTTACATTTGGTAAGATAAGATATGCAATTTGTCTAATTCATTTGCCTATGCATGCACAATATGAAATAGAACACGAATGATATTAATAATAAAAGAAAAATTAAAATAGAAAACACTTTTTTTCGAATTGTATGACTTAGCTAATTTGTGTCAAAAGATTTGAGTGCTTTACATCTCTATCTTTAAAGTGAATTATATGAAGGGTTCTCCAATTTTCAGGTCCAATACCACCCACCATTGGAAATCTATCAATTCTGCAGTCACTATACCTCTCTTCTAACAAATTAAATGGTGAGCTTCCATTCTCCACGTGCAAATTTTTATTTTCTCAAATAACAGTTTGGAAATCTTTGGACATATTTCATCTAAATGCAAATCACTTTAGTGGCCCCATTCCATCAAATATTTATAAGAGGGTGTATTTTTGAGTCTAACAATTTGAGTGTTAATAAATTGCAAGGAAATTTGCCTATACGATTTGTCTAATTCCTTTGTCACTCCATGTGCAATATGAAATAGAAAAGGATGACTTATCTAATTTTGAATCTTTGATTTCTCAACTTGCTAGGTTGTTCTCATTTAATTAACTTGTGCTTAATTAATTAAATACTTTAACAATAGTTGGATTTGTTGTTTCCAGCCATATTGCAACTCTATTAATTTTAAGGATCAATGTTAGCAAATGCTATGTTAAATTAAGATGCCATTGAATATATGAGACATGCATGGGTGATATAAGAATAGAATAGGTAATTTAATTTCTATCAAAATACTTCACGTGCATAAAATGTATTTCTTCATTGCCATGTTTTTTTCTTTATGTATCCAGATTGTCTCTAAAGCAATATATATGTTGACTTCTCAAACTTCCAGGTCCAATACCATCCACCATTGGGAATCTATCCAATTTGTCGTTGCTATGGCTCTCTTCCAACAAATTAAATGGTGAGCTTCCATTCTCCATGTGCAACTTCACATCCCTTCTGTTTCTTCTACTCTCAAATAACAGTTTGGAAGGGACAATTCCGCAATGCTTTCGAAACATGAGCAAATCGTTGCTCATATTTCATTTAAATGCAAATAACTTTAGTGGCCCCATTCCATCAATATTTATCAAAGGGTGTAGTCTTCTCTCCATCAATTTGAGTGGTAATAAATTGCAAGGAAGATTACCTAAATCCTTAATCAATTGCAAAAGTCTGAAGGGCCTCGATGTTGGAAATAATAGAATACAAGATGAATTTCCGTTTTGGATGGAAGCTCTTCCTGAGCTTCGAGTGCTCGTTTTGAAGTCTAACAAGTTTGATGGTAACATGTCGCTGCCTTCACGAAGTAACCTTCCATTTCCTAAGTTGCAAGTTTTAGATATATCTGACAATGAATTTGTGGGGTCTCTCCCTCAAACATATTTCAAGAACTTTAGAGCAATGATGGATGTGAAGGAAAATAAGACAGATCTAATTACAAGTAGTGATGATGACTATTTTCAAGCTTTCCTGGAGATGACAGTCACCTTGAAAGGTTTGGATCAGTTATTGACGAGACTGTTGAAAGCCTTTACAACCATTGACTTTTCCTCCAACAATTTCTCTGGTAGTATTCCAGATTCCATAGGTAATCTGAATTCTTTGAGATACTTGAATTTGTCGCACAATAATCTCATGGGACACATACCTGCATCTCTTGGAAATATAAGTGTGCTTGAATCATTGGACTTGTCATGGAACAAATTGGACGGAGGAATTCCAAGTGAATTGACGAGGTTGACATTTCTTGCGAAATTAAACCTTTCAATGAATGATCTGGTGGGGCAAATACCACAATCTACTCAGTTTTCCACATTTGAGAATGATTCATACGTGGGAAACTTGAGATTGTGTGGAGTTCCGTTGACGAGAAAATGCAACGAGGAGAATGGGCAGCGGATGCGGCCAGAAGAAGAAGATGGTGATGATGAGTATGGATTTATAGATGGATTTGGATGGAGAAGCGTGGTGATGGGATATGGATGTGGAATCATAGTTGGAATTGGAATTGGTTGTTGGATTATTCGATTTGGAAGGCCAAGATGGTTGGTGGAATTCTTTTTTGGTGTTGGATATACATACAATAAGAACAAGAACAAGAAGAAGACAAGGAAGAGAGCTACTCCAACACAGAGGAGAAGTTGATTCAAGACAAACATATATGGATTATGAGCTTTTCTTTCTTGCTTTTTTGTTCTTTTCCGGACTTTAGATTGTTGTTTTCTTATTGCTACTTGTGAGTTTGTGCTTTTGAGTTTATATAATGTTTTTTATGTTCAAAGTTTGCTAAGTTTTAATTTTATCTCATTTAAAATAGTTTTGTGATGGAGTCCCGTTATTCGATAAGCATTTTTTTTCATCTGAACTTTTTATCGAACACTTGGCGGACTGATTTTCGCTATTCTTCTCCACCGTCTTTACTTCACCGGAAAATGGAGATTTTACTTCGTCTACGGTGTCGTTTTTCTCGAAATCCGGAGTGTGTGAAATACTTGAGAGATCTCTGACAATAGTTTACATGATTATTAATTTTGAGTAGTGAGGTTGGTTATAGTGACAACTTAAACTTGGATGCATTTTAGATCTTGGCATTCAAATAATTGAGATTGGATATATCATATAATCCACCCAACTTTGGATTGATAAACGATTGTAAGCCGATTTATCAATCACTTATCAATCACGTATCCAATAATGCAAACCAGTGAATTATTTTATCAATCATGCGTTACCACTCAAACCAAACACCTCCTTAGATTCTTGAATTTGTCTAACAATACTTGAATTCCCTTCGTCTCTTGGAAATATGAGCATTCTTGAGTCACCGGAGTTGTCATCAAGTTGACATTTTTTACAAAATTACATATTTTGATGTTTGAATTTTTTCTATGTTTTTCTATATCTCATTTTATCATATATTCATGTCAAATAAGCATTAAGGACATTTCATCCCAATTTATAGTAGTTTTAAGCATTAAGCATTAAGGACATTTTTTACGAAATTAAAAATTTATGGGCTTGCTCGAGTTATTTTGATCTTTGTATCATACTTTTTCTTGAACTTTCGGTCCATTCTGATTTTTCCCATGAATTTTGAAAATTCTCAAAAAATACACAAACTTTGACACTTTTTGTTTTTTCCACGAACTTTGAGAATTATCAGAAGTTACACAAACTTTGGCTTCATTTTGTTTTTTCCCACGAAATATATTGTTATAAAAATGATCCAAATAATTCTTTTATTTTTTATTTTTTTCAAAACGATGTCGTTTTGATTACGAGATCAAATTAAAAAAAATCATATCACTCATGAATAATTATCATCAATCATTAATTAAATCAATTAAGCTAGCTAGCTAAATATAAAAGAATTATTTGGATCATTTTTTAATAATAATATATTTCATGGAAAAAAAAAGTGAGCAAAAGTTCATGTATTTTTTGACAATTCTCAAAGTTCATGAAAAAAAAATGAGTGGAAAAACCAAAATAAGCTCAAAGTTCGTGTATTTAGGCGTCAATAATCCTTTATCTTTTTGTATGTATTGCTACTTATGTGGTCGTTCTTGATTATTGACAAATGATATATAATTATATATGTTTTAATTATTAAATTTGAAGTTAATTAACATGTTCAATAATATCCTAAATTGTAACACTTTTTTCAAGTTGATGGTAAATTATATATCGACTTTGACTAATCACTCTATCCAAACCACAAGAAACAATGCAAATATATCTTCAAACAATTTTTTCAGTATGTGAATCTCTGTAGAAATTACTTTTTTAATACTTCATAAATTAAGACGATGTCGTTTTGATCCAAGATAAGTTGGAAGAGTTTTACAGTTAATACTTAGGGGCTGTTTGAGAGGGTATATTAGGTGATATAAATTATAGTTATTGCCTTAACTCTCGGTTTGATAGGCAACATAATTAATAGCCGCGGCCCGCTACTAACACAAAGCCCGACTCAATATCACTGTGCCGCTGAACTAATTTAACCCACGCCCCCCCCCCCCCAAGTTTAATAAGCTGCTATGAACAGTATCTCGACATTATATTGAAAGTTTACCTTTTTATCCCTGAAATACTTCAAATCTAGCCGCACTTGCAAATCCCGCTCCATTGAAAGGCATCTCCTGCGAGAGAAATTAGGAGGCGCAGCAAAACTGAGCATCGAATTTCTTCTGCAGATCCATTGGAAGGTGGGTTTTGGAGACATATTTCTCATTTTTGCACTTCAAAAATCATATCCTGCTCATATTTGATGGTTAGGGTTTTCAAAATTTCTTGTCATTTTTTTTGTTTTTTGTTTTCGTTATAAATTGAATTGGGCATTTCATGGGTGTGAATAATTTTGCAAGAAAAAACCTTTTACTTCTTCGATCCCATTGTCGCTCTGCATCAATGCCTTCTACAATGGATGAGATTGACCGTTCGAAATAAGAAATTGATGAACGGAATTGACGATTTCTGATTGTTCAGTTGCACCTCGTTCCATTTTTATCATTCATCTTGCTGCAGTGCGTTTCTAACATTGGATGCTATAGTTAATCACGTTTGGTTACATTCATTAGAGATAGAGGCGGATCCACATAAGCATAAGGGTGGGCAGAAGCAAATCCGAATTTTCGATTTTTTTTTTTTGAAATATATAGATATATGGGTGTGGATAATTTTAAACATTTCGAGACTGCTTATTTCTTGTGTGAGCTAAAGTATGTCTGATTGTGAAAGAGTATTTCCATTTTGATGCTATTATGTTTCCATTTTATTTTTTCCTTCAAATAATTGCAGATTCGATCTGTCGTCGTTCATCGCAGGTGAAATTATTGGATTGATTTGGCCATCTCCACTCTGATTGAAACGAGGTATAAGGGAATTCGTGAATTGAAACTCCTATTTCTAAGCAGAACGTGTTTAAAGTGGTGTTTGCTGTTTTGTGCATTTTTTCTACTTTATAGCCGCATATATATATATATATATATATATATATATATATATATATAGGAATTGGTTCAATTGAGATTTATATATATTTTGAGATTTTGAGATAAATGAACATATAAGTACATTTTGATGAACTTGTCAATTAATTTTTATGAACGCGCGTTGGTCTGGGGTTCAATCCCTACAAGTGGCATGTTTTTTAAATAAATTAAATAGATTCATATGTTCATCAGTTATATTGGTTATGTTCAAAGAATTTATTGATATGTTCATTTATCTCAAAATCTCAAAATATTTAAAATCTCAATATAAGCTAACCCTATATATATATATATATATATATATATGTCTGTCTACATAAGAATTTGGGGCCTGTTGTTTAGCTGGATTCTGAGATGTTTGTTTTCTGGATTCTTGTCTTCATGTATCTGAAGTTAGTTTTGATTATGGTATTTACAAGTTATATGTGAATCGAACTGTGCTTAGTAAAATTATGAACAACTTGTTTGGTTGTAATTTTGAATTGTTGTCATTGTGCTTAGTATGGCATAGCATACTTGATTAATGAGTCCAAAGGAAATTGTGTTGACACTCATGCTTTTAACTCGTAGGACAAAACTTGTTACGTATTTGCGGGAACATATTTTGCGTATTGTTGGTTGAGAATCAGAATGCCGATTGACGATGATACCACTGTGTGCCTATATCTTCTGATGGAAGAGCTTTTGCTGCAAAACATAATTTTAATACTGGTTACATATCACATTATGGCTAGATTGAGATCACGTAAACGAAAGAGAACTAATAATGTTGCATCTTTTGGAATGATTGAACGTGTTCCCGATCAAGTTATGCATATGAATAGACTCGTAGGTGTTAGCGATATTGATTGCCTAGCAAACCTAAGAATGGACCGCAATACATTCGGTAGGCTTTGCATTGTACTGCGTGATCTAGGTGGGTTAACCGATGGGAGGTACATAAAGGTTGAAGAACAGGTGGCAATTTTTTTGTCCGTATTAGCACACCATAAAAAAAACAGAGTTGTTAGGTTTGATTTCTGGCGTTCCGGCCAAACAGTTTCAAAATTTGTGCATATCGTTCTGAAGGCAATTTTAAAATTGCACACGGTTCTACTTGTCAAACCTATGCCCGTTCCAGACGACTGCATGGACAATAGGTGGCGATGGTTCAAGGTAATCTTGATCTGAAATG